>NC_080570.1:78831715-79571715 GCF_030247185.1 Malaya genurostris | reverse complement strand
GCCCCTATGCCCAATTCTGACAATCGATTTGCACGTCAGAATTGCTTCGGTCCTCCATCAGGGTTTCCCCTGACTTCAACCTGATCAGGCATAGTTCACCATCTTTCGGGTCACATCCTGCACACTCACGGTATGTTATGGCACGATGATGGCACGCAAGCGAACCACCACCGCATGCCGGCTATAACACCCGGGGATGGAGGGACGAGCAGAGAGTCTCGCCCGTAATCCCGCACAACGAGAGAGTTATTTTTTATACGCCTATGGTTTTTCAGTGTGCGTTCCCGCGGAAACGGAAAACGGAACAATTGGCTCGCGCGCAAGATAGACTTCTTGTTCCGTGTTTCAAGACGGGTCCCGAAGGTACCTCGATTTTATCATTGCCGATCGACAGTCCGCCAACCCAGACTGAGGGTGTATGTGGGAACATACGGGACGGTGTCTGTGTGGGAATCCATCACGCGCCCGACGGCACACCACGTGCAGTAAGCCCCAGCTCGCGACATAGGCCTTCAGAACTGAACGTCGCTACGGTGGGACAAGCAACCAGCACCAGGGGGCCGTTGTCGGGCGGTTTGCGGGCGCGAACCCGCAAAACCACTGTTCGTGTCGGACGAATTCTAGTGTCGGACGAATCCAAGAAGGTGGCGATCTTGACGACTGGTCGATACCCAGTGCAAGAGGTGGTGAAAACACAAGCGGAGGGAGTAGCCATAGCTAAGGTAAACGGAGTTTACTATTGTAGCTGCTACGCTCCACCGAGATGGTCAATAGACCAGTTCACTCGGATGGTCGACATGTTAACCGCAGACCTGGTGGGTCGGAAGCCGGTGGTGATGGCCGGAGACTTCAACGCCTGGGCAACGGCTTGGGGCAGCCGCTTCACCAATAGGAGAGGACAGACGTTACTGGAGGCCCTCGGCAAGTTGGACGTCGTGTTAGCGAATGATGGACTGAAAAGTACCTTCCAGCGGAACGGAGTCGAGTCGTTTATCGACCTGACTTTCTGTAGTCCCGGCCTAGCTGGAGATCTTAATTGGAGAGTTGATGGTGGCTACACCCATAGCGACCATCTAGCCATTCGCTACACGATCGGCCAATTGGCGAGAAGCACAAGGAGGAGTAATACTCCCAAAACTCTAGCGTGGAAGGTGGCTAACTTCGACCGCGAAACGCTTTGCGCTGCCCTTGAATTGGAGGAGCACAACGTGAACCTGAGAGGGGACGAGTTGGTCGCTATCTTGTCACGGGCGTGTGACGCGACGATGCCTAGAAAGGCTCAACCGACGACCAACAGACCACCGGTCTACTGGTGGAACGAGCAAATTGCACGCCTTCGCGCATCCTGCCTCATGGCTAGAAGAAGGATGCAAAGAGCTCGATCAGCGGAGATGAGCATGGAGAGGAACACGGCGTTCAAAACGGCGAAGTTAGCACTAAACAAGGCCATCAGCGCAAGCAAAAGAGCCTGTTTCGACCAGCTATGCGAGGGAGCCAACTCCAACCCATGGGGCGATGCCTACAGGATGGTAATGGCCAAAACGAGAGGGGCATTAGCACCCCCTGAACGTAGTCCGGCGAGGTTGAAGGAAATCATAACGGTTCTCTTTCCCCACCACGACACGTCCCCCTGGCAGCCAGCTCCGCTACCAGCGAACGAAGTTGAAAAGGTGACGAACGAGGAGTTGCTCACTGCGGCGAGATCGCTCGATACAAAGAAAGCCCCGGGGCCAGACGGTATTCCGAACGTAGCTCTAAAAGCGGCTATAATGACAAAACCGGACATGTTCAGGGAGGTCATACAGAGATGCCTGGACGAGCGTATGTTCCCAGACATTTGGAAAAGGCAAAGATTGGTACTATTACCGAAACCTGGGAAACCCCCAGGGGTATAGACCAATTTGTCTGATCGACACTGTCGGTAAGCTCCTTGAGAAAATCATCCTCAACAGGCTAGCCCCCTTCATAGAGGAGGCAGGAGGACTGTCCAGCCAACAGTACGGGTTTCGCAAAGGCAGGTCGACGGCGGACGCCATAACATCGGTGGTAACCACGGCGGAGGTAGCTATACAGCGCAAACGACGAGCAATCCGCTACTGTGCGGTAGTAACGCTAGACGTTAAGAACGCGTTCAATAGTGCTTGCTGGGCAGACATTGCTGATTCCCTACTTCGACTAGGAGTACCGGAAGGGCTGTACAAGATTCTGGAAAGCTACTTCCAGAACCGAGTATTGCTCTACGAGACCGACGAAGGCACACGTAGCACTCCAATCACGGCTGGAGTACCACAGGGATCTATCTTGGGCCCGATCCTGTGGAATATAAAGTACGATGGAGTACTGAGTTTGAGGCTCCCTCCGGGTGTCAAGATAGTCGGGTTCGCGGACGACGTCACGCTGACAGTCTACGGCGAATCCATCGAAGAGGTCGAACTGAGTGCATCACACTCAATCTGCTTGGTGGAGGACTGGCTGCGTAGCAACTCGCGCACCACAAAACAGAGGTGATGGTGGTAAACAACCGCAAATCGGAACAGGAGGCGTTGGTACACGCCGGAGATTGCGTGATCCCCTCCAAGAGATCACTGAAGCAATTGGGTGTGATGCTTGACGACAAACTCAGTTTCAGCAAGCACGTTGAATACGCCTGCAAGCGTGCATCAACAGCGATCGCGGCGCTCTCCCGTTTGATGGCCAACAGCTCGCCTGTGCGCTCCAGTAAACGAAGGTTACTGGCAGGAGTGGCAGTTTCGATCCTCAGGTACGGCAGCCCGGTATGGGCGTCGGCACTAAATGTGGAACGCAACGCACAGATGCTGGAGAGTACGCATAGACTGATGTGTCTTCGCGTAATCAGTGCATATCGCACTGTATCGAGGGATGCGGCCTGCGTGGTTGCAAGTATGATGCCTATCGGTCTGATAGTGAAGGAAGACGCGGAGCGCTATAGCATGCGAGGAGACAGGAACGCCCGTAGGGCCTCCAAAGCCACTTCTCTACGCAGATGGCAACAAGAGTGGGACAGCTCAACCAAGGGCAGGTGGACACATCGGCTCATACCTAGGGTCTCGAGTTGGTTAGATAGACCTCACGTAGAAGTGAACTTCGGCCTGACGCAATTCCTCACAGGTCACGGGTGCTTCAGATGATACCTCCACAGGTTCGGCCACGCGACATCCCCTGTATGTCCTGGCTGCCCAGACGAGATCGAGACGGCTGAACACGTCTTGTTCGCATGTTCCCGTTTCGCGGCTCAAAGGAGTGAGCTACTGGAGGCATGTGGCATGGACACCACACCGGAAAACCTGATCCAGAGAATGTGCCACTGCGTAGAGAACTGGAACGCAGTGTCGACCGCGGCATCCCAAATTGCGAGCATATTGCAGCGGAAATGGAGTGCGGATCAACAACAGGCAGCCGCGACCGCTAGCCGCGTGCAACCGTAGTAGGCTCAAGAGGGATCAGCGAATAAACGTCGGTCCGGGAGAACCTTCTTCGCCGGGAAGCTCTTCGTCGGAGTAGTCTAGATCCATCGTCGGGGACTAGACGAGTAGTACGTAAAACTGCTAGGATCGTCAGGGCGCCTGTGAACCGGAAGTTACCCTCCAGCCGGAATCACTGGACCGACCTCGTCATTCAACTGGTCGATCCCTCGAGAGCAGGATGCTTATCCCCATTCTGCATAAATCTGGGGAGGCCTTCCACCCCGAAGTAATACCTAGCGGTGGTGCCGGGGAGGTAGGGTTGGAGATCCAAGGTGTTTTAGTGGGAGTTCCAATCAACAGTTGGGTAGTCCTGTGGAGAGTCCTACACTCCGTGCGTAAATGCATTTCACCTTGTAAAAAAAAAAAGACCACCCTTGCTTGGAGGTTGTGTTGTGCTGTGTGTTGTCGTTGACTGCACGGGCACGTACGCGGAAAATGCGTTGTAAACATATACGGTACACGCACCACCCGAACGCATGCACACGTACGCACTCACGGAAAGTGATTGTGTTGTGTTGTGTAAGTGTGTGTTTACTGTTGTTTACATCGCAACAAGGATATGGTACCACTGAATGATAAACAAATGAGGATACATACGAAACAGGTGAGATTATTGTCGGTTGCAATGTGATGCCACCCGGCAGTGTGGTCCCATGACCAAGACCGAGTGCCATGCAATCAAAGAGCGGGCCACATGCACGCTGCTGCCTACGACGGGGTGGTAGGTCAGCAGTGCACAGTGGTATAGTGTGCAAACCGGGTTACTTGACCAAGTTCCCATCTGTTGTTGATCACATCGACTCAGTGAAGTAAAGTTTTGGGTAAAGTATATGTCGTAAAAAAATATTAAGTGCACAAGTGTTTAAGGTATTCGATTGAAATTGGTGGTGGTAGAGGTTGATTGGTTGGTTGATTGAAAACGTATCGATGGCTAACAATACCTAGCAGCGTTGCACATACAGCAAACCGTTTCCGTATACATGCCCGTAGTTAATGTATACAGTGTGTTAACCGTTAACACATATCGATGCGGGCATAGACAGCGAACCGCCCATATACGTCTCCATGGTTGATGGTTCGTACCGAGAGGCATTTTTTTAAATCGTTGTCACGGCTTACTATGGTAAACGAACGTAACGACACATGGTGCGTTTTGGTAGTTTCGGGACGTACTTTCACAACGTGAAGTCCGTTTTGGAAAATCTGCGCAAAAATTTTTTGCTCCATACAAATGTGACCAAGTGGCAACCGGCCAACCAACGGCTGCATCATGCACGTGCAAAAGCAGCGGAACCACCTTCTACGCTACCATGCTAGGGTTCGCATGGAGGGGTGCCACAAAATGTTCTCGAATTTTTGCAAGATTCACATCCGAATATCAGATCGACATGAAATTTTAAAATTTGGGTAGACCTGAAAAAAAAATTTTTTAGCTGTTAGAGAAAAAATTTTTTTTTTTGGTCCGACATCATCGACATCATCAACAGTCACGCAGTATATATGTACCGTCGGCCGGTGTGCCGTGTCACGTAATGAGACTGGTTAACGCCTATCCATGCAAACACAAACCTCGTAACCGTCCATAGACGTTCCCATAGATCGGCTGCATAGAATGAAGGAATAAAGGAAACAGAAAAAAATTAACCCCCGTCACGCATGCACATCCATGGTACCGTACAAGGCGGTTCGGTCTCTAGCGTACACATCGCTTCGCATTGCGGACGCAGTGACGGAACCGTAGTGTACGTTTCGACTGGTGTGCTGCGTGTGATCGCATTATTTTTTCTCGCTACCTGATAAAGTCGGCCAGTTTTGGCCACCAATCTACCTATAGGGAAAGTTTTGGGTAAAGGTGGTCAGGTGTGTCAAATGTTAACTGTTGACTGTTGTCATATATGCAGTGGCTCGAAAACACCTAACTCACTCGGAAGGCGGTATTTTGGAATTTTTCTTTTCGAATGCCTGCCTTGCAAGCGCCAACCACGGCACGGTCCACTACGTGTCCGTAGGGTGAGCTCGCATCGGGTGGGTACGCCAGCCGAGCCATGGGACGGTGCACTACGTGTCCGTCAGTGGGCTCTGGTCGAGGGGATAAATTTTCGAACTAGTAGGTCGATGGTCGATCGGTTGGTTACGGATGAAGGAAGCGTGTTCCATCGGTTACGGATGATGGAAGCGTGTTGGAGCCGTTGCATGGGATTATCGTACAATAATTTTGGAATATCTTCTGTCTGACCCATATCTGGGAGCTCAAAATTGGACAGAATGTAGATCAAGTATTACAGAATAAGAATTTTTATATGTGGAGAATGTGTTTTTTGTAGTCGCGAACAACTTTTTTCCATCCACTTATTCGTTCCCATGACCACCTTCACTGATTTCATATTGATCATCGAATATCTTCCGTCTGACCCATATCTGGGAGCTCAAAATTGGACAGAATGTAGATCAAGTATTACAGAATAAGAATTTTGATATGTGGAGAATGTGTTTTTTGTAGTCCCGAGCAACTTTTTTCCACCCACTTATTCTTTCCCATGAACATATCCACTGATTTCATATTGATCATCGAATATCTTCCGTCTGACCCATATCTGGGAGCTCAAAATTGGACAGAATGTAGATCAAGTATTACAGAATAAGAATTTTTATATGTGGAGAATGTGTTTTTTGTAGTCGCGAACAACTTTTTTCCATCCACTTATTCGTTCCCATGACCACCTCCACTGATTTCATATTGATCATCGAATATCTTCCGTCTGACCCATATCTGGGAGCTCAAAATTGGACAGAATGTAGATCAAGTATTACAGAATAAGAATTTTGATATGTGGAGAATGTGTTTTTTGTAGTCCCGAACAACTTTTTTCCACCCACTTATTCTTTCCCATGAACATATCCACTGATTTCATATTGATCATCGAATATCTTCCGTCTGACCCATATCTGGGAGCTCAAAATTGGACAGAATGTAGATCAAGTATTACATAATAAGAATTTTTATATGTGGAGAATGTGTTTTTTGTAGTCGCGAACAACTTTTTTCCATCCACTTATTCGTTCCCATGACCACCTCCACTGATTTCATATTGATCATCGAATATCTTCCGTCTGACCCATATCTGGGAGCTCAAAATTGGACAGAATGTAGATCAAGTATTACAGAATAAGAATTTTGATATGTGGAGAATGTGTTTTTTGTAGTCCCGAACAACTTTTTTCCACCCACTTATTCTTTCCCATGAACATATCCACTGATTTCATATTGATCATCGAATATCTTCCGTCTGACCCATATCTGGGAGCTCAAAATTGGACAGAATGTAGATCAAGTATTACAGAATAAGAATTTTGATATGTGGAGAATGTGTTTTTTGTAGTCCCGAACAACTTTTTTCCACCCACTTATTCTTTCCCATGAACATATCCACTGATTTCATATTGATCATCGAATATCTTCTGTCTGACCCATATCTGGGAGCTCAAAATTGGACAGAATGTAGATCAAGTACTACAGAATAAGAATTTTGATATGTGGAGAATGTGTTTTTTGTAGTCCCGAACAACTTTTTTCCACCCACTTATTCTTTCCCATGAACATATCCACTGATTTCATATTGATCATCGAATATCTTCTGTCTGACCCATATCTGGGAGCTCAAAATTGGACAGAATGTAGATCAAGTATTACAGAATAAGAATTTTGATATGTGGAGAATGTGTTTTTTGTAGTCCCGAACATAATTTTTCATTTTTGATTTGGTGGGGGAAATCCGGCTTAGTTAAAGAAATCACAAGAAGATGGCGTTTCGATAGAGCCGTTGCATGGGATTATCGTACAATAATTTTGGAATATCTTCCGTCTGACCCATATCTGGGAGCTCAAAATTGTACAGAATGTAATCAAGTATTGCAGAATAAGAATTTTGATATGTGGAGAATGTGTTTTTTGTAGTCCCGAATAACTTTTTTCCATCCACTTATACTTTCCCATGACCACCTCCACTGATTTCATATTGATCATCGAATATCTTCCGTCTGACCCATATCTGGGAGCTCAAAATTGGACAGAATGTAGATCAAGTATTACAGAATAAGAATTTTGATATGTGGAGAATGTGTTTTTTGTAGTCCCGAACAACTTTTTTCCACCCACTTATTCTTTCCCATGAACATATCCACTGATTTCATATTGATCATCGAATATCTTCTGTCTGACCCATATCTGGGAGCTCAAAATTGGACAGAATGTAGATCAAGTACTACAGAATAAGAATTTTGATATGTGGAGAATGTGTTTTTTGTAGTCCCGAACAACTTTTTTCCACCCACTTATTCTTTCCCATGAACATATCCACTGATTTCATATTGATCATCGAATATCTTCTGTCTGACCCATATCTGGGAGCTCAAAATTGGACAGAATGTAGATCAAGTATTACAGAATAAGAATTTTGATATGTGGAGAATGTGTTTTTTGTAGTCCCGAACATAATTTTTCATTTTTGATTTGGTGGGGGAAATCCGGCTTAGTTAAAGAAATCACAAGAAGATGGCGTTTCGATAGAGCCGTTGCATGGGATTATCGTACAATAATTTTGGAATATCTTCCGTCTGACCCATATCTGGGAGCTCAAAATTGTACAGAATGTAATCAAGTATTGCAGAATAAGAATTTTGATATGTGGAGAATGTGTTTTTTGTAGTCCCGAATAACTTTTTTCCATCCACTTATACTTTCCCATGACCACCTCCACTGATTTCATATTGATCATCGAATATCTTCCGTCTGACCCATATCTGGGAGCTCAAAATTGGACAGAATGTAGATCAAGTATTACAGAATAAGAATTTTGATATGTGGAGAATGTGTTTTTTGTAGTCCCGAACAACTTTTTTCCACCCACTTATTCTTTCCCATGAACATATCCACTGATTTCATATTGATCATCGAATATCTTCTGTCTGACCCATATCTGGGAGCTCAAAATTGGACAGAATGTAGATCAAGTACTACAGAATAAGAATTTTGATATGTGGAGAATGTGTTTTTTGTAGTCCCGAACAACTTTTTTCCACCCACTTATTCTTTCCCATGACCACCTCCACTGATTTCATATTGATCATCGAATATCTTCCGTCTGACCCATATCTGGGAGCTCAAAATTGGACAGAATGTAGATCAAGTATTACAGAATAAGAATTTTGATATGTGGAGAATGTGTTTTTTGTAGTCCCGAACATAATTTTTCATTTTTGATTTGGTGGGGGAAATCCGGCTTAGTTAAAGAAATCACAAGAAGATGGCGTTTCGATAGAGCCGTTGCATGGGATTATCGTACAATAATTTTGGAATATCTTCCGTCTGACCCATATCTGGGAGCTCAAAATTGTACAGAATGTAATCAAGTATTGCAGAATAAGAATTTTGATATGTGGAGAATGTGTTTTTTGTAGTCCCGAATAACTTTTTTCCATCCACTTATACTTTCCCATGACCACCTCCACTGATTTCATATTGATCATCGAATATCTTCCGTCTGACCCATATCTGGGAGCTCAAAATTGGACAGAATGTAGATCAAGTATTACAGAATAAGAATTTTGATATGTGGAGAATGTGTTTTTTGTAGTCGCGAACAACTTTTTTCCATCCACTTATTCGTTCCCATGACCACCTCCACTGATTTCATATTGATCATCGAATATCTTCCGTCTGACCCATATCTGGGAGCTCAAAATTGGACAGAATGTAGATCAAGTATTACAGAATAAGAATTTTGATATGTGGAGAATGTGTTTTTTGTAGTCGCGAACAACTTTTTTCCATCCACTTATTCGTTCCCATGACCACCTCCACGGATTTCATATTGATCATCGAATATCTTCTGTCTGACCCATATCTGGGAGCTCAAAATTGGACAGAATGTAGATCAAGTACTACAGAATAAGAATTTTGATATGTGGAGAATGTGTTTTTTGTAGTCCCGAACAACTTTTTTCCACCCACTTATTCTTTCCCATGACCACCTCCACTGATTTCATATTGATCATCGAATATCTTCCGTCTGACCTATATCTGGGAGCTCAAAATTGGACAGAATGTAGATCAAGTATTACAGAATAAGAATTTTGATATGTGGAGAATGTGTTTTTTGTAGTCCCGAACATAATTTTTCATTTTTGATTTGGTGGGGGAAATCCGGCTTAGTAAAAGAAATCACAAGAAGATGGCGTTTCGATAGAGCCGTTGCTTGGGATTATCGTTCAATAATTTTGGAATATCTTCCGTCTGACCCATATCTGGGAGCTCAAAATTGTACAGAATGTAATCAAGTATTGCAGAATAAGAATTTTGATATGTGGAGAATGTGTTTTTTGTAGTCCCGAATAACTTTTTTCCATCCACTTATTCGTTCCCATGACCACCTCCACTGATTTCATATTGATCATCGAATATCTTCCGTCTGACCCATATCTGGGAGCTCAAAATTGGACAGAATGTAGATCAAGTATTACAGAATAAGAATTTTGATATGTGGAGAATGTGTTTTTTGTAGTCGCGAACAACTTTTTTCCATCCACTTATTCGTTCCCATGACCACCTCCACGGATTTCATATTGATCATCGAATATCTTCTGTCTGACCCATATCTGGGAGCTCAAAATTGGACAGAATGTAGATCAAGTACTACAGAATAAGAATTTTGATATGTGGAGAATGTGTTTTTTGTAGTCCCGAACAACTTTTTTCCACCCACTTATTCTTTCCCATGACCACCTCCACTGATTTCATATTGATCATCGAATATCTTCCGTCTGACCCATATCTGGGAGCTCAAAATTGGACAGAATGTAGATCAAGTATTACAGAATAAGAATTTTGATATGTGGAGAATGTGTTTTTTGTAGTCCCGAACAACTTTTTTCCACCCACTTATTCTTTCCCATGAACATATCCACTGATTTCATATTGATCATCGAATATCTTCTGTCTGACCCATATCTGGGAGCTCAAAATTGGACAGAATGTAGATCAAGTACTACAGAATAAGAATTTTGATATGTGGAGAATGTGTTTTTTGTAGTCCCGAACAACTTTTTTCCACCCACTTATTCTTTCCCATGAACATATCCACTGATTTCATATTGATCATCGAATATCTTCTGTCTGACCCATATCTGGGAGCTCAAAATTGGACAGAATGTATATCAAGTATTACAGAATAAGAATTTTGATATGTGGAGAATGTGTTTTTTGTAGTCCCGAACATAATTTTTCATTTTTGATTTGGTGGGGGAAATCCGGCTTAGTTAAAGAAATCACAAGAAGATGGCGTTTCGATAGAGCCGTTGCATGGGATTATCGTACAATAATTTTGGAATATCTTCCGTCTGACCCATATCTGGGAGCTCAAAATTGTACAGAATGTAATCAAGTATTGCAGAATAAGAATTTTGATATGTGGAGAATGTGTTTTTTGTAGTCCCGAATAACTTTTTTCCATCCACTTATACTTTCCCATGACCACCTCCACTGATTTCATATTGATCATCGAATATCTTCCGTCTGACCCATATCTGGGAGCTCAAAATTGGACAGAATGTAGATCAAGTATTACAGAATAAGAATTTTGATATGTGGAGAATGTGTTTTTTGTAGTCGCGAACAACTTTTTTCCATCCACTTATTCGTTCCCATGACCACCTCCACGGATTTCATATTGATCATCGAATATCTTCTGTCTGACCCATATCTGGGAGCTCAAAATTGGACAGAATGTAGATCAAGTACTACAGAATAAGAATTTTGATATGTGGAGAATGTGTTTTTTGTAGTCCCGAACAACTTTTTTCCACCCACTTATTCGTTCCCATGACCACCTCCACGGATTTCATATTGATCATCGAATATCTTCTGTCTGACCCATATCTGGGAGCTCAAAATTGGACAGAATGTAGATCAAGTACTACAGAATAAGAATTTTGATATGTGGAGAATGTGTTTTTTGTAGTCCCGAACAACTTTTTTCCACCCACTTATTCTTTCCCATGACCACCTCCACTGATTTCATATTGATCATCGAATATCTTCCGTCTGACCCATATCTGGGAGCTCAAAATTGGACAGAATGTAGATCAAGTATTACAGAATAAGAATTTTGATATGTGGAGAATGTGTTTTTTGTAGTCCCGAACAACTTTTTTCCACCCACTTATTCTTTCCCATGAACATATCCACTGATTTCATATTGATCATCGAATATCTTCTGTCTGACCCATATCTGGGAGCTCAAAATTGGACAGAATGTAGATCAAGTACTACAGAATAAGAATTTTGATATGTGGAGAATGTGTTTTTTGTAGTCCCGAACAACTTTTTTCCACCCACTTATTCTTTCCCATGAACATATCCACTGATTTCATATTGATCATCGAATATCTTCTGTCTGACCCATATCTGGGAGCTCAAAATTGGACAGAATGTAGATCAAGTACTACAGAATAAGAATTTTGATATGTGGAGAATGTGTTTTTTGTAGTCCCGAACAACTTTTTTCCACCCACTTATTCTTTCCCATGACCACCTCCACTGATTTCATATTGATCATCGAATATCTTCCGTCTGACCCATATCTGGGAGCTCAAAATTGGACAGAATGTAGATCAAGTATTACAGAATAAGAATTTTGATATGTGGAGAATGTGTTTTTTGTAGTCCCGAACAACTTTTTTCCACCCACTTATGCTTTCCCATGAACATATCCACTGATTTCATATTGATCATCGAATATCTTCTGTCTGACCCATATCTGGGAGCTCAAAATTGGACAGAATGTAGATCAAGTACTACAGAATAAGAATTTTGATATGTGGAGAATGTGTTTTTTGTAGTCCCGAACAACTTTTTTCCACCCACTTATTCTTTCCCATGAACATATCCACTGATTTCATATTGATCATCGAATATCTTCTGTCTGACCCATATCTGGGAGCTCAAAATTGGACAGAATGTAGATCAAGTACTACAGAATAAGAATTTTGATATGTGGAGAATGTGTTTTTTGTAGTCCCGAACAACTTTTTTCCACCCACTTATTCTTTCCCATGACCACCTCCACTGATTTCATATTGATCATCGAATATCTTCCGTCTGACCCATATCTGGGAGCTCAAAATTGGACAGAATGTAGATCAAGTATTACAGAATAAGAATTTTGATATGTGGAGAATGTGTTTTTTGTAGTCCCGAACAACTTTTTTCCATCCACTTATACTTTCCCATGACCACCTCCACTGATTTCATATTGATCATCGAATATCTTCCGTCTGACCCATATCTGGGAGCTCAAAATTGGACAGAATGTAGATCAAGTATTACAGAATAAGAATTTTGATATGTGGAGAATGTGTTTTTTGTAGTCCCGAACATAATTTTTCATTTTTGATTTGGTGGGGGAAATCCGGCTTAGTTAAAGAAATCACAAGAAGATGGCGTTTCGATAGAGCCGTTGCATGGGATTATCGTACAATAATTTTGGAATATCTTCCGTCTGACCCATATCTGGGAGCTCAAAATTGTACAGAATGTAATCAAGTATTGCAGAATAAGAATTTTGATATGTGGAGAATGTGTTTTTTGTAGTCCCGAATAACTTTTTTCCATCCACTTATACTTTCCCATGACCACCTCCACTGATTTCATATTTATCATCGAATATCTTCCGTCCGATCCATATCTGGGAGCTCAAAATTGGACAGAATGTAGATCAAGTATTACAGAATAAGAATTTTGATATGTGGAGAATGTGTTTTTTGTAGTCCCGAACAACTTTTTTCCACCCACTTATTCTTTCCCATGAACATATCCACTGATTTCATATTGATCATCGAATATCTTCCGTCTGAACCATATCTGGGAGCTCAAAATTGGACAGAATGTAGATCAAGTATTACAGAATAAGAATTTTCATATGTGGAGAATGTGTTTTTTGTAGTCGCGAACAACTTTTTTCCATCCACTTATTCGTTCCCATGACCACCTCCACTGATTTCATATTGATCATCGAATATCTTCCGTCTGACCCATATCTGGGAGCTCAAAATTGGACAGAATGTAGATCAAGTATTACAGAATAAGAATTTTGATATGTGGAGAATGTGTTTTTTGTAGTCCCGAACAACTTTTTTCCACCCACTTATTCTTTCCCATGAACATATCCACTGATTTCATATTGATCATCGAATATCTTCTGTCTGACCCATATCTGGGAGCTCAAAATTGGACAGAATGTAGATCAAGTACTACAGAATAAGAATTTTGATATGTGGAGAATGTGTTTTTTGTAGTCCCGAACAACTTTTTTCCACCCACTTATTCTTTCCCATGAACATATCCACTGATTTCATATTGATCATCGAATATCTTCTGTCTGACCCATATCTGGGAGCTCAAAATTGGACAGAATGTAGATCAAGTATTACAGAATAAGAATTTTGATATGTGGAGAATGTGTTTTTTGTAGTCCCGAACATAATTTTTCATTTTTGATTTGGTGGGGGAAATCCGGCTTAGTTAAAGAAATCACAAGAAGATGGCGTTTCGATAGAGCCGTTGCATGGGATTATCGTACAATAATTTTGGAATATCTTCCGTCTGACCCATATCTGGGAGCTCAAAATTGTACAGAATGTAATCAAGTATTGCAGAATAAGAATTTTGATATGTGGAGAATGTGTTTTTTGTAGTCCCGAATAACTTTTTTCCATCCACTTATACTTTCCCATGACCACCTCCACTGATTTCATATTGATCATCGAATATCTTCCGTCTGACCCATATCTGGGAGCTCAAAATTGGACAGAATGTAGATCAAGTATTACAGAATAAGAATTTTGATATGTGGAGAATGTGTTTTTTGTAGTCGCGAACAACTTTTTTCCATCCACTTATTCGTTCCCATGACCACCTCCACTGATTTCATATTGATCATCGAATATCTTCCGTCTGACCCATATCTGGGAGCTCAAAATTGGACAGAATGTAGATCAAGTATTACAGAATAAGAATTTTGATATGTGGAGAATGTGTTTTTTGTAGTCGCGAACAACTTTTTTCCATCCACTTATTCGTTCCCATGACCACCTCCACGGATTTCATATTGATCATCGAATATCTTCTGTCTGACCCATATCTGGGAGCTCAAAATTGGACAGAATGTAGATCAAGTACTACAGAATAAGAATTTTGATATGTGGAGAATGTGTTTTTTGTAGTCCCGAACAACTTTTTTCCACCCACTTATTCTTTCCCATGACCACCTCCACTGATTTCATATTGATCATCGAATATCTTCCGTCTGACCCATATCTGGGAGCTCAAAATTGGACAGAATGTAGATCAAGTATTACAGAATAAGAATTTTGATATGTGGAGAATGTGTTTTTTGTAGTCCCGAACATAATTTTTCATTTTTGATTTGGTGGGGGAAATCCGGCTTAGTTAAAGAAATCACAAGAAGATGGCGTTTCGATAGAGCCGTTGCATGGGATTATCGTACAATAATTTTGGAATATCTTCCGTCTGACCCATATCTGGGAGCTCAAAATTGTACAGAATGTAATCAAGTATTGCAGAATAAGAATTTTGATATGTGGAGAATGTGTTTTTTGTAGTCCCGAATAACTTTTTTCCATCCACTTATACTTTCCCATGACCACCTCCACTGATTTCATATTGATCATCGAATATCTTCCGTCTGACCCATATCTGGGAGCTCAAAATTGGACAGAATGTAGATCAAGTATTACAGAATAAGAATTTTGATATGTGGAGAATGTGTTTTTTGTAGTCGCGAACAACTTTTTTCCATCCACTTATTCGTTCCCATGACCACCTCCACTGATTTCATATTGATCATCGAATATCTTCCGTCTGACCCATATCTGGGAGCTCAAAATTGGACAGAATGTAGATCAAGTATTACAGAATAAGAATTTTGATATGTGGAGAATGTGTTTTTTGTAGTCGCGAACAACTTTTTTCCATCCACTTATTCGTTCCCATGACCACCTCCACGGATTTCATATTGATCATCGAATATCTTCTGTCTGACCCATATCTGGGAGCTCAAAATTGGACAGAATGTAGATCAAGTACTACAGAATAAGAATTTTGATATGTGGAGAATGTGTTTTTTGTAGTCCCGAACAACTTTTTTCCACCCACTTATTCTTTCCCATGACCACCTCCACTGATTTCATATTGATCATCGAATATCTTCCGTCTGACCTATATCTGGGAGCTCAAAATTGGACAGAATGTAGATCAAGTATTACAGAATAAGAATTTTGATATGTGGAGAATGTGTTTTTTGTAGTCCCGAACATAATTTTTCATTTTTGATTTGGTGGGGGAAATCCGGCTTAGTAAAAGAAATCACAAGAAGATGGCGTTTCGATAGAGCCGTTGCTTGGGATTATCGTACAATAATTTTGGAATATCTTCCGTCTGACCCATATCTGGGAGCTCAAAATTGTACAGAATGTAATCAAGTATTGCAGAATAAGAATTTTGATATGTGGAGAATGTGTTTTTTGTAGTCCCGAATAACTTTTTTCCATCCACTTATTCGTTCCCATGACCACCTCCACTGATTTCATATTGATCATCGAATATCTTCCGTCTGACCCATATCTGGGAGCTCAAAATTGGACAGAATGTAGATCAAGTATTACAGAATAAGAATTTTGATATGTGGAGAATGTGTTTTTTGTAGTCGCGAACAACTTTTTTCCATCCACTTATTCGTTCCCATGACCACCTCCACGGATTTCATATTGATCATCGAATATCTTCTGTCTGACCCATATCTGGGAGCTCAAAATTGGACAGAATGTAGATCAAGTACTACAGAATAAGAATTTTGATATGTGGAGAATGTGTTTTTTGTAGTCCCGAACAACTTTTTTCCACCCACTTATTCTTTCCCATGACCACCTCCACTGATTTCATATTGATCATCGAATATCTTCCGTCTGACCCATATCTGGGAGCTCAAAATTGGACAGAATGTAGATCAAGTATTACAGAATAAGAATTTTTATATGTGGAGAATGTGTTTTTTGTAGTCGCGAACAACTTTTTTCCATCCACTTATTCGTTCCCATGACCACCTCCACTGATTTCATATTGATCATCGAATATCTTCCGTCTGACCCATATCTGGGAGCTCAAAATTGGACAGAATGTAGATCAAGTATTACAGAATAAGAATTTTGATATGTGGAGAATGTGTTTTTTGTAGTCCCGAACAACTTTTTTCCATCCACTTATACTTTCCCATGACCACCTCCACTGATTTCATATTGATCATCGAATATCTTCCGTCTGACCCATATCTGGGAGCTCAAAATTGGACAGAATGTAGATCAAGTATTACAGAATAAGAATTTTGATATGTGGAGAATGTGTTTTTTGTAGTCCCGAACATAATTTTTCATTTTTGATTTGGTGGGGGAAATCCGGCTTAGTTAAAGAAATCACAAGAAGATGGCGTTTCGATAGAGCCGTTGCATGGGATTATCGTACAATAATTTTGGAATATCTTCCGTCTGACCCATATCTGGGAGCTCAAAATTGTACAGAATGTAATCAAGTATTGCAGAATAAGAATTTTGATATGTGGAGAATGTGTTTTTTGTAGTCCCGAATAACTTTTTTCCATCCACTTATACTTTCCCATGACCACCTCCACTGATTTCATATTGATCATCGAATATCTTCCGTCCGATCCATATCTGGGAGCTCAAAATTGGACAGAATGTAGATCAAGTATTACAGAATAAGAATTTTGATATGTGGAGAATGTGTTTTTTGTAGTCCCGAACAACTTTTTTCCACCCACTTATTCTTTCCCATGAACATATCCACTGATTTCATATTGATCATCGAATATCTTCCGTCTGAACCATATCTGGGAGCTCAAAATTGGACAGAATGTAGATCAAGTATTACAGAATAAGAATTTTCATATGTGGAGAATGTGTTTTTTGTAGTCGCGAACAACTTTTTTCCATCCACTTATTCGTTCCCATGACCACCTCCACTGATTTCATATTGATCATCGAATATCTTCCGTCTGACCCATATCTGGGAGCTCAAAATTGGACAGAATGTAGATCAAGTATTACAGAATAAGAATTTTGATATGTGGAGAATGTGTTTTTTGTAGTCCCGAACAACTTTTTTCCATCCACTTATACTTTCCCATGACCACCTCCACTGATTTCATATTGATCATCGAATATCTTCCGTCTGACCCATATCTGGGAGCTCAAAATTGGACAGAATGTAGATCAAGTATTACAGAATAAGAATTTTGATATGTGGAGAATGTGTTTTTTGTAGTCGCGAACAACTTTTTTCCATCCACTTATTCTTTCCCATGACCACCTCCACTGATTTCATATTGATCATCGAATATCTTCCGTCTGACCCATATCTGGGAGCTCAAAATTGGACAGAATGTAGATCAAGTATTACAGAATAAGAATTTTGATATGTGGAGAATGTGTTTTTTGTAGTCCCGAATAACTTTTTTCCATTTACTTATACTTTCCCATGACCACCTCCACTGATTTCATATTGATCATTGAATATCCTCCGTCTGACCCATATCTGGGAGCTCAAAATTGGACAGAATGTAGATCAAGTATTACAGAATAAGAATTTTTATATTTGGAGAATGTGTTTTTTGTAGTCCCGAATAACTTTTTTCCATTTACTTATACTTTCCCATGACCACCTCCACTGATTTCATATTGATCATTTAATATCCTCCGTCTGACCCATATCTGGGAGCTCAAAATTGGACAGAATGTAGATCAAGTATTACAGAATAAGAATTTTGATATGTGGAGAATGTGTTTTTTGTAGTCGCGAACAACTATTTTCCATCCACTTATACTTTCCCATGACCACCTCCACTGATTTTATATTGATCATTAAATATCTTCCGTCTGACCCATATCTGGGAGCTCAAAATTGGACAGAATGTAGATCAAGTATTACAGAATAAGAATTTTGATATGTGGAGAATGTGTTTTTTGTAGTCCCGAACAACTTTTTTCCATCCACTTATACTTTCCCATGACCACCTCCACTGATTTCATATTGATCATCGAATATCTTCCGTCTGACCCATATCTGGGAGCTCAAAATTGGACAGAATGTAGATCAAGTATTACAGAATAAGAATTTTGATATGTGGAGAATGTGTTTTTTGTAGTCCCGAACAACTTTTTTCCATCCACTTATTCTTTCCCATGACCACCTCCACTGATTTCATATTGTTCATTGAATATCTTCCGACTGACCCATATCTGGGAGCTCAAAATTGGACATAATGCTGATTAAGTATCATAGAATGAGGATATTTCTGGGTAGAAAATATTTTTTTAATGGTAGCGGGCGTATTTTTTCACATTAACCTTTTTTTTGTTAGGATTAATACATTTGTTTGCATACTTACCGATAAATTTGCAACATCTGCGAAATTGAAATAACGAGTAGGTGTCATACAATATTGATTAAATGTGATTTATTATCTTTCTATTATACGGCACAGTGAAACTGCGAATCGAAGTATGTTCGTACGTATGGTAGATTTATAAAGTTATTAAATATAAACACGCTTGTAGTTATGTTTATTTACTCGAGAATTTATTTTCTGGTTTTAATAATTGTTCAACATACTGATAAAATTCATTAAAAGGACCATTAGGTGGCGCATCGACAACGATTTAAATTAATTTTTACTGAATACCTCCCTTAGCTGGTGGGGGAAATCCCAGCTTTTATTTATCAGAGGTAGGTGGCGCTTCGGTAGCTGTTTAGCAGGTATTCTCCTGAAAAGGTTCTTGTCTCGGACTGGTGGTTCAGCCAGCAGGTGGGCCGTTTCACGGCGGTGATTACTAGATTAATCGATCGATATTACGACATCCCTAAATCGTACATTATGCTTCAACCCTGCAGATAATAGAAATTTTTATCTGTCGTGCCTGTTATCAATGGCTCTTCGTTTCCGAAATCGTTTTTTCTTGTCTTAAGTTAGACCTAGGTTAAAATAGGTTTAGTGGGCTGAAACATTGATAACGTTTTTGCTAACTTGATTAAATTCTTCGTAATTCAGGTGATTTAAAATGATACTGAGAAACGAAAAACAAATCGCTTGGTTTTCTGACACATTTATAGTGCGATGGAAAACGTCAAAGTAAAAGAAAACCAAAACATTAAATTATTAGTAGTGTATGATAATATTTACCTAAACAACTCGAAAAACCTTCTTTTAGATTTCTATAAAAAATAGTGTATAAAAAAATTATAACAAAATCAGAGCATAATGAATCTTGGAGGATCAATTCGAATTAATAAACTAGGTATATTTATCATAGTAATAATGTTTGTTGGATTCGTATACTACTTGTCATCTGGAAAGTCACACAATAATAACTACACTTTAAACAAAAATCCCAACGAAGTAAATTTGCGCAAGCTTCTAATTGGATCAATTCAAGCAGCGCAACAGGGCGGTATTGAAGTTGTGGAAGTGTCTAAAAGCGCCGATTTCAAAGTTCAAAACAAAGGTAAAACGAATGAAGGCGCTAATGATCCCGTAACAGATGCCGATTTTCGCTCTCATTGTGTGATGGTTGATGGTTTACATCGAATCTTTCCGAAAATAAAAATCATCTCTGAGGAAGATGGAACAAAACGTAATTGCCCTGATGCGAAATTATTCGATCTCGATCCAACAGTGGTACAGGAAAATTCAAATATTCCCGATTATATCGTGGATATCAATGATGTGACTGTTTGGATAGATCCACTTGATGCAACTCAAGAATATACAGGTAAGATGTTTATTTATTTATTTAGGTATAATCAACAGACACAATATGGTCCTAATGATAATTCCTAGTAATGTACAACAAATTTTCAAGTATCCTACTGCGTGATAATGAAACGCGACTGAATGATCTCTGCAAGCCATTAATAGCATTAAGTCGAAGAAATGCACTGTTGCGAATAGCGCGGGGACGGAATAATAATTTCGCGGTGCCAAGCAGAGCAATCAGTCTGCTCAGACATCTGCTATACATAAAGTACGTGCACCGAATTCGGGAACAGGTATGTTCGAAGTCGGATCATTTATTTATTTATTTTTCTTTAATTCATCCGACAATAAAAGGTTCTCATGACTATATTGTAGTTAAGTTATAAAATAGTGGAACGTAACACTTTCTGCGCAAATTTATGTGTAAGTTCGCCGAAATCGAAGAGAGGTTCAACAGTCCCAAATGTTCCGATGCATGCTGTTATTGGTTCATAGAATCCAAACGTCGTTCGGTGGAATCTCAGTTGAAGTAAACTAGTAGAACGTAGCGACCGTTGTGATGCACGGAAATCAAGACTGGATAAAAGCTTCGAAGAATCAATATCGCCGTTTAATATTTTCGCAAAAATAATCGCTTGCTGAATTTTTCTGCGCCTTTCCAGTGTGTTCAAACCAATCAGACGGCAGCGATCGGGATACGGTGGATTTATACACTTATCATCAGACCCGTGAACAGGAGTTTGGGGGTTTTAATACCTTGGAGAATTTTTCAACATTAAATTCTATGAACAATAGAGTACTTATATAAAACCTCAAATAACTGGACAATTCATACTTCGTTTTAAGAATTCATTTTACAGTGTCAATATTGTTCATGACATACCTTTCCTTCAAATTTTAGCGCCTTTTACAATTTCTGTCAAGTGTTATTGAAAATGCGAGGTCTACGCAAAGGGGTTTGGAAAAGTTTTTTTCGGTACCACGAAGAGTTAACTTATTGACAAATTGTAACTGAATATTATGTTAAGCCAATAGAATGTTTTTAGTTGAACAAAAATAGTCTTATCCTTTTTATCAACTTATAAGTTGGCATTATTTAAGAAAGTTTGAACCTCCCTTGAATGACTCCTGCGCACGGGCCTGCTCATCATCCTGTAAAACTGGAACCGCGTCGGACAAAAAAATTGAATATATTTTTGTATAGGACCGGAAGACTTTTCATTTGTGGCTAAGTGTGGGAATATTGGTTCTGCCATATCTGAGAAAAGTGAGTGAGTTTCATTTTGGAGCATGTGACCACTATTTTCGGTACTTCGTAAAACGGAAACCGGGAGCCAGGATAGCCGCAATTAGTTTATTCTATTGATAATGACTACCGACCAAAATGGTTTTGAGCCATGTGTAGAATTTTTTAACGTGTTTTGATTTGCCACTTTGAATAGCATTACAAATATTACACTACCATTTATTTCAAGAATCGGAAGTCAAATCAGGATGGAATTCAAGAATTCCGTATGGAATCACTAGACCTTTATAATATTATCGCTGACTGAGCTCCGTTTTAGAGGTTGTGACCATTATTTCAGTGATTCTGGAACTGAAAGCCGAAGTTGGTTCTTTTGGTCGACTAGTGATAAAGCCAACGATTGATATTGATTCGTTTGTTTTAAATCGTCGTTTCAAAAAGTTTTTGTTTAAAATTTTTTACATTTTGTAATTCCGTTTCAAAAAGTTTTTGTTTAAAATTTTTTACATTTTGTAATTCCGGAACGGGAACGCACCCACACTTATACGCAGACATTCTGCGTATTCGAAAAACTGAGTCGGAATGTATACGGCACTCCCTTCCTCGGTTTTGATGTCCGTTTCTTTCCGTTTTCTAAACCTTTCTATGTGTGATTTCTTAGACTTTCTATATGTGAAAGACAAAGCGGAATAAAAAATAATAATTTATTGCGCGACAAGTCAGTTTTGTCGTTTTAATTCGATATGTAATAAAAAGGTAAGAGCCTTTTTTGTGTGAAATATAATCAGAATGAAGATTCATACAAGCTACTGCTTGAATACAGAATTAGGGTACCTTACACGAGGACCTGTGATGCCGTTATTACTAAAAATGTAATTTATAATGAACGCGTACCCTTAGTACCCTTACTAATGACGAAATCTCCATTTGAAATGCTGAGGTCTTCGATTTGAGTTCGACATGTGATCACTAGATTCGACCGTAAATCATTCGTACTAAGCACCTTGAAAGCTGCCTGACTGCCAGATCAAAAATAAATTCGTTTACCACAGATTCTCTGCTGAAATTCCAATTGTGGCCCACACAGAATCGCGTAGATTCCTACTTGGAACACAGTACAGTATCTACCAAGTAATTAAGATTGCTCTAGTCTCATTTTTCGACAGTAGATATCAGTACAAGCACGACTATCCTACAAAGAACTGTTCATATAACATTTTTTGGAAATAAATACTGCATGGTAGGTCACTATGAGCGATTAACTACTCACCCCAAGTAACTATTTTAGACCACAAGCGAGTGTGGTTAGTAGCATAGTCTATAGGGTTACTGTTCTAAATCTCTGTTATCTCAAGACGGTATGCACCAAATAATGCTTCTTGTTTCAGAAACACATATAGTGGTTTAATGTATAGTAGCGCTTCTAGAGCAGCAGTAGGAGTTGTGAATGCTCCTGCCATCGCCACTAGGACCATCCTTTGTATATGATTTAGCTTTGATTGAACTGTCGTAACTTCTCTTTTCTGCTAATGTACAAGTCATCTATATGCTAAAATTGGTCTAAAATAGTGTAGATTCAATGAATGTGATTGGGTTTGAGTTTCCATGATTTTCCAAAAGCTCGTCTGCATTGGCCGAGACCAATGTTGAAGTCAATGTGAGCGAACCAATTCAGTTTTGAATCAAGAATAATCCCCGACGTGATTAACTTGATCAACCAAAACTACATCTGTACAAAAGAACTGTAACGTACGAGCTCCTGTGATTATCCTACGATGAGTGAAAAGCACCATTGATTTGTTTTCTATTCAATAATATAATATTTTAGCACACTGCTTATGCTATACGATGCCAAGGGCAGTTTCTAATTATATTTAACGACTAACATAAAACTAGAAAAGTATCATTAGGTGATGTCGTGTTGGGGTCGCAATGGTCGATTTTTGCAGATCCAGCCTTTAGCTGGCGATCGGCAGTGGCCGGTGGATTGTATATAACCCGTGAGTCCTCCAGGTGACGTTGGTACGTATTTATGGTCGCGATACTCGATGTCCTGATAACCCTCGCCACAGGTGCAGAAACAGCTCTCCGCGAGCCCAATACGCCGGAGATGTGCGTCAAATGTGTAGTGGTTTGACATGAGTCGAGACATCATACGAATGAAGTCGAAAGCACAATTGATGTTTTGCCTGGATTTAAAGATAATCCAACCAGATCCAACAGATTGCAGGGCTTGCTGCATTAAACCAAGGAGAGTATTAATGCTTATACCGGTTATCAATATATGATAATCGTCGGCAAAACTATAAGTCGGGAATCCAAGGTCATTAAGTGACTAGGTCCCATAAAAGTGGAAATAGTAACCACCTTGAGGATATCCAGAGACACTCAGTTTTCTAATTTCTGCTAGCCGCAGCGATGAGCAAAGAAGTCGATTGCTAAGCATTGCATGTATCTAATCATGTGATATGGGTCAGAGAAGATAACGACGTCACGTTTACACTGAAGTGTCACCTTGTTTTGTAAGGCTCTCACTTCGATCTCGTTGCCTAGAACTTGCTGGACTAGCGCATCGAGTTCTGTTCCTACCGTTTTGCTCCCTTCTTTAGCACTAGCTGCATCTCGCCAGCTCTAGTACGTCGAATACTGCGAACCTCCTTTCCAAGGTCGGCTAGCTTTTCCTCGCTCCGCATTGCTTTGAGGCCGTCGGTGTATTTCTCCTTGTCTGTTTTAACCCTTTGTCCCTAGCCCTTCCCTCGTGTTCTATGGGGACTTTCTCTTTTTTCTTCCCGGTCACCTTGAGCCCAGGCCGCTCCATGTCGGAGCGGTTCATGTTAGTATTCTTCTTACCCTGTTGACCCTTCTCACCAGGTGTGTCGTGTTCTGTCCCGTTACTCGGGTCTGGGGACCGAGTATCCCGTTTTAAATTGAGACCTCTATTGCAATCCTTCTACCTGCCGTCCTTGGCTCGTTTCCTACGCACTTTGTTCCTGTCAATTGTTAGGTAGAGTGCGTAGTCGATCGTCGCCTGACTCGGGCTGCTTTCGAATGAGAAGGGTTTCGTTTGGGAGCCCTTATCCGTCCTTTCGCCTCACTCCCTTCGGGCTATTAGAGCCTCTTGGTCCCTCTTGGACACATTCAGGGCTTTCCGTAGCTTCAGTAAGTTCAGGCTGAGGTCCTTGCTGATATTACTCTTTTTGCTAGTGGAAGCGATGATCGCGTCGAGCTGCTCTATGACCGCCGTCATACTCGATAGAGCTTCACTAGATCCTGACTCCAGGATCTTTGGTTGATCCATCGATTCGACGAGCGCATTTCTGTTGCTCGTTTCGTCGGCTGCCACTGTTTCTTCTTTTTTCGCAGCCGGTTTAGCGGATGGAGATCTTCTCAAATCCCTTCTCGCAAAGGGATTTACCTCCTCTCCTTCCTTGTTATTGTTTTTTATGTTTAGTTGTTTCCAATTTTTATGCCACGAGTAGGGGGTTTATTCAGTACCTCCCGCGCGGCTTCCTCCGACCGTGCAGTACTAGACTTGGGCTACAGCCCTATATTGATGGGGGTGCCAGGTGCCAGGTTCCAAGTTTATAGTTGTTATACGTTCATGCAGGAGATTGATTTTTACTACTATAACCATTATCAGTTGAAGTAATGTACACTCCAGCACTTATCATACAACGACAAGAAGAAAACAAACAAACTGGGTTTCAATCGCCTACAGCCTTTGTCCTTTGTATCTTAGCGCTAGGGCAGTGTGCCTTATTAAATATATCGTTGAAAAAAGTACAGGTGTGTAATGTCAGACATAACTGGATGTCGTGAATACGAATAAAACTGACACTTCTTCTTTATACATCCGAATATAAATTAGTTGATCGATTGTGTGATGTGTGTGAGAGTGACGAGTTGAGTTCGGCTTCCGATGGATGCCGCTGACTTCCGTCATCTATTTCCAGGCTGCCTGTTGTCCGTGGGTATTGATTACGACAGTCAAATTCGAAATAAATCTAAAATAGAGTAGCAAGGCTCCAAATGTTTTTTCTCTATAAAATCAATGGAAACAATTTATTATAATGAAACATTTCAAGAATGTTTTGTTAAGTTTTTAAGTCAATCGAAGCAGAAATCTTGGGCCTGTGGCCGAGCTCTTCTTCGCAGTATGAGATAAGCAAAGATAAAGGCCCTTAACTTGCTGAGTTTTGTTCCGATAGGCTTGAAAATTTCACAGAATATTGTTGAAATGTTTTACTATAAGAAAATACAAAGAAAAAAATAAATGATTTTTCAAAAATTCTGGATCCTACCCGCCCCACCCCTCGTACGAGTTGCGAAAAATGAAATCGTCCACTGTGTCAGAGCTTCGCTTAGCACTGTAAGGGCAAAGCCCAAGATATTCCGTTCACGACTGCATCACTTATACCACCGAGACAGGAGGACCGTAGCGTTATCCTTAGCCAGTTGGGGGTCGTTTTCGCTTGAGAAAACTGAAACTGATTCGGAGTAGTTTCATCAAACAAACACTTTTCACGAAACTGTGTCGGGTTCGTACTTAGCAACGGGGGTTTGAGCAAACCTGATATAAAAACCAGGTTTAAAACTGACTCGATTTTCAGTTCAATAACGTTGAAACTAGGTTCGAAACTAGCTTCAAACAAACGGTTTGACAGCACTTAGGGCGGAAGCTGGGTTAGGCATCAAACGAAAACTACAATAGTTAACAGTGAATATTTGAATTGAATAACGTCATGAATGAAATCAATTGCTTCCAATAAAAATTTTACCACTTAACTACCACCGTGGAGCTCGAGCAAGTTGCATCCACCTTTATATTGGATTTTTTTCAATCTATCAAACGAACTACCATTGATAGTGAGTTTGTTTTGATAAGCGCAATGTTCAAATGAGATGTGGAAACTATTAAATTAATTGAAAAATCTTCAATGGATTTCATGAGAACATGATTAGTTTTGATTTCCATCAATGCTTCATTCAACGCCTATGAATTAGGTTGCTTCGCCATAGTCGATTTTTGAGATGTATTTTCAATCGAATTGAAATACCGCGAAGCAACTTTAAAAAGCTATTTCGAATGCCTCAATGTTTGTATAATTTATTGTCTTAATGCGATTATTCTAAAAGATTAAAGTCCATTCACAAGTTCGGATAATATTTTAGTATAATCAATTGTAATGTTCGAAAGAAAATATATAATAGCCTACTAGCAGTCGGACAAGTAATTACTGCAACATACAGGTATCTGTTGGGATAATTTGTACGCATGTTCCTGTTTTGAGCCTCATCTATTGTGTCGATTTGCACGTTTTTGGCCTAACTATCGTGATCAAAAAGATCGGATTTTCTTAAAAAACCTTTATTTACATTCGTTTAGCTTTATTTTATCACTAAAAGAATTCCGAATTTCTTTGGTTAAAATGTTTTGAATTCTGAATCTCTTTCGCTAAAAATTATTCACCTATTCTATTCCAAATTTCTTCTCGAACTTGACGAGAAACTAAGAAAATAGGGAAAGTTGTTTCTTTCAAGAAATTTGGTGAACGGAATTCGACTGTCGATGTGCATTACTTAAGGGGCGGGTAACACTTTTGAAAAATCATTTATTATTTTCTTTATATTTTCGTATAGTAAAACATTCGAAGAATTTTCTGTGAAATTTTCAAGCCTATTGGAACGAAACTCTGGAAGTTATGGACCTTTATCTATGGCTATCTCACTCTACGAAGAAGCAAGAGCTCAGCGCACAGGCCAAGATTTCTACTTCGATTGACTTCAAAACTCGACGAAACATTCTTGAAATGTTTCGTTGTAATAAATTATAAAAGTAATTAATTGTTTCTATTGATTTTATAGACAAAAACCTTTAAACGCGTTTTCCGCGAAAGCAGGTTTTGAAAGTCCGTGTCCATCGTCATTAAAAAACTACTGAACCATTTTTTTCAAATTTTGCACACACTTTCTACATATAAAAAACCAGACCCCGTTTTCCTTTTCCTTGTTTGTTGCTTTGGGGAGGTTTAACAGCTAAAAAATGGCAGATTTTTTCGTGAAAAATCGTAGTTCTCACTTTGAACAACCACCAAAAATTAAAAAAATTAAAAAAAAAGATCAAACAGAAACGTTGGGGTCTAGAAAAATTTCTACTCTAACTATGCTGCGTTCATTTAATCACTTCTGATTAGTCTGCGCTGAGATACAGTAGACAGCGCAAATCATGATTTTCAAGAAGCGTTCTCGAAAATACTTCTTCACCGACTTATTTCTCAATATTTTTCCACGAAAAAATTACAAAATGTTTTTCGAATGATGCTTTTTATCATGCAAAACATTTGAATTCATTTTCTTGAACGATAATTCTGGCAAAAACTCGCAAAAATGATGATTTTTTTCATCGATTAGACTCCGCCATATATGGTTCCCAGCACCTTTTTTTTCAAAAACACTGTGGGCGCGATGGTCCTCTGCCAACATAGTCCAGGTCTCGTGGGCATAGAGAACAACCGGTCCAATGAGCGTTTTGTAGATGGTCAATTTCGTGCGGTGGCGTACTTTTCTCGATCGAAGGATTTTTCTAAGTCCAAAGTACGCTCGATTCCCTGCCAAAATACGTCTCTGTATTTCTCTGCTGGTGTCATTTTCGGCGGTCATCAGTGAGCCCAAATACACAAACTCGTTAACCACCTCGATATCGTCACCGTCTATCAATATTCGTGGTGGGAGGCGTAGTGTTTCTTCTCTAGAACCAATTCCTCTCATGTATTTTGTTTTTGACGCATTTATGGCCAGTCCGATACGCCTAGCTTCAGCTTTCAGTCCGATGTAGGTTTCCGTCATCTTCTCAAGGTTACGTGCCACAATATTAATATCGTCAGCGAAGCCAAAAAGTTGTACTGACTTTCGGAAGATCGTGCCACTCGTGTCGATCCTCGATCTTCGAATCACACCTTCCAAGGCAATATTGAACAAGATACAAGAGAGTCCATCACTTTGCCGTAGCTCTCTCCGAGATTCGAAGGGACTCGAGAGCGTCCCGGATACTCGGACGTAGCACATCACTCTATCCATCGTTGCTTTGACCAATCGCGTTAGTTTATCCGGAAAACGTCAGTTTATCCGGGTAGTGTTCCACAAAAGTGAGCTTTGTGTCTAAGACTACGCCTAAATCTTGCACAATACATAAATACATTTTTCTACATGTTTGTTTCCTAGATGTATGCCTATAGATATAGTTTCATTATTCCTGCTGAATGATATTGAGTTACATTTTTTGCCTTTATGCTATGCAATCACTGTGAAACCGACTTTACAACCGAGGCCCGGAGGGCCGAGTGTCTTGTACCATTCGACTAAGTTCTTCGAGATCACAAAATGTCTGTATATGTGTGTACATATACACACGTTTCTCAGAAATGACTTAACCGATTTTCACATACTTAGATTCAAATGAAGGGTCTTATAGCCTCATACAATTTTCTGAATTTCATTTGGATCCGACTTCCGGTTCCGAAAGTACAAAGAAATATGCGCAAATTTATGAAAAAATGCGCAATCAATTTTCTAGGAAATTTCTTAACCGATTTTCACAAATTAGGAAGCAAATAAAAGGTTTTGAAATTCTTTAAAAAGTCCTCGAAGAGTTTATTCAGATCCGAGTTCCGGTTCCGGTATTACAATGCTATTTGTGAAAATTTTCAATTTCATGGGTACTTTTTCACAAGCGATGGCGAAACAAGGTGTACATTTTTATAAAACTTACTGGTCATCTAGTTAGCAAATCTTGTTAGATAGTGAATATATAAAACTACTTTAGGACTCTTAGCCCCAGGATTCCGCTTCCGAAAGCACCAATAATAGTGAAGAAAAGATCGAAAAACGGAACTCACTTCGATTTCTCAGCAGTGGTTAAACCGATTTTCACGAATCATCATTGAAATTAAAGCTCTCGTTGTCTCAAATTATACTGCGCAATTTCATCCAGATGCGACTTTCGGTTCCAAAATTAAAGGGCGATGAGTGTCGAAACATTCAAATCGTCATCCAAAATGACGATGCAAAACTTGTACGCGTCGGTACGTGCTGGTACTAAAGAAGAAGAAAAGTCAACCAGATTTGATCCATTCGCCGCGTGCTTTATTCAATTTCGTATAGCGTGCAGAGTTGCCACATTTGAATCTATATTTTTCAGATGAAATATATGTAAATTTGTAAATCATTCATTCAATTTGTACCTACTTGTTAGTGTTATTACAAAAACGATGCTTTTCTATAAAAGTACAGTTGTTCCCTTTCTCATATAGAAATGCAATCACTTGAGAAATTGACTAATGAAAGGAGGGCTAAGTGTTCTATATCATTTGACACAGTTCATCGAGAGTCAAATAATGTCACTCATAAAATAAAAAAATCTCGTAGTCCCACAGGTTGCCATTGAATTTCATCATGCTTTCATAGGGTACACGCGGAATAATAGAACACATAAGATTATAATATATTGAGTATTCAAGTCAGTTTCAAACAATTGTGTGAATCAAATAAAACTGTTTTTGAATTAAAGTTTGAATACAAAAAACCCTTCTTGAATCAAGTTTAGTGTGGCAATGCATATTAGATTCAAATATATTAAGATATGGATTAAACTTTCAAAATTTGGATCAATCAAATCAAAAATTTATTTGATTTAAATGCTTGTTACAGTACATTAAATGTATCTGAATCATATATGTCCTAGTATAGATTCAAAAAAATGTCTGACGCTAGAGTTATACTGAATCAAATATACTGAGTCTTAACTTCAAATTCATGGATATTCATTAAAAATCTTCGTCCTAGAATCAAAGAAGGGCAAAATTCTTCTAGATTTGATTCGAAACTGATTCAATTTGTAGGCTATATTAGTTACTTACTAAAAGAATCGACTTCCGCTATACTGGTTCCAAAAGTACCGAACTCTGAAATGAGACTCACTCTATTTTCTCAGAGATGATTTGATCGATTACCACAAACTTAGGTTCAAATGAAAATTCCTGTAGTCTCATAGGTTGCTGTTAAATTTAATTCTGGTCCGACTTCCGGTTCAGAACTATAGGGTAAAGTGTGTTCAATCATTCAGGGGGACGATGCAAAATAAAGGAAAATTTTTTTATTAAGTTGACAAAACTGTTTAAAAGTTGAAAAGGTAATCTTCAATTTGTGACTTTAGATGAAATACTGCCAGAACTGGGGAAGGCGAGAGTCTTTTCTACAATGGACTCTAAAAAAATGGTTCTGGCATGTAGTGTTAGACGAGCAAAGGAGCAAATTGACCACTTTCTGGACTCCGTTTGGGCGGTATCGATGGACGCGTCTTCCATTTGGGATCGCTTCGGCTCCAGAGGTCTTCCAAAGTAAGCTACAAGAGGTCATTGACGGCTTAGAAGGCGTACAATGTATAGCAGATGATTTGCTGGTATATGGAATTGGAGATACCATCGAAGAAGCACTCACAAATTACAACAAGCGTCTTGAGAAATTGTTATGTCGATTAGAACATCATAATATAAAGCTCAATAAATCAAAGCTGAAATTGTGTGAGAGGTGAGTGAAATTTTATGGACATCTACTAACCGACGAAGGCCAAAAACCAGATGAATCGAATTTGAGCACGAACTTGACCAATCTGAGAAAGCTTATACCGGAGACACAGCAATGGAGATGGACAGCTGTGGAAGAAACCGAATTCAATCAGGTAAAATTGCTAGTGTCCGACATAAAAACACTACGTTATTATGACATGAACCAACACTGTCACCATCGAATGCGATGCTGTATAGGCCTTGGAGTTGCAGTATCTATATATATTAAATTGCAGAGATCATTCTTTGTAATCGCATCACGTAGGAACGGATGGATGGGTTCGTACATCAAAAAAAGTACGGGTGTGTAATGTCAGAGACATAACTGGATGTCGTGAATACGAATAAAACTGACACACTTTCTTTATACTTCCGAATTCGAATTGGTAGTTGATCGATTGTGTGAATTGTGCAATTTTCCCCTTTTTCACTACTAGAATTTCAAACGATGCGCCTAGACTAAATTACAGATTAGTTACATTAAACATTCTGAAACGCAATTAAATATAATGAAATAACTAGATAGTTCTTTATAATAAAAATGGGCCGTATAGAGTAAGGTAAAGCAAAATTTCGCATAATTCTTTGAGAGTATTATTATGGTTCTCAAAAGAATAGAATTCTAGAATAAGGAACTGGACCTGAGTTCAAGAACTAAATTTAGAACCAAGAACAGAAGTTCTGCTTTCATTGACGACTGCTCCACCTGACGATTGAAGTCCAAATGAGAGCACGACCTGAGCGTTTGAGGCTTTATACCACGCGAAAGGTCTGCTTTCATTGACGACTGCTCCACCTGACGACTGAAGTCCAAATGAGAGCACGACCTGAGCGTTTGAGGTTTGGCCCCACGCTAAAAATCTGCTCTCATTATTGACGACCGCTGCTCCCGACGATTGAAGTCCAAATGAAAGCACGACCTAAGCGTTTGTGCCTGACTACCTCAAAATCGTCGTCCTTGCGCGAAAAAGCCAAGCAAAAGTAAAGTTTTCCGCGTTGTTTTCAAAATTTGAGAAAACTTAATATTTGAATTGTTTGTGGTTATCTCACACTGTTCAAAATATTATACTAAATTCCTGATCATATTTTTGATGAAATGGTGAAAGAATTATGTTGCTGCCTTTAATACAAGTCGAGATATTCACGATTAAGTTCTGCCCATTCTTCCATATGGCTAATTTTGAAAAGGCACCCCATAGTAAAGTAAGTCGTATTCACGACAAAAATTAGAAAAACTTGCCGGAAAAGTGGGAAAAATTCATAAAGTTGTTTTGTATGGACAATGGAATTTTCCACTGAAAAAGTCGCCAATGATTGCTAGATCTACGATTGATGTTTGGCGCGCAACGAGTGGCATAAGTGCTTGGTCGTCGAAGAAAAAAAAACTAGATCGTAGAAAAAATCGTTTGGCGCGCAACGAATAGTTTTGTGTGGCGATTTCACATGCATACTAGATTCATGTTATTCGTCATTTCGAGTCACGTGCTTAATTGGATATCACAATTATTGCTTGCCAAATGACTCAATAACGGAATGCATATGACTGTTCTAGAAAGCCGCTGTAGGCAGGAGGCAAAGTTCTGATATCGTTTACCAGTTGATGGATTGTGTGTAATGGAGTTAGATAAATAATATTCGTGAGCGCGAGTTAAACAACTCAGAATTTTTTTGATTGAATTCATAAAGAGATTGTTCTGTAGAAGCGCTAATATTAAACTAATAGATTTTCCTTGCTTTCTAATGATTTAGCGCACATAATAAGTGGCCATTAGATAACAATGTTCAATATGATTATCATAATGGATTTATACTGCCATTTTATATTTCATATTCTCTTTAAGCAACCAAGGTGTTCAAGAGGGGGGTTTCAAGGAGGGTGGAGATTTAAGGGTAAGGAAGGCGCACAAATTTGAAGGAAAAGTCAAGTTATTTGCACTTTTATATAATAGGTACTCTATTGTTCATGGAATCTAATGTTGAAATTTTTTCCATTTTTGTAGAGAGAGGGTGGGGCAGGGGCGTGGATGTAGTTGTTAAAACCCCTAAACCCCCCCCCCCCCTCCCCCTACGCACGGGCCTGGTACCTGAACAATATCCACTTTATTAGAGCCCTAAAGTACTCGTGGCACTTTTTGGCAACTTGAATATACAGAATAAGTTCTGAGAAAACTTTCTCGCTGCTTAAAAACTGTACAAGGAACTGCTTCAAAGTTTATTCTGTAGCGTCGGGTGAACATTCAAGTATGAGTAATTCCTAAAAACGGACTGTTCAGAATGATTTGTATGCTTTGTATGTATATTTTAAGTTTATCAATACAAAATTCTGGTTAGCGAGCTTTTTTATCCATTACCGAAAGCTAGAATCACATCTGGAAGAGAAAGCGTGGCACCTTATATCCATTATGTCGAAGTTGGACGGGTCAGCTAGTTCCAAATAGATGCGATCATTGGATATACTTCGAGAACGTTCACTTCAATGGAAAAAAATTACACACAGATAGAGAAAGAACTTCTAGCTATAGTTTTCGGATGTGTACGGTTCGATCAATTGCTTATAGGAAATCCAAAAGTGACAGGTAAACTGATCACAAACCATTGCTATCTATCTTCAAAAAACCGCTTTTGTCCGCTCAGCGCCGTTTGCAGCACATGTTGCTGAATCTCAACACTATAATCTTAACGTTGAGTTCGTCACCGGGAAGAATAACGTTATTGCTGACGCATTATCCCGGGCACCGTTGATAAACGTGGAGTCCCGAACTGAATATAGGAAGGACAATATTTTCAGAATTTTTGACACCGTCCAGGAGATGATTCTGTGCAGCCTTCTTTGTGTTACAAGTGCCATATGGGACGAGATTATTCAGGAAACTAAAGCAGATCCGGCGATGAGTTTAACTAATGAATATATTCGCGATGGCTGGCCGAAGAGTATTAGTGGTGTTCCCGACAGTGTCACAGTATATTATGGTTACCGAAATGATTTCACAACTCAAAATGGTTTGATTTTCCGTAATGATCGTGTTCTGATTCCCCATCCGTTGCGAAAAAAGATGGTCGAAAGCTGTCACACTAGTCACAATGGTGTGGATGCGACGTTACGACTAGCGTCTCAATCGTCTTAATGATTTGTGTCCGGAATCCGTAACCTTCTTCCGAAGGTGGCAGAGAACGTATATTATGAAATTGAAATAAACCGTAAGCGCTCTAAGTTATATTATGATAGAAAGACAAAGCACTTACCGGAATTAGAAGTTGGCTCACCAGTTTATGTCCAAATGCATCCTGAGTTGTCGAATCAGCGGACACCAGGTGTCATTTCGAACCGTTTCAATGAGAGGTCTTATTTGGTGAATGTTAACGGTGCTAATTATCGTCGTTCACTGGTTCATCTAAAGCCGCGTAAACAAAAAAAAAAAAAGGTCGCGGGAAATTCAAAAGTCTGTAAATATAGACGAAAGTCTGCGATAATTTCAAAAGTTTGCAAAAGTCTGCGAGAATTTCAAAAGTCTGCAAAAGTCTGCACAACAAAAAATATCTGCAGCACTATACCCACACGACAATCCGTTGCGAAGCAGAATAAAAACGTCGAGACCGAAAAGAATCATCCGTGTTCCAGCCAAGTTGAATGATTTTTGTTTGTAATTTGATTTTTTTTTCGAGAAAAGAGGGGATGTTACAGTATTTATGGATCACTGATTATATTTCATCCTATGCAACTTCCTGCACGGCCGGCAGCCATCATTATTCATTGAAATACCTAGCCTGTAAGATCGTTCGTCTGTAATAAAGCTAGTGAATAATAAAATCTGGTATAATATAAAATATTGAAACAGATGCAAAGAACCGTTCGCTCATTTCCTCAGTATGTTGGTCGTTGGCTTTACTAGAATCGCTAACGTCTTTTATGGCACTGAGTAACGAGGCCTCGAATTACTGCATGCGCTGGCCTACTTAGTCCAGGTTGGTGGTTCAATGCATACGGCGCTGGTCTTATAAGCCAGTTGTCATATGGTTGAGTCACGACCTGGAAGGATTCATAATGTCAGTAGGATCGTAGTACAAGTCATACAATGATTATGTAGGCTAAAGGTACGATTACATTAGCCAGTTTATCTGCACAAACTTGTGCAGTTTGACTGTATCATAGTGTAATCGGTTTGCAGTTGTCTGCAAGCAGTCAAAATCGGCTTGACTGTTCATCTGTATGTAGTCAAAGTGTGCAGATTATCTGTGACAATGTAATCACAGTGTGATCATAGTCGACAGACAAACAGTTGATGACTGTACAGACAAAGTTTACTGTTTCTGAAACTGTTGTGCAGAAGATGTCTGCCACAGATTCTATGACAACCAAAAACTTGTTTATTTCATCCACACACAAAGCAAAACACAAAGCAAGTTCCAGCACAAGTGTGAGAAGTGAGTACACGTGGTTTTCCCCAAGAGGTTGGTTTCGTGATCATTTTCTTTCTAATGTGTAGAAACCAGATAGTAATAAAAAACCTGTTTTAATCCACCCAGTGGTGTATTGATCGCTTTCTCACATTACTCATATTCTCACATTCTCATGTATGTGGTATTCTTCGAAATAATTTTTATTGCTTTTTGAAAGAAAACAAAAAAAATCAATTAGCACAACCAACAACCAACAAAATGAAACAGTTTTGCTATTGCAGGCTCTTCTGCAACCGGTGTAAATGAAGTCGGTTCGAATGACCATCTGTTAACATGACTTACAAACTGTATTGATTTAAGTAAATTTTATAAGATTTTATATGATTTGGCCATCGTACTTTAAACGTTTGAATACTTATAATTTTAGAAAAAGGAAAAAATGAAATTTTAAACACTTGCATCCGCGCAAAGTTCAGAAGCTCAGGAGTTTTGGCCTTTTATTTGAGCCTAAATTTGTGAATATCGATCAATACTCAACAATTGCGAAACATATTTTTTCACGCTTTCGATCTCGGTGCTACTCTGGATTTTGTCGTGAATACGACTTACTTTACTATGGGGCGCCTTTTCAAAATTTACCCTCTGAGAGAGTGATAAGTTTTTGATCGTGAATATCTCCTGTTGTATCTAACGGATCAACATAATTCTTGCTACATGCCATCGGAAATATGATCACAATTTTATGATAAAACTTTCAGTTGTGTGACATATTCTTAAATAGTTCACAATTAAACTTTTCGGAAATGTTTGGTATAAACGAGTATCAAAGAAGATAATTCATAAGGCGCGTTTGCCTTTCTCGTATTTTGAAAGCTCATAGCTCAGTGATCTGTAGAAGGATTTATATAATCTATATAATCTAACTACCAATAGAATCGAAAATCTTCAACTTGAACGTGTATTACAACAATATTGAAGTTTTTCAATAGTACACTATTGAAAAACCTGTTTGATTTAACCCATGACAGCACCAGCCAATCAGAACGCGAGATGTCTGTATCTATACAAGAGCATCCATATAAAAGTTGAATGGTTCATTTTTCCTACCATTTGCTGAGCAACTCTTCCCGAAACAAGACACACGACAGCAACATCGAGGACCTGTCGTCTCATTGTTTCCCGATATGAATGCACGAGACACCGTCAGCACAATGACACCGAAAAAGGCAGCCAAAAAGTCCAGCAAGGCCCATTGCCGAAACAAGACACACACGAGAACCATCTCAGATCTCAATATTTCCTACCAAAAGATTCATCAAGATGGGAGTTAAAATAATTTGCACCGTCACTAACACATTCAATTACGAACGGCAATGCGAAAGCGAAAGTGATGATTTTGAACACATCTTTATACTAGTATACAAATATGCCGTGCGAAACAGAGTTGCCACAGATCAATATGTATTTTTGTCGCGATTACTTTAGTATGCGGCCGAAAACAAAAATTGTTAGAACAAATGTTTCCACTTGATTTGCGCATTCTACTATCCAGGCGTATCAGAACTGGCTAAACTTAAAGCAATTCTAAATATTTCTTTATAACAGTGATGTGGTCATCCTGAAAAGGACGGGGTTTTCAACGGATGGCCAGCTGCAGATGGCGAGGGATGATTTTCGTTTTCGTTGTCATGGGCAGCGTTACTGGCCAATTCCAACACTTCGGCAACCAAGTACTCCATCACTGCCGCCAGATAGACCGATGTACCAGCACTGACACGCTCGGCGTAGTTCCCCTTCCGAGGCAAACGATAGATTCTGCCGCCAACTGGGCACTTCAGACTAGAGATGGGCAATTCGCTCCTGAGCTGTTCCAGTGAATCGAATCATTGAAGTGAGCTGACAGCTCACAGCTCTTTTCAAAAAAACCGCAGCTCATCAGCTCATTCATTTGCTACCTTTGCTACCCAGTTCACTGCATTGTGACGAAGGGAACACGCTACGAGCTGATCGGATCTTCGGCTCTTTAAGAGATTCAATTTAGTCGACATTAATTAAAGATAAACTAATTCGCATTGCATCATTGCAAATCAATGATTCAATTTCGATCATGCATATGAAAGAAAACCGGTGCATAAGAAAAACGGCGCACAAAATGAACCTTAAGTTCAAACTAAAAGAGCTGATGAGCTGATACATCGAATCGATTCACTTTGGTGAGCTGATCGGTTCGGAGCTGTTCACCAAAATGAGCTGTTTTGCACGCCTCTACTTCAGACCAGTACGGTTTAAGCGGGACTTTGCCTTGCCCTTAACTGTTCCTCCTGTGTGCGTGTTTCTGCGTAAAAATTCCACAATACGCAGTTAACAGCTCGACGACCAATTCAGTACTGGCTGCCGCTCTGCTAACTCTCTCTTTTATATCGTTTCACTGTTTCCCGTTCTGCGTATAGGAAAGGAATTCTAACAAAGGGGACGTCCCTCCACCGCTACTACTAGCACGTATAAAAGGAAATGTGATGTGAGAAATAGCGTCATTTAGGTTAAAGCAGCTACTCTGTACGTACGAGACACCGTCAGAACGATGGCTCCGAAATCAGGTAGAAAAGCAGATTTGTACCATTACTAACACATTCAATTACGAACGGCAATGCGAAAGCGAATGTTGAACACATCTTTATACTAGTATGGGGTCGTGTGAAAATATGCGTTGCGAAACAGGGTTGCCATATATACAGATTAATCTGTATTATCATTATTATTATTATTATTATTATTATTATTATTATTATTATTATTAGAATCACTCTTGCATACCGAAGATCGTAGATACATTTCAGACCAGGCCATTGCAATTGTCTCGTACTGAAATTTCGAGAAGAATCAGATATCTTCGAACTTCATAGCTTCAATAAAAATAAACTACAAATTTGTTGTACCTAGCTTCCTATATTAGCAAATTAAAAAGGAATTGTTTCAAGTTTGGAATATATAGTTGTAGAATAGTAGCTGTTTAATGTAACTAATCTGTACTTTAATGTAGGTGTATCGCTTCAAATTCTATTAGTGAAAAAGAGGAAAGCTTGCACAATTCATACAATTAATCAACTAACTGATATTCGGAAAAGTGATGGGAGCGTGTCAGTTTTTTCGTATTCACGACATCCAGTTATGTCTCTGACATTACTCACCCGCCTTTTTTAGTAACAGAAGATATACCCGTATGATGTGAGCGTTAAGACACCCGTATGATGTGAGCGTTAATGAACATATGATGTGAAAGAATCTCAATTTTTGTTGTTGTTATGACATCTGCTAAACATATCAAATGTACATCATAGTCATAGAACAAACAGCATCGTATATTTTCATCATTTAAAAATTGTCGAATTTTGTATTAGTCATATCAAAATCAGTTTCAAAGTTCAAGAAGGATACAATCAAAGTACTTGACTGAGAGCTTCTCCCTCACCGTCGTATTATTTTATTTCCGAACACTATTTGTATCAAATGACACTAAATCAGTGAAAACCAAGATACAGATAGGAAATAAGAACCAGAACAACCAAAGTACTGTAACGAAGATGAAATGTTTTATTATACTTGAAATGTAAATCATTCAGAGATAAAAACCTGTTTTAATCCACCTAGTGGTGTAATGATGCCTTTCTCATATCAATCAAACTGTCATATATAATACTGTGGTATTCTTCAAAATTATTTTTCTTCGATTCTTAAAAGAATAACCGAAATAGATTTGTTTGATCCTCTACTGATAAAAACTATCAATTGGAAAAGATTTGAGGTCGATTTAGAAAACTTTTTACGGTTTTTCGCTATTTTCAGTGATGGTGTAAAATTTTTAACACACTTTACTTTATATTTCCGGATCCGGAAGTCGGATCCTGATGAAATTCAGGAATTACGTATGGGACCACAGGACTTTTTATTTGAACCTAAGTTTGTGAAAATCGGTCGCGCCATCTATGAGAAAAGTTAGAACACATATTTTCATTTTTTTGCGCATTTTACCCCATAACTCCGGAACCGGAAGTCGGATCAGAATAATATGCAGGAATTTTGTATGGGACCACAAGACCTTTCATTTGAATCTAAGTTTGTGAAAATCGGCTCAGCCATCCCCGAGAAAAGTTAGTGCAAAAAACGTTACATACACACATACGCACATACACACACATACACACACAGACATTTTGCGTACTCGAAGAACTGAGTCGAATGGTACATGACACTCGGCCCTCCGGGCCTCGGTTCAAAAGTCGGTTTTCACAGTGATTGCATAACCTTTCTATATGAGAAAGGCAAAACAAATTTTTTTTCTTCGATTCTTAAAAGAATAACCGAAATCGGTTTGTTTGACCGTCTACTGATAAAAACCATCAAATTGGAAAAGATTTGAGGTCGATTTATAAAATTTTTTAAGGTTTTTCCCCATTTTCAGTGATGGTATACAATTTTTAAAACACTTTACCCTATATTTCCAGATCCGGAAGTCGGATCGGCATGAAATTTAGGAATAACGCATGGGACCACAGGACCTTTCATTTGAACCTAAGTTTGTAAAAATCGGTTGCGCCACCTATGCGAAAAGTTAGAACACATATTTTCTTTTTTGTGCACATTTTACCCCATAACGACCGAACCGGAAGTCGGATCCAAATAATGTTCAGGAATTTTCTATGGGACCTCAAGACCTTTCATTTGAATCTAAGTTTGTGAAAATCGATTCAGCCATCTCTGAGAAAAGTTAGTGCACTTATTTTCACAATTTTTTGCACAATTTAACCCCATAAATCCGAAACCGGAAGTCGGATCCAAATAATATTCAGGAATTTTGTATGGGACCACAAGACCTTTCATTTGAATTTAAAATTGTGAAAATCGGTTTAGCCATCTCCGAGAAAATTTAGTGCAAAAAAACGTTACATACACACATACGCACATACACACACACATACACAAACACACACATTCACACACACACTCACACACAGACATTTTGCGTACTCGACGAACTGAGTCGAATGGTATAAGACTCGGTTCAAAAGTCGGTTTTCACAGTGATTGCATAACCTTTCTATATGAGAAAGGCAAAAAGGAAGGAAAACAAAAATGACTGTAATTTTTTTCATCGAAAGAAGCGCCATTTAATTACAAACAACTTTTTGTCACGCTAATTTTCCGTTTTGGCCCACTGTGCAATAACTGCTTCACGCCGATGAACAAGCGCTCGACACTGTCGAATATTTCTAGGTAATGAATTTTCATGTCTGCAGTGGTTCGGTAATACGTTTCCATATGTTTTTTTTATATACTTTAGAACCTGCTCCTGTAGTAGCTTTAGAGTCTCAGCTCCTGTCCCTATTAAATGTTGACAGACGGCACACACTGGTACCATAAATCCCAGAATAAAATTTTCTTGGTACCACTGCACGCCGATGCAAGCTGAATGGTAAGATTTTTCGCAGAATTCGCATTTTTAAAGAAAGCGATCGTCAATCAATGAAAATTGTTTTGAAACGCAATTGAACGAAAACTTGAATTAAAATTATTTTGTTGTTAGAAATAATCGATTTATAAGGAAATGTATGCCTTTTTTAATCTCACAAAATTGATCGTACACCAATATCGACACAATTTACTTTGAACTCGTTTTGTGCGTAAGCTGTCAGTGTTATACATGTGTGTGTGTTTTACTTTCCGCCTGATCGCGTGAATGATTCTGACATGATTGAACAACACTTATGTTCACTTTTATCGATAAGCGATCGAATGAGTTTAAACGACAAAATCGTTATTTTGGGAGACTTTAATCAACCAGGCATTAAATGGATTCACGGCTCTTGTAAATATCTTCACCCAGATGCTACATCTTCTTCCAAAACTAATATTACATCACGACTCCTGGGCGATTACAATACTGCCGGGTTAGTTCAACTGAACAATAACTACAACAGCAACAATCGGCTTCTGGACCTATGTTTTGTCGGATAAATGTTCCAAAACCGTTGCACCTTCTCCACTAGTTAATACTTGTCGCCATCACCCTCCCCTTCGAATCACTATACCAGAAGACACGCCCGTCGTTTTCAATACCATTTCCGAAGCGACATACTACGATTTCAAAAATGGAAATTTCGATGCTATGAACCAGTTTCTGCTGTCGTTGAACTGGAAAAACTTATTTTCTAGTGGCGACTGCAACTCTGCTGCTATGTTATGGTCTCATGTAATCTCGTACTCCATCGATCAATTTATATAAAAAAAAATTCGTCGTGAACCGATACATCCCCCATGGGCAAATCTGACCTTGAAACGTCGTAAATGCACTAAACGGTCTGCATTAAGAAAATTATCTAAACGGCCTTCGCTTCATTTGCGATCTAGCTGTATCTACCTTAACAACTGCTATAAACGACTGAACAGAATGTTGTACGATGCTCACCTCCTTCGAGTACAAAATAATCTAAATATCAACCCTAAAAGATTTTGGAACCACGTGAACGAACAAAGGAAAGAATCAGGACTACCCGATCAGATGTTTCTTGATGACGTTGAATCATCGGCGATATCTGATATTTGCTACTTATTTCAACGACATTTCAACATTAAAAAAGTGCTCAAAGAGTCTTCTTATTCCACTGTCGATGTTGTTCAATATTTCTCTTAGATCAGGAACATTTCCAAATATTTGGAAAAAATCATCTGCGAATCTGCTATCTGTTCGTAGGAATGTCTCCAAAGCCGTTTTTGTTGCTGATTTATTACAATCACATATCGATTGTCCCGAACTTCTGCAATTGATTAATCTGGACATTCATCGACGTAATCTACGCTCTCATCGTTTCTTGAGTTTACCCATTGCACGAACAAATTATGGTTACAATGAACCATTTTCCAGTATGTGCCGGACATTCAATAGCTGCTCCAATGTTTTCGACTTTCATCTATCCCGAAATATGATCAAACGATTGTTTCATTGCCACTTGTCAGATTAAACTTTGGATCAGGATTTGTCTGTAACCGTTTGTATTTTTGTTTAACCTAGTGATGGTTGAACAAAAATACAAAAATTTCTCCCATCACCGTTGGAAACTAATCAGATTCGCTCGATGATACTAACCCTTTCGCTTCCTTTCTCATTTTCTTCGTCTTCTTTATTTCTATTGGAAACTAATCAGATTCGCTTGCAAATACTAACCCGCTCGTACTTCCTTCTTTCCTCCGTCTTCCACCATCTTTTCGATCACTAATTAGATCTACATGCCGATTCTAACCCCGTTTACTTTCCACCCCCTCCACCTACCTTTATCATCCATTTACCTATACCTTTTTCTCCGCCAGTTGAAGCAAGAACACTATTGCTGCCCTGTAGTACTTGGTGTCATCAACTAGATATAGGGTTATAGGTTTAGTTTTAATTATTAGTTTTTATTGTTAGTGTTAAGCCTTATTGTATCTGTTGGATCATTGTAATCTGTTGATACGGAAGATGAGGAGGTTTTCTGCCTGCTGGAGAGAGAGATTGTCAAATTTCATCTCCATCGGGCTTTTCCCTGCTCCCAAAAAACAAACAAAAAAAAAATAAACAGTGTTAGAATAAACAATAATAATGGTTCGTTTTAGCTTTGGTTTGAGAGTTATAAACTGAAATACAGAGAAAACCGTTATTTTTTTGTAATGGATGGCAAAAGAAAGCTAAAAGACATTTCTACACGAAAATTGATCATATCCTTGAGCTGTAAAGGAAAATCCTTACGCGAAAAAGGAGAAATCGTTGGACGATCACATTCCACCGTACAGAATATCATTGACAACTGGAAATTCGAGGGAACTCTGAAGAAGAAGAAGGCAGAAAGGAGAAGAAAACGGATCCTATCGGAAGTTGACGAACGGTTTATAGTTCGCAAAATACGAAATAACCCGAAAATAAGTCAACCGAAATTGACGGCGGAAGTATCTCCTGATATCAATTGACCTGTTTTAACTGAAGCTGTTCGCCGCGTTCTCCGGAAATCTAATCTGCATGGTCATGTTGCCCGTAAAAAGCCATTCATATCAGCAGTAAATCAGAAGTAGCGGCTTGAGTTCGCCAAAACCGACGTAAACAAACCGCTGGAGTTTTGAAATCAGGTAATATTCACTGATGACACAAAAATAAATTGCTTTGGATTTGATGGCAGACAAATTGTTCGGAGAGAGCCGAACACAGAGCTCAAATATAAAAATTTGAGACCAATAGTGAAACATGGTGGTGGCTGTGTTATGTTGTGGGGTTGTATGGCAGCTTTCAGGCACAGGAACACTGGAGTTTATCGACCGGAATATGCAGAAAATGCTATATATGGATATCCTAAAACGTAACCTAAAACCAAGTGCACAAAAAATAGGACTATCATCAGGATATTGTTTCCAATAGGACAATGATCCAAAACACACCTCACATGTTGTTCGGGAATGGCTGTTACATAACGTTCCTGAGCAATTCAATACACCACCACAGTCACCAGACATGAATCCCGTCAAAAAACCCATGGGATAAAATAATTCGGCGGTTCAAGGATACTAACACTTCAAACAAAAACACGCTGAAACAGAAAATAAAATAAGTATGGGAAAACATCCGAGCATCTTGCGCAAAGAACTAGTGGACCCAATGCCTCGTCGTTTGTAAGCCGTAATCGACGCTGAGGGAGGCCACACTAAGTACTAAATTTGATATTCCAATCCGCATTCCCCAGCTACTTTTAATAATACAGATTTCCATAATGAGTGTACGATCAATTTTGTGAGATAGAACTAAGGCGTTTTTTATTGCAGCGAACCACCAAATGGGAATAATCTTAATATTTAAATAAAATGTATATTAATCCAACTCATGAAATATATAACATTAAAATTACATATATTTTGTTACTTTAAACTTACTAATTGAACAACAAAATGTGAAAATGTGATATTTTTCAAGTGTACGATACATGTATTTATGTTTATTTATTTTGCAGAGAATCTATTTCAATACGTCACAACCATGGTTTGTGTTGCTGTTAAAGGAGTCCCGGAGATAGGAGTTATTCACAGTCCGTTTGCCAAGAAAACCATTTGGGCATGGAGGCAAAAGGTTGTGTCAGAGCCGTTGGAACTTTTGAAAAGAGTACGTATGATAATGTGAAGCCAGGAGAAAACAATATCATATGAAATCTTTCTTATCGATATAGGACGAGGATGTTAAACATCCTGTTGTTATTGTTTCGCGTTCCCATAGTGGAGAGGTTAAAAGCATTGCGAAGAAAGTTTTTGGTGAAAACACTCACATCATTCCAGCAGGCGGAGCAGGTTAGTATATTTGCATAGTTAATTTTAACTTCAACTTGAGACGTAAATATCTTTACAGGATATAAGGTACTTCAAGTATTACATAACAACGCTACGGTTTACATCCACTCAACTGCTATAAAGAAATGGGATATTTGTGCAGGAAATGCGATTCTTTCCGCAGTGGGCGGCAAAATGACAGACTTAAAAAATCAAAATATATTGTACAATGACAAAGATGCGTTTGTCAACGAAAATGGACTGCTTGCAACGGTTGCGGAAAGCACTCATGAACAGTATATTAGAAAAATTATTGAGTAATAGTTATTCCTTCAGTAATCGTATGTTTTATCACTTGAAATATTTCACATGTTTGATTTGAAATGCTCGTTTTTTTTAGATCTGTTTGTGATAATATGAATAAATCTTGTGTTATTGCAAGTAACAAGTGAGCTATGAAATGCAAGTGTGTTTTAGTTCCATGTCTTATTGATAGGCCAACCTATTATTAGTGGAAACTTGAGCGTATCGGTTCACAGGGACGATTCCTTGGCTGAATAAAGGCGTACCTTATTGGCCGCGAAATGTCGGTAAAAATCTCAATCCTTTGCTATTACATCTGGCGTACCACAAGGAAGTCACCTAGGACCTCTTCTATTTCTAATTTACACTAATGACGTCAATCTCTCGTTGAAGTGCTATAAGCTCTCATACGAAGACGACTTCAAATTATTCTTCAACGTCAACGCCAAAACGATGTTGAATTCCTCCAGGAACAACTTCATATTTTTGGAAACTGGTGTCAGGTCAACAGAATGGTACTGAACTCCTCAAAGTGTTCCATAATAAGTTTTAATCGTAAACGAAATCCAGTAATGTTCAACTATTAGCTTCTTGGTGTTTAGCTATATAGAGTAAGCTGCATCAAAGATCTTGGTGTCATACTTGATAGCAAATTAACTTTTTGTGAGCACATATCGTACATCGTATCAAAGGCACATAAGCAACTCGGTTTTATCTTCCGAATGACGAAGTCTTTCAAAAACATTTTAAGCAGTGCTCAAAAGCATTATATATTGTCCTTGTTTGCTCTGTACTCGAGTTCTCGGTAGTAGTATGACCACCTTATTATCGTAATGGAGTACAACGCATCGAAGCTGTGCAGCATAAATTTGTCCGATTTGCTCTACGTCAGCTGCCTTGGAGAGACCCTTATAATCTTTCTAGATATGAACACAGATGTAACCTAATTGCACTTGAGCTACTTAGCGATTAGAGCAATGTTTATTTCCGCTTTGATACTTGGTCATATAGGCTGTCCTGATCTTCTCGGACAAATGGATATAAACATCCGACGCAGAACTCTCCGGAGCAACACTTTCCTCGTCATCCAGTTTGCTAGAACAAATTACGCGAAGAATGAACCCCTGTCTAGTATGGCTCGTATATTTAATCGGTGTTATACAATATTCGATTTTAATCTATCTCGTGTTACTCTCAAACGTTTATTTAATGCTTTTTTTAAACTTGACCTATTATAGAATGTGTTTTAGAACCTTCGTATGTAATTAAATTTTGCTTGTATGTAAAGTATAGCTCGTATTTGTTTTAGGTAAAGTGTATCATTTGAATTTTGTATAATCTGTTGGTACTAAAAGATGAAGAGGTTTTGCGCCCTTTTCAGTAAGTACTAATAGTTGGTCAAATCCACAGGGTTTTTCCCTGCTCCAATAAACAATAAACAATAGACATTTTCAAATGCTGGATTAGTACTTTTATTACAAGCGGGAAGTGACTATATGAGATAAGTTTTTGGTTGCTCGATCTGATATGTATGAATGATGCTTAAAACAGTTCGCTTTTTAGTGGTCATAATATTTTGCGTAAAATACGAGATTGAGAGCTCATGTGTTTTCAAAAGTTATAGATCATGCTAAAACAACGAAACATTCTGGGTTTATGAATACTTTGAAATGCATTGGTGTCGAGATATGAAGCATTGTTTATCGAAGACTTAAAATCAATTTTTCCCATCATAACTTTTCTAAATGATTTTTTAGACTTTTCAGATATCTACAATTATATATTAATTATCAAAACAAATATTTTTGTCGAAGAATGCTTATTGTTATGTCCATAAAATAAAAAATTTTTGGAAAATAAATTACAAAATACTTCAAATACTCAATATCTCAAAAATGTGGGAGTATGTGGAAGCAACCTCAACAATGTTTGGAAGTATGATCGAAACACTATTGGAAAAATTTACTTAAATTCGCATAAAACACGCTTTTAGAAAGATATATATATATATATATATATATATATATATATATATATATATATATATATATATATATATATATATATATATATATATATATATATATATATATATATATATATATATATATATATATATATATATATATATATATATATATATATATATATATACATATATGTATAAATACATTGCGGGGGTCGCGAATCATTTTCACTGTTACACTAAGTATCAACCATCAGAAAATATGTTTCGAGCAGCAGCATACATTTCATAACTCTGGGTAGCATGATACAATTAACATGTAGGAATGCTAGCCCATTTGCAAAGTTCAAATTCATTTAGAGCGATAATGGGCAGAGTTGAAAATTAAATTGTAGCAGATTAGACCGCCCGATGTTGAAAGCTAAACAAAAGACCCACACACAAAGAAAAGTGTCAAAAAGGTCCTCAAAATTGGTTTATATCGATAATTGGCCAAGACGGCAGGCAAATATAAATATGTTCGGTGCTTGCTAATCAAGTAAAGTGGAATGCCGAAAGTAAAAGAAAATTGTACCGAAACATATGAGTAGAAAGAACAAGATAGGGCGGACCGGATTAGCCGAAGATAGAACAGATAATTATTCCCGAACTGCGAAATAGGCGGGAAACAGATGTAAACAACGCTTCGGACATGCACGGACCACCTGCACAAGAGATTAGGGTGGAAAGTAGGAAAGGAAAAAATTGTGATGTGTGTTGGTATAAGTCAGGAGGTAGGGCGAAAGTTGCCTTCTCAACTGAAATGTTGCTTTGTAGTAATGTAAGGAAAATTTGTATAGTTATTCATAATTTTTGTAAATAAAGTCAATCTTAGTTTAAACTTCACGGTCACAAGTGCTTAGTTGATTTCAAGTTAAAACTCTTCGAAAACCACCAAGTATCCTAACGAGCCGTGCTCTATCGTGCAACTCGCTGAATCGCTGCATAACCCCAACAATTGCAGGCACTAGCTCGATTCAAAGGGCCCACGAAGCTGCCAGTCTCAATTGCGCCAGTGGACATGCTTTGACGGAGCATCGCCATAACACAGGTTGCTCCCGAGAGAAGCTGTAAAGGCCAACAGATTCTTACGAAAAGAATCCTCTCATCGTAGCATTGGTGGTTCCAGAGAGAAGTACAGAACTGACAAACGCAAGGGAATCACTCAGAACAACATTCCCGAAAACCCCCGCAAAAAGATGCGACAAATTAAGATTCCTATAACAGATGGAAGCATTCACAGAAAGTGAAGCAGCATGTCCAAATTCAACTGAAACCCCGAATAAGGCTTGCCAACACTGAACGGTACCAAATAGCAACAACAACAACAAGGTGACCTGCGACGAATGCGATCGCTGGTTCCACCTAAGTTGTGCTAGGTTAGATTGTTAAAAGAGGAAAGATATATATGGGGCATTCCGTTGCTATCACATCTGGCGTACCACAAGGAGGTCACCTAGGACCACTTCTGTTTCTAATTTACATGAATGACGTCAATCTCTCGTTGAAATGCTCTAAGCTCTCATACGCAGACGACTTCAAATTATTCTTCAACGTGTCCTGCCAAAACGATGCTAAGTTTCTTCAGGAACAACTTGATAATTTAATTTTGATTTGATTTTGATTGAAGCTTTAACCGTAAACGAAATCCAATAATGTTCAACTATTCGCTTCTCGGTGTTGAGCTACATAGAGTAAGCTGCATCAAAGATCTTGGTGTCATACTTGATAGCAAATTAACTTTTTGTGAGCACATATCGTACATCGTATCAAAGGCACATAAGCAACTCGGTTTTATCTTCCGAATGACGAAGTCTTTCAAAAACATCCACTGCTTAAAAGCATTATATATTGTCCTTGTTTGCTCTGTACTCGAGTTCTCGGCAGTAGTATGACCACCTTATTATCGTAATGGAGTACAACGCATCGAAACTGTGCAGCATAAATTTGTCCGATTTGCTCTACGTCAGCTGCCTTGGAGAGACCCTTATAATCTTTCTAGATATGAACACAGATGTAACCTAATTGCACTTGAGCTACTTAGCGATCGACGCAACGTTTCTAAATCAAAGTTTATTTTCGATTTGATACTTGGTCATATAGACTGTCCTGATCTTCTTGGACAAATGGATATAAACATCCGACGCAGAACTCTCCGGAGCAACTCTTTCCTTGTCATCCAGTTTTCTAGAACTTTTTGTGTAGGGAAAATTCTAAACCTACTTGTATTGTGTAATGGGGAAAAGGAACCTCTATACTAACTTACGTACTAATACAGAGTGCGAATCGATTCAATTGAAAATTGCATCGATTTTTGTCGGAATTTGCTTATAATATTATGTGACATTACATCTAATGGTTCTATATTTGTGAGTCTGTGTAACTCATTTGTACTAAACCAGGGAGAACGCTTCAAAATCATTTTCAGAATTCTATTCTGAATCCTTTAAAGCGTTTTCTTCCTTGTGGAACAACAACTTGACCAAATTGGTACTGCATAAAGCATTATTGTTTGGTTTAAGAAAAGAAGTTTATTGTTTGGTTTAAGAAAAGAAGCTCTTGGCTTATGATGAAAGATAATTAATTGCGTTTTTGCTGCATTTGGCTTAATTTTCCATTTTGACAGACGCGCCTACTGATTCTCAATAGAAAACTATTATACTAAAACGAAAAGATAAAACAAAATGGCGTAAGAATCAAGCTTATTGAACTGGAATGCTGCCCCAATATAAAATTTCACTCACTTTAAAAACCATTAACCATTACATGATGGGAACGCAATAATTCGAAACTATATAATCAGTGGCGTACCGATGAAATTTTGCGCCCGGGGCAAAATAAGAGATTAGCCGCCCACCATCTTTGGTTCAGTGAGCAAAAAAAAACAAAGCTGAACTCCATCTCCGGAAAGCTGACTTGGACGAGCAAAAAAAGGTCCCAAGGATAACTTTATCACCCCCCCCCCCCTTTAAAATTGTTGTCCCCTTCGTTCCACTTTGTCGTTTACGTCACTTATACCATTATATCCGGAATCGGAAGCGACAGCCATTTGATCTACAAACTTGATCAATGGCTCAATAGTAGCATTCAAACGATTCTAAGAGTCATCTCGGAGAAAATTCAGAGGTAAAAAACTCGGAGAAAATTGAGCACTAAAAAACACGTTTTGTCGGCTGCGTCACTTATACCATCATATCTCCGGAACCAGAAATCACAGATCTTCGAACTTGATCAACAGCTCATTAGTAGCTTTCAAACGAGCCTAAATATGTTGAAATCGGTTAAGCCATTTCTGAGAAAATGGAGCGGTAAATAAAATCTGAATGGTACACAGACAGACATTTTCCGATTTCGTCGAGCTGAGTCGAGAACACTATGAGTCTTCGAGGCTCCGTTCGAATGTCGATTTTTCTAGCAATTGTAATACATTTCTATAGAGAGAGGCAAAATGCGACAGACACAAACGAAGAGCTAAAAGAATTAATCGCCATGCAATTTGAACTGCTATGCACTGGAGAGTTAAAGACGAAACGCAAACAAAATCAAAAATGGTGATGTGCCCTAACACAAAATTTGGCTAACCCTTAAATGACCTGCATCGGCCAAACACGGTCGAAACCACGTTTCTGTTCGGCACGTCATTGGTATAGTGATTTAACCAGTGGCGAAGATGCGTTGGATATGGAACAAGTAGTCGACAATCCGTAACTGGCGAAACAAAAATCCAGAAGGCGATTGTTACTGTGGTTTTGACATTAAAAATGCCTTACTCTTTTTATCATTCAGCTAAACTTAACTTGTAGTAATCGTCCTGTTGGTTCGAGGCCGTTTCTTTGTATCTTCAAGTATAGATTCAAAAAGGTTAGTTAGGTTACGCTGTAGGTCATCCAGATCCAGGTTCGAGAAATGGAGTGCTATCATTTACATAACATTGCAGCTGGATCTACTGTAAACATTCGAATACATTTTGCAAAAAGACTGCATGGTGTCCGTATGGATCATCTTCAGAGCTGAGATAGTACGTTGGAGAGTTTATTGTATAGCTTCATGAGATAATTCATTGCGACTGGAAATTTCACTCCATGGGGGACACAACCAGAAAATTCTTGGCCATTCTCGAATCGATTTAGCTAGCCAGTTGTTTATGTTAACCAGCCCTCTGTCACGATACCATCTATGAGATCAAAATCGAAACTTCAAAATCAGCTGATTGCAACGTGAATAAACAATCAGTAATGCAATTGTTTCACGGTTTACCTTGTTTATTCCACGAAAATGAGAAAAATTTTGGTCGACTCTTTCAAAATAACTTATCGGTTTACCTAAAATACAACAGATAGTGTTTTGGGACATCTAGTGGTAGTAATTTTCACAATTTGAGAGTCGCGACCAACACAAACAACGGCATCGCATGTGCTTTTCATCATAGTGTTGGTACCGGCATAAGGCAAATGTGCAAAAATAGTTATATATATATATATATATATATATATATATATATATATATATATATATATATATATATATATATATATATATATATATATATATATATATATATATATATATATATATATATGTTTTGTGGGACGGGCAAAATTAGTCGCGTTATTATCGCTCAGCACGGCTGAAATTTCGAAGGTTTATGATGGTTTTATATTCTTTGAAGGCAATTATAGAGCGAAATAGTAAACTTCTATTGACTCTGAATACACTGAACCGAAAATGCATTTAAAGCAGCACTGATACACTGAAGAAGGTTGCAAATAGCACACTGAAAAACTGATATCTATCTTTTTAGTGGCGAAATAGTAAATACTTTTTAATATAGTGGAATTAAATGTGAAGAATTTTCTTTTCTGTTTGATCAATTTAGTTCATTCCACTAATCACTTAAAAAAGTAATTTTTGTTCATACTTTGTTGCAAAGCAAATTCTTTGGCATGATTGAAATACTTCACCTAGCTCCGTGTCCATCGTCATTTCAAAACAACACAAAAAATACGGAACCATGATTCGCCTTACGAACTTGATCAATTATGGAATAGTAGCTTTCAAACAAGTCTAGGAAAAATGAACGGATAGAAGTATCGAAATGTGTACCTATACAAACTCAGATATTTTTCGATTTCGTCTAGTTTAGCTGAACCGACGACACGACCTGCCACTCGTCTATCAAAACTGTATCGCAAATTTAAGTACCCCTCGGTAACTGGTAATGTCAAAACGTAATCGCTTAGAAAATTGTTGAAACTGGCAACAAAAGCGTAAAATTGTTGATTTCGAATAACAGTTACCAGAACCTTAGCTACTAATGTTGTTATGTTGAAACCAATCGTGATTGTTAACACCGGAAAAAAATCTAAAATTATCAGTGTTGGAAATGTTTTTTTCTCTAGGAATAGTTTTCCAAGAAAATTGAGCGAATAATTTGAGTCGTGAAGATCTTAACGGAGGAATTGGTCGAATTACGATAGGACTACGTTTTCTGTGAAAGTCTTGTGATTATAGCCAGTCATCATAACGATCATTTTTTAGGCTTCTTTCAATCTGAAACAACTGATTCAGATAAAGCATGTGCTTTTAATCTTACTAGAACATGTATTACTAATTAAAACCCTATGTATAAAATCTCGCCAGTCGTATAAACATCAAACAATAAACACGAAAATGAAGAATGTGAGATCTTAGAGTTTTTTTTCGTTTTTTACTTTTATTAGTTACATTTTATTATAACAACCCAAGACATTCGCATTAGTCTAATAAACTTTCTTGGTGAATCCTTAATTTATTATCTTTCGAAGTATTACCAAACACAAATTATAATACGGAATACTTCGACAAATGTTCAAGGACACATTTTGCATCGTGCGGTACACTGTCACGATACACTGTCAGAGTGACAATGTACTTTAACGAGTTTTCTATAAAACTAGCAACACTGAAGGGTAAGAACAAGTTCAGTGTACCGTTTAGTTTAGTTACCGTTTATTATAGTGAAAAATTAATAAACAAACAGTTTTTATCTGATAATCAAGATCACAAGCGAAATGTAAGTTAAACAATAATCTAGAATGGTTAAGCCACCATGAATATACTACTAGCTGTATTGATATTTGAAGATTCGTGGGTGTTTGTGTTCATTTTTCATCTTTTGTGCTAGTGCCGGTGATATTTATACTGATTGTTGCAGTTTAATAGAGCAACGATAAACATAAACAAACAAGTTTGTTTTGCACCGTAGCAACTAGCATAAAGCGTTGCCAGAAACGATCTCTTTCCACATTTTCAAACTATCGCAATGAAAGGGAGTAATTTGCTAGGCTTACTTGTTCAGGCTGTGAACCAAACATTGGCGGTTCGTTTGTATGGGACTTAGGGCATATTCAGGAGTGTTCTAGTTCTAGATGCATAATTTATGTCAGTTTTAAAATTTAAATCTAAAAATTATAACAAAATAAACTGGCAGCCCCAGCAGCGTTTTATCTGTGTTTCAAATATATAAAAAATAGAACGGCAACCCAGTAAATCCGAGCATCGGACGCATCGTGCAAGAAAGCTTTTGACTGCGTTTCAAGCTTACATAGTGTATCGATAGAACAAAAGAGTGAAGAAATACCAAAGCAGAGAGCGGATGTCTTATACACAGAGGATGGGATATATCGGGGTTGAATTTTCAACTCCGAACATAGGGCCAGAGTTTTTCTGGCCCTAAGAGGCGAATGACCTTAAGGTTAAAGCCTCTATGATCGAAACAAAATAATGTTCAACACTATTTCACACCCTATCGGGAAGACGTCGTCTTGAAAATGCCTTGTTTGATATTCCTTCGCTCTGTTTCTCTAGCGATACATAATGTAAAAATAAAGCTTTCTTAGGACGACGCGGTTGATGCAAATGGTGCAGAATTGTCCGATGACGGGCCGATGGAAGCGCTACGATCGGCCCCATATCGTGCTCAATCGGTCCGATAATCGGGCCGATGATCGGACCGATACGGGTCGACAAATTTCATAGGGAATGTATACCATTTTTAAATTTGACAGTAGAACTGGTCGTATAAATAAAACAAAAACGGATTGCTGGGGATACGTTTGTTTCAGTTTCATTTACATTATAGACCACCCATATGAATCTTGCAGCTGCTGAATTTGCTCTTAGGGGTATTATTATTTGTATTTGGTATTACGCCTACTCGCTTTCAAACAATTATTAGTCCTCTAACTCCCATCCTAACTATCCAGCGAAGTATCGTACATATCTAACGTCTAAAAGTGAATGAATTGAGAATTGATACCGGCAAGGCATGGTGATAAACAATGCATTTAAAAATTCCGACATTGACTATTTGAAATTTGTACAACTTATCGTCAGCATCGAAAATAGGGATGAAATCAAGACTTTGAAATCTTTCAAGCCATTTCCCAATGCTAATTCTTGATATTTCCATCCAATAAGACGGAGGCACAGTTAGAAACGGAGATAATTGTAAATACACACATATCGGCCAACAAAAAATGTGAACGCTACATTGCTTTATTTGGCCTGTTTATAACCCGCCTTTGTGATATAATAAAACATCTGCAATCATCAAAATCAAACGAACGATTCCTCAAATTTATCAAACTGTTTGTTTATTTGTATTAGAACTCCTTGGCAACTAGTTCGTAGCAACTGAACAGTGTTGCTCTAAAACATTATTTTAATCATTAGCGAGGGATCGCTCAATTTTTGGTAACTGATAGTAAATCGTCAATGGACATTTTTCAAATCGGTTTTTCTTCAGAGTGCCTGGTCGTGTCGTCGGCTGAACTATGCAAAGACAGTTTGCCAGCAAATATATAATCATTCTATGGATAATCGATAAAAAAATAATTCGAAGTTTATCAAGCAAATTAACATCTACATACGTTTGCCAATTGAATTGTTTCACCATACTAGTTAAAATACCTGTATTATCTTGGCGATTGACCAAACGGTTAAAGCCGAGGTCAAATAAACAAATAAAGATAATAAAATACCTATATCTACATGAGACTTATAAGATTTATGCATACAAGTAAATTGGAACGTGTTGCTACAGGTTTACCAATATATCGGTGTATAGAACATAATGTTTTGAAACGATGCAGAATCCTATAAATCAGGTACACATGGCTAGTACTTACCAGAACAACTCACACAGAAGAATAAATATACGAGAGTTAAATTCTGCCTGTTTTCCGGAAAATATCATCTCTTGAGATATATAGGATGTTTTTGTTAGAAATGGGACAGTTGCTGCCGAAATACAGAGTTCATAGCATCTTTAATATTTCCTTAATCGTGATAGTCGTTATTTGATGAATAACGATGTATAAAAAGAATATTATTAAACGGAATTTAGTCAAGAAGAACGATATATTCGACATAGTCTTCAGTAAAAAGTTTCACGAAATGTGTTTATGCAATGCCTGTTTTTTCAAGACAATCAATTCTATTCTGTCAGTGTATTGGATTCTTTGTGTCGGTTTATACTTTCTGATATTGACAATATTTTGGAAAACACAAGAATTTATTTTAAAAACTTGTTCATGTCGTTGTGTAATTGCTAAGCGATGCAGGATTTCACCTGAAAGCCGATTAGAGTGTTGTGATTTAAAAGATAATGTGAGTATATGTTTGGTCTTATAATGTGTTTTGTGGACATTAAATAAATTTATCTGTGGATTAAAAAAAACACATGCTTTAACGAAAGTTTGTATGGATGGAGAGTAGCCATTGTAAAAGAGTTATGTTGTTTTGAAAATAAGTACTGATCCTCTTAATCAGGAATCACAATGTGATGGTTTGCACATCTTATCTTATTTATAACCTAAGTGATAGAAGTAAAATTTTATCATTCAATCAAGTTTGATTTCAGTTATACGAAAGTTATGATGTCATGCGCTAAGACAAGACCTGACATCTGGGGGGGTTGCTTTTGTTCCAAAATGGACCAGTTTCTGATTGGCTGATTTTGATGTTGCTACCTGCACATTGTGAAAAGAAAAAACTTTTGCCAGAAAAATTTTATCATTCAATCAAGTTTGATTTCAGTTATACGAAAGTTATGATGTCATGCGCTAAGACAAGACCTGACATCTGGGGGGGCTGATTTTGTTCCAAAATGGACCAGCTTCTGATTGGCTGATTTTGATGTTGCTACCTGCACATTGTGAAAAGAAAAAACTTTTGCCAGAAAAATTTTATCATTCAATCAAGTTTGATTTCAGTTATACGAAAGTTATGATGTCATGCGCTAAGACAAGACCTGACATCTGGGGGGGCTGCTTTTGTTCCAAAATGTACCAGTTTCTGATTGGCTGATTTTGATGTTGCTACCTGCACATTGTGAAAAGAAAAAACTTTTGCAGGGTACGCGAGCAATGATGCCGAGTGTAAAGAAAATCAGAAAACAAGTTTATTAAAATGTATAATTTTTGCTTACCAATGAACCAATGAAATCAAGCCGTTTTTCTTTTTAGTGAATTAAAGTGTAACCAAAAAAGATTTGTTAAGTTAGTGTAAACTCGAAAGTGTGTTTAGTGTGTTTAGTGTGTTTACGAGAACAATGAACTGTTGTGTTCCACACTGTGGTCGCACTAAGCATTTCTATCCAAACCTGACTTTTTCCGGTTTCCAAAAGATGAGAGTCTGTGTAACTCATTTGTACTAAACCAGAGAGGACGCTTCAAAATCATTTTTAGAATTTTATTCTGAATCCTTTGAAGCGTTTTCTTCCTCTACTTACAATCTAAGCACCTTTCTCCGTTGGGTTCGCGGAAGTTTGCAATTTCGAGTGCTGAGTCTATATACTTTCTGAGTGGCTATATCATCGTCAGCAGAACCAGGAGGAATATATACAACACCTACGCAGATATCAGTTTCAGTACTATGTATATTAATCCAGAGTTGATCAAACGTGGGCCATTTTTCAACAAGATGAAAACTGATCAGAAACAGCAATAAGTACTCCATCACCACGTTTCTTCCCCCACTGGCGTTATCATGATCGTTTCGATAAATCGAATAATTCGAACCCAAGAGCGGAATAAAGTTGATCTGATCATTCAGCCACGTTTCAGTTAAAACAATAACTTCAAACAGTGTTGGTGATTGCCGAAAATTTGACAGAAGCTGCTATATTGCTATCTATATTGTATACAACATTTTCAATCCGGTAGAAGATGCTACAAGAACTCGAGTCTCTCAATGCATGAACCCTGAGAGAATTTTGCTATTTCTTCGCTCCACTTCATACTCAGAGTATTTCACACCCTTAAAAAAAATTTACAGTCTGATAATGATCGTTGCTGTGTGGAATTTCCCAAGAGAGAATCGCAAGTTGATAATTATCGCAGAAAATCGAGTCGTTGATTCAACTTGATGATTCTCATACTAGGTTGCAATATTTCAAAACCCTTGTGTGGAGCATTCACATACATTTTCATAGACACAACTTATACAAAGGTTATATGCACATAGTTAGAATAAACGGCAATAGTAAAATGATCGCAATTATCAACTGCCTGTATAGAATCGAACCGGGAAACGAGAATAAGCGACCGTTTGTTGCTTCAGAGAAAATCCCCCCAGCAGCGTGCTGCTATCCTTTGATTCTCAGAAATGTCATCGAGAGAAATTCGCTCTCGCACTGGTGTCGATTCTATGTTAAATGAGCCATGCCGGGTTTTTGTTGTTGCGATGATTTCCGTCTCTCTTTGATAGTACTGATTCAATCGTTGAAGAGTTGCCAGTGAACGTTCTTTGATACGATAAAAGCCATCCTTGACTTCAAAGTCTGCATCATTGACAGCAATATAACGGTAACTCGTTTATAGAACAGGTGCCATCGATTGCAGTAAGGCGGGTGAATTAACAGCGGAAGCAAAATCGGTGTGTCCCACTTCGGAAAAATATATACTTTTGTAGTATTTACCTGAACAAACCGCAGGATAATCTATGTTCTGCTGGTTTATCTTTCAGAGGAAACGAATTCGGTGCAATCAGAAGCATCTTCTACGTGAGTTATTTGCAATGGAAACAGGTCCGTACCCAGAATTTCGTTCCGGGAGGGGCCGGTTGACTTTACCAGTTCCGAAAGCACCGGAACAGTGATCAAAAAGGTCGGAAAGTAACTCAAACCGATTACTCAGGTATTGTTTGGTCTATTTCACGAACTTATATTCTAACGATAGGTGTTATTATCCCGTATGACATTTAGTTTAACCGAGATCCAACTTCTAGGTCCGGAAATACAGGAGTATAATGAGTGTTGAAAATTTCAAATCGTCATTAGAAGCAACGATGCAACCAAAACAGAGAAATCTTCTCCATTTGGTACAAAACTGTTTCAATCTCAAGGGGTTGTTAGTTGTCTTTTACACAAACTTGGCTTTATCTTTACGGAAGTACCGGCCAAAAACTCTAAAACAGAATGATATAGATGTACCTGAAATGACTAGCCCGATTTTCACAAATGATAGAAAGGATCAAATCTTCTGGTTCCAGAAACACAGAGTCTTGAGTGCTCAAAATCTCAAACAGTTATGCACATTTATGTTTCTTCGTTGACTTTCATTAGAGTTAGAGAAGTACTCGAGTAATTCGAAATTTCCGACATCCCTAACCGAGGTATTATCTGCATTTCCATATGCATCACAGAAAGGGGTTGTTTGTCAGTAAATTTTCAAATAATATTATCGTGTGTGTTTTGCTCTGGGTAGTCGGCTACCGAGAATACGTTGCGTGTTGTATTAATATGTGCTTCCTACTAAAATACGAAATTTCTTCTGAAAATCGTAAAACTCCGGGAGGTTCGATATCAATTCATACATTAAATTTATTATGTTCTGTATTTTTTTCAATAGACTGCCGTAATACTGGCAAGCTATCACTCGATTATCATCAATCGAAAAACAACGCCTTACGCAATATGAAGTGATGACGAGATCTACTCCCTAACCAAAATAATGAAATATAAAATGGTCCTCCTCGCAGTGTAAACTATATTTACATACGTAAATACGTTATAAGCTTCACGCGCGTATCCGGAAGAAAAATAGCGTTTAACCGGAAGAAAAATAGATCAAACGTTTCCCAAATAATCGACGGAGTTTAGTCTAGTCCGTTTTTTAGTAAAGAGAAATATAAGATTGTAAATAAGAAAAAAATGTGAAATATCTTATCAGTATCCTGCTTCTTCTATTCGCATTGCTGTGAACAACGCGAGATGGCACACCAGTATTGGACATATAAAATAAACACACGCGGATGGATTTGCTGCAGATTAATTTTAAATTTTCAGCTTGAATCACACGATTGATTTGTAAATTTTCACACATTCCATATGAATATGACAACATAAATCTGATAACACAGACAATGATATACAGATGGTGCTTTGATCGATTGATGTTTAATTTTGTATCATAAAATAATATTAAATTCGCAGTTTCCGTCGCTTGAACATTGTTTAGTTCCGCGAATCAGCAATGTGTAATAAATAAAACTTTTCACTAATCAACATTCACTTGCCATAGTTGCACTAAAATAAGTTGCCTGATGTACATTGAAATTAGACTTTTTGAGGGATACACCCAGGCACCTTATCCCAGTGATGCCAACTCTCCCCTCAGTCTCAAGCCGGTGAACTAATGCCGCACACAGTGCAAGCAGTAATCATTCATACCAATCGAGTCTATTGGCACATTGTTGCAAAGCTGATTTCCAAGAAAAGAAGTAGGAAATTTTCATATCGGCAGTAGTGATTTGCAACATTTTTATCGTTTATTCAAGAGTACAAATAGATATCAGCAATAAAAGTACACTCGGAGTTGAAGAAAATCGATTTCAAAATGATTACTACTACTTTTTTAATGTAAACTACGAATAAACATGGAAAATCTTCAGAAATGTGTGAAATTGGATAAGGTTAGGTTTTTTCGGATCAATATTTTTTAAACAAAAACCAGTGTAATGTTGATTTCTCGAGTACTAGAATGTATAGCGCTCGAGTACTATTTATTTTGGATACTTTATTTGGTATTTCCAGGCATTTGAAAAATGGTATCAAACCAAGTTTAATGCTCTATTCTGAATAAACGGTAGATTTCGCACAATGAACTAGGATCAACATTACCACCTCAGAGTAAAACCTTTTTCTTCAACCTCTACTATGATTTTTCAAATGAATTTGCCCGTTTTCATAAGAAATCGTTGAAAAGGTGGAATAATTAGAAATTTTCATACCGATTTGACAGCTCTTGCTGAAAGTATTATTTCTAAACAAGCAGCGCCTCTACATTTCAGTTTTGCGACAATATGCCAATCTTTGATTCTCCGGATGGGCGCAATGTTAGATTTTGATATGTCTCCGTTGCCGTAAATTTTTACCTTTCTCTATAGAAAGGTATTAGAATTTGCTGAAAAAATCAACTTTCGAACGGAGCCTCGGAGACCCATAGTGTTCGACTCAGTTTGACGAGATCGGAGGTGTCAATATTTTGGGATCACATCTAATTTCGTCAAGCGCTAGTGCTCAAAAGTTTAAACACCTCGAAAAATGTCCTCATTCAAAATTTGAGCTGATTCGGTCATGCGTAAGGGGTGCTTCCCGGTGGTAAAGGTTTGAAAATTTTCGATCTTGAAAAAGAACCATAGGAAGGAGTACATGAAATTTCCAAAATCGAAATTTTTTTTCGTGTCATCGGCCTAGTGTGAATAGCGCTTATTTTTTACGAAGAAACAGCTTAAGCAAATTTATTCACACTTTTTTACATTATATAGCATAATTTAAATAATATTTAGTAAAATTTCTGAATGACCAAAAAAAAAATCAGTAGTTTTAAGCATAACTTATTTTTTATTGATAGTCATTAAGCCGTAGAAATATTTGCGTGATTACAATATATTACTAAAATATTTTACAGATAATGGCTGATTCTGGAGTTACAAATCCTAACGAAAATATCAGTAATTTCAAAGGAAGAATCACTGATTTGTAGTAAGTAGAATCAGCTAATTTTGGACATTCGAATTACTAAAAACAAATATAATCTTACAGTGTTTCAGATATTCCCGTGAGCGAGGACGTACATTCTTCCACTGATGGGGATGATGACAACTTATATGGGTTTCAGGATGATGAATACACGGATATTTTGCGATATGGACGCTCAACAAAAGGAACAGATTATTTCCCATTTAACGAGGATATAGAAGAAATGAATGTATTATTAGATCAACATTTAATTGACTGGGAGGATACATTGCCATCATTGATTGAAAAGGATTCTCGGTTCACATCGCTCTGTATCAAAACAAAAGTTTCAGATAGTGATATATTTTAATTTAGAATGTCGAGAGCTTCTCAAAAAATGATTTAAGGTGACCGTGGACAGAAGCCAAGGAAAATAAATGTAAAAGTATTGGTGGTTTTCATATAGTAATAGTATTTGTGAGTAGAGAAGAATGTAATAATAATATTTGTGTGCTGAAAGGAATACAGTTGCAAGAACAAAATGTAAACATTGAAACTATTCAAATCACCTAGCAGAACAGAGTGGACTTATCTCATCTTCATGCTAATTCTGGAGTTAACAAATTGCAATCATGCGACCAAAAGAATATAATGATTGTGCCAAAGAAGATAGTTTACTATTTCGGTAGTAACATGTGATTGGGGCATATCGCACGATAGGCCCCTGCGAATGTTATTAAATATAATGCTCATTGCTCGGTTCTACAACCACCATATACACAATAATCGATATAATCTCGTAGATAGAAGCCCAATCTACGAAATTGTGCGCAATATACTTGAATTTCATGTTTAAAACTTGAGTAATGAGCATTATTTTTCGTAACTTTCAAAAGGGCATATCGCACGATATGCCCTAATCACATGTTAGTACCGATTTGTCTTTGTTTGGTTCTTGGCATTTTTCTTACATTACAAAGTAAAAAGGAAGCTGATACATTGATGGATTAAGTATAGTAACACCATACGAAATCAGAACAAACTGTTGCAATGGCTTTTTGTATTAATTTTAATTTTTGAATATGAAGCTCACATATTCAAGAAATACAAACCAACAAATTCTACATTTTCCATTTTGTCGACAACATCATCGTTTTCGGATAGGAAAGTAACCTCACCCAGAGAACAGTCAAGTGGCACTTGACGAGAGGGCTTGATGATAAATCTGCTATTTGCTCTGAAAAGATTTATCACGCAAATTTGAAGATATGATTTCATACATTGACGAAAATATTTTAGAACTTTACCTATTGATACCGAATTATTGGATCCAGTACAGTTTCTAAATTCTGTGGTATTGTTTTGAACTGGCACTTCTGGCAGTCCTTCCACTGTTTGAACTGATGAGTCCCGCACATACTCACTACCCAAAACACACTCTATCAACGTATTCCATCTATTTTTCTATTGATTTTCGCGAATGAGCGCTGCTTTCTTTTTCTTAGATGGACGAGGAATTTTGGAAAGATTGCAATACTTGAACTGTTTGTTTATTTTTTGCATTCCATAGCGACGGTAAATAAGACAACAGGGTTGCGGATAACTAGGAAGGGAAGCAGTGTTTGAAATGGAAATTAGGCAAATGTTATCGTTTTTTTTAATATTGAAATTTTAGATGATAACGTACGAAAGTAGTTTTGATCCGTAATTTCAACTATATCAATGTGCGATTAATTGAAAATATTGCCATTTTTAGTGCATTGCAAGGTTTTTTTTTCTCTAATTATGTATGGCATCACTGCCAATATAAAAAAGTGGTATTACGAATACTAAAGCAGGCCGACAAACTTTTTATCGTGAATTTTTGGAAAATTTTCAAAACCAGAACTGTGAGTTATTCAAAGGTTTTATAATAAAATGTTTAGATCAAAGGATAAGTTTACCGGTGAAGAACAACTCAAAAGAGTTTCATAAAGCTTACTTATGTCACAGAGCTATAATCAGCAGTTGAAATCTTAAGGCGAGTGAAAAATAATAACGTTCTAAGAAGAAACTTTCTAATAAAGGTCCAAAAAAGTTTTGCACAAATCATTCTTCAGAGTTGAAGTATTACAGGATCTAAATAAACGATATAATGAATAAAAAACGGAATAAAGTCATATAGACCACTCTAATTTACGATGAACTCATTAAACTACATCCAACATTTTTGTTGGATGAAAAGCACTGAATATTAGACAGTTTTGTACTCAGTAAATGAAAAATGCCCATTAATTTGATTAGTAAATAGTTTTATTTTACTGAGATCACTACGAGATGTTACTTTTAGTTCTAGAAAAAAAAACAAATGAATTGTATTCGTAACAATGTAGCGTAGTATTTAACCGGTGAAAATAGGTATAGTTTACTCAAATCTCTATTTTTGTGATATTAGTGTGTACAGACGGAAAGCAGTAAAAGATTAGAATTTATTGATTTTGGTAGACGCATTGTTTAATAAAAATAAAGTATATTAGAATTGGCCAAGGAAACTTTTGTAATAATTCATTTTTGTACGATGCAAGACATCAGTATTCTTCAGATAATAGTTATCGATTATATTCTTCCGATAATAGCACCGATGATGATCATTAAATGATGTGATGACAAAGTGCTTCCAAGTTGCTATTTCATGACTTTCCGAGTGTCTATGATGACATTTGGTCAATATAACGGCATTGTTTATTGCTTTCCGCGTGAAGACGAAGTAAAAGAAAATTTACGATAAGTAATCGCTAGATTCCAACCGAGTTCTCGCTGACAGCAACCTCATTTATCTCCGCTTTTCCTGTTAGACTCTGATTTTAAATACTTTGTTCGTCTTTTCATTGACTTCTTGTTTTACATGTTAAGGGGTTACACCACTGTAGAAAAATAAGAGAAGGACTTTTTTGGGGTATTATTTGGGATCCAAAAAATGGAGTAATCCTGATTTTGTATAAAGCACTTTTTAATAAGTATGTTTAAGTACAAAAACCTGTTTTAATCCACCTAGTGGTGTAATGATGCCTAACTACTGAATCGGAAGTCGGATTCAAATAATATTCCGGAATTTTGTATAAGACCACAAGACTTTTCATTTGAATCTAAGTTTATGAAAATCGGTCCCGCCATCTCTGAGAAAAGTTAGTACACTTATTTTCACAATTTTTTGCACATTTTACCCCATAATTCCGGAACCGGAAGTCGGATCCATATAATATTCAGGAATTTTGTATGGGACCACAAGACCTTTCATTTGAATCTAAGTTTGTGAAAATCGGTCGCGCCATCTATGAGAAAAGTTAGAACACATATTTTGATTTTTTGCACATTTTACCCCATAACTCCGGAACCGGAAGTCGGATCCAAATAATATTCAGGAATTTTTTATGGGACCACAAGACCTTTCAGTTGAATCTTAGTTTGTGAAAATCGGTTCAGCCATCTCCGAGAAAAGTTAGTGCACTTATTTTCGCTATTTTTTGCACATTTTACCCCATAATTCCGGAACTGGAAGTCGGATCCAAATAATATTCAGGAATTTTGTATGGCACCATGAGACCTTTCATTTGAATCTAAGTTTGTGAAAATCGGTTCAGCCATCTCCGAGAAAAGTTAGTGCAAAAAAACGTTACATACACACATACGCACACACACACACATACACACACAGACATTTTGCGTACTCGACGAACTGAGTCCGGGCATCGGTTCAAAAGTGGGTTTTCACAGTGATTGCATAACCTTTCTATATGAGAAAGGCAAAAAATGATCGGTTTTAAAAATTGAAAATCAAAATGGCGGCTTGGCGGCATTTCCGCGAAAGTGCTGCATTTTGACTGCAGGAAATTTTCGATCTAGAACAAAAAACAAAACATTTTCTAATTTCATTATACAGTGTGCATAGAGGTACGTAGGGGTTTTTTATTTATTTGATTTTCTGTAACATGGCTTTGAAAATAAAACATAAAAAAATTATTCACTATTTTCAAAAACGCCTACGTACCTCTGTGGAGATAACTATCGAGAATATTCTGTATAATTTTGGAATCGATTGGTCAAGATTTACTTGACTTATGATTCCGGCCAGCTCAAAAAACGTGGTTCTGAGATAACCGCGTTTAAAATTTCGTATCTCATACTTGCATGTCATTAATCGGCAATGTCTGAACCATATAATGCCTTCGTTGTCGATATCCCCCTCTTGTTGGACCTTCCTTAAGGTCGATTCTAGCGCGAACACAAAAGGCGCTCGGAGTATAATAGTCGGAGTCTCGCGGTAAAACTCGAAATTAAGACGTCTAGACATTTTTCCCGCTTTTCATCTTTTGGAATATTATTTTTAAGATCATACATGACCTTTTGCAATAAACAAAATTCCGATTTTTTTTTTAAATTCTACAGTGGTGTAACCTCTTGGATGAAAAAAGTATTCGTAGTTTTGTATTGTCTGGACAATTCCATTTTGGGTCTAGCAGACTTGAGTTTAATTTTATACATATCAATACTAACGAACAACAGAAGAGAAAAGATGAAAAAACACGAAACAGTGAAAAATGATTTTTTTTTGTAAAATAGTACTGCCAAGAGGAAGGGACTCGAGCCTTCACCCTTCTCTTTTCCAGCGAGACACTTCACAAACTACGCTACTCTGGAACATGCGTGGAACACACTCCAGAACGCAACAGCAAGCAAAGCCCTAACATTACATTCCTTTTGTGGAATTTGGTCATTCTGTTTCAGCAGACTTCGCAGCCGATTCTTACCGCACAGAATCATTGCAAGGCTAAAACTACGATCCTAAGAATCCTTCCAGGTCGGGACTCGAACATGCGACAACTGGCTTGTAAGACCAGCGCCGCATGAATTGAACCGGAAGCGCGACAGATGAAATTTTGCTGAACTTGTGAGTGATACTACACTAGTCTAGTGAGGTTGAACCATTGCCCTAGGTACTGCTTCATGCAATTTCATATTTTCTCTTCCTCTGTTGCCCGTTAGTAGTGGTAAATTTTGAATTTTCTTTCAACTGTACTAGAAACATATAAAAATTAATAAGTTCTAAATTGTATTAAATGTAATTAAATTAGTAAGTTCTAAATGTGGAGAGAGCAAAAAAATAGAATTGAATTAATGGATTTTTTCGTGATTTGTTTTCAAACAACTATGTTATTTGATTTTTTTTTGAATTCTGATGATTTTGCGCAAAGATGCAGTGAACACCGCAAATCACGATTTCTAAAACGCGCCCTCAAAATCATTATTTATCGACTTATTTCTCAATATTTTTCCACTATAAATTACAAAATGTTGTTCGAATGATGCTTTGTATCACGCAAAACATTACGGTTACATTAAATTGATTTTTTTGAACGATATCTCTAAAAAAATTGTGTGAAAATTGTGTTTTTTCCATTAGTTAGACCCCTCCCTCCACTCCTCCCGCTCAACTACTAGGAGGATTGAGTAACTTTTTGTTTTTATCACGAAATTTTTTTTGGCAAAATAATAATTCAATTATTACAGAATACGGTACAAGCATTCACTAAAGTAAAACAGATTCAGGACACATTCATTCGGTATGATGATGATGGTCCCACCTCATACCCCTACAAAGGTGTGAGCAGAACGAGTTATCTAAATGATAAATAATATTTTAGCACATATCTTAACCAGTAAACAAAAGAAAACGATCTGATTAATCTAGCAGGTATAGTTTTTTCTTCAAAAGAACGACTGACCATAAAATAACATTAAAATATTTCGGATTTACTATCCAGGGTTAATCAAGAAAATTTCCAACCCTGGAAGATCCTTGATCACACCAGGACTCGAACCGGATATCTTTACCAGTATCAGTAAGTAATTCACCTGGCTCTTCCCGCCGGACCAGTTCATCGCTACAAGCATCAGCTAAGATGGAGTAACGAGACTGCGGATGAGCAGAGCCAAGCCCAATTCCATCAACAACTGTCGATCCCCATTAGTTACCCGAATCTATTGCTTTAATTACTAATTAAACTTTGCGATCAAGAGCAAGAGTCAAATTTAACACATTGAATGCTAAGGCTCTTCGGCCAGTCCTGTTCGCTTTCCAAATAGTCATTACCTGCTTCGCCCGCGAGGCTCAAACGCTTGTAGACTGCTCATTATTTTTAACTCTCAAACAAACTAAAAATCCATCATCATCATACCGAACACAATAACTTAATACGTCTCACAATAATATATGTAAACAAAAAGAAACTACAATTTTCGTAATACGTAAAAGAAAATAAAAATGTAAAAAATTTGAACTTACTAACTAAATATTTTCTTATAAAACGGACTTTATGTGTGAAATACATAACTTTTTGAACTTCAAACAATCTCGTTGGGCGTTTGATCTGTCTTGGCATAGAGTTGAAAAAACTTATTCCCTTGTACAATAATGAGCTTTTAGGATCTGGCTAACAAAAAGCTTGGTGTTCTGGCATTAGATGCCTTTCTAGTATTGTACCGATGCAAAACAGTTCCTCTTTCAATTCTATCACACAAATATCGAGGCAGCATACCATTTAAGAATTGGAAAATGAATACCATGGTTAAGTAGTAAATTCTCTGTTTCACTGAAAGCCATTGTAATTAACGCAGGAGGAGGTATATCTACTACATTTTAGAATTAATCGCATGGTTTTATTTGCAGTCCCTGTAATCTCAAGATTTGTGTGTTATTAGGAAGAAACAGAATGGATGGGCAGAAGCCAATGTGTGGTGAAATGACTGTTTTATACAATAGAATCTTACTATGGATCGTAAGGTCATTTCTCAAACGACACAATATACCGTATCTTTTTAGCAATCTTCTTGATGACGTTATTAATATGAGATTTGAATGTTAACTTTTCAGCAATTATGATTCCAAAATATTTTATTTGTCTAACGCGATCAATAGCTTCACCATCAATTTCCACATTGGCGTCATGACCGGTGTTAACAGAAGAAATCACCATATATTGATCTTGCTTAGCGGTTCAAATTGAACTGCCGAGTTAGCACTAAGCAGTTCAATTTGAACTGCTCTGCACTGATGAGTCAAAGACGAAACGTAAAAATAATAAAAACGGTTATGTGCCCTAGTACAAAATTTGGCTAACCCCTAAATGACCAATTTGAACTGTTCTGCACTGATGAGTCAAAGACGAAACGTAAAAATAATATACCATATATTTAGTTTTCGCGACATTTAGTTTCAGTTGCTTAAATTTTAACCATCGAACCAGCGAACTTAGATCCTCGTTTAAATGTAAAACAGCTTCATTGAAATCTTTAGCCGTAATGAACAGAACAGTATCATCAGCAAACAAATTTATATCACAGAAACGTAAGACTCAGTTCATATCATTAATATACATAATAAACAGAATTCGATATCCCGATTGTTTTGGTATTAGACAATTGTTAGAGTTCAAATAGTTGATCAGCTGTTCTTTAACTACAAGTTCCAGATTTTTTTTCCAGCGTGTGCAACATGTTAATGGGACGGTACTCCTCGGTTTTATCCGTTCCAGTAACCTTGGGGTAGGAACCACTAGAGATTCTTCCCACACTTTTGGCACGTGCCCCGTGTACAACGTTACAAAATCCAGTAGATCGTGTCCGATAACATGAAAGCAATCCTGTATCACTTTTGAGTCTACATTGTCAATACCAGTCGATTTTTCCGAATTAAAACCAAATATTTTTCAATTGTTCAAAAGTGATTGGTTGAAATTCATTAGGTCTATAATAGTTATTCATCGTCTGTGTTATTTCAACAGGTTCACCAACCAATTCAATACTTTGATTAATCTGCTGAAAACTATTTATGAAATAACTGTTGAACTTTTCTGATATGATTTTTCTGTATACTCTTCTATACCGTTACAAGGTATGCTTTTCGATGCACTATGTGTAGGCTTGATAAGCTACTTGAGAATTTTTCATAATTCTTTGCTATTTTGTTGATTTTGATTGATCTTCCTCTGAATGTATTCATACCTAGTCTTCTTCAGGGCCCGTGAATAAATATTTCGTACTTGTACAGAACCTCTTGTACTGTTTACCCTCTCCCGTTTTAACCGTAAGAGGTCTATTGAGTACCAACTTTTTGAGCTGTTCCAACCAACGTATTTTTCCGTTATTAATTTATTTGTACACGTTTTCAACACGTCGGTCAGAATAGATGCCCTGCGATCCAAATTTCCAGTCAACTGTGTACAACCCAAGCTTCTTGGTACAAGTCGAGATATGGTTTGCTTTGAATATTTTTTCCAACACTTAATTTTCACCGTGTCTTCCTCATTTCTGGGGCTACTCGTTACGGAAATTGCAAGTGTATCATGATCTGAAATCTTGCAATCGATTTGATATTTGAATAAACACCGTCGAAATTGGAATACACGTGATCTATCAATGTTCTACTGTATCTATAAATTCTTGTAAATTCATTCACAGTTTGCTTCAAATTGAAGAATTCTGCTAGCTGTTTCAATTGATTCGAGCTTTGATCACTGAGCCAATCAATGTTGAAATCTCCAGTAATAATATTTAGTTTACCAAAATCGACATAATCCACCCACCACTAAATTTTAGACCGAATTTTGTAACTGAATTCTAGTTTCAGTTCCAGAATTCAGTTTCACAAATCATTTCCAAAGTCCAGGTGCAGAAAAAAGATACTGATCTCAATTTCAGATTTCGTTTTCAAAATCCAGGTTTAGAGTCGAGTGCGGAAATTCAGTTTCAGTTTCATAATTCGGGGGCTAGATTTTGGCCTTGGATTAAGGACGAAGAATTAAAATGGAAAAAATCTGATCTTGGATTCTGAAACCGAATTTCAGAACAGTACTCTAGCACGGCATTCTGGTCTGAAATGAACGTCTCAATTACCCCGGCTAGAAAAAAAATACAAAGCATAAAATTTAGAATTTCCATATATATGAAACATTTTATAAAATTTAAATTCCAAGTTATTAGCTAAAATTTTACCACAAATTACTGATCATATCTCCGAAGACGTTAGATACAACAAGATATTCTCACGATCAAACACTTATCACTCTCCAAGAAGGTAAATTTTGAAAAAGCACCTCATAGTAAAGTAAAATGTATTCACGACATAAAATTCCCCTGATTTTGTATGTACAGTGCTCATTCAAAAAATTATGATTTTTTTTAGATTGATTTGTTCATTGAGAAGGTTTCCAAAAATTCCTGTTTCCGAAAACTTGCTATTGAGAGATCCAAATTCAATAAAATGTACATGTGCATAGATTTCTGTACTATTATTCACTGCTCTTGTATCGCACATTTTAACATAGGAATATGCCTTTGTTTACTGAATAGGAGTGCGCTTTCAAAACACGCAATTTAAAACCGCAATTTAAAAAGAAATCAGGCCACATCGTTTGGAGTAGATAAAGATATTCAAGATAATTGATGGTGGAAACTTCAATTAATAACGAACTATGTGAAATATTCTGTGTTTACCAAGCCGCTCTCATAGCTTCCCTTGTTGCGAGTAACGCAGCTTTTAGAATGGGACGGATAACCGCGAGAAAATCTCTCACCGGAAATCCTCAACCAACAACCTCCTGTAATAACCAAAGCGAAGAGATGGATACCTTAAGGAATACTCCTTTCAGAAATCCTCTCAGAGCGGGTAGTATCTCTGTGAAAATCTTCAAAACCTTTATCAAAAGACTGGACAATAATAGCAATACAAAAAAGGCATTTCGAAGTCTAAATGATTATATTTTATACAACCTTTACTGACACTCGAATGCAAGCTACAGTATTCTGTTCTATTAAACCTAGTCTATATTACACAGTATGTTTCTCTATCGATGCATTAGCTCTGATCCTTCCTGTTTTCATTTTCTACCTTTCTGCTGTCAAAGATGATACCTGAATGGCAATGAATACTATACTCTAAATGAAATAATTGTATTCTAACACCTCCCCTCAATTTTTCATTTCTAACATATCGCAAAAATTAAGAAATTTTGCCTAGATAGCGGTTTTGTGAATATATCTGCTAATTGCTTTTCACTGGGTATGTACTTGAGCAGTAATCGTTTTGTTTGAATCATTTCTCTAATAAACATGTATTTTACATCAATGTGCTTCGTCTTCTGATGTTCCCGTGGCTCTTCTGCGATTCGGATGCAAGGTATGTTATCCTCAAATATAGTGAACGGAACTGACTTGATTCCAATCTCACTCAATAATTGAGACAACCATACCGCTTCCTTAGATCCATGACACAAAGAAACGAATCCAGCTTCAGTAGAAGATAAACTTACAAGCTGCTGCCTCTTGCTGCTCCAAGAAATGACATTCCCAAAAATCATAAATATGTTTCCAGAAATTGATTTCCGTCCTTCTTTATCATTCGCGAAATCAGCATCCGTATATCCTTCCAGAGGCACATCCAATTTCGTTTGGTAGTAAACCAATCGCGCCTTCTTTGATCCTTGGAGATATCGCAATATTCTCTTCAACCCTTGCCAGTGTTCATCTCCTGGGCAACTCTGAAATTGACTCAAAATGTTAATAGAAACGGCAATATAGGTTCTAGAAACTAAAGTCAAATACTGCAAGCAACCCAATAGAGTTTTAAAAGGTTGGGTAGTCCTTGTCTCAGCTACCGACTACTTACAACCTGGATCCATTGGCGTTGAAACGGGTTTACAGTCATTCATCTCAAACTTATATAGAAGTTTCCTTATATAAAACTCTTGATGCAGCTTAATAATACCTCTTTCAAGATTTTGAACGATATCTAGGCCAAGAAAATGTTTTACTTCACCTAAATCTTTCATCTTGAAATGTTTCTATAGCTCATCCTTAAGCCAAAGTGTCCGTTAATTGTTTTCCAAAAAGTAAAATATCATCAACATACAAAATCAAAAATAACTCCCTTTTTTGGAAACATAGAGACAAGTGTCACTATTGATTCCTTTGAAACCACATTTTGTTATTATTTCATTAAATTTATGATTCCAGCGTCTTCCAGCTTGTTTTAATCCATATATGCTCTTATTTAATCTACACAGTTTTAAGTTACCTTCCTCATAAATCGGTAATTTCATAAATATTTCTTCCTTTAATATTCCATTCAAATATGCGGTTTTAACATCCATTTGATGTATTATCAAATTTGTTTTTACTGCAATAGATAGCATCGCCCGTACTGTTGTCATTTTGACAACCGGTGAAAAAGTATCAGCGTAATCTAGCCCCAGTCGTTGAGAACAGCCTTTCGCCACTAATCTAGCCTTATATCTTGATGAGTCTCCTTCATCCTTGATACTAAGCACCCACATTGAATTAATAGCTTTTCTTCCTCCTGGAAGACTGCTAACCAATTCATCAATATTTTGAGGAATTTCTTCCAGTGCTGACGAAGCTATAAAACTTGTTTCATAATCATTCAACCAATCGGTTGTCTCGTCAGTCTCTGAGACCTTCTTGAAGGGGTCTCAAAATGTTCATTTTCCCACGGATTTGCTTCAAAGAAAACTTGATTGCTATCATTGAGTGATTCAGAGTCATCGAACTGTTCATACTGTTCGGGGTTTTCTATTGTAGGTAATTCTACCTCACAATAAGTATCCGATCCATTCTAATTACTTATCTTACTAGAAGTACTGAAAAACGATTTTAATTCATTAAAAATAATATCTGTCGAATGTATTATTCGTCTGTTTTCGTCATCCTACAGCCTGTATCCATTTGGTGCATACCCCACAAATGCTAAGGTTTTACTTTTTCTATCTAACTTTGATCGATGTTCTTTGCCAATGTGTGCGTATGAAACGCATCCGAATACCTTTAGTTTACTCAAATCTGGTCTCAGATTAAACCACATTTCATAAGGAGTTTTCTTGAATGATATGGCATGTGTAGGGCTCCTATTAGTAACATATGCAGAAACAAAAAGAGCTTCCCCCATAAATAGAGTGGCGCATTACATTCGTGTAACAACGTTCTTACTTTCTCTAACAAAGTACGGTTCATGCGCTCACTAACTCCATTTTGCTGAGGCGTATAGGGTATGGTAGGTTGCATCATTATACCTCTTTCCTTACAGTAATCTACAAATTCCCTACTGAAATATTCTCCGCCATTGTCCATTCTTATATTACAAATTTTCGAAGCGAAATGCGTAGTTGAATATGCTTCGAATTCTTTGAATTTTTGAAAAACCTCATACTTGTGTCTTATCAAATACACGAACACAAAGTGAGTATAATCATCTATAAAACTCATAAAATATTTGAATCCATCGTATGTTGATTCCGGCATTTGCCCACACATGTCAGAATGAATATGTTCCAGTGGTTTATTAGCGCGGCATTTATAATGTGTATTGAAAGGCTGTCTATTTTGTTTCCCAACTATGCAGGGTTCGCATACAGTTGTATCTTTACCAAATGTTGATGGTTTTTAATCCAACCCCTCAACCATTTGATCTGTTACCAGCTGTTTCAAATTCACATTTCCGACATGACCCAATCTTCTGTGCCAAAGCATCAAATTTCCATCAACTTTACCCATACATACCATATCACCTTTGTCCAGAGAAATATCCAACTGATATAGCCTATCAATGCGAAAGCCCCGCACAATAACTCCTCCTTGAATGTCTTTAATGCGAACACTTGCTTTTTCAAAAATCACAGAATTTCCAGCAGATTCAATTTTGGAAACAGAAAGTAGATTGGAGTGTAGCTCGGGAACTAAAAGAACATATTAAAGACCCAAACGCATACGTTTATTGCCGAGTTGATTACAAAGAATTACGTTTTCAGACATATTATAGTTTACCTGAGTATTATTTTTGGCTGTAGCAATATGTACGTTTTCGGTTTCCCACATTTCAGAATAGGCTTTGATGTCTTTGATCATGTGTTGCGTTGCTCCTGAATCCAAATAGCATGGAAACTTCACGGGCATTTGGCGAAGATCCAAATGTCTCACTTTTTGGTCACGGACAGCGTCAATCAGACTAACTTTTTGTTCTTCATTAGTAGCTTTTATTCCTGTCAGGCCAGCTACTCTTCTAACGCGATTATCCATCGCTGCAGATAAAAAAAAGATTAAACTGAACCTGGGCCCATAACCTGTTGCGAGTAACGCAGCTTTTAGAATGGGACGGATAACCGCGAGAAAATCTCTCACCGGAAATCCTCAACCAACAACCTCCTGTAATAACCAAAGCGAAGAGATGGATATCTTAAGGAATACTCCTCTCAGAGCGTATAGTATCTCTGTGAAAATCTTCACCGAGAGAAACCAAAACCTTTATCAAAAGACTGGACAATAATAGCAATACAAAAAAGGCATTTCGAAGTCTAAATGATTATATTTTATACAACCTTTACTGACACTCGAATGCAAGCTACAGTATTCTGTTCTATTAAACCTAGTCTATATTACACAGTATGTTTCTCTATCGATGCATTAGCTCTGATCCTTCCTGTTTTCATTTTCTACCTTTCTGCTGTCAAAGATAATACCTGAATGGCAATGAATACTATATCCTAAATGAAATAATTGTATTCTAACATCCCTCAACAGTGATGACGATAAGTATAAAATTGACCTACACTCTGTACGGTTCGTTAACGCCTTGGTAAAGGATTCGGTGCTCATCAGCAAATGGGCCTTCTGTGGATTTTTATGCGCCATTCACCTTACACACCTCTCAAAATCAACATAAACAAACTAACGGTACGTTATAGGAAATCAGAAAGAGTATATTTAACCGTGGTACAAATAAGGATATGAGGATTACAAAAGATAACTGCTTCCTGAATTAATAGCGACAGTTCGAACAAACCCAAAGGACTATCCCTTGTAGTGTTTCATGCTATGCAAAGCAAAGTCTTGGCATTACATTCCTTTTGTGGAATTTGACCTTTCTGTTTCAACAGACTTCGCAGCCGATTCTTAATGTACAGAATCATTGCATGGCTATTACTATGGATCCTACTGACACTAAGAATCCTTCCAGGTCGGGGCTCGAACATACGACAACTGGCTTGTAAGACCAGTGTTCTATGCATTGAACCGCCAACCTGGGACGTTGCTCTGCACATATAACATATACCCAAGTATCAATTTGAATGTCTTTAAGTTGTAATTGTAATGTATAAGGGTTATGTAATTATTTCAACAATAATTATCTGTTTCATGAAAGCTATAATCAATTCGTCATTTAACAAAAAATATACAAGTTTTTAGGTCGTTTTTTAAAACTATTATAAAACAGTTTGCGCGGACTAATAACTTAGCAAGATTTTGGCCTTACCATTGGCATTTGATTGCATTGCAACTCACCAAAAATAGAATTACTAGAATCAGGCATTAAGGCAAATAGTTATAATTTTTTTTCCATATATTCACGATAAAAATGAAAGCACATTCATCAGAGAAAGCCTCAAAGTCGTAAATAGATTCTACTATGGAATTCCTCCGAAATAATTAAATGTGGATCGTGAAGCAGGTTTTAAAACTTTCTTGAATTTTGAATCATTTCGGAATAGATTTAACGCAGGTTCATGCAGATTCCTACTTCATAAACAAAACGAAAAATTATTCACTGGCAGAGTTTGTAGTTTCAACACTCAAGATTTCTACAAGTAACTATATATTTAAATTCAAAATGTTACTTGGGTTAACCTTACTGAAAAATAAAATAATATGTGGTCGTCTTCACGGTGCCTTTTAAAAAAATTGTGGGGCGATCATTTTTTAGTTCGCCTCGGACGCCAGAATCGCTCACTACGGCTCTGTTTCCAACTGCTTCGTTTGATTGAATGCTGAATTTAATTGATTCTCTGGCGTAAATTGCAACTCCACCCATGTGCCTGGAATGGGACAAACAAAAAGCAACAGTGTAACCCGGAACACTGAACTGATTGAAAGCGTCAGAATCAACTATATGTGTTTCTGAGAGTAAAACTAATGATGGATGTCTATCCTCTATAAGATCACGCATTGCGACATAATTAGAAAACAAATCGGCTATGTTCAAATACAAAATATCTGAATGCCTCTCATCCATTAGTTGCTATTCCACTGACATAATGTTGTTCTTTTTCGTTTCAAACAATCTCAGATATACAGGACATTGCTTACTAAATGCTAGATGGTTAATGTCTGATTTCAATTTTCTTTCTTTGTTCATTTTCAGATAATTAAAGTATTTGAATTCAATTGAAGAGCACTCAGATGTTCTATGTGCGGAATTACATTTGGAACAATTTTCACTGTTCAAACATACGGTACTCTTGTGACCAAACTCACCACACCTGAAATAGCGCAATTTCGTAGCATAGATCAATAGAAATAGTATTGTCCTTCAAACCGTTCCCGGGTTGGCGGTTCAATGCATAGGACGCTGGTCTTACAAGCTAGTTGTCGTATGTTCGAGCCCCGACTTGGAAGGATTCTTAGTGTCAGTAGGATCCATAGTACTAGCCATGCAATGATTCTGTACACTAAGAATCGGCTGCGAAGTCTGTTGAAACAGAAAGGCCAAATTCCACCAAAGGAATGTCTTCTTCTTCTTCACTTCTGGTGGCGTCACCTCAGTTGAGATGACGCCGATTGATGGCACAGCGATTTAGCTATATTGCCAGTTAGTTTTCGTTTATAGTCCAATGGACTTTCTTTTCACTGGACTACAAGTGAAACCCTCGCTATGTGACAACGTGGAGTCACCGAAGTACGGATGAAAATCCTTTCTTTCTCGCGAAATACTCGAATTTGCACCGCACTAACACGATACGACGTGTTCACTCGTTGAGGGTTTCACCGGAAGTGAAAGGAATGTAATGCCAAGACTTTGCTTTGCTTCAAACCAAAACAATTTTTCACAACATGTCTATCTGAATTTACAAATTGTATACCTATATATAAATAAAAATTCAGCGCTTTTCAATAGTTCAATATGTACATACAATCTGGAATAGAATGTCATCAATCGATAGGAACTAGTTGTTTGTTTCGTAAATAATAGAGAAACGATTGTAAATACTTGATTTATTTTTAATTTGTACTCAGATCAATTTATCACATACAGTGGTACTTTGGAATGACTAGATTTGTAAATTAGTATCCTTCTACTTGCGAACAATCTCATCGATCCAGCCAATGAATTCGCTTACACGTGTATAGATGCCAGGGAATCCCGCCCTGGCGCAACCAATTCCTGTTGATACTATGCCAATTAATACATCATCGTTTGAAACAAGCGGTCCGCCGGAATCTGCCCAACACGAATCTATACCGCCCGCTCGTTTCCCAGCACAGAGTTGAGTGTTGGCAATTCGTCTTGATCTATTTCCGGCTCTGTAGTAATTCTCACAATCGTCATTTTTAAACACGTCTACGATTGCTCTTTGCAGAGTATCTGATTTACTTCCGTCTCTTTGATTTTCATGATTCCAACCCCAACCGGAAACAATTGCACTTTTGCCTTCCACGTAACTGGAAGCGTCGTGTTTGCTAGCTAAACAGATTGGACGAACATTTTGATCAAAAAAAATTATCTTCGAGGCTTCCAGTAAAGCAATATCGTTGTACGGTAGTGAGCATGAATATTCCGGATGAGAAATAATAGTTTTGATGTTGATTTCATATGCTGTGTTCAAGCTGTTGTCTGCATTATAATATTCAGATATTTTATGCAGACCGAGTATTGCTTTAATCTGACTAGGACGAACAGGTTTATTGAGACCACTGAGAAAATAATAATAAACAAACAATTAATAAAATCATGAAACAAAACTTCTTTGATTGGTGATTGGATTAAATAACTCATCATAAATAAGTGGGATATTGAATACAATGGATTTGCATATGTGTTCGTGATCTTCAATTTCGGGAATTTTGTGAGAATATTGTAAATGTTTCTATAAACTTAAGTTTGCGTCAACCAACGCGAATGTGATTCCATAGCATTCCGTCTATCAATTGTAATTTTCTAATATTTCTAAAACTATTTCTTGAGTGGTTAGGGGATGGATGTAAATCGCTTGAAAATTTATTATTTTAATTGTAATTAATTTTGTTACTTGGTTTTAATCGCCGCATAACGTCTACTATATGGATGTTGATTGGTTCTGAACTTAATTAACTGCACGGAGAACCCTCCGATCATAAAATTGCGATATCGCAGTTTTTGATTTTTGCGATAGATGATTCAACTATGGAACATCAACCATTTTTTTAGTTGAAATCTATTCGCGTCGCTTCAAAATGTCTATGAAAACAAGACCGATGGTTAAAGCGTTTGGGGAAATTATGTTCATTCCATTTGAAGAAATTCATGATTCCATAATAAGTGTTTATTGAAAAGCGGTGTTGTGATACAGTTAACCTTGTTTAAGATGAAAAAGATTTGGTGACAAATTAGAAAACGTTTACAGATTTGGTGTTACAAAAATCAAGCAATTCACACACATTTGTACTCCTGTACAGAGATATTTAAATTAAAAAGGTTGCTAATAACGAAATGTCCTCAATCAAATGTATATGCGTTCGTCTATACTTAATCGCTTTCGTTAAATCCATGTTAATGAATGATCATCTCGTAATATTTCAGGTATGCGCAAAAATTTTATGCTTCGCGCGATTGGTTCAATGTTAAAAGAAAAATGTTCATCTTCTTTCATGATTTATAAAAAAAACTGTTTTAATCCACATAGTGGTGTAATGATGCCTTTCTCATTTTCATTTTCTCCTGTATATTACAGCAGAAATTCACCGAAATACTACAATTTAAAAAAGTTCAGAAAATAGTTTTGAAGATTTCTGTTGCATAATACTACTACATACACTACATTTGTATTTAAGTTAGTGAAAATCTATTCAATTATATGTGAGAAAGTGAAGTGAGCTCCATTATATAATATTTGATTATTATTTCCGGTACATCCGGAACCGAAAGCTGGATATCTGCATAGAGACATACACCATACACTAACATGAACTACAAATTTATTTACGGTTCTCTATGACGATTTGAATGTTGGGAAAAAATGTACCGGTAGTCGGACTTGGATAAAATTCAACAAATCATTTATGGGACTATCAATGGTTTATTTGGTTACAGAGTCTCATGGTCTGCACTAACCAATATAAAAAGGTAGCTTATGAACAAAGGATTCCTGACATTGACGTTTTCATACTCTATCTTCGAAACCAAGGGTTCGATCCGAATGAAAATTGGAATATTCTTATGGCATCTTAAGAACTTCTATCTCCGAGAAAAGTGAGTGACAGTATTATCACATTTTTGGTGAATATCACCCTGTAATTCCGGAACCGGAAGTCGGATCTAAATGAAATTCAGGAACTTTGTATGAGACCGTGACATTTCATTTGCATCTAAGTTTGTGAAAATCGGTTAAGCCATCTCCGAGAAAAGTGAGTGACAATAATTGCACATTTTTGGGGCATATCACCCTGTAACTCCGGAACCGGAAGTCGTGTCTGAATAATATTCAGGAACTTTGTATGGGGCCGTGAGACATTTCATTTGAATTTAAGTTTGTGAAAATCGTTTAAGCCATCTCCGAGAAAAGTGAGTGACAATATTTGTCACACACACATTCCCACGCACACATACACATGCATACACACAGATATTTGCTTAGCTCGTTGAGCTGAGTCGAATGGTATATGACATTTGGCCCTCCGAGCTTCGGTTCAAAAGTCGGGTGTTGCAGCCTTTCTATATGAGAAAGGCAAAAACAGTTGCTTTGGCCCAAAAATTGAAAACAAAAATTCCAATGAGTAGAAGTTCTACGCGCAGAATTAGACATAAGCGCACATTAACATAAAGTTGATAACAGTTAAGAATACATTCATTAATAAACTAGGCTAAAAAAGCAAGAATGAAAAATTGTCCAATCGAAATCACTGCCAGAGAAGATCACTTGTGATTTTTACCAATATAGATCACTACTGATATGATAGTTTTAAGATCAGTGATCTTCAAATCACTTCGATTAAAATCAGTACTGATCTTTCGTCCCACAAAATCGGTACTGATGGTGAGCTAAAATGATTATTGATTCATGGGAGATCAATCATTGGATTAGTCGATCAGCTTCGACCTCTGTGAAAGAGAATCATATGATCAAGATCAGACATGAGTGCCGATTAATCTACGTCTGAAATCGTTGATCTCCCGCTGAGGGTGTGAAAATGAGTGGTAACCATTAAACGTTACCAACAAACTTCGGATAAATTAAACGTTACCAACAAACTTCGACTGTTCGAAGCCCTACAAACGACGTGGGAATCTTTGGACCAGAGTTATTTGCAAAACCTCGTTCCACGTCGCAGCAGTCATTTGTGCAAAGGTCGTGAATATGACTTACTGCTATTGGACGCCTCTTCAACATATTTTTTAATGTATCAATTTTTTATGTAATTTTTGCTACATTCCATTCGGAAATATGATCACAATTTTACAATAAAAATTTCAATTGTATGATATAATCTAGAATAATTTAAAATTAAACTTTTCTGAAATGTTTGGTATCCACGAGGATCAAAGGTAACTATACTTTTCTTTTAAATTTTTACGCCTTCCCCACTTTTTGAACTCCTCCCCCCTCTCCCCCCTTTTCATAGCATCGATGTTTTCTGACAACACAACTGACCTTCTTTGAATTCATCCGTAAGCGAACCACAACCACGTTGAATTCGTTATAGCAGTCTTTACAGTCGCATAGGATGATGTTACCGAACCAAATTGATAGAAGCACTCTTGATAATCTACGACGAAAATCCATATTTTGATGAGGTAAAATTTTCAACGCATTGTAGACGAAACAAATAGCGCAATTATCATCAAATCCAATTACACTCAATACTGAACAAGAGTACATTTGTTTAGTGGAAAAAGTTTACTTTCAAAAAAACTGCATTTCTTCTCATACTACAATTAAATCATAGAATTTCACTATGGTTAAAAAAAACCTGCATCATTGAAAAAAATCTCGTCCAACATTTTGTTAAATGTTTATCAAAATTTTGTGCAAGGCAGAAAATTTTTAAAACACAAAAAATAAATATGAGTTTACCGCCAACACTCGTACATTTTTTTTCCATAAATACGTTTATTTCTTAAGGCAATTTACATAATTTTTCTTCGCCGTAGCATCACTTTTACGTAGAATTCTTATCCTAATATAATTCTAATATAGTCACAACGATTTGAATTTAATAAAACATATTCCTCTTATGTTTTAAATATCATATTATTTGAACCAAACGATTAACTGCTACAAATTACAAAATAAGCTGAAATTTTTATACATTTTGTTGATAATTTCATAAACTATTTCGAGTTTGTTTGTATCAGCACATCATTCCTATTCAAATATAACTATTGGATGAACAAATGGATGCAGTAGGAGTCATAACTAAGTCTGAAAAGGGTCAATTATTGAATTGAAACTCTAATAGTCTTCATGAAATGAAGTTTCATGTATGAAACGTCACCACAAGCACAAGATGTCCGTATAGCTGATCCCGTTCGAAGGACCAGTTGTACAATAACTCTTAGGTTTCGGAATTGAATCTGCTCGTTTCAGTTCTTGCTGTAAATTCTGCTCGTCTTAGTTCTTGCAATAGTTCCAAGTGCACGGTGAATTAGTGCAAGCTCGGTTTAATAAAATTCTAAACTCGTACGCAACCCTCTTTAATAACTTCAAAATCTACTTATATTTAACGCTACACAATTATAACTAAGTACAAGTATTTCTCGAAGCACTCGACGCAACTTAATTGTTGGAAGTCAATGATCTGTCTCTTGTAACGCTGCGCGGAGAAGACAAGTTTCATTTTTTTTTCTTTTGGCCTCGTCAAACATGAGAAAATTACCGAATGAAGTTTAGTGTGTATAATCGAAACAACATTGTTTTATATTTGATGAAATCATTTATATTAGAGTGCATGTATAATCACCCTTACTCTGAATAACGACGTATTGATTTTTCGATCGTATTTCAGTTGTAATCCCTATAACGCTAGCAAAACCAAAGGTAGCTAGGATTCGATCGGACCACATTCGTTCGAAAAATCAATATGTCGTATTCAGAATAAGGGCGAATATAAAATATAATAAAAAATCTAAAGCATTGAGTGCATATTTTCCATATTACGGTGAAAATAGCCCGAATACCTAATAAACGTTTGCATAATAACAGAGTATTAATTCTCGGTATAATTTTTTAATTTTTGGTAGTAAATATATATAATTAATACTTACCTGCACACACAGTGTCCTGCTGTTAGAAACCATCTTTCATTCAATACGACTGCAGCGCAAAAGTGCCCACCACGTTTCACAAGACTGACGATGTAGGTAGTCTGGCCGGGAGCGGAATCATGCCCACCAACAATCCTTTGCAGTTTACTGCTGCTGCCGCAAGGAGATGACGAATCTGTAGTTAGATATTGAGTTCTTTTTGAAACAACAAACTTATTGTAGCAATGATGATTATGCGTAAGAATGTTAAAAACAAACTGCTACTACTATCTGTCAATGTTGAACAGTCGTTCGCACCGCACGCGTATAGCTCTTGGCTCCTGGAAAGTTTTTCTGGCTACCTAGAGTTTCATTGATTCAAGGATTCAGTCTTTTTCAAGGCTACCTGAATCACTAACAGTCTTTTTAAAGACTAACAATTAGTCAGCCTTTATCAAGGCAATACAAAGAGTGATATTATAATATAATCAGTCTTTTTCAAGACTAGGAAATTAATCAGCCTTTTTTTAAGGCTAGCTATTCAAAGAAATATTCTTCGAACTAATCAGTCTTTATTAAGACTATCACAAAATCAGTCTTTATCAAGACTTTTCCAAACTAGGAGTCTTATCGAAGACTAATTTAGCCTAGTTAATTTAATTTCAATTGTCATTCATTTCAAAAATGCCTGCGTCCAACCGGAAAGGTAACAAGCCTTAGGCTAAAAATAATTCAATACGGAAGGAATAAATTACAATCCGTTATTCAACATTTTTCTAATAACATTCACGATCTTATAGAATCTGAATGTAAAAATAAAAGACAACGGGCGGATTTCCCTTCCGTTGATTCTATACCTTCTAATAATATTAACGAGATTCTTCTTGAATCCGATTGTAGCGACATAGAAGATAATTCTTCAAAAATTCCCAAAATGGACGCTTGTCGTTCTGGGAAGAAACAACAATCTATGCCACCAGTGACGGTGATGATTTCCGACTTCAAAGCATTCCGTACTGAGCTTTCTACTTTTCTCCCGGAAGTAAAAGTCTCATTTCAAATCGGACGAAGAGGAGAATGTCTAGTCTTGGCTGATGGTTTGGAAGATTATGAACGTCTTATCCGATATTTGTCCGAGAAACTTCACAAATTTTATTCATATGATATAAAATCAGACGACCACCACGCTCTGGAATTTCCTATGAACTTTACTTAATACACTTCAATCGAAGTGACGTAAACAATTTGAAAACTTTAGAAAAAGTACGTTTCATTTCCCACATTAAAATTCATTAGGACCATTATAAACGGCATAATCGTATTGCAAACTTAACGCAATGTCGTCGTTGCCAAGGCTTCGCCCATGGAACCAAAAATGGGCATATAGATATTCGAAAGACGTTTGTCCAATGAATGAAACCACTGATGAATTTTCATGTTCAAATTGCAATGGAAATCATAAATCCAATTATTTGAAATGTCCTGTCAGGTAAATAATTTTAAACGCTCGTTCGCTTAGACAACAAGTCAAATCAACGACCTTAAATTTACAGAACATACCTGAAAATCAAATAACCGTTACAAATGCCACACTTAATTCTTCTAAGGCACTTATTTTTTCGAATTTAAAACAAAAAACAACCGGTACGTCTTCCAATTCGTCTTCTTACGAAAACAATTAATTGACAGGTAGATCGACCTCGTCATCATCTTCTTCTAATGTCAGTTACGCTAGTGTAACAGGTAGAAATCTACCACCTAATTCTTCTAATGTAAATAATCAAAACACAGGAACGTCTTGCAGTTCATCTTCTAACGAAAACAATTTATTAATAGGTAGATCGGCCAAATCATCTTCTACTAATAGCAGTCTACCTACAAATATTCCTTCAATGCCACTCGCATTTTTAAACGAAGTCGATTTAGGTGATATAACGGAAAATAAAACGATCTACCTACAAGATCAACTTTTTCAAATGATCATCGGAATGAATTCGACTTCATCACTTTTTGAAGCATTTCAAATCGGATGGCAATTTGCAAATAATATTATAATGAATTTAAAATTTAACAGTGATATTAAATAATTATTTGAATATTTTATGGAATGCTCGAGCTTTAAAATCGAGTGAAGATGTGAGGTTCCATGAAACCATTCTTGGAATTTATTTCATCGCTGGAGCATATTTGGCATTCCAATGCACCGGTGAACAATTAAATTTCTTTAAAGGCGATTTGCAAAAACTCACAAAATATCGACCGAATTTTTTCGTAATAGGGGACTTAAATGCTAAGCATGTCCAGTGGAATTGTAGACAAAATAACAGTAATGGTAAAATACTTCATCTACAATTGATCTGGTTCTAACGGATCAAAGTCACATTTGTAGTGAACCGATTACACATGCTGACTTTGACTCAGATCATGTTCCTGTAACATTCAGACTTTCCAACGAAGCTTTAATTAATCCAATTAGCTCTATATTCAACTATCATAGAGCTAATTGGTTGGATTACAGATCTCACATTGAAAATCATGTGGATCATGAAACTATTTTAGAAAATTCTGCGGACATCGACACAGCAATTGACAATTTGAATCATTATATTATCGAAGCTAGAAATCTTTCAGTTCCCAAAGCTCAAACTAAATTAAATTCTCCTATCATCGATGACAATCTTCAACTGCTCATTCGGTTGAAGAATGTTCGTCGACGACAATATCAACGTTCTCGTGATCCTGCTATGAAAAACATAGTTAAGGATTTACAAAAAGAAATTAAACATAGATTTACTCTTTTGCGAAATGAAAATTTCGCTAAAGGAGTTGAACAAATTAAACCTTATTCTAACCCTTTCTGGAAACTTTCTAAGGTTCTTAAGAAACCTCAGAAACCAATTCCTGCTCTCAAGGAAGGAAATCAAATACTTCTTACGAATGGCGAAAAACCTCAAAAACTTGCTCAGCAGTTCGAGAGTGTCCACAATTTTAATTTGAACGTTGTGAGTCCTATTGAAAATGAAGTCTCACTGAAATATGATCATATTTCAACTCAAGTGTTATTACAAGATGACATTATTGAGACGAATTCTGATGAAATTAAGTCAATTATTAGGAAACTTAAAAAATGAAAGCTTCTGGTAATGATGGAATTTTTAATATTCTTATTAAAAATCTTCCCGATGTTGCCTTGAGACTCCTGGTTAAAATTTTCAACAAGTGTTTTTCATTAGCTTACTTCCCAAAAAGATGGAAATACACTAAAGTAATTCCTATCCTCAAACCTGATGAAAACCCAACATGATAAAATCAAATAAATCTTCTGGGTTATCCACTGGAGTTGCTCTTCTACACTGAGCAAAATACCATACTAACCGTAGCCTGTTTTCCATTGTCATTTCAACTATACGCTTAAATAGTAGCAACAATCATGATTTAATAGCAAAAATGTCTGATTTCCAGTTTTTATTTGATCAAAATGATTCAAAATTATTTAACTGATCGTACTCTTCAGGTTAGCTATCAGAATTGTAAATCTGAATTGCTACCCGTACGAGCCGGTGTTCCGCAGGGTTCGAGCGTAGCTCCAATCTTGTATAATATTTTCACTTCTGATCTTCCAATTCTACCCGTTGGTTGTCAGAAATCGCTATTCTGTGACGACACAAGTCTGGTAGAAATCTAGGAGTGATCTGCAGTCGCCTACAAAAAAGTTTAAATATTTAAATATCTGTCAAAATGGAAAATTAAACCAAATGCAGCAAAAACGCAATTAATTATCTTTCCTCATAAGCCAAGAGCTTCTTTTCTTAAACCAAACAATAATCACATTCTCAAATTGAATGGCTTGGAATTGACATGGTCTGATCAAGCTAAATACTTAGGTTTAACGTATGACAAAAAACTCTTTTTCAAGGATCACATTGAAGGAATTAGAATTTTAGAATTAGAATTAGAGACCGCCAGTGTGTTGCTACTCCGTTATTGATCTGGACCAATTGAGATTGCAAAATGATTTTTTGAAGCAACATGTTTGGGAATAACACATTGTTTCACACTGTGCAAACTATATTGATGCATGCATGCTGATCAATACCGACGCCGGCCACGTCCGAATGCAGATCTACTTGGGAGGGGAAGGATTGTTAGTTCGATGCATGTTGCTACTAGGAACCGAGGAATCCTCTGCATTCCCACATGCATCACAGGAGAGGATACTTTGTTAGTAAATGTTTTAATAATGTTATCATGTGTTTATTGCTCTGGGTAGCCGGCTATCAAGAATGTTTTAAAGTGTTATCATTTTAAGTGTTACTTTGTGCTGGCAATATAATGCACGAAACAGTCAATCTCCGAAATTGACAAAACTCCGGACAGACGGCTGTCGAGTATGCAGCCACTCGTTTATGCATCTACCTTTCGCGAATTTTTTAGAAATAAGTGTAACATGTAGACATCGCACATTTAGACGAGCGCCCATTCCAAACGCGATCCTGAACCACGTCGAGTCTGCTTTCCCAAACGAATATTTCAAACGCTAAATATTACCTATTGTTCGAACATAATTCACGTGTTTTATGTTGGGTTATGAATCCCTAGGACAGAGCCTGAAAACTGGCCTGTCCGGAAAGAAATGCATCTTCATACTTTTTACCTGTGATGAATTTGAAGAATCGGCCAATGTTTCAGGAATGAAAGGGAGGATTAAAATATTCAACGCAATTTGAATTACAACTCATATGAAAGATTCAATCTGTAGAACTTGTTTTATGAATTTTTGATTTTTTAAATTTTCTAACTGTTTCGGTAGGCTTTGTATCTTTTACCGAAAAATTATCTTCTTGCTTGCCTAAGTCAGTAAATTCGCTAAAAACGCGAACCGTAGAATAACAAAGCTTAAAATAAAAAACGGAGAGTAACAAAGAAGATTAGAAAATACCAAATGAGGTGATGGGGGCATATCCGACAACGCATTAGTTCTCCTCCCCTTCGAGTATCAACACGTTTGCGTCCATCACGACTACGTGCTTGTTGTCCGGAATATGCATGATTGGACAACACACGGCACAATAAATGTCGTTATAATCTAAGCTATAACAAGTGGAAAATATTAGCTACAAATAAAAAATAATTCCACAAAAAACTACTGGAAATAGCACAAAGACAAATTGATATTACTGACAGCGCTGTTTGAGAGAGATCTGGCATGACAGCCCTTTAGGGATACATTTCGTAGCCCTTTAGAAATATATTATTAGAAAAAAATACTCCCTTGTATGGCGGCAGTCATTCCTGTGTGGTAAAATATATCCTTCCAATCACGCCAGTCGCACCCTCAACCAAACCTTTATTCAGCACGACTTCACCATCACTGAAAATCAATAATTAAACTACTTATTTCACTAGAACTTTCTAAAATCACTGAAAAAAACACTTTTTATTAGAGCAACACAGAAGCACTGTCGAATCGCAAGGGATACGACACATTTCTTCAAGGATCACATTGAAGGAATCCAGGCAAAGTGTAATAAATATATTAAATGTTTATATACTCTTATAAACAGAAATTCTAAGCTCTGTCTAAAAAACAAATTGATAATTTATAAACAAATTTTCAGACCAGCCATGCTTTATGCAGTACCAATTTGGTCAAGTTGTTGTTCCACCAGGAAGAAAATGCTTTAAAGGGTTCAGAATAAAATTCTGAAAATGATTTTGAAGCGTCCTTCCTGGTTTAGTACAAATGAGTTACACAGACTCACAAATATAGAACCATTAGGGCATATTCAGGAGTGTTCTAGTTCTAGATGCATAATTTATGTCAGTTTTAAAATTTAAATCTAGAAATTATAACAAAATAAACAGGCAGCCCCAGCAGCGTTTTATCTGTGTTTCAAATATAGAAAAAATAGAACGGCAATGTATGCCAGTTTTAAATTTTACAGTAGAACTGGTCGAATAAATAAAACTAAAACGGATTGCTGTGGATACGTTTGTTTCAGTTTCATTTACATTATAGACCACCCATATGAATCTTGCAGCTGCTGAATTTGCTCTTAGATGTAATGTCACATAATATTATAAGCAAATTCCGACAAAAATCGATGCAATCTTCAATTGAATCGATTCGCTCTCTGTATTCGTTAGTAAGTTAGTACATAAGTTCCTTTCCCACATTACACAATACAAGTAGGTTTCGAATTTTCACGTTTTTTCATAAGAGGGCAGTACACTGACACCAGCATGCTGGCAACCAGCAGAAGTGTAAACGGGGCATAAACATCGGAGAAACGTATCAAGTTGATCCTTCCTTGGATTATAAATGGGGGTTCTAAAGAGCTTGACGATATTTTTTTCACTGAAATGTGCAAATCCGAAATCTGTTCTGAGCGCAAGAAATTTATAAAGTTGCTGATCTTAAACAACAAAAATCAGTTTGCTGTGTTTGGCAAACGTTTTTATTGAAGTGTAAATTAAAACAATGTTGCATTCGAGGAAAATGCACTGACCAATGGTAAACAACAGAGAAAAAATATTAATTACATTAATAATATGACAATATTGATACAATGAATAGTCATTTTCAAGTCGCCCACATCTTTGTTTCTGGAACTCAGAAATAGCACAACGAACTTATTCAGAAAATTCAAAATATCAGCTGCAGGAAATTGAAACCACATAATTTGATAGCAGCACGAATACAGACCTGTGTCAATATTGCGGTTGTGTTTTGCCTTTCTCTATAGAAAAGTATTCTATAGAATTGCTGGAAAACCCGACCGACTTTCGAACGGAGACTCAGAGACCCATAGTGTTATAAACAATTCGACGAGGTCGGGAAATGCCTGTGTGTTTATGTATATGTTTATATCTTTTAAAGATTTTCTATCGTTCAATTTTCCAGAGACGGCTGAACGGATTGCAACAAGCTTAGGATTAATTGAAAACTACTGTTGCGCCATTGATTAAGTTCGAAGTTCAAATGACTGTCACTTTCTGTTCCGGAAATATAATGGTATAAGTGAGGTAATCGATAAATCGATGAACAAGCTTAGGCTAGTTTGAAAGCTGCCATAGATTAAGTTTAAAGATCAAATGGCTGTCTTTTCCGGCTCAGGAGATACAATAGTATGAGTGGCGTGAACAACTAAACGCAGTTTTTAGTCGTGAATACGACTTACTTTACTATGAGGCGCCTTCTCAAAATTCACCATGTGGAAGGACAAGCAGAAGTTGATCGTGAATATCTCGACTTGTACTAAACGCAGCAACATATTTATTTCTCCATTTTATCAAAAATAGGATCAGGAATTACGGATTATATCTTCAACAGTGTGAGATAACCATAAACAACTCAAAAAATCAGTCTGTGTTAAACAGTCGTTCGCACCGCACGCGAATAGCTCTTGGCTCCTGGAAATTTTTTCTGGCTACCTAGAGTTTTATTGATTCAAGGTTTCAGTCTTTTTCAATGCTACCTGAATCACTAACAATCTTTTTGAAGACTAATAAATAGCCTTTCTCAAGACTATACAAAGAGTAAAGATATTCTAATATAATCAGTCTTTTTCAAGGCTAAGACATTAATCAGCCTTTTTAAGGCTAGCCTAGTTAATTTATATTCTTCAAAAATGTCTGCGTCCAACCGGAAAGGCAACAAGCCTAAGGTTAGAAATAATTCAATACGGAAGAAATCCCAATCCGCTATTCCAAGTTTTATAACAACATTGATCTTATAGAATCTGAATGTAAAAACAAAAGTCAACGGACGAACTTTCCTTCCATTGATCCTATGCCGTCTAACAATATTTACGATATTCTTCCTGAATCTGATTGTAGCGACATAGAAGAAAATTCTACGAAAATTCCAAATATGGACGCTTGTCGTTCTATGCCTCAAGTGACGGTGATGATTTCTGACTTCAAAGCATTCCGTACTAAGGTTTCTAGTTTTCTCCCGGAAGTAAAAGTATCGTTTCAAATCGTATACCTGAAATTCAAAAAACGATACAAATGCCACGCCTAATTCTTCTAAGGCACTTATTCCTTCGAATGTTAAACAATAAACAGGTACGCCTTCCAATTCGTCTTCTAACGAAAACAAATTATTAATAGGTAGATCAGCCGAGTCATCTTCTTCTAATGACAGAACACTAGCTTAACAGGTTTACATCTACCTACCAATATTCCTCCAATGGCACTCGCATCTTTAAACGAAATCGATATAGGTGATATAACGGAAAATAAAACGATCTACTTACAAGATCAACTTCTTCAAATGATCATCCGAATGAATTCGACTTCATCACTTTTTTAAGCATTTCAAGTTGGATGGCAACTTGCAAATAATATAATAGTGAATTTAAAATTTAACAGTGATGTTAAATAATTATTTGAATATTTTAAATTGGAATGCTCGATCTTTATAATCGAGTGAAGATGAATTTTATAATTTTCTCAAAGTTCACAAAATTCATTTTGTAATTGTGACAGAAACTTTTCTTAAGCCAAATGTCAAATTGAAAAGTAATCCACATTATGTGGTTCGTCGATTTGACAGGTTTACTGGAATGGGTGGTAGAGTTGCCATTTTTGTCCAACGGCTAATTAAACATCGAATTTTACCTTCTTTCAATACTAAAGTTATTAAAACATGGGAATCGAAGTTGAAACCATTCATGGAATTTATTACATCGCTGGAGCATATTTGCCATTCCAATGTACCGGCGAACAATTAAATTTATTTAAAGGCGATTTGCAAAAACTCACAAGATATCGACCGAAATTTTTCGTAATAGGTAACACATTTAAAAAATCATTAAATTTTTTCTTTATATTTTCTAATAGTAAAACATTTTAAGAATATTCTGTGAAAGCGTTTTTGTTTTTGTTTCAAAACAAAATTCAGCAAGTTAAAGGTTCTATCTTTGCTTATCTCATACTGCGAGGAAGTAAGAGCTCGTTACACAGGCCCAAGATTTCTGCTTCTATTGACTTTTCATTCGGATTTTCACTTGTATGCTTCACACAGCTTTTTGAAAAAGTTTGTACTAGCTTGGATGTCTGTTCTCTGTAGTTTTTTCCGGACAAAAAATCTAGATGATAAATTGCCCGTTCGTGATTTGGAATACCAATTTGAATTATTGAACGCATCGTGTTTTCGGTTGTACGTTTCACGGATGGAGATCAATTTGAAGGCTGACCCGAAACAATTTTGGTCTCATCTGCGGAATAAAACGTGGAATTCCTGTCAGTGTCCACTATCGTCACCAATCTTCGTCGACAGTTTCGGATTCAGCCAACCTATTCTCGTCATTCTTTCAAAGCGTGCTAAGTAATAACTCACCGCCTTTGTCAGAATCGTACCTGAGTAGTTTGCCGACGTATTCTTTGAGTATACCTGCTACTGATTTTACTGAACGCGAGGTGTACAACAATCTACGACAAGTCGATGGATTGAAAGGGCCAGGATCTGACGAGTTACCTCCGACGCTCGTGATGGAATGTTCTTCTGCTTTGGCTTTACCTGCATCTCTGCTTTTCAACCGCTCGCTTGCTGAGCACTATTTTCCAGCGAAGTGGAAAGAAGCTGTAATAGTTCCTGTTCACAAAACATGGAAACGTGCATGATGTCACCAATTATAGAGGAATTTCTATCCTAAGCTGGTTATCAAAAGTATTCAAACGCATGGTGGTGGACAAACTTGAAAAAACGACAACAAATCGATGTGTATTTTGATTTTTCAAAAGCATTCGACCGTGTTCCTCATCAGTTCGCTGTTGAAAAATTGAGGCGTAGTGGATTCCCTGTTTGGTTAACCAATTGGATTCTATCATATCTCACGGATCGTAATGCTTCCGTACGAATAGGATCTGCACTCTCGGATTCGTTTCACGTTACTTCGGGTGTACCGCAAGGGAGCCATCTCGGACCACTTCTTTTCGTATGTATGCTGACGATCTCAAAATTTATCGCATCATTACAAGCCTTGTGGATTGCTGTGCTCTACAAATGGATATTGACCGAATCCTTGATTGATGTGACAGAAACGGCATGACAGTAAACGTTAAGAAATGTAATGTGATCACTTTCTCACGGGCACAGTCTCCAATTATTTTCGAATACTCCATGATGATGGCTTCAGTTGAACGAGTTTCATCTATTAAAGATTTGGGCATTATTCTCGAGCTTCATTTCATCGAACAGTTTTCATTCGTTACTGTGAAGGCCTATGCAGTTTTGGGACTAATCAAACGAAACACTCAAAACTTCAACGACGTGTACTGCCTCAAGACAGTTTACATCGCACTAGTACGCAGTATTCTGGAGTATGGAGTTACAATTTGGGCTCCGTATCACGGTGGAGTTACAATTTGGGCTCCGTATCACGGTGGAGTTACAATTTGGGCTCCGTATCACGTCCGATTCGCACTCCGAGGACTACCTTGGATAAATCGTCCTCTTTACGAGAATCTCTGTGCTCTCATCAACCTACATACTTTACAAAACAGACGCTTACTTCATCGCACACAGTATGGCCAAAACAACCCAATGGATGTCTGTTGTCATCGTTTCAATAGCGTGTATCATTTATTTGATTTTAATATGACCAAAGACACATTCAAATCGAAAATAATATCTTAAGTTAACATAAGTGTGTAGCTATAAAGTAAAAGTCTGTGCGATAGGTCACCTCTAGTTGAAGACAATAAAGAAATAATAAATCATTTATTTATACTCTGTAGTTATAGTATATCATGTTCTATTGAATTATATTATATTATATTGTAATATATTATATTTTAGTCTATTGTATTGCATTATATTATGTTATATTGTATTGTATTATATTAAATTATGTTACATTGTATTGTATGATATTATATTATATTCTATTATATTGTATTATGTTTATTGAATTACATCATATTATATTATATTGTATTATGGTCTTCAAATTGTGAGACAACTAAGTCCTCACAAGTTCCTATCTCATGCCTCCCCGTGTGTCTATGATGACGTTTGGTCAATAGAATGACGTCGACTGGGTGATATTACCTTCTGCGTTAGTAGCAGAATGAGAGGGTGCGAAATTGCATAAAAGTTAAAGCCCATCCTAAAATGCAATATTTATCATAGTTTATTGCAACATATAATTCCGGGCGTGAGTGTGGCAGCAATTCGAGGAATTCACTGGCCCAGAACCGGAGAACGCGAATTCCGAGTGGTGGATCGCATCGCCAACACTGCATTTAAGTACCACATCTACTATAGCGGCGGCGATAGAGCAGAACGTGGAGTTGGCTTCATAGTGATCGGAAAGCAGATGAAGTGAGTCATTCGGTGAAAGCCGAGTCTGTGTGTTAAGAATCAAGGGCAAATTCTTCAACTACAGCCTGATCAGCATTTATGCGCCAAAGAACGACAAACCCGATGACATGAAGGATGCGTTCTATGAGTGTCTGGACAAGACCTACGGTGAGTGCCCAAAACAAGACGTAAAGATAGTCATCGGAGATACAAACGCGCAGATCGGGAAAAAAAACTTTTTTCGTCTAGTCATTGATACGGAAAGCCTTCATTCCGTTACCAACGATAATGGTCTGCGGTTTGTGACCTTCGCTGCTGCTAGGGGGATGGAAATCAGCAGTACCTACTTCGCACGCAAGGATATCCGCAAACACACCTGGCGAACCTGAGTGGTGACACTTGCTCCCATATAGACCACGTGCTGGTCGACGGTCGACATTTCTCGGACGTTATTGATGTGAGGTTTTTCAGAGGTCCGAACGTCGACTCAGATCATTATCTTGTAGTTGCAAAAATTCGGGCGCGACTATCCAGCGTCACGAGTTCAAGAAACAACAGAACGATGCGTTTCAATATCCAACGCTTGTCAACTGACTGGGTAGCTGCATAGTACCACCAGAAGTTGGATGAGAGGATAGGAGAAACCAACGGGACTGAGAATATCAATAGTTTATGAAAGTCTATCCATGAAACTGTGACTACAACAGCGCAAGATGTGATCGGTACCTCTCAGCCACGCCAACGAAATGGCTGGTTCGATTAGGAGTACCAGCGAGTGACGGATGAGAAAAATGCTGCCAGAAGCCGAATGCTAGTGGCTGGTACCTGGCAGTACGAAGAGAGTGTGATAGCTGAAGCGTAAGAAAGAATGGACCAGAACGATAGGCGGAGGTTTTTTTGTAACTGTCAATGGCGCGCGGCACAAGACTGCGCCAGTGCCCGCCAAGTGCAACGACCGCGAGGAAAATTTGCTGACAGACAAGACAATGGTGGCAGCCAGGTGGAAGGAGCACTTCAAAGATTTGTTGAACGGTTAAGATGTAGGCGTATCAAGAAACAGGATAGATGTAGAAGAGGACGGTCAAGCAGTGGATCTACAGATACTGGATGAGGTTAAGAAGGCTCTGACCGAGCTGAAAAACAGTAAGGATGCTGGGAAGGATGAGATCCCGGTCGAACTTCTCAAACAAGGAAGTAAGCAGCTGCACCAATCGATTCACCATATCCTCATAAGAATATGGGAGGATGAAAAATTGCCTACCGACTGGTTGGATGGCCTCATATGCCCAGTATACAAGAAAGGACACAGGCAATTACAGAGGGATTACCCTTCTGAATTCGGAGTACAAATTACTGTCGCGCATCCTGTTTAACAGACTGAGACCGCTTGAGGAGCCCTTTGTCGGTGAATACCAAGTTGGTTTTCGCGAGGGCCGATCAACGACGGATCAGATGTTTAGCCTGCGGACGATCCTAGATAAGTTCCTAGACTCACCATCTGTTAATTAATTTCAAGGCAGCGTACGACTCAGTAAAAAGAAATGAGCTGTGGCAGATAATGCTCGAACATGGTTTTCCGGTGAAACTAATAAGGCTGATACGTGCAACGCTGGACGGCTCGAAATCAAGTGTACGGATCGCAGACGAAGTGTCAACCTGTTTGCGACCTTAGATGGATTAAAGCAGGGTGATGCGCTGTCAAATTCTTCTTGGTTTGCGGACGATATTGATATCATCGGCATCAATCGTAGAGCAGTGGAGGAGGCGTTTGTTCCTCTGAAGAAGGAGACGGCGAGGATAGGCTTGACCATTATGAATGCTCTGGTAGGCCGGGAGGCAATGTACAGACCCGTGATCGGGCTGGAGAGCCTGCACGCGGTAACAACAACAACGGTGAACGATGCGTACACTTTGCAGCCTCTCGAGGAATGGTAGTTCGAAGTACCTTCTTCCCCCGCAAAGATATCCACAAAGCCACCTGGAGATCACCTGATAAACATACGGAAAATCAAATCGACCACGTTCTCATCGACGGGCGATTCTTCTCCGACGTCATCAATGTCCGCATCTAGCGCAGTGCCAATATTGATTCTGACCACTACCTTGTCGCGATTTGTATGCGCTCAAAACTATCGACGGTGCACAATACTCGTCGCACAGAAACGCCGGGACTCAACATCGAGCAGCTACGTAGCATTCGTACTGCAAAGAAATACGCGCAATAACTGGAGCTAGTGCTACCAAAGAAAGAGCAGCTTGGTGCGGCGACTCTTGAAGATGGCTGGAGGAACATAAGGTCCGCCGTGAGTAGCACTGCTGCAACCGTTCTAGGTACGAGGTTATCGAATCGAGGAAATGACTGGTTTGACGGCGAATGTCAGCAGTTGGTCGAAGAGAAGGATGCAGCAAGGGCGAGGATGCTGCAACACCGCACTAGAGCGAACGAGGAACGATACATACAGGCGCGGAACAGACAGAACACGGTTTTCCGGAGGAAAAGCGCCACCAGGAAGACCAAGATCGCGTAGCGATGGAACAGCTGTATCGCACAAATGGCGCACGGAAGTTCTATGAGAAGGTGAACCGCTCACGTAGATGCTACACGCCACAGGCTGAAATGTGCAGAGATACCAGTGGTAACCTTCTCACGAACGAACGTGAGGTGATCGACAGATGGAAGCAGTACTATGACGAGCATCTGAATGGCGAAGCACAAGATACAGAGAACGGTACAGGAATCAATCTGGGTGCACGCTCAGCCGACGACAGATTCCCAGTCCCTGATCTGTCGGAGATAAGTGAGGAGATCGGCAGGCTGAGGAACAACAAAGCCGCGGGCAATGACCAGTTGCAGGCGAGCTGCTCAAACATGGAGGAGAGGCACTGGCTAGAGCGCAGGAATGGATGGATGGGGTGATATGTCCCGTCTACAAAAAGGGCGATAAGCTAGACTGTTGCAATTACCGAGCAATCACATTGCTGAACGCCGCCTTCAAAGTACTCTCCCAAATCCTTTGCCGTCGTCTATCACCAATAGCTAAGGAATTCGTAGGGCCGTACCAAGCGGGATTGACTGGCGCCCGCTCCACTACGGATCACATATTCGCGATAAGACAAGTACTCCAGAAGTGTCGTGAATACAACGTACCCACGCATCACCTATTCATTGACTTCAAAGCGGCATACGACACAATCGATCGAGAACAGCTATGGCAGATAATGCACGAATACGGTTTCCCGGATAAACTGACACGATTGGTCAAAGCAACGATGGATAGAGTGATGTGCTACGTCCGAGTATCTGGGACGTTCTCGAGTCCCTTCGAATCTCGGAGAGGGTTACGTCTAGGTGATGGACTTTCTTGTATCTTGTTCAATATTGCCCTGGAAGATGTGATTCGAAGAGCGAGGATCGACACGAGTGGCACGATCTTCCGAAAGTCCGTACAACTTTTTGGCTTCGCTGACGATATTGACATTGTGACACGTAACCTTGAGAAGATGATGGAAACCTACATCGGACTGAAAGCTGAAGCTAGGCGTATCGGACTGGCCAGAAATGCGTCGAAAACAAAATACATGAAAGAAAGAGGCTCTAGAGAAGAAACACTACGCCTTCCACCACGAATATTGATAGACGGTGACGATATCGAGGTGGTTGACGAGCAGAGAAATTCATAGACGTATTTTGGCAGGGAATCGTGCGTACTTTGGACTCAGAAAAACCCCGATCGAGAAAAGTACGCAACCGCACGAAACTGACCATCTACAAAACGCTCATTAGACCGGTTGTTCTCTATGGCCACGAGACCTGGACTATGCTGGCAGAGGACCAACGCGCCTTCAGTGTTTTCGAAAGAAAGTACTGAGGACCATCTATGGCGGAGTGCAGATGGAAGACGGAATGTGGAGACGGCGTATGAATCACGAATTGCAACAGCTGCTAGGAGAACTACCCAACGTACGGACAGCTAAAATCGGACGCCTACGATGGGCTGGGCATGTCATAAGGATGTCGGACGACAGCCCAGTGAAAATGGTTCTTGAATCTAATCCAACTGGTACAAGAAGAAGAGGACCGCAGCGAGCAAGGTGGATCGATCAAGTGGAGGGTGATCTCAGAAGCATCCGTGCCTTGAGTGGCTGGCGATGAGCAGCCATGGACCGAGTTATGTGGAGACGTATGCTTGATACAGCAAAGGACACCCCAGGCATATAGCTGTTAGGTAAGGTAAGTAAGAAGAAACGTACATTGGACAAAAATTAAACCTAGATTTCCGTTTGAGCTGTTAGTTGAATATTGTCACTAATAGTACTGTTGTTGTACCGTTTAATTCTACTATGTCACGTCATTACACTCTCACAAAGTCACTATTTTCACAGTCACTATTTTCACAAAAGTGTATCAAACGTTATAATACAGACACGTATTTCGGAATGTTATTTGCGAAGTCCAAAGTAAGTACATCGTACTTACTTTGGACTTCGCAGGACGCTTTGATCGGGAAAATTAATAATCTAGAAAACTCTAATTAGACCGGTTATCCTCTACGTGCCCTAGTCCTTAACAATGCTTGTGGAGGATCAACGTGCACTGGGCTTTTTCTAACGGAAAGTGTTGCAAACCATCTATGGCAAAGTGTGGAAGGAATACGGTACGTGGAAAAGGCGAATCAACCATCAACTATGGATGCTAACACTACAATGTTTTTATACATGATAATTTTGTATCGCTATTCTGGAATTGCTACGCGGTAAGGCTTAAACCATCAAGGATGCACGGGAATGAATGCATGACTGAGAAAAAAATTGTTTCCGTTAAATGATAAAGTGATAGGTTCCTGTGTACGCGAATTTGAGCCTAGTAAAATGATAGTGACTCTCGCTACGACTCAAAGTATGGTAGCAGCGTTGTTATGAATGTTAATTATTTTAGAAATTTCGGGTTCCGTAACAGCAGACAATGGGTGAAGAAATTTTCGCGTTTCTTTGTTACATGTGGTATCCACCTGAATTTATTCACACTGGAAAGGTACGAGCAATACGGCACAGAAAAGTGCGTAACACCTGATTAACAAAAAATCTTTTTAATCCACTTAGTAGTGTAATGGTGCCTTACTCTAGCCATTTAAGGTGAAATGTGGCGTCATAAAATGCGCGCAAAATTTTATCCGCTTCATTTGAACGAACCGTCGCACAAAGCACACCACGAAAAACGGACACATAGAAACAAGAACTTTTTTGAATGATTGAGTGCAGTGGGTTTACCTCTCGTTATATTGACTTGTAAAAAATACTGGACGTAATGGATTTTTGAATCCTTCACACTTTGAATATATGCTTATTCAATCGTTTATTGTTAGTGATTACTCTTACACTAGAGCTATAAATCATGAGTAATTATGAATGACTAACATGAGGCTATATGTTATGTATATGCATTACCCAACTTGCTAACCATGTATATGCCTGAGTTTAGTAGCAAGCGTGGATTCCCCTTCAAAAGAACGATTGAAGACGAGATAACATTCAAGTATTTTCGATATATTTGCCAGTCGTTCACCAGTCCCTTCCCGCCGATGAGATAGAATTTACGTAAAAGTATTTACTTGACTCGCATGATAGAGCGCGGTCGAATTTATTTATCGAATACATTCAATGCCAATATATTCCATTCTTATTGACTTTCATTATAATAAGTAGACAGTATAATTTTTGTTGTGTCAATAGGATCGTAGCACTAGCCATGTAATCGAAGCTATGCAATGAGTCGGCTGCGAAGTCTGTTAAAACAGAAAGGCCAAATTTCTCAAAAGGAATGTAATTCCAAGACTTCCACACTCAGACATTTTCCTGGTGTGGATTCAGTATTCTCCCAATACGGTACAATCTAAAATAATACCTGTTATACGATATTACACAGCCAAGCTTTATTGCTTCAGCAACATCCATGCATTGAACTCAACAGAATTGGACATTATTAGCATTATAAATGACAGTTACTTAGAAAATAAACGATTTCTTACAATACCCATTTTATTGTATTCAACTCGTTTTTATTTCAACACAAAATCCAATGCGCATAAATTCGCGTCAATATTTTATATGTAATTTTTGCTCACGATATAATGCCACCGTGCCCACCGTGCATTTCTCACACCACCTCAATACGAAACAGCAGCGCGCAAGCAATAAAAAAAAATGCGGAAAAGTGTATGTAAACTTTCTCAAATTTCGGTTGTTTTAGCTAATATTTTATAATTTTGAGTTGCATTTTCAGATTCTTTGTGAAATTCTGCTACAAACACTACTTTTCAGTTCTAAAATCATCCCCGTAGAACGGAACAGTAACCAGTACATTTCAAAAACCAATTACGGCTCGGCAAAGCAAAATTTCAAAATTATAAGAATACTTAGGTATGATAAATTTGATTTCGAAAACTTAAGTGCTTTTGGTTTTTCGAAAATCGGGCTAGTTTTGTTCAAAAACTGAAGGATTCTTAGTGTCAGTAGGATCCATAGTACTAGCCATGCAATGATTCTGTACAATAAGAATCGGCTGCGAAGTCTGTTGAAACAGAAAGGCCAAATTCCACAAAAGGAATGTTATGCCGAGACTTTGCTTTGCTTTGATCAAAAACGCGATTTTCGCATTCCGCTACATTTCACCTTAAGTGGTCTCATTAAAACATTTATAAGAACCTATCCTCGACCATTGGTATTGTGATCTTAACAAACCTGTCTTCTTTCGAAATCATTAAGATATCTCCGAGAAATTTTGGCGCAATAAAAACATTGAGATTTGTCGTTAACGTCATATATGAGATTACATATCCTAAATCAGAAATATTTTCCATTGCAGCTTCCAAATAAGTCTTTTTTTAATCGAAATTCGTCGAAATACTTCGAGAAAATGTAGTTTATGAAAAAGAGCGGTTAGTCAACTACGCCACTTATACCATTTTATCTTCGGAACCAGATGTGATAGCCATTTTATCTTTGAACTTGACCCACTGTTCAATAGTAGCTTTCAAACGAGCCTAGACTTGTTAAACATCGCTCAGCCATCTCTGAGTAAAATTAGCGGTAAAAAGCAGCTCGTTTTGTCGGTAACGTCACACATACATTATATCCCCGAAACCATGAGCCTCCACTTGTTAAAATCGGTTCAGCCATCTCTGAGCAATTAGGGCGGTAGAAAACAACGAATTTTGTCGGTTGCGTCACTTATTCCTTTTCAACTTCTGATCCAGAAGTGACAACCATTTGATCTTTGAACTTGATCCTTTTGGGGAACGGGTATAACGTCGATGCTTTTCACGCAGCCCGACTCGGTTAGAGTCAAGAAGGGTCAAGATGTTTCCCTGTCCCGAAGAGGCGAATGACCGTGAGGATAAAACGTTTATAATCGTAACAAAGAAAAACTTGATCCACTATTAAATAGTAGCTTTCAAACGAGCCTAGACTTGTTAAGACGGCCTAAGGCGCAGCTAAACCTCAACCACAGTGCAATTGCGCAGCAATTGCTGCATTAGTCGGTTGTAGAATGGAGCACAGACGTCGTTATCCTCTCGGACCCCTATCGCATCCCCGCTGTTAATGGGAACTGGGTTGCGGACTGATCCGGGTCAGCGGCCATCTGGACCACGGATCATTATTCAATTCAGGAAGTGGTGACAACGCAAGCCGAGGAAGTAGCCATTGCGAAGATAAATGGCGTATACTACTGCAGCTGCTACGCCCCACCGCGGTGGCCAATAGACCAGTTCACCCAACTGGTCGACAGGCTAACCATAGACCTGGTGGGTAAAAAACCAGTCGTGATAGCAGGAGATTTCAATGCATGGGTAACGGCGTGGGGTAGCCTCCACACTAACCAGAGAGGGCAGGCACTGCTAGAGGCTATCGCCAAACTAGATGTGGTACTGGGGAACGTCGGTGCCAAAAGTACCTTCCAGCGGATCGGAGTTAAGTCGTTTATCGACGTGACTTTCTGCAGTCCCGGCCTGGCCGGAGACTTAAGTTGGAGAGTGGAAGATCGCTATACCCATAGCGACCACCTTCGGCGGGGGCTAGTCGAGTAATCGCCACAACATCGATTCGAGTCGTCGAGGCGCCAGCGAACCGGAAGCCATGCTCCAACCGAATCGCCGGACCGACCTCGGCACTCCATCGGGTGTTCCGTGTGGTGTAAGAGAGGACTCGGTGTCGGGAGAATCTTCTTCGCCGGGGAACACTCCGTCGGAGTAGTCTAGATCCTTTGTCGGGGACTAGATGAGTAGATCGTCCCGTGGTACCGTTAGGATCGTCTGACCGGAAGTCACGCTCCAACCGGAATCATTGGATCGACTTAAGCATCTTTTCGGTCCGGTCGTAGACGTGTACCGTAAGCGTCGGTTCGGGAGGACTTCCCTTGTCGGGGAACCCTCCGTCGGTGTAGACTAGATCTTTTGGCGGAGACTAGTCGAGTAGTTCCGCGACGTAGCATCAGTTTTAGGTCGTCAAGGCGCCAGTGAACCGGAAGTTACCCTCCAACCGGCATCACTGGACCGACCTCGTCATCCAAGTGGTCGATCCCTCGAGAGCAGGATGCTGATCCATATTCTGCATAAATCTGGGAAGGGTGCTATAAGCACCAATAGCCTTCCACCCCGAAGTAATACTTAGCGGTGGTTTAGCGCAGCCCTCGCACTGGAGAACCACACAGCGAACTAAGATGGGGAAGAGTTGCAAGCCGTCCTGACAAGGGCGTGCGACGCGACAATGCCGAGGAAGGCACAACCGTGGAACAACAGACGACCGGTCTACTGGTGGAACGAGCAAATTGCAGACCGTCGAGTGACCTGCTTAAGAGCCAGGAGAAGTATGCAAAGAGCTAGATTACTGGAGACAAGAGCAGTAAGAAACGAAGCGTTTAAAGCGGCCAAGCTTGCTCTGAACAAGGCTATTCGCGTAAGCAAAAAAGCCTGCTTTGAAAACCTGTATCAGTACGTCAACTCCAACCCATGGGGTGATGCCTACAGGATGGTTATGGCCAAAACGAGAGGGGCACTAGCACTCCCTGAACGTAGTCCGGCGAAGCTGAAGGAGATCATAAGAGTCCTCTTCCCTCACCAAGACACGTCTTCGTGGCTATCAGCACCGCTACCAACAAACGATGTTAGCAGAGTGACAAATGGAGCATCATAAAACAGAGATGATATTGGTAAACAACATGGTGGCGTCGGCACATGCTGGTGATTGCGAACAAGAGTCGGTTCGGGAGTTTTTTTCCGTTGTCGGGGAACTCTCCGTCGGTGTAGTCTAAATCCTTCCCCGGGGAGTAGACGAGTAGATTGCAAATTAGCTCCGGTATGGATCGTCGGGGCGCCAGTGAACCGGAAGCCATCCTCCAACCGGAATCATTCGAGCGACCCAGGCATCCTGCCGATCGATCCGTTCACGGGCATCGGATGCGACGGTTACGGGAGAACTTTCATCGCCGGGGAATTCTTCGCCGGTGTAAGATAGATCCTTTGTCGGGGACTAGCCAAGTAGAAGCTAAAGCACCGAAGTCGGGGCGCCAGTGAACCGGAAGCTATGCTCCAACCGGAATCATCGGATCGACCTCGGAACTCATTCGAGTGTGCCGGTAGCGTAACATGAATGGTCGGTGTCAGGAGAACTTCCTTCGCCGGGGAACTCTCTGTCGGTGTAGACTAGATCCTTCGTCGGGGACTAGCCGAGTAGAAGCCACAGCATCGAAGTTGAGTCGTCGGGGCGTCAGTGAACCGGAAGCCACGCTCCATCTGTAAGCACACTCGACCTCGGCACTCATTCGAGTGTCCCGTGTGTCAAAACACGAGATTCGGTATCGGGAGAAACTCTTTCGTCGGGGAGCTCTCCATCGGCGTAGTCTAGATCCTTCGACGGGGATTAGATGAGTAGATTACGACGTAATTCCGGTATGGATCGTCGGGCGCCAGTGAACCGGAAGTCATCCTCCAACCGGAATCACTGGACCGACTCAGGCATCCTGCCGTCCGAACCGTTCACGGATTTCGGGAGCGTCGGTCCCTGGGAAACTTCCATCGTCGAGGAACTTTTCCATCGGTGTAGGCTAGATCCATCGTCGGGGATTAGCCGAGTAGTTCGCGACGTAGACCAGCCCTGGGTCGTAGAGGCGCGAACCGGAAGTTAAGCTCCAACCGGAATCGCCGGACTGTCCTCGACATTCTCCTGGTCGATCCCTTGTAGCATGAATATATATTATCCAGGCCATTTCAGTGACAGTTGTTCTTGTTTTTGTATTATTGACGCTCGAAAATATCTATGTATGTGCCCAATTCTCGCCATTTGCGCGAAGTTTTACTTTTCTGTTACAATTCGAAAAAGATGCAGCTGAAGCACATCGAGTGCTCTCAGAAAATTACGGTGATGCTGCTCTGAGTAAAAGAACGTGAGTGGTTTCGACGTTTTAAAAATGGTGATTTCGATGTCGAAGACAAACATGGTGGCGGAAGAGAAAAAACCTTCAAAGATGTACAACTAGAAGCATTGCTTGATGAAGATTCGTGCCAAACCAAAGAAGAGCATGCCGAATCGTTGGGAGTGAGTCAGCAAGCCATTTCAAAACGTCTCAAGGCCCTGGGCATGATTCAATATCAAGAGCGACATGACAAAGCCATCCTCCAACACAACAATGCTCGGTCTCACGTCGCAAAAGTGGTCAAAAAGTACCTGAAATCGCTGAAATGGGAAGTCTTGCCCCACCCACCGTATTCCCCAGATGTCGCCCCTTCTGACTTCCACCTATTCCGTTCGATGGCACACGGCCTGACAGATCAACATTTTCAATCCTTCAAAGAGTTGGAAAAATGGATTGCTTCATGGATAGCGTCATAAGAGGACTCCTTTTTTCGAGCCGGGATCCGAAAATTGCCGGGAAGATGGGAGAAAGTTGTCGCTAGCGACGGACAATACTCTGAATAATACATCTGTAAGCACTTTTTCCCAATAAAACTTTTAATTTAAAAAAAATGGCGGGAGCAAAGTTGTACACCTGATATATATACAAATATATACTATTATATATATATATATATATATATATATATATATATATATATATATATATATATATATATATATATATATATATATATATATATATATATATATATATATATATATATATATATATATATATATATATATATATATTTACATATATATATATATATATATATATATATATATATATATATATATATATATATATATATATATATATATATATATATATATATATATATATATATATATATATATATATATATATATATATATATATATATATATATATATATATATATAAGTATATATAATGCAATAATGGAATATGCGTGATAATCTAAATTCAAGGCAAAGAAATTATCTGTGTGTATGGTAAATCATTGATGGTGACACGGTACATATAATTTAAAGTAATTCCTTACAGTTTATTTGACTTTGAGTTTCTTTGGGATATAGTGCACATATTGCAACAATGTATACGGTAATATATGAACTATTCTGATGCCACATAGCACGTTATCCTGGTTTGAAAGAGCGGTAAGTGTCACCACACAAGTTCTGTTCACACTGGCACAACAATGTTTCTATTGATGATTAGTTTGTGGCTATAATTCGACTCGGAATGATACCGCAAGACGGAAAGGCTGGCACTATTATATCCGTTTAGGAAGGCCATCCTGTACAAACGATATTATCATACACTTTATGAATGTTCCTGCGCTTACGTTGAATCAAATTATTGTTTAACTTGTTTCCTTGTGGGTTTTTGTTTATCTATGTTCATATAACAATCTCCCTCCTACGCGTGAAACTGGTGTTTACGCTTATATAATTGCTCTGGAAATCATCACCACAATTATCATTGTTACCATCGTTGTCATCATTCAGTGGGATACTATTTGAAAACAAAAACGATGTAATTAGTTTTCCAGGAAACGGAACTTTATTATTAAAAACTAAGCGATAGCAGATTGATCTCACACGTGCCGTTCGGCAAGCATAATTGCATTCAGTTGTCAATCCGCATGCGACAATCTCCCTCCTACGCGTGAAACTGGTGTTTACGCTTATATAATTGCTCTGGAAATCATCACCACAATTATCATTGTTACCATCGTTGTCATCATTCAGTGGGATACTATTTGAAAACAAAAACGATGTAATTAGTTTTCCAGGAAACGGAACTTTATTATTAAAAACTAAGCGATAGCAGATTGATCTCACACGTGCCGTTCGGCAAGCATAATTGCCTTCAGTTGTCAATCCGCATGCGCTTTATGCACAAATATTCTTCGCTGTTTTTAGTTTTCATGAAATTTTTCTAAAGACTGTCGTTATGAATGACAGTTTGAAATTTCAATCACTCATCTCCCTGTAATTTCGGAACTACAAGTCGGATCGAAAAGAGAAGTTGTATGAAACCATAAAATCATTTCTTATATGTGACAATCGATTAAACCTTCCATGAGATGTCGAAGTGAGTGCCACTTTAAAGTTTTCGGACTTTATTTACGGTACTTCCAGAACCGGTATTCAGAAAACAGCATAACGCAAAAGCATAACCCAAAACGGTTCGTAGCAATTTGAATTTTTGTTCATTAAATTCGTTTGACCTATTTTGGGGAAACAATTGAGCTTCTCTATTCTCGATACTTTTGGAGCCGGAGCTCGCAAATTGGGCTCGACTAAGTCAGTCAAATTCATCTAAGAGATTGTAAATCATTCCATTTGATTCGAAAGTTTTGAAAATTTTTGAAACGCACTACGGTTTCTCAAAGAATCTTTGAGAAATCGTAGTGCGTTGCAAATAAAATTGTTGGGAACTTTCTGGGATCGAAATCCGAATGATAAACAGGATTAATTTAAGTGAACTTGACATTGTAACACTAATCACCCTGTATCTCCTAAACCAAAAGTTGGATCTGATTAAAACTATTTTTATGGGATCTCAGGCCATTTCATTTGAATCTTAGATGGGGGAAATCGGTTCAGCCGTTGATCGGTTGATATTAGTTTCATGAAATGAGAACATAGGACCATTCATATGAATCTAAGTTTATAGAAATCAGTTAGGCCATTTCTAAGAAAAAAGTATTAAATGGTATATATTATATGGGTGTAAGAAGTCATGTGCTTTCAGTTATTAATTGCTGTAAGCAGAATACTGCCAAAAACCAAATCGTGCTAAAACTGAAACGAGGCCAAATGTCATGAAAAAGGATGCTGAACATGGTATTTTTGGTGCATACAACAGTAATAAAAATCGTGTTTCACTTTGCTCCCAGTCATACAGCCCTCAAAACTCCTACTACTGGAATACAGGGAAAAGTCACTTATTTTTTTCAAATGTCCTTGAAATGCAAAAAACGTCAAGATCTGCTGTTACCAAAAATTTTTTTTTTTCGAATTCGACTTCGAGACTTGCGGTTAGTTTCTAACCGCAGTGAAGTGTGAAGTCTAATGCACGAAACGTCGGACCTATTGTAACTTTGGGCAGTATGTTTTGGAACATTGCTGTACTGGAAATAAGAACTTTCCCCAATGTTTATTTTTTCACCTTCACATTTTACTTCAAAATACTTCAGGTGAAGGTTTTTGTCTGTAATTTCATTAAGGAACACCAAAGCACTACATCCACCATAATCGACGAGAGCTTTAATTTTATACCCATCTCTAGATACTAACGATTAACAGACGGAGAGAAAAGATGAAAATGCATGAACAGGCGAAAATTTAAAATTTTTGAAATCAGATCGCCCAGAGTGTTGCTGTTACTCTCCTCTATACTTTCAACAAATTTTCATTTTTCGCTGTTTCATGTATGTTCATTTTTCTCTCGGCCTGTTGCTCGTTAGTTATTTAGTTAGTTAGTTAGGCATTATTACCAAAGGTATTACATTCCTGTAGTGGAATTTGACCTTCTGTTTCAAAAGACTTCGCAGCCGATTCAGAGTGTACAGAACCATTGCATGGCTGGTGATACGATCCTACTGACACTACGAATCCTTCCAAGTCGGGGCTCGAGCATACGACAACTGGTTTGTAAGACCAGTGCCCTAAGCATTGAACCGCCAACCCGGGACGTTGCTTGTTAGTAGGGGTGTGCATAAAATTGAGTTCAATACTGCTTTATGTCTTAACACGAACCTCAAAGAAGGTAGGTTTAATTAAATACTGTGGTGGTTCAGTAAAGCGAAACATTCTTGGTTCTTCTAGTCAATTGGGCTTTCTCTTCATGTGTTTTTATATGGAAGGTAGTTTAATTGGAAAATACAATCTTCCCGGTTAGGAGCTATCTACGAGTTCGAGTCCCGTCTCTGACGTAACACTTTCGCGGTTTTCAATACATAGTTGAATTCACATGTCAGTTTTTCTATCTGTTTTCTCCGTTAGATACAGATCGAATTTCAAACTAGCTCAAGACGGCTCTAAGTCTTATCGAGATAAGAGTAAATTGGTAGGTTTCATGTTTTGCAGCACAAGCTCTGTATTTGATTTGCGACACCACCTTGCCTTTTTGAGATCCTTGGATTCTGTTGCATACGGTGTTGCCCTTTTTCCTGCTTTATTCCAGCTGCAATTCCAGAAGATGTTGTATGCGGATTCTTGCTGACAAGAACTGTTGGACGATCAGCTCTCTTCTTGTACCTTATAACTTATTCTGCATCGTGATACCTCTAATATACGCTTCTTATTGTTGATTCGTTTCTAGCAAACAGTCGTGGTACGTATTGCTGCAATCGTTTTACCTTCATTGCGCATAATTATTATGAATTTACGATCTTCTGGTTTCACGACTCATATTTATTGCCTTTGATCAAATAGAAGAAATAACTCTCAAAAGAAAATAAATACTCAGTACCAAGCGAAAATAAAATATCATTTGACAATTGACACAGAATTTTCCAAATAATATGATTAAATTTCAATTCTGCTAATACCTTTTTAGTGTTTATTGAAAAATATCTCAGAATAACGTAATTTTATTTGTATATCTTGACAATTACACTCTTACCAGCCGCTACCTAATTTTGGGTCAAAACCTACCCAAAATCAACTAAAGTGAATCTCCCCAATTTTGGGTAACGGGTGATGACCTCAAAATTTAGGTAAATGTAAGTTTAGTATTTTTATTTATTTTATTTTATTTTTATTTATGGAGCAAGGGAAAAGCCCGATGGAGATGAAATTTGGTAATCTCTCTCTCCAGCAGGCATAAAACCTTCTCATTATTTGTATCAACAGATTACAATGATCCAACAGATACATTTAGACTTATTACTAACAATTGAAACTAACAATTAAAACTAAATCTATAACCCTATAACTAATTGATGACGCTAAGCCTTACATGGCAGTAATAGCACTCTTGCTTAAAAACTACAAGGATCAGCCCCATGGGGTTTTTCGAGCCGTTGATGTGAAACAAGGCAACCATAATTTCCAATGATTGACATTTTCAATTAATCGTCACACTTTTGAATCCGCAAATGCACGAGAGTCTGCTTAGATTGATCTTTATTAGGAACCAACACCGAACGCGCGAACCCAGAATATAGACTCTAAGGCTATTCGCAACGCGGTGATGGATATCTGTTCTAAAATGATATACTGTTGTATAATTTAAAACTGTCAAAAATAAAACTCGAGCTTGACGATCTCAACGGAAAGATTTAAAATTTGTTATATATATTTCTGTGAATGTATTGGTGTTGTGTCTATTCACTTCACTGTTTCAAATCAGAGACAAACAAACTAAATTAATGATTTCATTGATTGTCATTCGACGCTTTGACATCTCGTCTCTCAGATTTCGTAACAGACGCTCACGCAAAAAAAAAATTAAAACTGTGTTCTATTCGTGTTTCAAATATTCATTAATTTAAAACAATTTCGTCGAGCAGTTTTAAATCTGTTTAAAATTTGTACTTGAAAAATAGAACTAAATCTCCGCGTCGTGATTGACATGTTTCAGTTGTAGATCTAAAGTAGATCAGTCCATATGAAATAAAACAGCGTTGCGAACAACCTAATAGTCGTGATTTGTATTTGTTTTGTAGCCGACGAAATTACATCAATAGCCCAAATGTATACAATTAATTGTTTGTACATGCTTGCGATACGGATATCGATATTTAAGCTTCTCTTCACCAAGCTTGTGTTCAAGTTTTGTATGCAAGCAGTTATTTTTATAGCGTTTCTCTACCATTACTACCATTTTGCGATTTCGGTTGAAGCGATAAAATATTTCTCATTATCAATCGAGTTCATCTTATATAAATTAGAAATTAGTCTTATGCACTCAAAATTTACCCTGAGGTAATTGTCAATTTCTCAGGCGAAACGACATAACATGGGATTTCATCCAATCTTGCATGACACAAGATCAGAGCATACCAATTAAAGCTTCAAATCGTTTTATGGCACTTTTTGTCTTGCTGTATAGCAACAACCTACCTCTAGCAAGCTACGTGTAAGACTGAAACGTTAGCTATATTTTTGCTTATATTTATAGCTTCGTGTGCTCCCAACAGCTTCGCTTTTGCATCGATTGACCAATCAGAGCGCTGCTTTCCCTTTGATATATCGCTTACTCCTTCAAAACCGTCGACTATGGCAGGGAAATCCGGTATGCCGGAGATTTTTTGCAGCCAAAATAGGACACTGCTAACTATTAATCAACATTTCAATGATATAAAATTAAAAATACATGGCTATGAACATTCAAATCAATACGTAGAAATATTTCCAATCAAATGGTGACATAATATTAATCATTGATACAAAATTGACTGAGCTGTAATTGTTCAAAACCTGACCACATTTCTACGTGTATTTTTCTTGAGTTTCTAGTTTGCACCGCTATATAGAAAACAAAAATGTGTTCCACATTAAAAGTGAGTGAGAAGAAAAGAGTGGGAATATATACAAGGGTTGGTGGAGAAGGTGGTAGACGAGCGTGGGCTAGCAACTGTGTTAGAATCGGCATGAAGATCTAATTAGTGACCAAAAAGATGGTGGAAGGCAGAGAAAACGACGGGTTTAGAATCGGCATGTAGATCTAATTAGTGATCGAAGAATGCATGGTGGAAGACAGAGAGAAAGAAGAAATGACGACCGGGTTAATTTCGGCGGGCGAATCTAGTTAGTTTCCAATGAAGAATGGTGGAGAGGAGTGGGGGTTGAACAAAAATACAATAATGTATGTATGCATGTATATGGAGCAGGGAAAAGCCTACTGGAGTTGAGAATTGAGAAACCTCTGCCTCCAGTAGGCATAAAACCTCCTCATCTTTGTACCAATCTTTGATTCTAAAACTAACATGATAAGTGACTAAGAAACAATCGTTTGATTACATTTCGAGATACATGAAAATCGAAGACATTATATAAGTTAACGAATAAACGACACATACTAGTAAACGGCTCATTGAATCCATAGTTTGTTCTGGCGGAAGGTAATCTTAAAAAGAGGTGATAACGCAGACTACGACGATGAATGTCGAAATTAATTAATTGTAAGAGTTCGGGACAATTGATACGTGATTGTAACAAATCGGCTATAAAAACTGCTTTTGAGACATTCCTACGAGCAGATAATAGATCCAAGCCTATAAGTTTACAGCGATCTTGGTAACTAGGTAGATTTGCAGGGTCGTTCCATGGTAGATTGCGTAGAGAAAACCGAACAAATTTTCGCTGGATAGCTTCGACGCGCTCATCGTCGATTTGATAGTAAGGTGACCAAATAATAGCGCCATATTCAAGCGTCGAACGGACTAGTGCACAATAAACTGCCTTAAGGCAGTGTACATTGACAAAGTTTTTGGTTACGCGAAAAATAAATACTAGAAGCTTAGTACAAGTGTTATGCCATAACAAAGCACGCTACCCATTTTTACCGATCAACTCAAAGTTTGAGTAGATAAAGACCTAATTTAGGGTAGCTTATAGAAGAGCTCGACAATGAGTGATTTCTCATCAAAAAATAGGTAGAAATTATTTTCAGTGTAGGTTTTGCACAAAAATGGCACAACTTCACAAAATGAGCTGGATGAACACTGGTTTACATTATTCCATTAGCGACCCTTACACCTGAATTTTTAATGGCTTTAGGATGTATGTTATATTAAACATCTCGAAATAATTGCATTATTTTATCATTTGGAAAATATATGACACACTTTCTCCATCACATTGCATAAGGCAGCTTCAAAAAATACAATTATAATAGGGTAATTCATGCGATTGAATTTTAATGCAGCTTAATAAGTCGTTGTAACAGATTAATTTTTAAGGTTTGAATATTTTTTCATAGAATCTCGTGTAGATTTACGATTTAGCAATTAATAAATACCAATACTAGTAAATAAGCAAGTATTAAATACTAATACTAATAAATAAACAAAATGAATCATACTTCTAAATAAGTTATCCGTTTTGCAAACATGCAATAATTAAACATTTGGAAATTTAAAATTAAAAAAAAATTACTTATTAAAACTATGAGGTAAACGATTAAAGGTAATGAAGTTAGGGTAATCCTAGAAATTCAAATATATTTATCATGTATGCAAAAATACCACATAAAGTAATTACAAGTTTTACTTTGCGGACGATATTCGAATACTCAAGACGTCCATCGAACAATGCGTCCTACAGAGTTAATTCACGTTAATGACCAGGATATTTGTCCATAACTTGTAGCCGAAGCAGCTGTACTTGATGTTCAAATCAAATGATGACTAACAAATCGCTAGCCTGCATAAGTTCATTAAACTGAATACATAAATAGTACGCCGACACGGACTGCATACTTCGTTGCTTCACTAAAATGTGTAAAACAACTTACCCAACGGTGTGGGTCACCTCCCTCCTACCCTTAGATTGCGGCATTCGCAGGATAAATAATAATAGAAACCACATGTTTTTCAATGTCAATGACTGGACTGGTGCGTGCATTGCTCAACTTATCTTTGAACACAATTCGTTCGTTTGTTGTAAAAGCGATACGTACTGTAATTATTACATTGGGTATGTATTTAATGCAGGCTATGTCTAAATTCTTACTAGACTACCAGAGACTCTGAGCATTAGGATATTTATGTTTATATGAAAAAGAAAAAAGATTGAATTGTTAGTTTATGTAAAAACTGACTCTTTTCGTAGTATTTCGTAAAATCGAGCTTTGACTCTTTAGTAGTACATATATCTCCTCACGAACGACAAAATCTATGCCAAGATGAACTACAGGCAGGATTCAAGACCAAAGTTTTTTTCTGACCACAGCACGTAGTAAAACCCCCAATCAATGTATATTAGTTTTGTGTGTAAAATTCTGCCAAAAATTGATGATCTGACAAAAAGCTTACAGTTGAGTACTCAAAACCAATCGAAACCGAATGACCCAAAGGTGCATAACCAAGAGAACCTGTATTAATGTATACTTCCTTCATTCAATTCATTTTCAGATCTACTCATAAATTTCCCAACATAATTAACTTTCCCCTTTATTAAAGCTTAGTCATACAAACACTGAAAAAAACGTAGCTAAGTCTGTATGAAACTGATCTGTAAGCGTGATGGGTAAGTCGATGCCTCGCACATAGGGTCAGAAAGTTTTTCTGATCTGAAAAGGCGAACGACCTTAAAGTTATTTTTATTAAATATTGAGAATACAAATTAATTCGGTCCGTTTTTATGGGGACAAAAAGGCATTTATTTCTAATGAAAGACTTTGAAGATTCCTCAAAGTTTCGTCAATCACTAGTTACTGCTTTTTCCCACCTCTCAGGCAATTTTCGAATTCCATCTCGAAAATATCTGAAGTGACCCCCCCCCCACATTTTTCTCCAAGTGTCATATACCATTCGACTCAGTTTATCAAGCTGAGCAATGTCTGTGTGTGTATGTGTCAAATAATCTCACTAGGTTTACTCGGAGATGGCTGAACCGATTTTGTCAAACTTAGATTCAAATGAAAGGTCTTACGGTTCCATACGAAATCAAATTAAAAAAAAATATGTTTTCAAATAGGGTTTTCAAAATATCTGATTTTTTGTGTACGCGCGTTGCATGCTAAGTGTACCGCGTAAACGAATCGGTATGGTGCGGCAAGCTTGCTATGGAATAGACGGGACCGTTAAAAAACACGCGTCTAAAGTTAGTTTGCAGAAAATCAATACCAATCGAATTCCAATTGCGCATAATCTTTTCAATTGGGTAAAGAATTCATGACATTTAGAATAGACAACAGTAACATCGAATCGAAAACCGACTGACTAAGGAAAAGTTGAATGCAAGATTTTTTTCTCTGATAACGAAGAATTTGTTGTTGGAATATTCTGCTCAAACCACAAGAAAAGACAGAAGAATCTAGAGTCGAGCGTGTAAAATGATATTTAATAAATTATCTGATGTACGTACACAAATATTAGAAGAAGAAAAATATCATTTTCTATGCCTACTTATCCAAACCTGTCGCCCCGAAGACAAAGATAAACTCAAGATTACAATGTCTCATACGATCCATTGGAAAATGTTGGTTCATGTAAGTAAAAATAGTATAAAAATTTCGAATTTTGACGAATATTTTACGAACATGTTCGTAGACACTTGTACTACAAAACAATAACACTTATTGAAAAATCGGCTACCTCGTGAAAAATGGGGAGGGGGGTGGTGTGGTTCACTTCAGAAATTTTTACTCCTTGTCTTTTGAGGTATCCAAGTTTGAAGCCAACTTTCGATTTCTACGAAAAAAGTCAATCGATAACCTGCAAGATTGTGCTGCATCCGTCGGAACAACCAGTAATCAGAAGGAGCCATGTCAGGAGAATACGGGTGCGGTAAAATGCCCCAATTGAGCGTTTCCAAATATTTTTCACGACTTTTGCGACATGAGGCCGAGAGTTGTCATGCAGGAGAATAACTTCTTGATATCTTTGTTTGTATTCCGGTCGTTCTTCTCATAGTGCACTGCTCAAACGCAGCCTATAACGATCGCCCATTATAGTATAGCCTGGTTGATATGGGTATTGACGAGGCGCTGTTGTGACTCAATCATTGATTTCAAATTAGTTTAAAAATTTTAGTAACTTAGTTAAGAAACATGAACGATTACGGAGACGAAGTTTTTTTTATTTAAAAGATCTCGTTGTCATCCTTTTTCTAGGAGGAGAGGAGCTTCCATTTCCCTCCTGCGAGGATTGAGGGGCACTTTGTTCGTGGCTCGTCTCGTCATTCATTGCCGCATCGGTGGTATTGTTGTTGGTTTCCGTCTTCTTTTCGTTTTCCTCATTGTTCGCAGTCATGAGTTCGTTGCTGTAGATGCGCCTTGTTGCACGTTGATTGCAGTTGCTAGTTGGTTGGAGGGTAAGTTGTTAACTGCAGCTGGTGTATTTTGTTCTATAGGGGATACTGATAGATTCGTTGAAGGAGATGCTTCATTGTTGTTGGTAGCTGTCACAGGTGTACTGGGGTTGCTTGGGGTTGGTGTGAAGGAAGCACTGTTGTCCTTTGGTGTAGTTGTCTCCTTGTCCAGTTTATCACTTGGCTTACCGTAGTAAACAGTTTTTTGGCAATATTGACATGTGGCCATCTGATTGTCATAGGTAACAAGTGATTTGCACGGGATTCTTGTATCCTGACCGAAAGTCACATAAGAAGGTATAGGCCTCTTCAAGCGCATGCGTAGCAAACGTACGCCATTTAGTATACCGAGGAAAAAGTTCTTCCACTTTTCTTTTTCGATAGAGAGAATCTCTCCATATTGGGACATAGTCTTGCGAATATAAGGATCGATAATGCGTGAGGGAAGATCATGCACACGAACTTCTATAGCACTATCTTCCATATATACTGGAATGTTGCACCTAATGTTCTCGTGCTCCACGTAATGCACATTGTTATTGTCTATTGCGAATTGAATTGCCAACTCTTTATAAAACTGGATGTAAACAACATTATTCGTCTTATTGCACACGTTTAATGTCAAGATGCATTTGCTCCTTAAGCAAACTTTCAAGTTCTCGTATCGAAGGTCGAATTTTGCACTGCCTGAAGTCAACAATAATTGCATTCTTTCATAGCGGCGGTAGCTTATGTTCGTTTGGTTCACTCATTTCGAGATCGTCCGATTGTTCACTACACAATACTGTACTTGGTTTCTTCCGTCCCGAACGTAAGCGGTTTTGTTTTATCGACTGGCTTGGCTGGGATGTGAAAGCGAACTGACGGAGACGAAGTTGTCGCATGTCATGTTACAATCAAAAGCAATGACCTTTGCATTGTTTCCATCTATATTCTCCCAAGAGCCTCGGTTGGGCATCGGAAGCTCAGTGATGTCATAGAGCTCCTTCCCGCACCGACGTTGGTTTTAGGAGATTTCAACTCACACGGTACGGGTTGGGGCTGTCTTCATGGTATGAAGTGATAGCAGATCAGCTATGATCCATGCCATTTGCGATAACTTTAATATGACAATCTTAAATGCGGAAGAAATGACACGGATTCCTGCACCACCATCAAGACCAAGTGCGCTTCCTAGTTTATCCCTTTGCTCGACCTCGCTACCGTTGGATTGCACGTGGAAGGTGATCCCTGATCCCCGCGGTAGCAATCATCTACCTATCGTAATTTCAATCGCCAGCGGATTAAGACCATCGAAAACAATCAATGTTTCGTATGACTTCACAAGAAATGTTGATTGGAAAACTTGTCTGAGAAACCAGAAAATTTTTTTTATATCACTATCTATGAGTAATGGATTATTTCGTAGACTATAATGATGTCGTCTAAGTAGACGAACACGTGTGGCTCCAGTTCGCCATGCCCCAACACCTGATCAATTCATCGGAACAACGTGCCACTTGAACCAATTAGTTTTGATTCGTGATATGGGTATTGACGAGGCGCTGGAATATTTTTCCATTCGTCCTTAATGATTATGTGATGCTGGATTAGTGGGCACAACAAAAGCTCATTGGAATCGGTTCTTTTGAAACACGATTTTACCTCTTCGAGCTGAATTCGTTCTTCATCTGATAAAGACGAGTGGATTGATTGTGAGCTTGAAACTTGACTAAGAGTTGCCCGTTCATTTGTATTTTGCACAGGTTTGAACCGAACGAATAAAAACTTATTCCAAAAGTCTATGCGTGGAATACAACTCAAAGCTAAGTTTTCGGTGATTAAAGTAGAAATAATTTTGATTTTTTTATCGAATGTGAACGAAATGTACAATTTTCCCAAAAACATTTCACTGAGTTCTACTCGCAGTTCGAATCTCTATAGGAGATAAATTGCTAGTAACGCTTTGATTCGTAGATTGTAGAGATTAATTGCAGCATACAGTCGATTATCGTGAGAACCATTTGAAGAAATAACCAAAATTAGCGGTTCTATAGGATCGTTCGTTTTTTGAACAGTAGGGACAATGCTGAGTATCAAATTCCTTAAAATTACAGACTCTACAAATCAACCCTTTCGCCGATCGACATTGCGCAAGGGAATGGTTCGAATAATGACAATACAATCTGCGACTAGAGTATCTAGAGACCGTGTTTGTCGCGAATTTCTTTTCTGTTGCGTCGATGATGGTGGATTTCTCGTGTTGGTGTCGAAAAGGCTCAAAAGCTGCCGACTACCTCTGGTCGGACTTCTCGTGGTTTTCACGTGACACTATCTCCGATGGAAACAATCGCGGATGGAGGGACTCGCTTAATCGCGGGTTTCACTATTAACCAGGATTACGCTTTTCCGCACTTTTACTCCGTACTTAGGGGTTTTTCTCAACCGCGTTACAAAGACACTTTTTTCTCGAACTAGCACAATAACAAAATACTAATACCAATATATGCTCTTAAACATATGAATGGTCTCACTAGACGGTACAACGGCTCTTTTTGTCGTTTTCAAAATTTAATTCAAAATAGATTCAAAATTTAATATATATATATATATATATATATATATATATATATATATATATATATATATATATATATATATATATATATATATATATATATATATATATATAAATGCAGAGATCATCTTTTGTAATCGCATCACGTAAAAACGGATGGACGGATTTACATGATTCTTTTTTTGTTTGAACAGTTTTTACCCCCACCGGGTTCGTACATCAAAAAAATTAGGAAAATTTGCCGGGAAAGTGGGAAAAATCCATAAAGTTGTTTTGTATGGACAATGGAATTTTCCGTTGAAAATGTCGTCAATGATTGCTAGATGTACGATTGATGTTTGGCGCGCAACGAGTTGTATAAGTGTTTGGTCGTGGAAGAAAAGAAAACTAAATCGAATAGTTTTGTGTGGAGATTTCACATGCATACTTGATTCATGTTATTTGTCATTTCGAGCCACGTGCTTAATTGGATATCAAAATTATTGCTTGCCAAATTTTTTAATGATGGAACGCATATGAGTGTTCTAGCTATATCGTAAACAGGATCAAAACTTCTGATATTGTTTACCATTGATGCATTGTGATTAATGTTGGCCATCGTAGGCGTGAGTTGAAGAAATCACATTATAGTGCGATTTTTTGTATGAATTAAATATAGGATTCTGCTGTTTAAATAATGAGATCAAACAAAGTGGTTTGCCTTGCATTTAGCATGCTGAAATCCGTAGCATCGGGTAAATTCTTGTGGATTGAAAATCATTAGTTGTGAGATTTTATGTATTGACTCGAACGATAAGCTGAATACTGGTACAATCACTCCTCATGTTCACTCCGCTATAACAGAAGAATTGCACATTATTTTCATACAAAATTTTTTGATATAGATTCTCAGTACCGAACTCCACCATTCGTTAATCGTAGGTGATGTGGTGTCGACTAATGCGACGACTATTGATACAACTATTAAACGAATGCAGTGTTCGTGTAAAAGTTAATGGACACAATATTAAAAGGAATGTTAATTTGAACTTTCGAATGTCCAAGAATTACTCATTTTATCTTTCGTTTTTTACAATATATAACTAACAAGAGATTGTGAGAGTAAATTTAATTTAAAGTAAATTTAAAGTAAAACAAAGTTTTATCTCTAAATTGGTAATCAAAAATTGTTCCTGTGATTGTCAAGCTACGAACATTCATCCAAAACGACTAAATAATAGCACCAGACTAGCGAGAATGGACGAACAACAAGTCACGAGGGCAGCTTTTGTAAATGTGTGGAATCAATTTAAAGTAGTTATCTTAGTTATTTTGGCTTCACTTTTTACCCCATATGTCGAAACCATAGTTTGAGAGAGATCTACAATCGTTGTTCGATGCACTGACTCAAAAGATGATATGGCGATCGGTTCATTCGCTTAATTTTTGTGTAACAAAAGCTTTTAACATATTCACAATATTAATTAAATAAAGCCAATTAATCACTAAAATAATGGAAAGATACATTAACACTCCTAATACCAAGCCTAAAAAAGTTACGCGAAGAACCGAGCCTCAAAAAAAGTTGGAACGGTAACTTTGCGCTATCATAGCTCAGTTGTTGCTTGACCAATTCCGATAAATTTTTCACCCTCGAATTTTGTGAAGTTTGTAGATTATTTTAAGTATATCATTATTGACGATCTTTTAGGAAAAACTAATAAAAATCTGATTTTTCCCGTTCCAAGTTTTTTTTCAAGCTCAAAATATGCCCTATCTGCATTCATGCGGCATCTGCATCGCGAATCGGATATTGAGAACCTCAAATTTACCGAGTCATAACTTTGTTGTTAGTAAACCGATCATCAAAATTTGTTCACCATTGGAAAGGTACTACTTCCACTTGAATTTATAAATATACATGAATTTTTAATTTTTTTCCACATGTTTGTATATAACTCAAAAATTAAAGCGATGACATGTACATTGTTTCGATTCAGGATATTGGAATCATTACCAGAAACAATGTATTGATAATCAAAATTATATATCCGTTCAAAGAGTTTCAAGAAATTTGGTACAAAAACAGAGAATTTGTATTATTGGGAAAATTTTGCCAAACAACATGAAATCAAAACTTTTAAATTTTATGACATATATTTTTTTATTATTTTAGTTGGAAATTTATTATAAGCTAAATTTACAAAAAAACTGAAACTTGGATTTCACTGAAAATTTTAAAAATTTTAGTAAATAACCTAAAACTCTAAAATAGTTATATTTTTGTATTGGACAAACAATCTAAACAATTTTTATGCACAACCCAAACGCAATTGATAACTACTAAAATTCTGATTTTGTTGTAGGTTTGCCGTAGAATCTCAAAAACTAGGTAAAAGATAGGAAATTTTAAAATTTCCGAGTTAAATTGCATTGCCCAGGATCCAAAATTTAGGGGGACAAAAACATGTGTGGCTTAACCTTAAACTTTAGAGCTATGATGTCTTCAAAACAAATGATCAGTGATGGTAAGCCATATGTCGATGTACATGGTATTAGGGTGGCTCTTATTATTAAGGTGATCCAACACTTATTTTCCGGATGTATTGAGATAGAGGACTGCATTCTTCAGCAAAATAGTAGATAAACTATATCGAGCAGCTTTGCTTAGGACACCATAGTAGTATATGCAACGGTTTTAGTGTTACAGCTGTTTTTAAAGAGCAACTTAGGGTGTTCCTCAAAAAATCAGATTTTTTGCTCTAGCATTTATATTTTTCTCTTTTCGTATAGGTATCTTTGAACATCTTTTAGAGTTTGTTAAAACCAATTTTTTAATGACTGGTGTACTGCCCATACTTGCATATCAGTCCCATATGGAAAATCGGCATGTCGAGAAAAAGACGATCAAAAATTTATTTCCAAATTTTTTGATTTATTGTGCTACCTAATGCCAAATCATGGTATTATTACATGGAATATCGGTAATACACCTTTGCTATTCCAATATTGCAACAAATCAAATTATTGAAATTTGCACTGAATGGGACTGACATGCGGGTACTTTGCATATGGGACAGACATGAGTTGATTTTTTTTTCACATTTTATTGAACAAACCCAAAACTTTTATTGCAATTTCTGAGAGTATATTGAGCATAGATTTCATTTCTCAAGCTTACTCAAAATTGGCGAAAATCGATATGGGACTTTTTTGAACCGAAGTTATGAGCAAAACTAGTTCAAAAACAGATTATTTTTGAACTGCTATATCTTTATCATTGAGGCAAACGAAAAAAAATCCGTTTCTTGTATTTGACAAAAAATATTTTCGAGCATGTTTACAAAAAAGCGGAGGAGATATTTTTTAAATTTTTTTCAAATTATGTTCATACATTGGGTTTTTTCATTGAAAAATATTCGTATCATGTAAGTCATTTATTAGCTATATATGAAAATAAGGTATTTTTGTCTTCTAAAGTGTCAAATTAATTCAAGTGCATATTCGGGAAGAGATCGCTCTGCATTCTTCGGGGAATGCAGAATGGTGTCGCTTCTGTAAAATCTCTAAGGCCTCTCGGTGGTTGGAGGTTTTATCAACCGTGCATTTTGGCGCCTGCAGATCGTTCAGCATTCTTTTGTGGGATGCAGGACGATTAATTTCTTTATATTTTGTGCTGTTTTCCCACCTCACCCAATTCCCAATTCCCTTCCATGTTCCTTTTATCTTTCCCTTCCCATCAGGAAGTTGATGAGAAGCTACGGCAAGGCACAAATCTCCAAATAACTAGGGAAACATGCCACTTGAGCCAATTAGTTCTGATAACATAGGTGTAGGGTTTCATTCAGTAAAAAGCATTCAAACGAAGAGGTTGTTTTTCGAGGCGAAGACAACTGTAACGACGACACGACCAGGCACTCCGAAGAAAAATCAGCATTAAAACTGTTCGCTAACGATTCACCGCCAGTTACCACAAATCTAGTGACCCCTTGTAAATGATAAAAATAATTCTCTCGAGCAACACTGTTTAAGTTGCTATGGACTAGTTACCAAGGAACCCCAAAACAAATAAACATGTTTTGAAAGCGGTGGAATAGTTCTATTAGTGTTAAACTTTGTCCAAATTAAGCAGAAATGCATTTAAATGGACTCGATTTTCGTAATTTAATCGAAACTATGGATGAAACCAACGAACGAGGACAATGATCTGCTTCCAGCGATTCATCCGTACACTTCAACTGCTAGCTTTTCTGGGCAGTAGGATTCGGTGTAATATGCCGGTGTCAAAATTCTTTTGTGTCGCTTGATTGGGCAGCAGTGGAAACAGTATTTCACCTTGTTGGCCACTATTCGAGGATTACTAGTGGAATTCCACAAAGAAATCATTTTACCGTACGTTATGCAGGTACCTCAGAGCACTAGCCTCGCTCAGCTCGTTGTCGATCATTTCCATGTTTTCCTTCTCACACAACGGTTTGAAGTCAAAACCTGAATTTTGAACTTGGCTTTATAAAAGACTCATACTCCTCAATTTTTACATTCCGCTCGAGTCAGGTAAATCCATAAAAATATTCCGTAATATAATAACCGATCTGAAATTTATTTTGTTTACATTCATCTTGCCTTCGATATGCAGTAACCAAGGTTATGGTGACTGTTATTCAAAATCAATAAATATATCAACTTGTGCTGCCAGTTTAAAAAAATTCACTAGCTTTTCCGATTTGACATTTCCAGTTACTGAGGGGTAGTTAGATTTACGATACAGTTTTTAAGACGAGTGGCAGGTCGTGTCGTCGACTGTAAGCTACAAATAGATTGGTTGGTTGCTGCTAATCGCAAAGGTTGTTGCAAAGCCAATATTCGGGGCGATTCCAGTTTCCTAAGTACCTGAAATAGTGGAACTCACTTCACTGAGAAAGATGGCCTAACCGATTTGAGAACTGTTTCATTTTGTAAGTTACACTAGTTCATGAACTAGCTTTCATGTTTTTCAAAAATCAAACAAAACTGTTTGAAGAATACATTTTTTATATGAGAATAAGAGAGATATGAGAAAATCATCATTACACAACTAGATGGATAAAAACAAGTTTTACATACTTTCGTTTGATTTTTTGTGCTAAATTCAGAATTCTACTTTTTGTGAATTATTTACTAATAGAAAATTCAAATAATTTTCGAATTCTATACATTCCGAAATAATTCTAAGTTTGTGATATTTAAATTTTAATATTCTATCGATGTTGTTTAGGATAGTGGAAAATTTAAGATATATGTTTTTGTTCCTTATTGCTTGTAAAACAAAAATCAATCAAATTTTTGTTTTAAATTGTAGTTGGTTTCTTTTGTCATGAAATTCATATAATTTTACGATCTATTTCTTTTTGTACAAAGCCATTGAAATTTAAAATTTTTGTGTGAATGATGAAATTAACACGGATTCCAATATTTTCACTTTGATTTGCAGAAACGTTGGAACGCAATATATATCAGAAAATTTTGAAATTTCCGATCTTCTACCGATTTTTTGACATTTTACGGAAAACCTAAAACAAAAAAACCTAATTTTAGTAATTATCAATTCCGTTTGGGTTGTGCATAAAAATTGTTTAGATCTTTTGTCCAATACAAAAACATAATTATTTTTAGAGTTTAGGTGTATTTACCAAAATTTTTAAGATTTTCAGTGAAATCCAAGTTTCAGTTTTTTTGTAAATTTTGTTCATAATAAATTTCCAATTAAAATAATAAAAAAATATATGTCATAAAATTTCAAAGTTTTGATTTGCTTTTTTTGGCAAAATTTTCCCAATAATAGAAATTCTCTGTATTTGTACAAAATTTCTTGAGATTCTTTGAACGGATATATAATTTTGATCATCAATACATTGTTTCTGGTAATGATTCCAATATTTTGAATCAAAAAAATGTACATGTCATCGCTTTAATTTTTGAGTTATATACAAACATGTGAAAAAAAATGAAAAATTCATACATATTTATAAATTCATCGATTTTTTAATGTTTTCTTTTGATTGTGCAGGAATAGTAGTTGAGCGAAAATTGTAGCTGGTATCACTAGCAATCGAATGATGTGTAAAAATATATAGGTCATCGCTTTGAATTTCGAGATATTTACAATCATTGTAAAAAGTCTCATCTTTTCTTCTACTATTTTCATTATAACTTTGGATAGACAACCCTATTTTTAGTTTTTTCAGTGCATTTTATTTGTGGAAGTAGTACCTTTCCAATGGTGAACAAATTTTGAAGATCGGTTGACTAACAACAAAAAAAAATTGGAAAGCAGATAGGGCATATTGGACGCGTGAAAAAAACTTGGAACGGGAAAAATCAAATTTTCATTGGTTTTCCTTTACCAATCGTCTGCTACAAAGTTTTGGAATTAATCTACGAACTTCACAAAATTCGAGGGTGTAAAATTTATTGAGATTTGTTGAAAAACAGCTGAGCTATGACAGCTCAAAGTCACCGTTCCAACTTTTTTTGAGGCTTGGTATTTGGAGTGTTAACAGCATAAGACGTTTGACAATTCTACTAGCCGAAAACATGAATTCAAAAAAAAATTCGGACGAAACGAAGTTCGACGGGTCAGCTAGTTTAAAATAGATTCATAAAGCAAAGCCTTGGTATTACATTCCTGTAGTGGAATTTGACCTCCTGTTTCAATAGACCTCGCAGCCGATTCAGAGTGTACAGAACCACTGCGTGGCTAGTGCTACGATCCTACTGACACTGCGAATTCTCCAGGCTCGAACATACGACAACTGGTTTGTTAGACCAGTGCTCTATACATTCATACTTTATCTTGAATTTTATCTTTATATAGAACTAACTGTTTCGTCAAATTTACATTTACCAACAATAATTTTATTTAGTAAAACTGACACCCGGTCAATTGCTATTTCTATATGATGAAACCTTGTCAAAGGTTACATTTTGCAAAAATCGGATTCGCCGTCTCTGGCAAAATAAAGTGTATTCCGTTTTGAGCTTTTTGACCGCTATTTCCGGTACATCTGGAACAGGAAACCGGTACAGCCGAAGTCAGTCCGTTGGTCCGCACAACCAAAGAATTAAGGTGAAATGTAGCGGAATGCGAAAATCTCGATTTTGATCAATTATTCAAAAATTAGACCGATTTTCGAAAAACCAAAAACACTTAAGTTTTCGAAATCAAATTTATCATACCTAAGTATTCTTATAATTTTGAAATTTGGCTTTGCCGAGCCGTAATTGGTTTTTGAAATGTATAAACGGTCACTGTTCCGTTCCACGAGGATGATTTTAGAACTGAAAAGTAGTGTTTGTATCAAAATTTCACGAAGAATCTAAAAATGCAACTCAAAATTATAAAATTTTAGCTAAAACAACCGAAATTTGAAAAAAATTTACATAAACTTTTCCGGATTTTTTTTATTGCTTGCGCGCTGCTGTTTCGTATTGAGGTGGTGTGAGAAATGCACGGTGGGCACGGTGGCATTATATCGTGAGCAAAAATTACATATAAAATAATGACGCAAATTTATGCAGCATTGGGTTTTGTGTTGAAATAAAAACGAGTTGAATACAATAAAATGGGTATTGTAAGAAATCGTTTATTTTCTAAGTAACTGTCATTTATAATGTTAATAATGTCCAATTCTGTTGAGTTCAATGCATTGATGTTGCTGAAGCAATAAGGCTTGGCTGTGTAATATCGTATAACAGGTGTTATTTTAGATTGTACCGTATTGGGAGAATACTGAATCCACACCAGGAAAATGTCTGGGTGTGGAAGTCTTGGAATTACATTCTTTTTGAGAAATTTGGCCTTTCTATTTTAACAGACTACGCAGCCGACTCATTGCATAGCTTCGATTACATGGCTAGTGCTACGATCCTATTGACACAACAGAAATTATACTGTCAACTTATTCGAAGATGATAATGAAAGTCAATTAGAATGGAATATATTGGCATTGAATGTATTCGATAAGTAAATTCGACCGCGCTCTATCATACGAGTCAAGTAAATACTTTTACGTAAATTCTATCTCATCGGCGGGAAGGGACTGGTGAACGACTGGCAAATATATCGAAAATACTTGAATGTTATCTCGTCTTCAATCGTTCTTTTGAAGGAGAATCCACGCTTGCTACTAAACTCAGGCATATACATGGTTAGCAAGTTGGTCAATACATATACAAATAGCCTCATGTTAGTCATTCATAATTACTCATGATTTATAGCTCTAGTGTAAGAGTAATCACTAACAATAACGATTGAATTAGCATATATTCAAAGTGTGAAGGATTCAAAAATCTATTACGTCCAATCTTTTCTACAAGCCAATATAACGAGAGGTAAGCCCACTGCGCTCAATCATTGAAAAAAGATCTTGTTTCTATGTGTCCGTTTTTCTTGGTATGCTTTGTGCGACGGTTCGTTCAACTGAAGCGGATAATATTTTGCGCGCATTTTATGACGCTACATTTCACCAATGGCTGGTTCGAAGAATTTCAATTGGTTTTACTTCATCATGAATAGAAAAACGCATTCGAAATTGAAATGTTTCCTCTTCCTATCATCATGTAATTCCGGAGGTCGCATCTGAATAAAATCTAATAAATCTAAGTTTGTGAAAATCGGTTTCAGTCATCTCAAAGAAAATTGGTTACATATTTTTCGTACATTTCATCCTGTAGTTCCGGGAGCGGAAGTCGGAACAGATCAATATTCAATAACGTTTTGTGGGAAAGGATAATATTTCGTATAAATCTAAGCTTGTGAAAATCGAATTAGTTATCAAGTGGATATTTTTGTCAACTATACACACATAACTTTTGTGATCTCGGCGAAATGATTGGAATGGTATATAAAAATCGGTTCATTAGTCGGTTTTCACTGTGATTGCTTATCCTTTCTATATCAGAAGGGTAAAAACAGTTTTGTCGCAACATCTGTTTATGTTTTAGTACTTTGGACAAAACATTGCCAATTGACGAATGGAACAGTTTGATAAGGAATGGGGGGACGGGTGTAGCGTAATGGGTAAGTCGATGACTTTCACGCAACCCACCTGGGTTCGATTCCCAACCCCGCACATAGGGTCAGAAAGTTTTTCTGGCCCGAAGAGGCGAATGACCTTAAGGTTAAAACCTCTATAATCGAAACAAAAAAAAAGTTTGATAAGGAATACGTTTTTCTAAATCCTTCGTTCATGCACTAGCTATACCAATTAGGAACCTTATAATGAAATGACCGTTTGGATCATGGGCTGCACAATCTAAACTTTCCGCAAATTGCGATAAAAACTGCCTAAAAAGTATGTATCATACGATGTTTTTTGTTGTTTTGTTTTCTAACGCTCTAAGGAACACCGGAAAAGTAACATTTCTGTTATAGATTGCGACTTTGAACAAATTCTCTAAACTGTAAAGAAACAACCGCAGTATTCAAACGAAACCTAAACAATTTGTTCCAACGCAACGCCTATACGAATTAACTATGAATGTGTAAATATTTGAGCGTGCATCGTAAAGTTCAAGTTCATGATTCAGTAGCAATGAACGGGCGCGTACGCTTAACGGTACAGCAAAACAGACGATACGATAAGGGATAAGCGACATTCTGTTGCCTAGAATAATCAACAGCAATTGCTACCGAATTGCTACGAGTGAAAAGTTAGAATAAAACCTATTGTGAAAATTATATTTAACATAGTTGTTACCTGTTGCTCATTGTCTTGCATGGCTCGACTCAACGAATGTGTGACACATCCAACGTTTTAGTAAACAAGCATTTTTGCATTTATAATTTATGATAATGATGATGGTAGCAGCAAGAAAACAATGTTTACAGTAGAGTGCATCAACTCGGTCATTTGGTTTCATTGAACTCGCGGGAATCGTTTCACAATACTTTTTCCGTTTAGTGCAATTGCTAGTTCCATATGATAAGTGCAATAATATTTATTTGAGCTTGCTAACCGCACATTAATCCATTCATTTGAGCTAATTGACCAAAGCGAAATCTATTCTTTCCGTAATATTTGGTACAATCTCTATGAAAAAGATATAGAATTGCTGGACAAACCCACTTCTGACAAACCACTCCGGAGACCTCTAGTGTTACATACCATTCAATTCAGCTAGACGAGATTCAAAAATCTCTGTATGTGTGTGCGCGTGTGTTATTTTTCACGATTTATCTATCCGATCAATTTTCTCAGAGATGACTGAATAAATTTCAACAAACTTTGGCTCGCTTGAAAGCTACTATAGGGTTGTGGATCAGGTTTGAAAATTATATGGCTGACATTTCCGGTTCTGGAGACAAGCCGAAGCGTCTATACAAAGAAGTTGAAATTTTTTCGTGATATATATGGGGCATCCCATGCAAAATCAGCTACCCAAAATTTTTTCTTTCATCTAACTAATTTTACGTCGAATTTTTGAGATATGATTTTTTTATGTTTCGCGTTATCAAAAAAGAATCTTTTTTCAACAGCCTATACTGTAAAATCTAATAAAGATACAAAAATTCATCCAAGACATGAAATGTGCGTCTTTTCCTTAGCTTTCAAATAAGCGATTCCATAACCTTTAAAGTTAATTTCATGAAAAACGTTAAAAATAATAAACAAATAAAAATTTCAAACTTGGGCCCAATTTTTTTTCGTTTTTACCTTTTTATATATATATAAAAAATAGGTATAGAATTCGCTCAAACTTTCGAAAAATTTTCCGAGGCCCGGAGGGCCGAATGTCATATACCAGTCGATTCAGCTCGACTAACTGAGCAAATGTCTGTGTGTGTGTGTGTGAATGTGTGTGTGTCTGTATGTGTGTTGTCAACTAAGAGGTCGAGATCTCAGAGATGGCTGGACCGATTTTGATCAAACTAGTCGCAAATGAAGTTTTATGTCAAAATTTTCAGTTTTTTGACAGTATCTGTCACATTTGACCTTGAAAACAGAATATGTTTCCAGACTTAGATTTCGCTCGGTAATACCTATCCAACAAGTCATAGATTGTTAAAATCCGTGCATTATTAACGTAGATATCGATATTTTTGTGTAAGCCTTATTCCAGTAGAAGGAATTTTGAGCGCTGTATGAAAAAGCAACGCTTGGGAGCAACATGAAACACGATTTTTTATACTGTTACATATAATTGTTTCTAAGTACCAAAAAGACTGTGCACAGCATCCTTTTTTATGACAATTTACCTCGAACCAATTTTAGCACGGTTCATTTTTGGCAACATAATCTTTCGAATATGGCATATGTAAACCAGTTGATACCAGCATTATCGAGTTGGAAGTGATTCCATAATTATATTGATTTAAACTATTTACAGCAATAAATGCTGGAAGAACATGACTTCCATACACCATACGACTCAGTTCGTCGAGATCAGCAAATGCGTGTGTGACAAATAATTTCACTCAATTTTCTCGGAGATGGTTAAACCGTTTTCTACAAACTCAGATTCATATGAAAAGTCGTATACTCCCAAACAAGGTTCCTGAATTACGTTTGGATCCGACTTCTGAATGCGGAACCACAGGATGATATCTGAAACGAAATTAAAATAATGCAATTCATTTTTCTCGTAGATGGCTGAACCGATCTAAGATTCAAATGAAATCTAAGAATCATCTATGATTCAAATGAGAGGTCTTAAAATCCTATAAAACCTCTTACTTTTTAGTCAGATCCGACTTCTGGTTTAGAAAATGCAGGGTGATTAGTATAAAAATGTCCATTTCACATAAATTAATCAGGTTTATCGGGTTTGCAGATTTGGATAGTCTATTACCAAATAAATTTATTTCAGTTTGAGCGGTATTCGTTTTTGGATTCGGAATGTACCCCCAAATTTTAATTCGCACTACAATTTCTCAAAGATGTATACACACTGCTCAGGTGAATTTAACTGATTTCGGCTACACCGATTTTAGAATTCCAGTTCCAGTATCGAATCGATTCTCAAAGCTCAATCATTTTCTCAAAAAAGACCAAATCGAACTTCAAAAACAAATAATACAGGACTTAAGGTAAAATAAAATAAATAAATAAATAAATAAAATAAAAAAATATCAATTTCATGTAAATTGTTTGGCGTTATAATTTATGGCCATTCGAATCATTTTGGGCTATGCTAATTCCTGAATACCGGCTCTGGAAGTACCATAAATAATGACGAAAAACTCTAAAGTGGAACTTACTTCGACATCTCATGGAATGTTCAAACGATTGTCGCACGCTAAGATTGAAATTCGATATGTTTTGCAGTTTCGGCATTACAGGGTAATGAGTGATTAAAATCTCAATTTGCCGTTTAAAACGACGATAATTAAAATAATGTCATGAGAACTAAAACACCTAAGAATATCCATGCAAAAACACATGCGTATCGATAAAAAAAAGTATCATCTCACTGCTAGGTGGATTAATCACGTTTTTAGTTGAAAATCATGATTCTAATTAAAGTTCTAAGTGTCTTAAAAGATACTGTGCAATTTCATTCAGATCCGACTTCTGGTTCCGAAATTATAGGGCAATGAGTATCAAAATTTTGAAACTGTCATACAATATGATGCAAAATCGTGCTGATAGGGAAGAAGTTTAATTTTGTTTAGTGCTTTGTTTAATTTTGTACAGCGTGCAGGTTTGCCACATTTAAATCTATGTTAACTTGATATAGCTGTTTACTAATCGGAATGGTAGATTTACCAAAGAAAATTTTTGATTTTATTCAAGTTTGAAAGAAAATTTTTTGACAGAATCTTCTAGTGATGTTTTTGAAAACATATATAATATGAGAAAGACACTAGATGGATTAAGAAAGGTTTTTCCTTCATATAGAAAGGCTTCGCAATCGCTGTGAAAACCGACTTTACAACCGAGGCCCATATGCCATACCTTATGATCAAAAATGAACCGGAATTTTATTAAAATCGTGCTTAATCCACCTAGCAGTGAGATGATACCTTTTTTTTTATCAATCCGCATGTGTTTTTTGAATGAATATTCTTCGGTGTTTCAGTTTTGATGACATTATTCTAATGTCCGTCGTTTTAAGTAGACTTATTACTCTGTAATGTAATTAAACATTCCATGCTATGTCGAAGTAATTTCCACTTTAGAATTTAGGGTAATTTAAGATACTTCCAGAGCCGGTATTCAGGAACCAGCATAACCCAAACCGATTCGTATGGCCATATGACGACTAAATTGCAATATTTTTGAGTCCAACTTTAAAGCTTTTTGGGATTGTCGTCTTCTATATCGCTTTGAATTTTAAAAATTCATCATCCTACAATTCCAGAATCGGAAGTCAGAATTGGATAAAATTGAACTCATTTTAATTTGAACTTTTGTTTCTGATATTCGATTTGGCTTTTTTGAGAAAACGATTGAGCTTTGAGAAACGATTCGATACTTGAACCGGAATTCGAAATTCGGTGTAGCCGAAGTAAGACAAATTCACCTGAGTAGCTGTTTACATTTGTCTCAAAATGTTTGAAAATCAATATAGACATCTTTGAGAAATCGTAGTGCGAATTAAATTTTCGGGTGACTTCTGAAACGAAAACTGAATACAACCAAAAATGAAATATGTTTATTTGGTTATCGACTATCCAAATCTGCTAACCCGATAAACCAGATTAATTTATGTGAAATAGACATTTTTATACTTATCACCCTGTATCCCCTAAACCGGAAGTTGGATCAGACTGAAAAACAATGATGCTTTCAACTCGAAAATTCTGCCATCATCTGGTTTACATATGGCATATTCGAACGATTATGTTGCCAAAAACGAACCGTGCTGAAATCGGTCCGAGTCAAAATATCATGCTGTACACAGTCTTTTGGGTACTTAAAAACAAATGTATGGAACAGTATAAAAATCGTGTTTTATGTTGCTCCCACGCAACATAGCCAGACAGCGCTCAAAACTTCTACTGCTGGAATAGGGGAAAAAGTCGCTTGCACAAAAACTTCGATATCTCCGTTAAAAATGGACGGATTTTAACAATCAATGGCTTGTTGGATAGGTATCAATGGCTTGTTGGATAGGTATTTCCGTGCGAAATCTAAGTCTGAAAATATATTCTGTTTTCAAGGTCAATTGTGACAGATACTGTCAAAAAACTGAAAATTTTGACATAAAACTTCGTATAACTCAAAAAGTAAACATCCGATCTCAAAACCATTCAATAGCGTTCAGGGTGACAGGGAGACCTTTCATTTGAGACTAGTTTGATCAAAATCGGCCCAGCCATCTCTGAGATCTCGACCTCTTAGTTGACAACACACATACAGACACACATACAAACACACACACACACACACACACACACACACACACACACACACACACACACACACACACACACACACGGACATTTGCTCAGTTCGTCGAGCTGAATCGATTGGTATATGACATTCGGCCTTCCGGGCCTCGGAAAATTTTTCGAAAGCTTGAGCGAATTCTATACCTATTTTTTATATTTATAAAAAAGGTAAAAACGGTGAATTTTATTAAATTTTTTTATTATCGCCTTCAAAGTACTCTCCTCCTGCGGCAATACATGCATGCCAACGCTTGATCCAATTTTCCATACAAGTTGGATATATATATATATATATATATATATATATATATATATATATATATATATATATATATATATATATATATATATATATATATATATATATATATATATATATATATATATATATATATATATATATATATATATATATATATATATATATATATATATATATATATATATATATATATATATATATATATATATATATATATATATATATATATATATATATATATATATATATATATATATATATATATATATATATTGGGGGTTGCGAAAGGGACACTCGCCCTGAGCGCTACAGTTTCAGGGGGGCGACAGGCCAATCCTTGGGACCTTTTATTTTTTCGTCTCGCCCTAGTCATCTTTCCGGAGATGAAGTTCTTTTTTTTTGCTCACTAAACCAACGATGGAGGCGGCAAATCTTTGATTTTTCCCCAAGCACCAAATTTCCTCAAAACGCCATTGTTTCTATATGAGAAAGGAAAAATAGGTAAAAATAATTTTCAGTGAAAAACACGGCGTTGCGTTGCGATCTGATTGTTCGAATTGTGCAAGCTTTCCCTTTCTTCAATACTAAAATTTGAAACGACGCACCTAAACTGAAGTGCGGATTAGTTAAATAAAACATTCTGACACACAATTGAATATTACGAAATAATTTGTACAGTTCTTTATAATTGTGGTTCTGAAAAGAACCTTTCATGAAGCGTTTGTGTTAGAAAGTGACGAGTTGAATTTCATCTATTTCCAAGCTGAATCGTTGTCCGGGAAAGCAACATTGTTATGGTTGGCGTATGTGTAGTGTTCATAACCGATTATAATCTTACAGTGAAGAAAACAGTAATTCGCTGGATTGATCAATGATACATATGATTTCATATGATAGGCCTATTATATGAAAAGTATGAAATATAATCACGACTTTTTACATTGATGTTTTCAGTAAAGCTGCCAAGCAAGCTGAGAACAAAGTCGACATTTTTTTATTCATGCCGCTCACCATCATATAAAAATGTTTGTAAAGAAAAAAGGGAGACGTGCACGTCAATTGAACATCCTGAAGTCAACAAAACGCTTTCAAACCTAAACACAAAAAATCCTATTAAAAATAAGCCGAGAAAAGTATGCAAAATTTTCTGATTAGAATCTATCAGATTGTAAAATAAAAATAAAAAAATACGATTTCGTTCACTTAATGGATTATTTTTGCTTCTGATTTGCATATTTCAACAGATAAGTTATTTCAATAGTTCTTCAGATAACATTTAGAGCGATTAGAATGGCTGATTTTGTATAATGTTCCCCATTGTAGCCCACTTTTCGATGCATTTTGCTCCAATGCAAACGACCAGAAGCAGAATGTCACAATCGCTCTTGTTTAAAGCGAAACTGGCTCTGCGAACGCCCGCAGCAGAACTACACACAGTGCGGATTGACTTAATACTGAAGCTATTTTTGTGAAGGATTTTCTTTTCACGTGATTTCATTCGTAGCTGTTTCACAAATTGGCGGTCCTAACGGCCACGAACATAGTAACATACATAATTTAGATGTCGATTAATTCTTTTCGGATTTATATTTCATTAAAAAAAATTTATCAAAATGTGCAGAATTAATTTCTGGCTTTCAAAAGGTCCAAATTGTGGAATTATTTACGATATTGAGCATTGTTCGGAGCATTTTTCTCAAATGCAAAGCGGACAAATGCTGGTTTCATTTGCACTCAGCTAATCAAATTGTTATAGATTTGCAGTTAACTGATGATTTTTACCTCCGATTTGCAAAGAAGTAATATTTATAGTTCCTAGATAACATTTCGAGTCATTAGAGGGGCTAATTTTGTATAATTGATTCAATTTGAACTGCTCTGCACTGACGAGTCCAAGACCAAACGTAAAGGATAGTAAAAATGTTATGTTCCCTAAGCACAAACATGTGATAACCCTTAATTGACATTCTGGAATCGGCGAGTATAAGCCGAATACAACGATTTCGTTCGGCACGTTAGTAAAGACGTGGCACTTCGACGCCATAAAACAAGAATTTTGCAATTAGCACTTTACGTCTGCTTAGTTTAATATTTTTTGTTTAATAATAACGTCTGCTTAGTGGTTCAAGTTTGCACTAAGCAGTTCAATTTGCACTAACGAGTCTAAAACGAAACGTTAAGAAGTAATAAAAACGGTTGTGTCTTAAACACAAACATACGATAACCCCTAAATGAGGTTATGCTATTTGATGACCAAATGAACTGATTTAAGAAGTTCCCAGTTCCAGGTTCAGGAAATAATTTCCAAAAACTCAAAAAAAAATTCTCTCTATATTTCTTCATAGACGGCTGAGTATATTCCGGCACAATAGGGTGAAGTGTGTTTCAAATTTTTAACCTGTTAACTTGGCACAAAAGTGTTCATAAATTGAAAAAGATATGCAGGTGTATGTCCAAACAAATTGTTTTTTTTTAATTTAAAAGATATTTGTTATTCAGGCCTATTTGCGTACAAGCTTTTTGTGGCCGATTGAGCCGATTTTTGAAATAATTTTTTTTTTTGAGTTGGATCTCGTTGTCACCCTTTTTCTAGTGGGAGAGGAGCTTCCATTTCCCTCCTGCGAGGATTGCGTGACACTTCGTTCGTGGTTCGTCTCGTCATCCATTGCCGCATCGATGGTATTGTTGTCGATTTCCGTCTTCTTTTCTTTGCTAGTTGCTGTAGATGCACCTTGTTGTATATTGGTTGCAATTGCCGGTTGGTTGGAGGGTAAGTTAACTGCAGCCGGTGTACTTTGTTCTATAGAGAATACTGATGGTTTCGTTGAAGGGGGTGCTTTATTGTTGTTGGCGGCTGTCACAGGTGTAATGGGGTTGCTTGGGGTTGGTGTGAAAGAAGCACTGTTGTACTTTGGTGTAGTTGTCTCCTTGTCCAGTTTATCACATGGCTTACCGTAATGAACAGCTTTTTGGCAATATTGACATGTGGCCATCTGATTGTCATAGGTAACAAGTGATTTGCACGGAATTCTAGTATCTTGACTGAAAATCACATAAGAAGGTATAGGCCTCTTTAAGTGTATGCGTAATAAACGTAAGCCATTTAGAATACCGGGGAAAAAGTTCTTCTACTTTCCTTTTTCGATAGAGAGAATCTCTCTGTATTGGGATATAGTTTTGCGAGTATAAGAATCGGTGACGCTTGAGTGAAGATCATGCACACGCACTTCTATAGCACTATCATCCATATATACTGGAATGTTGTACTTAATGTTCTCGTGCTCCACATAGTGCACATTATTATTGTCTACTAGCTGAATTACCCGGCGTTGCTCGGAAATGTTTCGTGAGGGCAAGGCCGCAAAACGGTTCTAAAAATTGTCCTGCCTATCGAAATATTCTGAATGTAGCTAAATCCCGCAACCCGATTGAACAATACTCCGTACATGTTCAGATTACGCACGGGCAGTGTACCATCTAAGCTCACAGCAATTTGACAGCATTCTCGTCAAATCGGGTCAGTTTTTATATTTTTGGTGAAATCCGATCAATTTTACCTTACATTTCGCATGTTTGGGCCACTTGCTACAATCCCTATCTACTGAAATAACATAATAATCTCCTTTGATACAAAAATAGTATCTGTATTTGTCAAGAAGCATCATTTCTCGTCTAATAAATTTTATACTGAGCTTCCCTTTTCAGTGAACTTACTACAACTCTCCTCCATGAGTTTTCTTATAATCACCTCTAAGTAGTGTAGAAAGTATGTGAGCTCGTCATGAAGTATCGATTCACACCTTTCGTACATTTTGCGTTGCATTCAAATTAACAATAGCAATACTTTCTAGCACGACCTTGAAATTCCCTCTCTAGTTTTACAAAAAATGGATGATGAAAATTGGTGTTCAAAACCCCCTCTTTGCCGTCTAGATCAGCCAAGCCGCCCCCTCCCCCTCTTGCTTGTCGACAAATAAGAAAAAAATACAATAAACACCCCTTTTTAGAGGTACTTTCTACAAATTTCCTTCTTTGGATCACCTTTGCAATGAATATCTAAACTCGTGGAGAAAAATAAAAAATATATCTTTATAACCTCTGAATTGCAAAAAGTACCTGTACCAAGTTTGGGAATAATTAAATGAGTTGTTATATCGATCCTTTTGACGTTGTTATAAATATCTGTGCCTGTTAGATAATGTCTATTTTTGAAAAATTCGAAAAATTTTGCCTCCAATCCCCCCTGTTAGCAATCGTTCACTACACCCCCCTCTTTAAATATACTTATAGCAACATATCAGCAGCAATAATAGCTTGAGCCAAGTTAGGTGTGAAGTGTGGTAATCTATTGAGTTGTTTCGGAGTTAACCACCCTCCCTGCCTCCCTCCTTAAAAATGCTTTTAGGATCAACTGAAGTGCAAATAATATTTGTACTGTATCGGTTTTCTTTTGAAAATTCAATCGACTTAACATTAAACCTTCTTTTTTAGAGAATTCATTATATCAACTGCCCTCAAATACCCTTAAGACCATATTTGAGTTTTTCGAAAAGTATGGATGGTCATCATAAATTGTCGATTCTCTTTATATTATACAAAAATTATCATTGCCCTCTTCCATGTTAAAGGCACTTGCTACACACTTTCCCCCCTGAAAATGTCCAGCAAGAAGTATCTGTGGCAAGTTTGACAGCAATCCGTTCAGTAGTTTCAGAGTTATGCCGTTACAAATATGACCCCTCCCTCGTTATTAAAGGCACTGGTTACATTCACCCTCCATATAGTCATATCTAAGGTATGCAAAATGTCTCTATGGTCTTAAAAAAGTATCAATTCGCCTCAAATTCTATGAATTTTTCATGACTCCCAATGTTATTGACACCTGCTACGCTCCCTCCTCCCATAAAAATACGCCTATGACCATCTCTGAAAAGCAAGAAGTACATGTGGCAAATTTGATAGCAATCCGTTCAGTAATTGCGGAGTTTTGCCATTACAAACATTGCACCCCCCCCTTTTTAAAGGCACTTGCTACATCCATCCTCCATATAATCATATCTAATATATGCAAAATGTTTCTATGGTCTTAAAAAAAGTATCAATTCTCGTCAAATTAGATAATTTTTTTCATGAACCCCCCCGTGTTAAGAACACTTACTACGCTCCCTCCCCTATAAAAATACCTTTATGATCTTTTCAAAAGAGCAAGAAGTATCTGTGCCAAGTTTGGTGGCAACCCGTTCAAAATGTTTCTATGGTCCATAAAACGTAGCGTTTTTTGTCAAGTTATATGAATTTTTCCATGACCCCCCCCCCTTGTTTATGACACTTGCTACGCTCCCTCCCCTATAATAATACTCCTTAAACCATCTCAGAAATGCAAGAAGTACCTGTGCCAAGTTTGGTGGCAATCCGTTCAGTAGTTCCAAAGTTATGGCGTTACAACACAACTCTTTATAGAACTGGATGTAAACAACATTATTTGTCTTATTGCATTGAAGTAAATGCACACGTTTAATGTCAAGATGCATTTGCTCCTTAAGCAAACCTTCAAGTTCTCGTATCGAAGGTCGAATTTTGCACTGCCTGAAGTCAACAACAATTGTATTCTTTCGTGTCGGCGGTAGCTTTTGTTCGTTTGGTTCACTCATTTCGAGGTCTATTGTTCACTACACAATACTTTACTTGGTATCTTCTGTCCCGAACGTAAGCGGTTTTGTTTTATCGACTGACTTGGATGAGATGTAAAACCGAACTAAAACAAATTGTTTTGCTCTTATTCAAGATTCAAAGAAAAGTTTTTATAAGAATGCCTTAATAATATTTATGAAAAATGAATTATATGAAGAAGGCATCATTACGCCAGGTTGAAATTCTAGATAACACCAGATTCGACGTTTTGTGCATTTCTAAGACAGTTGTCTTAAAAACAAAAATTTTTGATTTTTGTAGTTGATGAAAATTCTCGCCATCCCACTAAAATCTAAACCAAGTAACAACAGCAACCCTGTATATAGATATATAACAAACTATAGATAGTTAGAACCCGTTATCTATAACCACATCTGTATAGTAACAATATTGAAGGCAACCTATTATATCCAATATAATGAAGATTTTATTCTCAAGAAATATCTTTCTTTATGTAACATGTACAGTAGAGATGGGCAATTCGTTCGCGAACGGTTCAAAAGAACTAGTTCTTTTGAAAGAATGAATGATCAATAGTTCTTTTTTTGAGAACGGTAGTTCTTCAATTCAAAGCCGTGGACCGTTTTTTTGCTCGCGCAATCCTTTTTTAATCTACGAAACCTTAGTTCTAATTGAGATCTCGGTTAGTCATTCAACAGGCAAATTAACTAAGAAAAGAATGAACGAACGGCTGTCGAGAACTAGTTCTTTTAATAGAACTCTGCATCACTGAACGGTTCTTTGAAATGAACTGTTTTGGCCATCTCTAATGTACAGGCTGGTTCGGTAGTCAGGAAAAACGATGTACACTATCACCATAAATCAAATAAACATAGATTTCCGACTGTACGGTGACACTAACAGCACCTCTAGTGAGAAACGGGTGTACTTTTTTTTCCATTAGCTACTGTGGTTTTGTTCAATGCGCAGGCAACTTTATACATGCATTTTACTGCCCATACTCGCATATCAGTCCCATATGGATTTTGGGCATTTTTGAGTTACACCGGCGGATAACGTCTATTTTTACCCTACTTTCAGAAATTGGAAAAATAATCTGGAGTTAGTTCAGTAAAGTGTGAAAAAAATATCAAGTCGGGTTTGTCCCATATGGAAAGTACTCGCATATCAGTCCCACGCATTAAAAAGCATATTTTAGTACCTAAAAAACGTACATGTTGCATGATTTTTTTTTCAGACTACTGGGCCAGTATTTAGCACTGGCAGAGCATACTTAAATTCCGCTAATGTCATGCCATTTTTGTTTTTAGCACTGCACATGTGTAGTGGAGCTTCGACTATACTCGCTCCAACTTGGGTGTAATCAAGGTATCATTTCTGTCCTACACCGGTGTAGTAAAGCAAAGTCGTGGCATTACATTCCTTTTGTGTAATTTGGCCTTTCTGTTTCAACAGACTTCGCAGCCGATTCTTAGTGTACAGAATCATTGCAGCATGGCTAGTACTATAGATCCGGTGTAGTGCCACCGTTGAAAACGAAAACGCCATAAGATAAACTGTCTTTGAATTGATCTTTGGATACAGGAAATGTTTGTTTGCTAAAAAAGAGTGTATCGTAGTATGGAGTTTTCATAAAGTAGGTAACTTAAACAAAAACAAGCCATGTCAATCGAAACTCCATGTATTTACAGATTTAAGTACGCTTAACAGGTAAGTTTACCCAAAAATCTTTTTGCTCTTCTTTGATTAACGGTAGAATTATTCCAAGGAGCGTATTCTTACGTGTTTCATCCAGACCATTTGGATGTGTTTGGCTCTCTAAGATATTTGAAATGTCAAATTGTTTATCACTCACAATTTTTAGTTGCTTTTTAGAAAAAATTGAACACGATTTAATTTCACCATCATCAGCAATCGAACTACTGTACCGTATTTCTAAGCTTCCTTTTTGAAAAAGTATCTGTCTAATCTGATCAATATATGGTCGATTCTTGTCTTTATTCAACGTGTACTGGCTAACGCTGAGCTTTGGTAGAAAATAATCAGTTGATTGCATGTCCAATACATCGACTTTTTTCTTCGCTTTCGATACAGTTTTTACAAATTCTGGGTATGTTACTGGCGGATTCTGACGCATCGCCTTCTCCACAGCAGCATGGAAGGAATCGGCTGCCATAAATGTATGACCTGGCTCAAAATATTTTAGTTTTATCTCTTTCACCTGAATTGACGGTGAGTTGATCAGCAACACCAGTTGAAGAAACAGTCCCCAGTTTTTGTTTTGTGCCGCGCAATTATCAACCCAAAAAGTAATCCTGTTCATTTCAGTGAGGTGCATAATTACTCGATAATAACAACTGAAAATGTCATTGGCTGACCTGTCCGTAACAGCTTCATTCCACAAGCATGCGATAACTGCATTTGATTTTGCATAATCTCCGACAGGTGCAAAAGTTTCATTAAACGTCAAAAGACGTTGGGAGAAAACTACAGTCTTAAACCCTTCCAGACGGGGCAGCTGGATGACCTACAGAAACAAATACCAGATTAATTTATCTCAAACAATGTAACTATGTGTTCATGTGTTCATGTGCTCAAAATTTATCCTATATTCGAACACCTTCGCTATAATGAAATTTACAGAATCAGTGAATAAGAATCGCTATGATGAAATTTACAGAAATACAGTGTGTTGGCTGAAATCATAGTGCATATTATTGATATCATAATACTGAAAGAGTCGAAGAAATTTATAGAATTGTGTAATACCCATTTTAATGCGGTGAACCAAAGTATGATCTCACTATTTAACTATTAATATTAATGTATTCACCTTTTGTAGATCCACAGCTAGTACTATTTCGTTCGATTTAATTTCTTGACCATCTGCGCGATATGCGTCTCTTGACTGCTTAGCAAGCTTCAAGTGTTTTTCGTACTTTTCGCAGGCAGAACAACCATGACTTGAATCAGTATCTTTATGGTTTGTTCGATTTTTATGTTGCTTAGCTATGGTGCACGTTTCACATTCTTCATGACCAAGCTTGACAAGTGAAATGTTAAGTTCCTTGATAATTCTACAGAAGAACGTGTAGCTAACTGTCAACATAGGGTGAATTTCTTGGTAATGATTGTGCATTTCTTTCATGGTGATATCTGAGGGTAGGTAAAGTCTATTTGGAGCATGCTCACGCCGATAATGTGAAACTGTGGGGTTGTACAATAAAATGTGCGCTTTTACAGCATCCTTCTTCGCAACACTTCTGTCATACTTTCCTCGTTGCTTCTGCATGGCTACTCCATCCACATCATAATGTAGACATCGATATATTATATTTCTGTTGAAGCATATTTTTTTGAATTTTGTTATGAATTTATTCAATTGTTTTACCCGCAATGCTTACACCGTATCCAATGGTGTTAAGAAAGAATTCTCGGCAAACTTGCACGACGGTTTTGTCGGCTGATTCAAGGGAGAAGCGATAAGTATACAATTTACGAGAATCGTTTAATTTATGATGATAACTGTTTCTCGTTTTCATAGGTGCCCGATTTACTCTTTCGCGAATAAAAGCCACTTGACCATTTTGGTCCATATTCCAGAATGCTTGATGAATATTGATTTGATCGTTTTTCGATATCCCATTAGTACAATTTTTCCGACATTTACAATGCATAAAATTGGGGGGATGTAAAATGCGGCGCTTCTTTGCAGAAACCAACTTACGATATTCCTTTTTGGATATTTTGCGTTTCGATCGCAGTTCCTCGCAAAAATAGCTTCCTTCTGAATCAAACGTTTCAGCTCTTTTGCCATCACTTTGACCAAAACCTACAAAATCACTGTTTGAACTGTCTCCTGTGGAAGTGTCTCCACCATACAATTTAATTGCATCAAGAGCTGACATGATATAATAAACTTAAATAATTCGAATGATTAAAACATTCACGCGAATGGAAAATTAAACTTGAAATTTTGCCACGTGCGAAAGAAGCATAGCATGCTAAGATGGGACTGGTATGCGAGTATCTTTTCGTTCGTCAACAAAAGTACTCGCAAATGGGTCCCATCTTGTTGCGTAACAGATTTTACATAAACGAATGACAAAATATGCAATATTTCATTCCAGATGAAAAGTTTATAATGTAATCCATGTATGTGATTCAAAAGTATAACGGATTAATCAACACAGTGGCGGAGAAAAGCGAATTATTTCCGAAATATGTATTCATTTTTTTCTCAACTTGTCGATTTTCAATATGGGACTGATATGCAAGTATGGGCAGTTTAGGAGCGCACCCATTCTCCACCAGACGGTGCTTTTGCTGTCACGGGTTTCTCAACTACATTAGTATTGCACTGGGAAATCTATGTTTATTTAATTTATGCTATCACCCTTATTCTGAATAACGACGTATTGATTTTTCGATCGAATCCTAGCTACCTTTGATTTTGCTAGCGTTATTGGGAATACAAATGAAATACAGTCGTAAAATCACTGTACACTATAAGCACAGACTAACAGACAGGACACTCAAATCAGATTCTTCAATCATTTTAACGGTCATTTCGAATATTCCTTTATTTGGGACAGTACTCACATATGTCATGATGGCGCCACGTTACCCTATCAAATACATCCTGTCTGTCATCTAGACTGTGTTTATTTTTTTCATTTACCAACCGAGTTGCCATTCATACAAAATTACCTGTAATGTATTGATTTGTCTACCTCCATGTGAATTTCATGCAGGATACAGATTAATTACATATTGCCAGAATTGTGCCTACTTCTCATCCTACAACGCAATACAAAATCGAACCCGTTTTGTTACAATATTTACTTGCTTCTGGTCTGCCGCCACTTAATTTCGGGTGAAAACTACCAACACAATAAAAAATAGTCTAGATGAACAACGTTGAGTCGAATAAATGGTTCCAACATCGCGAAAAAGTAAAATATATTATCAACGTATTCCAATAATGTATTGTGACGATTCATTTTCAAATATTTTGATGAAATCAGGCATCCCTGCAAGCAGCTGATCGGTGTTGACAAACAAGGGGAATCCAACTAGTAAAAAAACTTGTACATAACACAAGGGGTGTACAGATAGTAAATAGTTCGCGCAGTACAATATAGGTGGAACTAGTGCATCACGAAAAATTATTTTTATAAGAATTTACTCATACTGTCATGTCTGTTAGTCTGTGCTATAAGTGTGTTGTAAACAGTAATAATTTTATATCTGCTTACCGGTTTAAGTTGAATTGCTAGGTGACATCACAGGTCAACATAAAATGTTATGCACTTATCTGTTGCATGCTTGTTTTGTGAGGTAATGTAATGTGTGTGTAAAACCTAATAGATCCCAACGAAAAGGAAATAATGTAACCTTGCTCTATTGAATTTTTTTTATTCAATAATATAATATATTTTTAGGCACACTGCTTAAGCTCTAAGATGACAAGGGTATTTTCTAATCTTAATTAACGACTAACTTAAAACTAGAATAGTATTATTAGATTACGTCGTCTCGGATTTTCTAAAATCCAGCTTTCAGCTGGCGATCGGCAGTGGTCGGTAAATTGAATATTGCATTAGTCTTCCGGATGGCGTTGTTAGATATCTATGGCCGTATTATTCGGTCCGTGTGGGTCCGCGGGAAACACCCCCAGGCTACGGTGGCCCGCATGCTGGTCATCGACTGGAGCGGTCTTCCGTGGGCGGTGATGGTGATGTTATGGAAGAGAAAGAAAAAAGTAAATATTGTGGAAAGCGAGGTAAAAAGGGGGTATGGAAACAAAATGTCTGAAAACTACAGAGATCTAATTAGTTGCCATCGAGATGGTGAAGAGACGAGGAAAGGGGGAACGAAAAAGTTAGTGACAAAAAAAAGATCTTGTTAGTTCCAATGAAGATGGTGGACAGGGACGGGGATCGAGAGAATCGAGCGGATGTTAGTATCGACTCTGTAGGTGGAAACTATACTTTCTGAGCGAGGAATAACACATTACACTTGTATATTAATGTGTTTGAGGAAATGGTATATGAGAAGTATATATGGACACTCCCGACTCGCCAACACATCTCGAACCGGAACCTAAGGCGGTCTACCTCGGGTCCTAAGGGATTCCAGTAGCTTCGACCTGGCGTTGCGATACTCTACGCACGACCACACGACATGCTCGATGTCCTGATAACCGTCACCACAGGTTCCGAGAGCGCTCTCCGCGAGCCCAACACGCCGGAGATGTGCGTTGAAAGTATAGTGATTTGACATGAGCTGCGACATAACACGAATGAAATCGCGACTCACGTTCATCCCCCTGAACCAAGGTTTCGTCGATACCCTAGGGATAATGGAATGTAGCCATCGTCCCAGACGAGAAATACTGAAAATTCATTGAAGTAGATTGGTCTTTCATAAATGTCACCTTCTAATGAGCAAACCTTAGCAAACGAGTCTGCCTTTTCATTGCCCGGAATGGAACAATGCGAAGGGACGCAGGCTAACGATATTGAATAATACCGTTCAGATGAAGTTCGAAAGTGTTCCCGTATTTTCCCCAGGAAATATGGGGGATACTTTCCTGGCTTCATTGCCCGGAGAGCTTATATTGAGCTTAGTCTGTCCGTGACAATGAAGTAATGGTCTTTGGGCAAGGTTTCAATGATCTCGAGGGTCTACTTGAGGGCGTATGTGATCCGGAATTCCACGAATCTCTTCTCTCATGGATGTGTCGAAAAACACAGTAGAATCAGAAGTATCCGAAAAATGAGCACGGTTGGAAACAAACGAAGAAGGATTAATATTCTGAGCCAATCAGCCTAATCAAAATACAAGGACATAAAACAGGTCTGAGAATCGAGCTCGACAAGCCTTTCGAAGTTTTCAATCACCATCGGATTCAAGATATCGCATCGGATAATCAATCGATATGAGATCCCAGAATCGATTTTTCAACGGTAAGACGCACTTCGAGACTCATCGTATGAAACAACTGCATGCAACCTAAGGCAATACACAAACAACGATACTGAATTCTTGCCAGTTTAATGTAATGGGAATTCGCGGCGGATCGGAAGCAGAAGCAGCCATATTCCATTACGGACAATATCGTTGTTTGGTACAGCCTGATCAGGTCTCCTAGGTGGGCACCCCACCAAGTTCAGGTTATTGTACGAAGAAAATAGATTCTCTGCTGGCATTTTTGTTTCAGATACCTAATGTGACATCCTAGGTGCCTTTGGAGTCGAACCAGACCCCGAGATATTTAAATGTGAAGACCTAAGCTATTGTTCCACTCCTAGTTGAAGCTGTAATTGTGCTGGTTCTCACTTCCTTGAAAATACAACAAGCTCAGTTTTCTTCGTAGTGAACTCGATACGCATTTGAAGAGCCCATGTCGACATGTTGTCGAGGGTATCTTGCAATGGGCCTTGGAGATTGGGGGTTCCATGATAATGCTCGTGGAAGATCAACAAGATCAAGCACTGGGTGTCCTTGAACGGAAGGTGTTGCGAACCAGCTATGGCGGAGTGCGGATGGAAGACGGTACGTGGAGAAAGCGAATAAATCATGAACTGCATTAGCATGAAAATGAACATGCTGTGATGACCAACCTTCGCCCAAATGGCCAAGGTCGAGCGGTTACGGTGGAGTGGGCATGTTGTTAGAATGTCAAAGAACAATCCGAGTTCCATGAACAAATGTGTACTTATCAGGGTAACAGAGGCCGCTTCATGTATTTTGGCCCACCTAACAAACTTTATGAATTCAATCGATGTTAAGTAACCCATATTGCATCAATTTGAAGCTAATCACATTAAATTACCTATTGCGGAATGAGTTTCCAAAGATATTACAACATTTAGTGGATATTTTTACAAAGTGGGCCAAAATAAAATCAATCCTAAAATGGGCCAAAATACTTCTGTTACCCTATATAAAAGTGCAAATAACTTGACAATTCATATTTCGTTATCAGAATTTCCTATACAGTGTCAATATTGTGGATTACGCCCATTTCTTTCAGATTTTTGAGCTTTCCTCACCTTCTGTCAAGTGTTACTGAAAATGCAGCCATCGATGGAACGCATTTGTGCAGTGCGCGCCCGAGGTACCTGATATGTTCGACTTTCATAGTTGAACCCATCGAACAATGTACTATAAAAGTACTCAAGAGAGACAACACGCCAAGAAGAGAACTTTATAGCAAATAAGTGCGAATGATAATTGAAAGCCGAATACTCGGCACTCGAAGACTAACCTCTGACCTGTTCGTATAGTGACACCGAAACTTCCTTTATGTTTTTATTAGTTAATTTATACAATACAATTAGTATATTGTAAAGATTATAAGTATTGACATTTCTAACAGTACCGACTACTGCCGCTCTCAAGACCGCGTATCTTTTCACTAGAGGAGAGCTCAAACATCACGTTACCGGAAGGCATTATCACACCACTAGGTGGATGAAGAAGATGATTTTATATTACTTTTGCTATGGTAGCTCAGTATGGAATGTGATAAAGGATATATTCAATATAATAAGTACATATTGTTAGATATTGTATTTTATTTTATCAATACATATGAAAAATATTAACCATTGTAATAATATAACTAATCTATTATTTTTATATGCATTAATTTCCTAAAAGATTTTTTACCTTTTCTCCAATCACTAGACTCAAATTATTGGACATAAAATGCAATGATCAAACGTGAAACAGTTGAGTATGCATGATAGGGTGCCATCCCATATGCAACTAGTAAGTTTCGCTTATTAGTTTGTCTCTTGATTAAATAATTGCTGTACATTCTATTACCTGACTGTGCCCCTCGTTTGTTAATATAATTCTCACATTATCATAACATTGGAAATAAAAATAAATCACTTAGATTGGGGATTAGTAATCTCGAAGAGATAGATTGCAGTTTCTTTAATGATGCGGAATCATCAATATTGAAGTAGAATTAGCAAAAAGTAATTAAATTCAAACCGCGAAACAAAACGTATAGCATAGTAAAAATATTTGTTTGTTAAGCATCATTGGAGTTCTTACAACACACATAGATTTTTTCAAAGACAACAAGAGATGAATTTATTTAAAAGTGATAAATATCATTTTTCTTTTCATATGTGGAGATTTCTCTGTTTCGTAGACAGCAAATCTAATATCTTATGAGTTCAGCCTATGATGTTTGTTCTACTATTGCTGGCAATTATTTAGATTCCAAATCCTGTTGGAATATGTAATAATCATTGCGTCCAGTATACATAATCCAAATATTTGACACATGATGGTTTATGCTTGATAATGCCTAATATGCAGAAATGTGGTGTTTTATCAACATAAATATAATACAAGCCTTCATTACTCCACTACAATATTCTTTTCCATAGATTTTTTAATTATTGTGAAATTATCGGCCAAAACAGTTTTTATAATTTTAGTTGACCTGATTTTTACAGACAACACAAAAATCAGAATATTAGGCCCTCAAAGCTGTTGAAACTAAAAATCAAATCACTAACAAACCAAGGAAAATCACACATTGTGTACACACTCAACTGTATTTTCATATTTCAGTTGTTTGATACCGCTAGCTCAAAAAAAGCTTCATACTGATTTACATGTAAAATTTTCACGTAAGGTAATTTCCAATGCTTCTCGTTAAAATACTTTGCGATAAATAAAAATCATTTTGTAATCGACATAAGTTGGAACTTTTTTTTCTATTTTCATGCCTTGCATTCTGAGTTATCGTTTATCACTATGTTTTTTTCACATGTTGTTATGAGTCAAACTATTTTAATGTTGCAATATCACAATTGATTTTATTATTGCTAGCAAAGATTGATATAGAAATCAACCTCTAGTGCCCTTTTTGAACATGTTCGCTTAACTTGACGCATTATGCTTGCTATAACATTACCAACAAAGTTAGGCAACAAGAATGTCTATTTTGGACGTAAAATTCCGTGCCAACCAGCACACACTTTGGAAATTGTGCAACGAACAGTTTTTGTACGCGATTTGAAACATAAATGATACAGAAAAACTAACTATTTTTATAACTATCCAAAATAACACTCTTCTGCAGAATACGCATTTTCCGTTCAAACAAGATTGGAATTTCTTTGTAGTAATTTCAGAAGTCTCTATTTTATATCAATCAATCATATGGTTTAATATCATTACTTTTTCTCGTTGAAAACCTATGGCAGAGCACTCTGCTAATTCGAGGTTCGAAAAATGTATACTATAAAGGATTTACAAGCCGCAAATGTGTAGTTTAATTCTACAATGTTGTACTCACTTTTTGTAACATTCCAGCGCACATGCAATATTCTAGATGTTTTCCTTCCAATTAGCTGGAACGGGAACTTTGATTTTGAAGATTTTGAATTTCTTCAGATGTCAACTTAATCTTTTGATTTAAGTATTGAAAAAACTTGTTTTTTGCAATTGTCTAAAATCGAATGAGTAGTGTTCAGGGAAGAGTACAGGCATTGAAATGTAGATACGAAGTTTGCTAAGGTTAATGTTGAACAATTTTAATGAGTGATAAAAAATATTTGTTGTCTCTCGTTATTCTTTCGCGTTCAAATTGTACAAATGATACGCTGTGATTCTAATGGACCTACAGGTAGTTTAGGTACATTGGAGCAATATTGAAGAGCTGCATATGCATCTTAAAAATTACAAATTCACGTACAATTGAAAAATTGACCAACAAAAAAAACAGTTGTTGGTTATTAAAATCAAATAAGAAAAATGATAGTCAGGATACCAGTAGACACATTTAAATACACTTAATCAAAGAAATAGACCACGTTCAAAGATAAATGCGTTTTCTAAAATAAGCATTATATTAGATTAATATTTCTTTTAGAATTATGAATATAGTACAACCAAACTTAACAGAAATCATTTCAGAAACATTAGTATTAGCTTCGCAATAGCTGACCAGCACGTTTACTAGCTTCTTCAAGTCGATTCCTATTATCATCTCCCTATAAGAAAAAATAAAATAAAATAAAAGAACATAAATTATAAACAAAACAAGAAGAACCGAAACATAATTATTAAATTGAGCAAACATAAAATTTACCAAAAAGCGGACATTGATATGTTAGTTGTAATGAAAATAGTCAATTAAACAACAATGATTAGTTGGTTAAAATGTTAGAGAAAGCGCACCGAGATTAAACGAAATGAGTTAATTTAAAAACCATAGTGATGTTCACAAAATTTTAGCATATATATATATATATATATATATATATATATATATATATATATATATATATATATATATATATATATATATATATATATATATATATATATATATATATATATATATATATATATATATATATATATATATATATATTTCATTATTCTGTAGAAAATCCAATTACGTCTATAATATGGCTTTGATAGGATGCATTAAACTAAGCACTAATTGATGTTGTTCATACTTCTGCTTAGTAACATACGGTAGACCACGATAAGGAATACTTCATTCATAGATTTTTTATAAACTATTGATTTATGTCATGATTCCCATATGACGTGACTATATTTTTTTACTTTTGAGTCGAATTCTGAAAGCGACCTATGTAGATTTGTAGATTTTTTTTCGGCTATACATAATGCGAGTCTACAGATCAAATGGTGCAATGACAAATTATTAGATTTTTTCATTTTTATCACTTCTAAGCATTTATGTACTGCCTCCTTTTGTTGTATCGCCATTCCAGTGACATTATTCATTTTATTCAAGATACTGGTAATAAAATATCACTTCAGCTTAAGACAATAGTTTTATTTTTTCGGTGGGAATAAAAGAGAAACAAACAATTCATCAAAGTTTTTGTTAGGAATCAAACAATTCATCGTAGTTTGCTGCTTTTCTAATTTGGAAGAAACTAGGAATGACATTTTTTTAGTTATATTGTTATTTTGTTGTTTCAAAGTGAGTATGTAAATACGAAACAAGACATTGTAGGTGTTTTTTTGTCATTGAGAGCGACATTGCTAAATATTTCTAAACGGAATCCAGAATGAAATCAACACAGTAAATCACACCAAACCTTGGATTATGTATTGCTTTGTAAATTCTACATCTCTATAACGAGCGAGCAAACGTTAGAAACGTAAAAACGGGTAACAATTTTTATCTAAGAGTCAATAACAAATGTTGTGTTATAGAAGAGCATTGAAACGTGCATCTGTTTCAATAACTCAACTGCTGACCAGCACCATTATCAATAACGATTCGACATGTAAAATAAATCGCCGCTGGTTCTTGGTCCCCAACATTGTGGATTTTCTTAACCAATGGCATACCAATTTTACAGAAATTTATATTGAACTGATGCTATTTTCGTTATCGTTGATTTCATTAGTGACTCATTGTAACAATCATTGTGAATCATTGTAACAATCAAATTGAACGCACAACGATCAGCAATGTTGAAAACTATTCTGAGACTTCAAAGCAATCTTCGTTAGGCATTTAATGCTTATATATTTATATACTCCTTAACCGTTTGGTATTGGAAATTTTTAATAATTTTATTACTTTATTAATGTAATGTATATACTTTTTAACAAGCGGATTTTTAATAATTTATACAGGGCTGTGTAGACACAGTTTATATTAATATGTTCATATCGGATTTCTACACAACTTCGTAGGTGAGAGTGATCGATATTACAAGTATAAATTCCCATGCTCATAGAACTTCATGAAAAAACACAAATGAAATACCGAAGCGCGTTTATTATCAGAAAATAACTGCGGTTATCTTTTCAAAAAATGCTTGGTTTAACTAAATATTTTCCGAGATTGCTGTATAGGATTTGAGTGTTAACAAAGATTCCAGCAATATACATACATATTTATATATATATATATATATATATATATATATATATATATATATATATATATATATATATATATATATATATATATATATATATATATATATATATATATATATATATATATATATATATATATATATATATATATATATATATATATATATATATATTGATATATTGTACTGATAAAATACGATAGTAATTCAATATAATAGTTCTTGCAGTACTTTTACATGACAGAGACCTTTCATCTTATCATTTCATACATTCGCAATACGCTAGCATCATACATACAAACTTAGCCGTAATAATATTAGCCTGTCCTGTTTCATTGGTCACCTTATTTCAGGAGGCTGTGAGCTCTCTCGTTCGCGGCTGCTATCCTGGTTGCGTTGGACTCGCCCTGTGGGATGAGGATGACGTGCCGTAAAGTGTCAAAAGGTGTGTTTAATTATTTTATTCAATTATAATATTCAGCGTGTCCATTTCCGAAACACGCCACCACAGGTCATTGTAGTGTTGAAGATTGTTGAATGGTTGTATGTAAAGATCATATTCATGGAAAAACAATCTTGCAAATACTAAGTGTTTCGAAATACCATGATCAGATTATTCATTTTAAAAGAGATTTTGTTAAACAATTCTTTATTTTATGTAATAAATAACATAAACAGAGTTAGGCTATAAAATGTCTTACTTTTGATTTGTTTTACACATGAAGTTTATACTAGAACAAGAAATAAATACATAAGCTTTGAACTAAGCATTAAAAATATTAAACAAACGCTGCCACTAATTACATATGTATGACAAATAATAATATACATATTTGGGATAACCTTCTTATTTGAGCAAGGAATGCGCTTTCTCGTTTGCCACCTTTATCCTGTCCTCGTTGGATTCGCCCTAGATAGTTGAGAAAAGTATAATAACCATCACCACATGCATAATTAGAAGCAATTAATAAATATTTTAATCAGATTATTCGATTCAAACCATGAAACGCAAAGAAATCGGTGTATATAATAATGTGTTATAAAAAATACTATGATAAACACTACTAAAGATGTAATTAATGCACAGTGCAATGTAGAGTAAAATATAGAAAGTTCTAACAAGTGTTAAACTGAAAAATTTAAATGTACCGTGAGTTTTTGATACAGTGTTTTGTGATTTCGAGCATAACCGACAGAAAAGTAAAGATGCCAAATTTATATCATTTATGCATTCAATGTGAGGCTGAAGCTAGAAATAACTACTTTTGCAGTTGCGTTTATAAATTTTGCATAGTTTAGCATAGAATTATTTCTTTAGTTGAACTCAAACACCAAGCCTTATGGCTTTAGACAGAGTCTAGCACACATACAGCTATTGTTGGAATGAATGAAATAATATTGTTGGTGTTTTATACTAGGACAAAAAAAATTTTTGACACTGCACTTAACGAACAAACCGTACACGACATACTTTTTTGCGAGCATGGCGCCCTCAGGAGAATCCGCATCGAATCTCGTGCATATGAGTAGGTGAAAGAAATGTCAAAGTTGTACGCACTACACGCTTAAGAATAGTTACTCAAAAATAAGTAAGATTCCACTCATCTATAGAAAAAGTGGAACAACTCTAATTTAGAGTAACTCCTTAGTTACTCAAATTTAAGTTCTTCCACTGGAAACGATTTTTGGGTAAAATCTACTCATTTAGTGAGTAATGCTTTATTTGCCATGTTCCAAAAATAGAGTAATTAGTTAAATTCTGAATGCAATTTTATCCCACATATACCAAATTTGAGTAAAATTGCTCCTTTTTTTAATTGTATTGTATTAAAATATCGCTTGGAGTAGTGTGTCAATCGTAGCTTAACACACATGTCAGTACTGTTCAGACACCAATCAGACACTTGTTCCTCATAAATGACACACTTGAGCATATTTGTTTCCATTCTGAAGCACAGTACGGATCACTTCTGGACACAATAACTGCGTCGATGGCACAACCAAGAGGACAGTCTAAAAATTGTGGTTTTTGCAGACACAACACCGTTTGTGTTGAGCGACTCACTCTTGAAATACGCGATCTCACTAACAAAAAATAGAACCTGTTGCTACAAATGGTTATTACAACTTTTAGACTGATCTTGCGAATAGTAACATAAAAACGAGTTTTTGCGTTAAACTCAAATTTAGAGTAAAAGTTTCTCATTATTATTGATGGTAACTACTCAATTTTTGACGTTTCCATGTATCATTTGAAAATGAGTAACTAGTACTCAAACTCTGAGTAACTTTTTCTAAGCGTGTATAATCCCATACAATTGACGTGATATCACAAACGAATTTCCAGACATGACATGAGTCACGATCTTTTTTTGGCGCACATCTACGATCCTCCGTGAAACTGGCACCAATGGTAATAAATTGGTTGCACTGCTGAGTTCCCATCATCGCATTCATAATGCAAATGTCAAACCGTGAGAACCCTTTCGATACGTTAGCTCATTTGTATATATTGAGATTTCATGGCACACTTTGGTCGAAATAATAACAATGCAATTAATCTCGCGCTCCACCAAGCGATGAGTGCGGTCATTTTAGAAATTACCGAGGAAGAACCAGATTTTTTTATATTTGTAAGCACATACATGTCTCTATTATTTATCTTTGGTGATATGTTCAATGTGATACCATGCGATGGCGTAGCTAAGCTGAAACCTGATCTCTTTCTGACAGAATCTACTTTAACCTACAATTCAAAGCATGTAAAAATGAATCATGTTATTAACTGCAGAACAAATGCTTCTGAGTTTTACATCGAAATAGACACGAAATTTATACCGTTTTCGTTTTTGAACATACACGCGGGCGACTCTGACTCCGAGTAAAACAAACTCGTGGTACGCGCCCTAAACAACAACTCATGAAAAAATAAACAAACTCGCATGGATGCGTAGTGTGACCCAGTGGTGGTAAAGCATCGATTCCGAACACGCAAAACGTGTTCGTTCCGAACCAAAAAGCGAACCACCATCGCGGGTATAAATTTGCCGATACCATCGTTCGAGCAAGCATCAACCGAACCACGAACCGATGCAGATGGCAAAAGAACCGATGCTCTAGTTAGTGAGCCTATCGTTACTAGTTTGTTCATGAACATCCGATTCGAGGACTATAGGCTGTTGCTTCGGATGAACCGAACTTTGTCAGCTGCGGCTGGACGTTTCAGTGTTTGGGTAGCTTAGCAGAGTATGGTAATTTTGTACAGTTCCAGCGAGCGTAGGGTGGCTCAATATGATAAATTGAAAATATTTTAACATTTGCAAATTTGATATTGAATAAATTGGTGAGTCAATAACAATTAAAATTGAGTAATTTTGGGCATTTCCAACGAGCGTAGGGTGCCGGTATATGGAAAATAGAAAATTTTTTAACTAATCTCATTTCGATGCTCTATTGATTGGTGAATAAATAGCAGTTCGAATTGGATAATTTTTTACATTTTCAGCGAGCAGGGGTGGCGCAAAATGAAAATTTGTAAATTTTTTGACTTTTACTAATTTGATGTTTAATAAATATTGAATCAAAAGCAAATAAAATTTAACAATTTTGGACATTTTCAGCGACCGTGTAGGTGGTTCTTTTTGAAAAAATTGACAAAAATTTAATCTTAGACTAATTCGATGGTCTGTTGATTCTGAAAACAATAACAGTTCGAATTGGGTAATTTTTTTCATTTTTATCAAGCGTAGGGTGGCGCAATATGAAAATTTGTATATATTTTGACTTTTGCTGATTTCATGTTCCATTAGTGAATCAAGAGCAATGAAAATTTGATAATTTTGGACATTTTCGATGAGCATAGGGTGGTGCTATTTGGAAAATTTTAAAATTGTTGACTAATGTCGATTCAGTATTCTATTAATTGGTGAATCAATAGCAGTTCCAATAGGATTTCCAATTTCCAGCGAGCGTTGAGTGGTCCTTTTTGAAAAATGTTAGTATTTGAATTTGCAGATCCGATGCTTTATTGATTTGTGAATGAATTAAATTCGAATAGGATAATTTTTAACATTTTCAGTGGGCGTTGAGTAGCTTAATATAAAAATATGGGAATATTTTACCTTTTGCCGATTCAATGTTTAATTGATAGCAATTGAAATATTAGAATTTTAAGCATTTTGTTCGGTGGCAAGGCAGCTTTATATGAGAAATTGTGAACTATTTTGCCAAATCGGATGCTGTATTGATTAATATATAAATAGTAGTGGTGGTGAATCATCGGATTTAAATATGCAAATCGTCGAAGTGCCTATGATTTTGACTGTAATTTTTAACGCACTATTGCTTTGCTCATCAACTGAAATAAAATTAATTCTGATGCTGTAGGTAGGCATTTCATCGAACCATAAATAATAAAACTACACATGGAATAGAGCTCAATTGACCTTCGCCGATGGTCTACCAACTGAATGGTTTGGCACATATTGCTCCACCGAACAGCAAGCGAACTTTACCATAAACCGAATGAACAGCTTTTGCATATTTTTGCTAGGAAAATATTTCTAAAAAAATATGTACAAAGCATTGATGTTCGGTTTCCGCTTTACCACTGGCATGGAATTGTAAATAGTTTAAAAAATACAATTTCTATATTAAGCCATCAAGCGCTCGCTGAGGATATCCAAAATTAACAAACGTCGCTCGCTCGCTCAAAACGTCCAAAATCATCCAATTCTATCTGATTCAATTGAACATTAAAATAGCAAAATCGAAATATTTTCAAATTTTTATATTAAACCACCCTACGATCGCTGAAAATGTTCAACATCATCTTATTTGAGCTGCTATTGATTCATCAATCAATAGAGAATCGAATTGACATTAGTCATAAACTTTACAATTATACAGATAGAACCATTCTATGATCCCTGAAAATGTCAAAAATGAGCAATTTGTAATTGTTATTAATTCACTATTAAATGAAACATTTTATCAGCAAAAGTCAAAATATTTACAAGTTGTCATACTGCGCCATCCTACACTTACCGAAAATGCTTAAAATTATTCAATTCGAACTGCTATTGATCCAACATTCAACAAACCATCCAATTGGTATTAGTCAAAAATTTTACAATTTTGGCAGATAATTTCCAGAGATTTTTTACTATTTATTAAATCATCGAATTAGTAAAAAATCCTAATTTTCAAATTGCGCCACTCTACGCTCTCTGAAAATGTCTAAAATTATTCAAGTTGAACTGCTATTGATTCAACAATCAATACAACATCAAATTTAAATACGCTCGTTGAAAAAACCTGAAATTACTCATTTTTTTTTCTATTGACTCACCAGTTTATTAAACATTAAATTTGCAAGAGTAAAAAAATCCCTTTTCATATTGAGCCACTCTACGTTTGCTGAAATGTTCCAAATTATTCCATTCTTATTGTTATTGATTCTATAACCAAAAACCATAAAATTTGCAAAACTTACTATTTTCCATGTAGAGCCACCCTACGCACACTAATAATGTCCAAAATAATACCATTTTAATTGTTATTAAGCGATTTATCAATCGAGCAAAACAATTTTTTTTTGTGCTGATCACGTGTGCATTGATAATTTCAAAACCAGGATGCGAGAACTTAAATCAACAAACCATCGTATCGAACGCAGTTTACTCGGCCCTCGCCGATGGTCCGCCAACCGAACGGTTCGAAACAGATTGCTTCGCCGAACACCGAGCACAGAACACCTTCGCATTAACCGAGAAAATAGTTTTCGAACCTATCGCACCTTACGCTCGGTGAACATTTTTGAGTAAATTTGCAGAAGCATCGGCGTTCGGTTCGCAATTTACCACCACTGGTGCGACCCGAAAAAAATTTCAGAGCGAAACTACGCGATTGAAATCCGATCTAGAGTGACCCCAGGTTGCTAAAACAAACATATCAACAGTTGTTTGGGCGACTCTGGGTCAGCTCTCGGGCTGCTCTGATCAATAAACGAAAACGGTATTAATTTCACATGATAATAGTTGCGAAATTCTATCATTTTTTAAATGATAGTTAATTATGAGTGAGTTAATGATATAAGTAGCCTACAACGTTCAAAAACTCCGCGGTTATTTGCCTACGACACAATTCTGTTCGATCATACATATTATATATCAATATTGCTCACTCTAAGGAAGCCAATCAAAATCGAAAAAAAAGCATCACAGTTACACAGTTCCTAATTCAATAATAATAGTTTGCATGCACCAGAATCTGAAATGCTAAAACTAATTGAACATTATTATTATTATTATTACGTTTCGTCATGTTGAACATGATGTTCACTCATAGGTGTGAACTTTTACATATTATAAGCAAGGATGGCAAAAACTCGCTCATAAGATTTGATTTTTTCTATTCATCAGCTCACCACATGATTTACGATGCAATCCGAAAAATGATGGTAAAGATGAAAATCATCGCTGATTTAAACAAACACACTCACCTATACAGAGCACCGCTGACATCAAATTATGATGGTATTGATGGTTCTCAGTTTTGATTTCATAGCATTTAACTCTCATTCCTAGTTTTAAAAAGTGAGTACTGAGTTTGGCATCACTGTACCGAGCTACACCGGTGAGTGTATTCTTAAACCACAGAGCTGCCAACACAACCCAGATATTCGGTTTTGTTTTTGCTGGTACTCAAAACGAACACGAGCATTAATGTACGAAAACAAATGTCGAACCGTAGTGTGATGTATACCATAAACGATTGAATTTCATGTCTCGAGCTAAACACAACTGGTTACTGAAACGAATGCGTTCTCCAGCATGCGAGAACATGTCTTGAGAAATGGATTGAAATGGCATCGATTCGAACATTGGTCGCCCATGCCCAGTAAATCCGAACATCGGACGCATCGTGCAAGAAAGCTTTTGATTGCGTTTCGAGCTTACATAGTGTATCGGCAGAACAAAAGAGTGAAGAAATACCAAAGCAGAGAGCGGATGTCTGATACTCAGGGGATGTGATATATCGGGGTTGGATTTTCAACCCCGAACATAGGGCCAGAGTTTTTCTGGCCCTAAGAGGCGAATGACCATAAGTTCAAAGCCTCTATGATCGAAACAAAAGAATGTATTTCACACCCTATCGGGGAGACGTCGGCTCGAAAATGCCTTGTTTGATGTTCCCTCGCTCTGTTTCTATAGCGATACATAATGTAAACATGAAGCTTTTTCAGATCGACGCGGTTGATGCAAATGGTGCAGAATTGTCCGATGACGGACCGATCGAAGCGCTACGATCGGCCCCATATCGTGCTCAATCGGTCCGATAATCGGACCGATGATCGGCCTTATGCAGGTCTACAAATTTCACTGGGTGGCAACTCTGGTGGGTGGGGAATACAAGCGAGACTGTTTCATAAGAATCTGATTCAATGTGTTGATGTACAAACACATCAAATCACAACTCACAAATCGTCTCTCAGTGGGTTCTAATATTTGATGAGCAATCAGCGCTCATCTGCTGATTGCTTGACACTACGATGTTGAGACGATGTTTTCTCTATACAAATGGTTACCCAGTTACTCAACTCGTTCAGCGATGCTTTTGAAACCGATTTGCAGGTGAGCTGAACTCGGTGATGATGAAGTACTGAGTTGATTATTGCCAGCCCTGATTATAAGTGCTTTTTTTGTTTCAATTACACCTGTTAACAATTTGCCTCTTCGGACCAGAAAACCTTTCTGACCCTATATGAAATATCTGCGAGGTGTGAATCCTCAAACGTTCAGGTAGCGCTCTCATTCGCTTCTCTGATGTAGAATTCAGAGCCTGGATTCTGCTCCACCAGAATTCTGAAGTTATTTAACAATTGAGAATCTAGATGCAAATTAAAGGTTCAGAAATTAAAACTGAGTCCTAATTCCGAATTCTGGAACTGATTCCTTGACTAGGTTTGGAAACTGGATGTTGCTTGATTTATGTTTGGAATTTGAATCCAGAATTCTGATTCAGGATTTCAACTTAAGAATTCTGAAACAAAATTCAGAATTTCTGACCTGAGTTTCTGAATTCCTAAATGCATTTTCAGAATTCAGAACCTCTTTGCAAGAACTGAATTCGGAACTTGGATTCTAGAACTAGATTTTGGAACTGAAATCAGTTTTCTTATTCAGGTTCGGAATTCAAGTTCGGAGTTTGGCTCTAGAACTTTTTTTTGGTTCTGAAAATGAGTTTAGTTTCATAATTCTAGAACTAAATTCATGTACCGAATATTTTATCTGGATTCTGAACCAGAATTTTGCAATTGAATTCTAAACCTGTTCCATATTTTGAATTTAGTTCTTGAATTCAGTTTCGGTTCCACAATGATAAAAAGTGCTCAACAGTTGTAAACATCGGATACATTTCGCAAATTCCGTACTGCAAGTAAATCTACAAAAAAACTTCAATAACATAACTATTTTTACTCTCGTTTATTCCAATTTGAATAATTGTAAGATAGAATATGTTTGTCGTCAATAGGTAATACTTTAGTAAAAAAGCACCTTTACAATACTGGAAGCGAAGCAGAACTTACGAAATTCATACAATCAATCAACCAATACCAACGATTATCGATATTCGGAAGTGTGATGTAAGCATGTAAGTTTTATTCTTATTCACATCCTCCAAACAGGCATTACTCATTCACTTTTGGCCTTTCTCATATAGAAAGGCTATGCAAAAATCGACTTTTTCAACCGAGGCCCGTAGAGCCGAATGTCATGTACCATTCGATTCCGCTCGGCGAACTGAGCACATGTCTGTGTGTAACGAAAATATACACTCACTTTTCTCGAAAATTTGCATACTTTTTCAGAGATGGCTGAACCGATTTACTAGCCTGCTAATGAATATCATTTGGATCCGACTTCCAGTTCCGGAGTTATAGAAAATTAATTGTAAAATATGCATTCAATTTTCTAGAAAATGGCTTAACCGATTTTCATAAACTGATATTCAAACGAAAGGTCTTGAAATTGTTTAAAATTTTCTGGAACATTCTAGTTTTGGAGCTAGAGTGCGATAGGAAGAAAATTTTCAATTTCAGTATTTTTTCACGAACGATGGCAAAAACAAGTACAAATCTCATAAAACTGACTTATATATGTTCTAGTTTGCAGAACTTATTAGTTTGTCCCCATTTCCTGAACCTGTGAAATTTCATCAGGATCTGACTCCCGGTTCCGCAATTACAGGGCAATGAGTATCAAAGCTTTCAAACCGCCATATAAAATGACGATACAAATCAGGTACGCACCGGTACGAGTTCGTACAGAAAAAGAAAACACAACTCGCCTTTACAAAACATGGCGACTATCCGGTTCCCGATTTCCGATTCCGGAAGGATCGAAAATAGTGTTTAGAGATGGTTTGGTCGATTTTCATGAATTTAAGTTTAAGTAGAAGGTCATTCCAATTAAATTTCCTGAATTTCAGCTGGGTCCGACTTCCGGTTTCGGAATTACTGGGTTGAGCGTTAAAAATTCTATAGCGCCACCTAAAGCGACGAAGTGAAACAGGGAAAAGTTCTTAACTAGGTTCAAAACCGGTCCAATTTGTAGGTCATGTTTGTTGCTGGCCGGTTCGTATGGCCTATTGCGGTCCTCGAAATTAGTTTTCTGAAGTATTGGAAATAGTGATCAAAAACTGCAAAAAGGATCTACCTTACTTTTCTTCAAGATGACCAAATCGATTTTCACAAATTTATAGATTTAAAGGAAAAGTCTTACGGTCTCATACAGAATCCATGAATTAATAGTGGATAATACTTTCAGCTCCGAAACTATAGCGTTTTTTGAAACCTCATAGCTCAGTGATCTGTAGAAGGATTTATATAATCTAACATAATCTACAGATATTCTGAAATGTGAAGGAAGTGTGCTAGTTTTATTAGTATTCACGACATCCAGTTATGTCTTTCACATTACCCACCCGCCTTGTTATTTAACATTTTGTCTTCGACTCATCAGTGCATGGCAGTTCATGTTGAACTGCCACGCCACTCAGCAATTCAACATAAACCGCTAAGCATTCTCTCTACTTGAGACAATTATACTGTGCATGAACTGCCATGCACTGATGAGTCAAAGGCGAAATGTAAAACCGGTTCTGTGGAACTAAACCTCTAGATGAATATTCCAAACCTAGCCAAGTTCTTGGCCATACCAACCGACTTCGGCTACACCGGTCCCCGGAAAGCGGTTCCGGAATTACCGAAAATTGTGATAAAAGTCGAACGAAGCTCACTCATTTTGCTCCGGGATCAAAAGTCCCAAATAGAAGCAACAAAAAACTGAAAAAATCTTCCAATTTCGGTTCGAAACTATTCCAATTTTTAGACTATGCTAGGTTACGCCCGAGAAACATCCCTGAGCAGTTTTTCAAGAATACCACAGTAGTATTTCTGAGAAAGGTATCATCGCATGACTAGATGAATTAAGACAGGTTTCATTTCTGTGGCTTTCGTAAAGCATAGTATTGCTTAGTCATTTAAATAGTCTCATTAAATTATTTGTAAGAGTTTATTCACGACGATTAGTATAGTGAGCTTATCAAATAGCCTAATAGTAGTATTTCGAAATCGATTCCTTACGTCACTTATACAATTACTTATGTTCGGAACCAGAAGTGACAGCCATTTGATCTTCGAACTTGATCAATGGCCCAATAGTAATTTTCAAACGAGCCTAAGTTTGTTGAAATCGATTAAGCTACCTCTGAGAAAATTGAGCGATAAAAATATCTTCGAAAAGTGCACACAAATACACACACAAACATTTTCTGATCTCTTCGAACTGGATCGAATGGTATATAACACTATGGGTCTCTGATGCTCCGTTCGAATATAGGTTTCATGGTTTTCATAGTTCCTTAGTCATGGTACCGGCCATGGATTTTGATCCGTGCACGAATCTTTATTTGGTAAGACGTTGTACAGAGAAGTGCGTGAACCTATATGTACACAAAATGGCTTTAATTTTTATTTTTTTGTGAAAACAATAAGAAAACACTTTATTTTCTTGCATATATGTTTGTATGTTTATATGTAACTAAGTACTAAACATTCACGAGGTTCACGATTTAAGACAAGTTTCTGAATCAATTTGGTACATGATTTGGATGCATCAGAGTTATACCTCGGGAGATATCGTGTGAACGGGAAGTCGACTTTTTTGAGAGATAATATAATGCCATTTGAATAGTTTTAATATATTTTTTTCTGATCCTCAAAATAAATTTTATTGGCTTATCCGATTTCTGTACAGTTAAATAATGAAAATGGATCATATTTTCTATCGTTTAATAGTGTCCTTAAAAGAATATTACAATAATTTTGGTAACTTTTCAAAAACTTTCGCTTTTTTTTGTAAAAACTGAAAATAATATTGTATTACATTAACAAAAATTCGAAGCGTTGAACAAGTTATACAATGTGAAACTTACTTAAGTCTATCGTTTATAGTCATAATGTTTAACGATATGTTGTCTGATCAATTTTAGAACATGCTAAAAAATACTACAAATACATTTCATTTACATATATTAAGAAACAAAAGAGTTTTAAATACTCTTACTATTGACTGCGTAGCAAGTATTTTGTTTGAATGAATTACGTTAATTCGATAATAAGCTCAACAAAGAGATGTGTTAACTAGTACTAGTATTACTCAATGTCTTTTCTTGTAGTATCTGACAGAATGTGATGGTGAGGTCTAGTACATAGGTGCGATAGTTAATTGTGCTGGTAGCATGCGAAATGTGTAGAACTACACAACTATTGCCAAATGCACTGTTAATTTTAGTTCTAAATATTTAGGCAGCATCTTTCTTTTATTTCACATATATTGATTTGTATCTATCGTCCAGTCCTGGCGATTCTTACATGCGAAGAATGCCGAGGATAACATGCGAAGAATCGGCAGAATTCCGATGAAAATGAAATAACACATTCATTATCCATTATTAATTTTATTATGGAAGCACGTGTTATGAAGCAATTTGACTTGATTAGTTTTATAATATTATTAAATATTTTATAAACCAGTAACTATTTCAATCTTTGGATTGACTTAGTAAACGCGTATTTATATGATAGGCAAAGCTGGATGACAATGAGTCAATTAAGTTTGGCGTCAATCGTGATCATGTCAAAAAAACGTGTGTATTTTTTCCTAATTTTTGTCGTGAATACGACTTACCTTACTATGGGGTGCCTTTTCAAATTTATCCTTTGAGAAAGTGATAAGTTTTTGATCGTGAATATCTCTTGTTGTATCTAACGAATCAGCATAATTTTTGCTACATGCCATCGGAAATATGATCACAATTTTATGATAAAATTTTCAGTTTTGTGACATAATTTCAAATAATTTAAAATTAAACTTTTCTGAAATGTTTGGTATAAACGAGTATCAAAGAGGATAATTCATAAGGCGTAAACGTGCATAGCAAAAGCATTGAAGTATTTCAATAGTACACTATTGAAAACCCTGTCTCATTTGACCAATGTCAACACCAGCCAATCAGAACGCGTTCTGAGGAAGAGAACAAAATATCAGCTGCTGTACAACAAATCGTTCGAGGAAAATGTTCCGAACAGCGTTTAATATCGTAGTGAGTTCCACAATTTGGTCCTTCTGAAAGGCAGGAATAAATCCAGTACAGCACCCTGATAGTTTCTTTCAATGAGATGCAAATCCGAAATCGACATTAAAATTCTGTATGCGGCTATTTTTATAGCCGTTAGGACCGCCCATTAGTGAAAAAGCTACAAGCGAAAGCACATAAAAAGAAACCTCTTAACAAAAATTTAATCAGTTTGAATTCTATCGCCACTGCGAGCAGATGTGTTTTGTGTCGTCTGCACAGCTAGTTTCGCTTTCGACAAGAGCGATTACGTCACAGCTGCCAGTCATTAGCATTGGTGAAAAAACAACGGTGGAGAGCATTACACAAAATCAGCCGTTCTAATGACTCTAAAAGTTTTCTAAAGAACTATTAGGATTTGTTGTTCGCAAATCGAAGGTAAATATCCTCATGTTAGTGCAAATCTAGAACAGTTTGGTTAGATTTGTGCACTTTTCGCTATGTGAAATTCACAGTAATCGAGATCAAGTGAAGCCTTCTTTGTTTTTAGGAAAAAATGAAAATAGGGAATGCTTGCATAATTCACACAATTGTTCAACTAGTTGATATTCGGAAGTGTTGAGGAACGTGTCAGTTGTTTTCGTATTCACGACATCCAGTTATGTCTCTAACATTACCCACCCGCCTTTTTTTTCTCGATTTTTCCGACTATTTGATTTCTGTGTATCGTAACGATGTTCTGGCTAGTGCTTTGAAATGCTCATATCGTGCTGAATCCAGTGACGTTAAAATTATTACGTCTTGAAAAGTCATGTTTCGAGACTGTACTATTTTTGGTGAGCAGGATTATATCTCACGAAAGTTTGAAACCAGCAGACAATCCATTCGAGAGTTGTTTCATTTTCTTTGCGCTCATTAAGGTATCTTGAGATTTGGCGCTCTACTGAATTCTTTCTTTATTTTATGTGAAACTATTTAGCCCCACAGTGTCAAGGTTTAGCCCCGTGTTTTCAGCAATTTTGGATTTTGGGTTGGTCACTTCATTACGACTTGGTACGAAAATAATGCACGTTTTTCCAATTATCAAATTGGAAATTTTGTTTACGATTCGTTAGACAAATCAGTGCACAGCAGTACAAATTAAACTGCTCAATGCAAAACTCGGCAGTTTAATTTGAACCGTTAAGCACTGCCCTGAACTGCTGAGTTTTGCATTAGGCAGTTCAATTTAAACTGCTATGCACTGATGAGTGAAAGATGAAACGTCAACTAAATAAACAAGTGTTTTTAGGATGTTCTATGCCATTTATTTGCTATTTCAGGTTTAGAATACAACGGCGATTAAACTACCACCCCGATTTGATACACAAGAAGCAGTTCTCCAGTGTACATTCTGCAAACCATTGGCCAGCATTTCGGGCTTTATCGCCGCTAAAAAAAGTTTGACAGGTTAAATCCAGAGAACGAGAAGGCCACTGTCACCATTTGTTGAGACAACGCATCATGAGAACTTGCTCTGCAAGAACTTGATCATAGTCGTTGTGGTGTGGCATGGTTCCATTTTTTATAGAAAAGGAAGGAGATGTTGCTTCATAATCCTTCAGACTTATAATTTACGATCATTTGATGCAGAATTAGTCCTATGACTCAAAATTATGAAGTTTCTTTGGAAAAGTGTATTAAAGTTCCAAGATCTATTAGATGATTAATAAAATACTTCTCATAGTATCTAGCGTTAGTGAATATACGAAGTTCTAAGCATTTATAACTAGAAACAAGAATTGTTTCGAAGAGTGTCTTCGATACAGTTTGTGGACTACTTAAAAATATACAAATTAAACATATATTTTCCTGGTGGCTCCTCTAAGCAACTTAAGTATTATTAAAAATTAGCTCTAGGTTCTGAAATCTGAGACATTCAATGTTCGATGTTCGAACTTCGTAAACAATGAATTTTTCCATACTGTTGGATATAAAGTTATGGGTATTTTCAGAACGGGTTTGGCGAGTAGATTATTTTCGCCATCCAGGTCCCCGATTTCTGGATGCACTGAAAATAATGGTCTACTGGACTTTGGAATGAACTTCGCGACGTCGTATGATTACAAATATCGAAACATTTTTTTAAATTGAACGCAAAAATTGTTACAGAATCGGATACTTAACGTATCTAAAAGGAAATCGATGACGTCACATATATATTTCTCATATCAAATTCTGAAATAAGCTCCTTCTATGGCAGATTGACCAGCTTCAAACAAACGTGGTACCGATAATCGCCAATTTATACAATGCCTCCCAGATGTGTGGTTCTACACCAATATTCTAGTGGCTAAAACGAAGGAGCATTATTGGCGTAAAAGTTGAAAAAAATCGTTTTTTCGCGGTTATGGTTGCGGTCAACTGCTGGATCTCGGCAGGATGTCAAAGCATTTTTGTAAAAGGCAACATAGGATTGAAGGAATAATTCTTCCATTGAAACATAACTTTGTATTTTTGTGTTGCCATTTGAAATTTGCTCAATTTCAATGGATTCACTAAGTTGTTGATTTTGATATTTTCATTTTTTGAGTTTCACAAAACTTTTGCCTTTGAACAGCAAAATGATAACATAATGTAATATTAATTGAAAATTTGATGAATCGATATCATATTAAAATTTCAATCTGATGTTGCTATCATAATCAGATTTCAATTTGTTCTCATTTTGATGTTAGACTTTACTCGGGATTCCTCTCACGTTTAACTCCTGAAACAAGCGGCGATGTGACGCATTCGGGTTATCGGAAACACTACGGACGTTGTCAAAAAGGGATCTTGTGAGTTACTTGTTTTTAGGCACCGAATGCAGAGCTTGAACAATTGAACGATCGTTTAAAATGTAACAATTTCAGCGCGTTCTTTCGGTGTGTATCGGCTCGTCGTTTCAAAATCGTGTTTATCTGTCAAAACTGTTATTCAATGATTTATTAACTTTAGTTGGTTTGACGTAAAACCGCCATAACTAAGCTCAGTTTTTCATTCATTTGGCTTCTCCAATATATGTTTCCGCTCAGTTGAACCATTTTCGAACTACTTTTTGTGATATTGCTTCTTACAGCCGAAGAATAGATATTGTATTCGATTGTATCACAATTCATTGATTGAAGTCGATAAAATAACATGTTGACTCTACTAGTGAGATGACTATGGGTACAATAGCCCTACGATGGTTGTGTGAATCTGCACAATAGGTCCAATTTAATTCATATCAGATTTTAAATCTTCAATAGGTTCGAACAATCTTTGTTAGAACAAATCACATTTACTATTTCTTATCATAGTTAGCATATTTTGATGATATGCGCTGTTCCGATTGAACGTGAAACAAATCTTAAGAAAGTAGAAATAAATTACATGCACAAACTATTAAGCTAGTGATATCTGAACGACTCATTTATATAACAACAAGGGGAACAGTGAGGATGTATTACTTACTCATATTTACTACATAACTTAATATTTGTCTACAGACTATACAATAATAAACAGTAATACCGAGAAAAATCTGGCGAAATTTGATGGAATCTTAAATTTCATAATATCAAAAAATTACAGACTTTTAGATACCTGGTTTGGTCTTCACTATAACACTATAGACTACATAAAATAATATGTTATAAAAAGCATTTTACATTACCATCCTGCTCTATTTATCCAGCTTCCTTCTCAGTGCATTTTTACTTTATTGTGCCATATTAACTAATATTATACATTTTTTTTTGGAATCAACAATAACGCATTGAAACTCAACTAAAATTAGGTGATACTCAAGCCAATAATACTCAATACATAAACGAATTATTTTAATGAAACTCATTCAACTAACTAGAAATGAATGAAGATAAGATTGAAACAAAATTTTACGAATAAAACAAAATCAATAGTTGTATAATATTTGATGATAAATAATCTGATCAAAATTAGTTCCATGGTTAACCTTGTTACTTTCACCATATGCAAAATCCAAATTCCAAACAAACGAAACACAAGAATATGATATACAAAAAAAATGCTGTTTGACATTACCTTACGATTGACTCTATCAATCTGCCTGTTTTGGTTCTCGAGCTCAGATCCCATATCCAGGGCCATATTCCGCAAGTTACCGATCATCGTATTGACTTGACCCATGTTTTCTTCCATTTCGTCTTCACGAGCGTCGTTGGTTATTCTTAGAAATTAGAGGCGGATTAGTATTATTTGGGTATACTTTAAATATAACGAACACAATTATTATTACGTTTACACATTGTCACTACTGCAGTTGCTTACGTGATATGTTTAATGTTTGGCATTATGATGTTTTTAAGAAATCAGATAATAGTGATTTCTCTAAAACAGCAATGAGTTCAGAAGTTACGAAACGAAACAGTAGAGTAGGATCCGTTTTGTCATTGTGAAAGTATATGTGTTAATTGAGTCGTGTGCAAATCCCATTGAACTGCTGATTGAAACGTGGAAACATTTACTCACATTGAATGGTGACAGAATTGCATTGCACCAACAGTTGCGATCAATATTTTGGAAATCAAGGCATATCGCATAAAATTAAGTACATGGAAACACGCACCCCATCAAATATTGAGGACATGGAAATTGGAATCCTGGTTATACCACTTGATGAGTGTTGAGTCTCATATCTAACATCAACATAATTGATGCCATGTCTTCTGATTTGTCTGTAAATCTGCAGTTTTCGTTGCTGCAGACATTGTTTGTTGCACTTTCTTTGCAGACTTTCGTTAAAATTTATAGATTTGTGAAATTACAGCAAAAAAATTTTTTTTGTAGGTCAGTTTAGCGTATCATACTTTATAAAGAACTTGCCTTTCTAGAGAAATTGCTGACATTTTTTCGGATTTACTGACTTTTGCAACCCTGTCTGAAGATATTTGAAAATTTTACCTGGCATCTCTGTTCTAGAGGAACTACAACCAACTATATCATAGCAATAATTATTTTTAATAATATTATTAGAACTTGTTGAAGAATAACAGAAGTAGATTAATTTCAAAAACGTTGCTATCAATTTAAATAACATTCCGCTCTTGAAAGCCGACTGTCTTCAGAACAATATGCATCTTACAAACAAATGAATATTCATAAATTTACGAATACATTGTGAATATAACGAATCAAATACAAAGCTCGAATAAGTTGTCATTTCTATTGTAGTAGATTACTCATAGTACGTACTATTTTTCCTTTATATCGTATATGCAAACATTTGTTTTTTTTTGTTTACCTAAAACAGAATTTTTAACTTTGCATGATTGAAAATATATTGCGTTATAAAATCGATACTTAGATTGTTAGCATATTTATCGATTACACATGATCATGGGTGATTTTATTATCAAATAAGGTAATGATCGAATATATTTTTGCTGAAGGTAAGGTGTGCATTACCCTGGTCGCTAATGGTTAGAGTAGCACAAAACCACCTCCAAGAAGGTTAAACTTTTGTTGGTTTGGATCAAGAATGAAATTCCTACTACCCAAAACCAGGCTAGTGATGGGCGAGCGCTCACGAGCCGTTCATTTGAACCGACTCGTAGCAATGAGCATACGAACCACGGCTCTTCAAAATTGAACCGCGGCTCTCAAGCAGAGTTGCCATTTTAAAATCTGCGTTTCAACTTGGAAAATCTGTGTGCCTGTGTACGCCCAGATTTGATTGCGTTGTTGGTTAAACGATGATGTTTTCTAATGAAGGTGTCAATAATACATAGGAACATTTATTCAGCAGTGAATTTTCAAAGAATTCTGTCGTAATAGGAGAAGAAAATAGATTTTTTTCCAAATGGAATTTCAACTAATTTATTTCAATATCCCGCTTCCTCACACACGGACACCTCTAGTTGTGAAACACAATTTTAGACCGCCCATACCGCTCATGCATTTCCGTGGCTCTCACACCCACTCTCTCGAACTGCTTCTCCACATTGACGTTTTTTGAAAAAGAGCCAATGAGCCGTTCAATTGAACCGGCTCTTACGAAAGAGCGTTCGGTTCAGAGCCGCTCATCGAAATGAGCCGTATTGCCCATCACTAAACCAGACCCCTGCTTTCCGTGTTCAGCAGGTTCTACTCCGATTAGAGAGGAGTAAAAATTTCTTCTCCTTTTTCACGAGGTAACCGATTTTCGCTAGTTGTTATTGTTTTATAGTTGTTATTGTTTTATAGTATTAGTATCTACAAACATGTTTGTGAAATATTCCGTCAATATTCGAATTTGTTATACTATTTTTAGTTACCTATATATTAATATACCTTTTCGTTGTAATGCTTCCTGAAACTCAAGTCCTTTTTCGAATTACACGAAACTTAGCAAATGGAGAAACAACTATTTTTGTCATAGAATGAAGAAAAATATTTTAAAAATATTCGATTGAATTTTCCAAAGAAATCAATATTTAAGTACCTTCTTCACGCGATTTTTGTTTCTGTCAAATGTTAAAATGTTTCATATATTATTCAGCAAAAAAACTGTTGTGCTCAAATAGGGTTTTTGAAATATTTGATTTTTTATGTACACGCGCTGTATGCAAAGGGCACCGCGCGAGCGAATCGGCATGCGGCAGGGTTCGGTGCGATGTCATCGGTGCTACTTAAGCGAGCTGCGACAGGTTTTGGACTAGTAGGTATAGAATATGATATTTTTATCCAATAGGTATGTACGTACATCAGAAATTTAGTAATTACATATTATTTTACAAATTTTGACTAAAGATTCTTTCATTTTTTCTTGTGGTTTGGACGCGAAAAAAACAAAAGTTTGTGGCGATTCCGGAAAAAAAGATTAAAGATACAAGCTCATTGCATTTACTGCACTTCATAAGAAAGATAATAAAATCAGGACCGAATGGAATTATTTCGCAGACTCACATGGAAAGAAACTTTGCTTTGGAATAAGTGGGACCGCGAAAAGACACGCGTATAAAGTTAGTTTGCATTAAATCAATACCAATCGAATTCCAACTGCGCATAATTTATTTAATTGAGCAAAGGATTGAGTCAAAAATATAAACTTTGATTTTTGCATGATAAACGAACATTCAGGATAGACAACAGCAACATCGATTTAAAAACGCAATGACTACGAAAACCATACACGCGAATATAAGATTTATTCCGACAACGAGGAATTTGTTGTAAATGTTCTGTTCAAACTACCAGAAAAGATGGAATAATCTAGAGTCGAAATTGTAAAAAAATACGTGATTTATAAATTTCCTGATGTACGTACATAACTAATAGAAAACCCTGGTTTAATCTACCTAGTGGTGTAAAAATGCCTTTCTCATATTATTCATTTTCTCTTATATATTACAGCAAAAATTCTTCAAAGTACTACAATTTAATGTCGCTTTCGCTTGAGAAAACTGAAACTGACCCTGGGTAGTTTCATCAAACAAACACTTTCCACGAAACTGTGTTGATTTCGCACTTCGAAACTGCCTCGATTTTCAGTTCAACCGCGTTGAAACTAGGTTCGAAACTGGCTTCAAACGGTTTGACAGCAGCTATAGTGGAAACTGGGTTAGGTTTGGCATCAAGCGAAAACGAAATAAGAAAGTTGAGATGAGAAAGGCAAATTTTCTATTCCTACTTGTTCAAACCTGTCGCAGTTCGCTTCAATCGCATCGACGACATCGCACCCTGCCGCACCGTGCCGATTCGCCCACGTGGTGCACTTTGCATACAGCGCGTGTACATAAAAAATCAAATATTTCAAAAACCCTATTTGAGTACCAAAATTTTTTTGCTGAATAATATATGCAACAAGTTAACATTTAACAAAAACAAAAATCGCGTGAAGAAGGTACTTTAATATCGATTTGTTTGGAAAATTTAAGTAAAAAGTTGTAAAATTGAAACATTTGCAACAATTTTTTCTTCATTCTATGACAAAAATAGTTGTTTATCCATTTGCAAAGTTTCGTGTAATTCGAAAAAGAACTTGAGTTTCAGGAAGCATTACAATGAAAGGTATATAAATATTTATGTAACTAAAATAGTATAAATAACACTACAAAACAATAACACTTATTGAAAAATGAGCTGACCACTCCAAAAATTTTTACTCAGAGATTTCGATTTTAAAACGAACCCGACGGGTTCGGGTTGAAAAGAAGATCAGACACAAGCACAATTGCCAATTGCACAAAATTCATTCTTGTACTGTATTGAAATAAGCCATCCATAGACGAAGCTTGCAAACCCGAGCTCAGACTACAGTATTTTACTAGATTCAAATCGGGATGATATCTAAATGGAAGGACATTCTATTGCTTCCCACTCTATGTGGTAACCGGGAGCGGGTCATATCGCCGAAAGCCATTTCGCCAAAAGTCGTTTCGCCGAAAGTCGTTTCGTCGAATGCCATTTCGCCGAAAGTCGTTTCGCCGAAAAAGTCCTTTCGCCGAAAGGGTCAATTCGCCGAAAGGGTCATTTTGCCGAAAGGGTCATTTTGCCGAAAGTGTCATATCTCCTACATGTTATGTTTCCTGTTTAACTGATGTGGCGCAGCCACATAACCGAAGCATTTTCATTTAATAAACGGAAAATACCAACTACATTCGCCTGGTAGATACACCAATGCAATTGCTTTGATGTTTAGTAGCTAATAGTCAACAAGTTTTCCTGGTAACTACTTTCTGAGGTTCGTGAATCAATCTTTATTGAAGGGTACAACAATCAATCATTATTCAAGAAGTACAATGGTAGGTCAACAAAACGGAAGTTAACGCTATCATCTTTCGTTTGTCTCTAATTTAAATCAATTCTAATTACGATTTCAAGATTCGGCGAAATGTCATTCGGCGAACAACCCTTTCGGCGAAATGGCTTTCGGCGAAACGGCTTTTGGCGAAATGACTCTCGACGAAATGACCCTGATCCGTGGTAACCAATCACAAGAGTTCATTATTCTAGTTATAATGAAAAAATCCTTGCTGTATTGCACAGGAAATTTGTCAAATGACGGAAAGTTTCATTCGTAATGACTTAATGCTGGATTAGTATGGATTTTACTGGTTTAGACTGTTATTTGCATTCGGTTAGCAAAAGGGCGACTGTATGCATTTAAATGCACCATTTACCGGCCTGACGTGTACTTCTGTGGCTCAGTCGATTAACAGTCGATCACTATTTTTTTGTCGTGAATACGATTTACTTTATTATGGGGCCTTTTCAAAATTTACCCCCTGAGAGAGTGCTAAGTTTCTGATTGTGAATATCTCTTGTTGCATCTAACGTATCAACATAATTTTTAATAAAGGCCTCGGAAATATGATCACAATTTTATGATAAAATTTTCAGTTGTGTGGCATAATCTCTAGTAATTCAAAATATCTGAATTGTTTGGTATCAACGAGTAACAAAGAGGAAAACACATGACGCTTGTTTGACTTTCTCGTATTTTGAAAGCTCATAGCTCAGTGATCTGTGGAAGGATTTATATAATCTAAGTACCAATAGGTTCGAAATTTTTTAACTTGAACGTATATTGCAACAACATTGATGTTTTTCAATAGTACACTATTGAAAAACCTGTCTGATTTGATCCATTTCAGCACCAACTAATCAGAACTAATTGTGGGAGCAACATTGAAGACTTCAAGCTGAAATGCAGCGAGCGGTAATCGCAGACGGGCCGCGGCAACACAACAAAACCACACCAAAAATCATCAGTATACACGCATGGAACCATCTCGGATCTAAATGCAGATCCTGTTGGTCGTGACAATTCAAAGCATTTTTCAGTGCTTCAGATCATCATAAAGAATTAATTGAATTTTCTCTTTTGTATAAAAAGCATCAGATTTAACAAGATGGAAGTAGACAAAGCTTGCACCGTCACTAATACATTCAATTACGACTCACGCAATGCGAAAATGAAAATGAAATTCTGTTGATGTAGAACACATCTTTATACTAGTATGGGTGTCGTTCGGAAATATGCCGTGCGAAACTGGGTTGCCACGTATACAGATTAGTCTGTATTTTTATTAAAAAGAACTGTTTCAGAATGTTTAATGGAACTAATCTGAACTTCAGTTTAGGTGCATAGTTTCAATTCTAGTAGTGAAAAAGAGGAATGCTTGCATAATTCATACAATTGATCAACTAATTGATATTCGGAAGTGTTAATGAACATGCCACTTGGATTTCGTATTCACGACATCCAAGTATGACATTAACCACCCGCCTTTTTATTTCAATGAATTTTATGTTATGGAATTTTCTAACCACACAATATTACATGTTTTTGCTCGTAAATTTGTGGGAACAGCGACGCTCCATTTATGTGCACCTCTACGATTTAAAATCATAGGGTTTTTCGAAGTGTAGTTTCAGCAAATTATTTAACATCCGTCATGAGGAGCCGATCTAATTTACGCTCATAAATGTTGCGAAACATTCGAAATCTTTATGCAGAACAGTGTCATTTATGTAAAATCTCCAAATCTTTTCGAGGATTGGAGGATTTATGTGCCTTTTGTCATTTACAAATCCTTTTGTTTTGTGTTGTTTTTCAACCTTATCATTACGGAATCAATTAGTAATCATTTTGAATGAATAATTTTTATTAACATTTTTTGTTTGAAATAAGCACACCGAAAGCATTTTTCAATCACACTTTTATGAATACTTTTGTGATTTCAATGTGATTCTTCGTTCCATTCAACACTTCAATGTGACATAACTAAATATTTAACATTTTTGCTATTTGGTTGTAATTTAGGTGCCAAAGAATTTGCCACACAGCAAACACTGACAATAAAGTACAACATGAATCAATTGACGAACACAAGTAATACCTTCCAATGTAACCTGCTTGTGGTCCTAGTCCATTACGGTCGTCCATAACTCTTTGTGGCTGATTGTTTACAACTTTACCGTCGTCGTTACCTTTCCATGTGCCATCATCTTCCTTGAAAGATGAGCTCCTAGTTGGACGATCGAAAACAGCGTAAAAAAAATCAGATATGAATATATATAATATATTGAACAAATACAAAGTAATTAATAAACAATAGAACTGTTAAAATTGCCAGAGTATAAAATTATGCTGTATTATACTATATACATTTGAAAGTCAGTAATTCAAATGGTTTCAGACACTAGTTAGAGGATCTATTTAGGCAAAATAGTCATACTTATTGCAAGGCAATACGCAGATGCCACAGCATTTCTCCATTCCACTGAGATTTTTTTCGGCTTCTCGCATATCAGCATTGATCTGATCCATGCCTTCCTCGATGCGATCCAGTTGTTCTGCGATTGCATTGTATTCGGATGTGCAGAGATTCGACGGAAAAAATAACGCATTAGCAAATAGGTTGTCAAGACTGCTGTGTAGAACCCCCCTGGAGGGATGTCTATAATGTCATGTCAAAAGCATTTTGTGGAAAGATGAGATACATAACATATAAATTAACCAAGTATAATACTGTGCTATGGAATACTAAATTAATCGTTCAGGTAAAATGCAGGATTATGAGAACAACTGTTTGAAGATGGTAGAATTGAAAGCAGGGAGTGTAATAGAACGAACTACATGCAAAATATTACTGTTTTCCATTTGATGACAAAGAAAATTGCGACTTTTCGATAAGTGGAATGATGCAATAAGTATAATAGGAAGTATCTACTTGAATTTAATCAAGTATCATGGTAAAAAGTAACTGTGGCCTAGCAATTTAAATATTAAGTACTTTTAAATTGCTAAGTTTAAGTATTGTATTGTATTGTATTGTTAGACAAACAGTGAGAGAAAACTTAATATAAACAAAACATGGAATTCAACACAGGGTAATAAAATGATATTGACCCCAATTGGTACTGGATGTTCGAATGGGTTTTTAGAATATTTCTGCGATTTATTGATTACTTCAAGCAATACATTATGAATAGGACTGTTGCTGTTTGTAAATAACAATGAGGTATTCTAGATCACGAACTGAAGAACAATTGCAGAGAAGAATCTTATGATTGTCAGTAATAAGATTTATAACATCCGTTTGTATGATAAGAAATAAATAGCAACCTGCCATGATATCTTTAAAAGAGCAGAAATACCCTAAAATAAATTTTCTATGCTAAAGTTAACAGAGTTTAACTAACAAATTGACCTATACTAAGTAACTTTTACGAAACTAAGCATTATTCAAACAACGAAAATCGAACCATTAACGAAAAAAAATCAAAAGTTATTACGAAATATCCAGAAAGGTACAACCCGTGTTTTGAATATTATGTAAGTTTTGTATTTACTCACTTGTGATGAATCTACATTAAAAGATTGTTGTATTTTGTGGAGTTCGTTTTTGATATATAATTGTAAGGCAATAAGAAGCAGAGTTTGCGTTAGTTGTTCAATGTGATCAATTTCTGTGCGGTGCAGCTGTTTTTGTACTGTAGCTAATTGTAAAACCAACATTAATGCAGACGGATACTGTTGGATTCTACTATCTGTAATTTTAGTTTGTAAGTGAAAAGGCTTTTCAAATTAGAGTGCACGTTATGTACGTGGTACATTGTAGTGATTTGTGATCTTAGATGTTTTGTTCGCTGTTACTTGGTATATTGCACAAACATTGTAGGATCATGTTGTTTAATTGTTTAAAAGATATTATAGAGAAGAATCTTATTCCAAGAATCTACTTCGGTGTACCCCTACGATTGATACCTTCATGCTATACATTGTTGTGTTAGTAGACCTTCTCCCTTACCATTTTTACAAAAAGTAGCAATGTTCATAGCTTTTGCTTTCTTGAAAAAGAAAATCACCAAAATAGTCAATTTTGATGTTATTGGCAAACTGTATTAGTTCGTGAAGATTACAGTGACAGAGCTCAATGACATACATGTTTGCACTGATTATTATTTCGAAAACAAAAACTATTCGCAGGCTTATTTGATTCTAATTGTTAGTACAGTTTATAACAAGTAGTTAATGTCTTACCTCCTTGCTCATCCAGCATAACGATGGTACGCATTCCCACTTCAGTGCTCTAGATCAAAAAATATTACAAATCTCATCTTAGCAAATACCGTTTCATTCATATAACTTAAGTAACTGGGTTTTAAAGTTACTTAAAGATAAGGTGTCTCAAGTTGATTTATTGCGCTCATTGCTACTATTTCTACTATTGTTCTTTAATAATGTTCCTGCATTGCATCTTTTAAAGCCTAACTCACTAATCACTACAATTTCGCACAATCTCTCATTAGTATTGTTATTCATCAAGTTAGGCTACTCATAAAATACAAATGCGTTTTAATGTTGATTTGATTATATAGTGTACTAAGTCAAACTCGACGATCTAAAACCAGAATAGATGTAGCTTACCGCCTTGTTCACATCATAAATTTAACGACCTTAGTCTCGCTTCTTCGCTCTACAATTGGGATTGAAATTAGAAAAAACCAAACAAATGCATAAAGAACGCACAACTTAAAATAAATTAAAGAATCCGTCATTTGTAAGTAAAACTAGCCTTGTGAACGATTGCATAGCAAACTGAAAATCACTATTTTTATTCATATTTTTATTGTGTATTTAATCAAAACCAAATAAAACAAACCACAAAAGCATCTAGGTATATGATAGCAGTTATCTAAATATAAGACAATTCAATCAACGTTAAGCCGACATAAAGCTGTAGAGAATACTTTGTATTGTGTAGTGGTATACATTTAAACGCGTTGTAACTTAAATAACTCACTTCAGTTTTTGTTACTACATGTATTGGAATTATTTGTGTAGAAAAAATTGCTTTCTCAAATATACTTAATACTGTGCAATATTATAGTAAATTAACTTGTATGATTGATTTAATAGCAGGATTTTTGAGTTAGAACAAACGAAAACGAGTTGGGTATCCAAACTGTTTGTGTAATCATTTCGTGTTATTAAAATAGTGCTATGTTATTAAAATATTGCTCTGTGAATCTTCAGTCGCTATGATTATTTTACGAGTTTTTTTTCAATCAAATCTACATAATATATTTTCATTATATGTACAAAGTTCTCCATAGTTATAAATGTAATAAATCATTTTGAAATTTAATTCTATTTTATTAAAAATCTTTCAATAAGCCAGAACAAGAATAAATCTAGCCGATTTCTTCAAACAACTAGCATACAAACATAACAAGAAGAGTAGATGAGAAATAAAATACTCGACTGATCATTCATTGACAATGATAACAATAGAATTGCAAAATAGTAAAAGCGATGAAGATGCAATAGATTGGAAGAAAGTGGAAAGTAACGATTTTATTGTTTAGGCATATGTTAATCAAGAGAGTACTGAGGATAATGTGATTATACTTGATAAATGAGGGACGTGGGGTATAGAAAATATATTACGTTATGTGTCTTTATGTCGACTCACCTCCCTGATCGTCAAGGGCTACCAGGGTGCGAATCCCGGCTTCCTTGCTCTGTTTTCGGCGGCATAAGGATAATTAGGCAAGCAATAAGTGTCAATATGTAGTACCTCTGTAAGTTTCGTTGATTGTTTGAAAGATTTTTTGCATATATTCTACTTGGTTTAGAGTAGTGAATGTATACCATTTATGTAAGATATAAAGTAAACAAAACACCTATCCACTTTGTTACTTCTGTAGTTGTGTTAGATATTTTTCTGATGTTCATTCAAGAATGTCTGATACATTATTATTCTGACTTAAATATATTTAATAATAAAAATCAAAATATTTCTCAATAAAAAGCTATATTAACTAAACAGTTTCCTATTTCAGTAAAATAATAGTTTGTGCAATAACAAAAATATGAGACACCTGATTGATGAAATGTATATTGGAAATATGGTAGCATGGTTGCATCCGAATTTACTCAGTAGATCATTGTGTTTGTTTAGTTATTACATGTGCATTTGGGGGAAACATAAAGTATTATTTAATTCGATTGTAGTTCTGCAGTGTTCATTGTTAATTTTTGTTTAACCCTTTAAAAATAATTGACTAATCTATTTAGAAATCGCTTATACAAACAAGACGAACATTGAATGTGTGCTGTACAAACAAATGAAGACTGTTTCATATAGAAAGCACACAAAACATAATTTGCTCGTAGACACAAGATTTTTTATTTTAGGTATGCTATTTTTCAAAGCAAATATTGGAAGATATTAGAAAAATATTTCGCCGTTATCGTCAAAACATTCATAGCATTAACATTAGAACATGGAGGTCACCTGACCAACAGACCGAAAACCAAATCGACCACGTTTTGATCGACGGAAAATTTTTCTCGGAAATCAACAATGTTCGCACCTACCGCAGTGCGAATATAGATTCGGACCACTACTTGGTTGCTGTATGCATGCGCTCAAAACTTTCGACGGTGGCTACCCAACGTCGAAACCGAACGTCGCGGTTTAACATCGCGCGGCTCCGGGATGCTGGAGTAGCCCAAGATTACGCGCAGCAGTTGGCAGTGGCACTACCAACGGAAGAGCAGCTTGGTGCAGCTACTCTTGAAGATGGCTGGAGAGACATCCGTTCTGCCATAGGTAGCACTGCATCAGCAACACTAGGTTCGGCGGCTCCGAACGTAAGGAACGACTGGTTCGACGACGAATGTGAACAGTTAGTGGCCGAGAAGAATGCAGCTTGGGCGAGCAAGCTGCAACACCGGACGAGAGCAAACGAGGAGCGATACAGACAGGCGCGGAACAGACTAAACTCGGTATCCCGTAGAAAAAAGCGCCAACAGGAAGACCGAGATCGCGAAGCGATGGAACAGCTGTTCCGTGCTAATGACACAAGGAAGTTCTACGAGAAGGTTAACCGTTCGCGCAGAGACCATGTGCCACAGGCCGATATGTGCAAGTACACCAACGGGGATCTTCTCACGAACGACTGTGAGGTGATCGAGAGGTGACGGCAGTATTTCGACGAGCACCTCAATGGCGATGTGGCGGAATACGAAGGTGGCGGCGCGGTAACGAACTTGAGAACGCGTGCGGAGGACGATTGACTGCCGGTCCCAGCCCTACAAGAAGTCGAGGAGGTGGTAAGCCGGTTAAAAAATAATAAGGCCGCTGGCGTTGACCAACTACCAAGCGAGCTACTAAAACACGGTGGTAATGCACTAGTGAAAGCACTGCAATGGGTCGTTACCAATATCTGGGAGGACGAGATTTTACCGGAGGAATGGATGGAAAAAAAGGACGATAAGCTGGATTGCTGCAATTACCGCGCAATAACTCTACTGAACGCCGCCTACAAGGTACTCTCCCAAATCTTATGCCGTCGACTTTCACCGATTGCAAACGAATTCGTGGGACAATATCAGGCAGGATTTATGGGCGAACGCGCTACCACGGACCAAGTGTTCGCCATCCGTCAGATGTTGCAAAAGTGCAAAGAATACAATGTACCCACACATCACTTATTCATCGATTTCAAATCAGCCAACGACACAATCGATCGAGAACAGCTATGGAAAATCATGCACGACTACGGATTTCCGGACAAACTGATACGATTGGTCAAGGCTACGATGGATCGAGTGATGTGCGTTGTTCGAATATCGAGGATAAACTCGAGTCCCTTCGAAACTCGCAGAGGGCTACGGCAAGGTGATGGCCTTTCGTGTCTGCTATTCAACATTGCTTTGGAGGGTGTGATAAGAAGAGCGAAGATAGACACGAGTGGCACGATTTTCAGAAAGTCCGTCCAGCTACTTGGTTTCGCTGATGATATTGATATTATAGCACGCAACTTTGAGAAGTTGGAAGATACGTACATCGGACTAAAAGCTGAGGCCAAGCGGATCGGACTAGACATCAATGTGTCAAAGACAAAGTACATGAAAGGCAGGGGCTCGAGAGAAGATAACGTCAGCCACCTATTACGAGTTCTGATTGGTTGTGATGAAATCGAAATGGTCGACGAGTTCGTGTACTTGGGCTCACTGGTGACTGCCGATAATATCACACAAGCAGAGAAATTCAGAGACGCATACTGTCAGGAAATCGTGCTTACTTTGGACTGCGCAGGACGCTTCGATCGAGCAAAATTCGCCGTCGTACGAAGTTAACTATCTACAAAACGCTGATTAGACCGGTTATCCTCTCCGAGCACGAGTCCTGGACAATGCTTGCGGAGGATCAACGCGCACTAGGTGTTTTTGAACGGAAGGTGTTGCGAACTATCTTCGACGGAGTGCGGATGGAAGACGGTACGTGGAGAAGGCAAATGAACCATGAACTGCACCAGTTGCTGGGAGGACCAACCCTCGTCCAAACGGCCAAGGTCGGGCGGTTACGGTGGCCGGGCATGTTGTTAGAATGTCGGAGAACAACCCGGTTAAAATGATTCTCGATAATGATCCGACCGGTATAAGAAGAAGAGGCGCGCAGCGGGCAAGATGGATCGATCAAATTGAGGACGACCTGCGGACCCTTCGCAGCTACCGAGGCTGGCGGCGAACAGCCATGAACCGAGTTGAATGGAGACGCCTCCTGTATACAGCAGAGACCAGCGTGGTCTACGACTGAAAGAGTAAGAGTAAGTATTAATATTAGAAATTATCGTGAAAAATATATAAAATTGTTAAACACGTTTTAGTGTAGAAGGGAAAAACAAATAATTCCCCAGAGAAATATGATAAAATATCTCACTTAAAACAGTATTCAACAGAAACCAAATTTTTTTTTCTCAGCAACTCCCCTACGGAAGAAAAATATTTATTTCTCTTATTTTGTAAGATTTCGTGATTAGAGTCACTTAAGTAACAGAAGAAGGTTCCATTTTTCTAAGGAAATACATCGAATGAATAATGTGCTGAAGTTATCCGGAAGAAGTGATATATACAAATAATGCAACGGTATGAATTAACACAAACTATTTTTCATGACAACGATGTTTGTTATGAAAAGTACCATTGGAGATCGCGTACGGTATACTAAGTTCTGTTGGATATTGTATTGTATTGGATACTTGATAAATTAATGATGATAGTGGACAGGTGGCGATTAGTGCGCACCTGAGCCTTTATAAATATTACAAACAAAATAATAATATTTTCAAGATCGTAAACACGTCTACAGAAACTTGAAATCTTACTTTACAATAACCTCATATGAAATATTACAACTATTATCTTGTTTTCGACCACGAAAGCTACAAAATGGTCATGTTTTGTTCATAACAGTGCGCAAGGGTAAAATAACAGTGTGCGGTGACACATAATACGCACAATGAGTTTTCCGTAAATCTCGAGTCTTAGTAAAAAGAAAAAAGGTTCGATTCAAATCGTAGGATGCACACGAATCAACCCTTGGATATGTTACACATACAATTATTTTTTGGAGAAGTTTACCAAATCTCGCGAATTTGAACAAACTCGGAGCAATTTACACATACATCACTATTTTTTCTTGAAGTATTTTAAAAATTTAGTATTTTAAAAACACTTTTCAATTCCCAATTTTCCTCCAAGCAGCTCAAAAACACTCGCTCATGACTAAGGATTTGTGTGTGTTTGATTCAAAATCAGTTTGTGTAAAATCAGTGCCCTCTTCCTATAACAGCTCAGCAAAACGGGATCATTTTCGTGAGCAAAAAAAGGTCCGGCACTTTCAAGCACCCTGTCGGAAATACATTGATATTTTGTTTTCCTGGAAAATTGAGGACTTTTATAGGTTTATTAACGGTCTGTGGTCGTTTTCGGGAATCTGTGCCAGTTGAGAATTTTTTTTTTCGATTATAGAGGTTTTAAACAAAAGGTCATTCGCCTCTTCTGGCCAGAAAAACTTTCTGACCCTATGTGCGGGGTTGGGAATCGAAACCAGGTGGGCAGCGTGAAAGACATCGACTTACCCATCACGCTATACCCTTCCCCCGGTTGAGAATCTGTGAAACACGGATTAATCTGTGAACCTGGTATCTCTGCTCATGAAACAGTCGTTTATTTGTCGCATTTATAAAAGTGGTCATCGATGTAATGTAATGCAGTGAATTATCGCGAAATAACAAGCCTCTCGGCATCGTCGAAATTTTTCGAGATAATTGTGTTGCAATTCTGCATCGCGCAAAGAATTATATCTCGTTCGAAAAGCATGGTTTTATGCCTGGGAGATCAGTTACAACGAATTTGTTGGCCTTCACATCCCACTGCATAACTAGTATGGAAGCTAAAACACAAATGTTATATAAAATGTTCAAAACGACGTATGTAACAATGAGAGATTCTCTTTGTTTACTTTCTCTTTCGATTATTGCGAAATATTCCTGCTTTTTTCGGTAATTTCTCCAGAGCAGATTAAAAGATGATAGCTTTAGTTATTATTATCGGTAAATTATTGGAGAGAAGGATTGCTAAGAGTGCCGTAATAATCAAAAGAGAAAGTAAACAAAGAGAATTGTTACATACGTTGTTTTGAACATTTTATACAGAATGGATGTTATCTATAACGATCTCAAAGCTGCTTTTGACACAATAGATCATACCTTATGATAAAAAAAAGAACCGGAATTTTCATTTTAAGATTCCCGCGCTTGTCCAATCGGTAAACTTTTATTCTCTCAACGTTGGCAACACTTTTATACACATTCTGTCAAATTTTGACGCACGATTAGTTTTTGTTTGGCGTCTGTACAAAGAAGCTGAAAAATTTTCGTGTGGCGATTTTTATAATGGATGAAAATTTATAACAACGTGCGTGCATCAAATTTTGTGTTGCAAATGGATTCAAGAGTTCCGAAATGTTGAAAATGTTAGCAAAGGCCTTTGGTGAATCGTGTCTAGGAAAAACACAGGCATACGAGTGGTATAAACGCTTCAAAGGTGGTCGTACAAGCTTGGATCATGATGAGATCCCTGGCCGCCCAACAACATCTGTTACTGAAGAAAACATTGAATCGGCGAAGCAAATCGTGTTGCAAAATCGTTCTGTACCGATTAGAGAGATTGCTGTGTTGTTGGACATCTCTTATGGATCAGCCGAACACATTTTAACTGATGTTTTGGGTTTGAAACGCGTCGCTTCTCGGCTGGTGCCAAAAAAGCTGAATTCATTCAAAAACAGCGTCGTGTTGATGTGGCCAAAGAGATGATTTCTAACTCAGATAGTGACCCCACATTCATCGAATGCATCACAACTGGTGATGAGGTGTGGATCTATGAATATGACGTCGAAACCGCACAACAATCGACCAAATGGCGCTTCGAAGGCGAGCTGTTGTTCTAAATTTTCATCCATTATAAAAATCACCACACGAAAATTTTACAACTTCTTTGTATAGACGCCAAACAAAAACTAATCGTACGATATGCGTCAAAATTTGACACAATGTGTATAAAAGTGTTACCAACGTTGAGAGAATAAAAGTTTACCGATTGGACAAGCGCGGGAATTTAAAAATGAAAATTCCGGTTCTTTTTTGATCATATGGTATAGTCTCTTCATTTGACAGGAACGTGATCCACATGTAGCGTTTACTACCGAAACTCAAGCTTGCTACGTGTTATTCAAATGGCCTTAGAAAGAAAATTTCCTGATCGAATATCTCATCCGATCGTACAAAAAACATTAGCATTAAGTTTTTCTATAAATATCTATCATGAAATTACTTCGAAGAACAAAATGCTTCACTATGCTTCACAAATCTGATGTAAGGGCAAATTAAATACACTGTTCGGTTATAACTCACAAATGTTAAGAGTAAAAAATGTGTGCGTTTCGAGAGTGCCTGGATATTGGTATTTAAGCACTACAAGGGAATACAATTTTGCTTTCACAGAAAAGGCAAAGTGTAGGTAAAATATAGAAAATACTGGACAGGTAATGACAATAATAGCAGACCAATAAATCCTTGTTTATGACAGAAGAAGTAGCATGCTACATATTATCGTAAAAAAGTAAAAATAGAACCAAACATATATGACGCTATTATTTCATGAACTAATATTATACTTAAAAATCCTATTGGTTTGATGGAACCTGCACACGACGCAATATATTATTAAATATTCATATAAATTTATCATATATACTATAAATCAAGATGGAACATGCAACACGTACGCACAGCTTCAGCCAAAAATACACTAACATAAAACAACTGAAAAATTTGTTGGCATATGTTGACACCACATGCTCTAACTGAGATCGGTGCGAAAATATTCTCAAATTATACAATCTCACGAGTTATGTGTGTGTTTTCCATTTCATATCAAATGTTTCCAGTAAAAATCATGAAAAAAAATATACGTTGGGTAAGATTCATACACGTAAAAACATCTTTCTTGTTATTGCTCAACGCTACACCAGCTCTTCGGGTTATCTTTGCATGTATTTGCAAATCCTCTGTATCTTGAAATATATAACATAATATCGAAAACAGAAACAATTAAATATAAATTCCGAGTTCCATTTAAAATACTACAAAATCATCAGAATTCATTTTAGCATTCAATGGTGTAATCAGTTTCTATGATCCGAGAGCCATATGAATGCAAGCTTGGTAACTCATTTAAAACAATCGCTGAATCCAAATAAATCGCTTAAACTGTGATTGGTTTTACTAACTCGTTCTTTTTGGTGTTTCCAAACATCATAGCAAAAACGAGCTAAATATTCAAGTATTAAATATTCATAGAATGTTATTTTGGGAAAGGTACAATTTCTCGAAAAAGAGGAGCTTATCGAGTTTACATATATCGTCTGTACAAATAGTACGATCCTTCTGACATGGACTAGCGCCGCATACTCTGAATCATCGACCCGTGATGAATGACTATGATTAGTCATTCATCTTAGGGTGTAATAAGGTTTGCCCCAACAACTATTAGATCAGAAAAGATATTATAACTGGCTTAGCCTTTCTCGGTTTAACTAAATATTTTTCTGCTAACAGAAGAAAGATTATTGTGTAACATTGGAAATTATTTCGAGTTTGTCAAATTTCTATAAAATTCTGCAAAGGTTTGGGACGATACTGTAAACTACTAACATTCGAGTATATCTTTAGTTCAACGTGGCATTTGTTCTACCGTTGTCAGTCGACATATCGACATTGTGCACTGGACAATAAGTCTTCTTAGATATAATGTTCCATTTAGTAGGATAACGGTACGGTAGGTTAGACGGTACTAGTTACAAGATCGAGTTTTTCCTCTGCTGAGGGAGATTCTATTTCCACAGATTTTATACATTGTTTTATCCTATTTGATTTAGTTTTGTTGTTGGCTAATATCGCCAAAAAACAATAAACGCACAGATTTGATACTTTCATTTTTGAAAATATCAGTGGTGAAATCAGGTGTGAAGTGAAAAATGTAAGTTAAAAAATCATTCATCGCATTTCAACAGTATTACAATTGAGGAAATATTACCTGTGTTGCTAGAAATCACTTTAAAGCACAATGAAACAAGGAACTACAATGAACAGAACTTTGCGAAAACAGAATTCGAGTAACCAAGTAGTCAAACAGTTCGTACTTCATTATTCTAGTGCAGGGGTCGAGCACCAGCGGATAACGAGCCACATGCGTTTTTTAGATGTAAGGCTAAAGCAACGGAAAGCTTCATATGCTAATTTTATGTATTTTATTTCCGTTAAAAATGGATGAAATTGTGATTTCATACTTTCTTGAGTTAAAAGATTCAATAAGTAATGCCGTCGATCTTATTTACAATACAAAGCTTTTTTCGAATAAATATACGAAAGACATTGAACACGCAAACCAAGAATATAAGAGATGGTGGGGCAAGTGTGCCATGCTAAGAGTTTTCGTCTTTCTGCAATAAATTAAGGTCTGAGGACAGAGGGTCGCGTGTTGAGTTTTAAATCGACCACGTGGCTCGCTCAATTAACTTTGCGCATCGTATTTCTCTTGTGCTCTCGCGTATATGAGCAAACTGTACCGGGTTGCCAGCATACATGTTATTATTTTGATGAAAAATTTTATTACATAAACCCGAACATTACATAGATTCCAATGAACAATGAAAAAATATTCAACTTTCACAAAGATTGAAAGCGAAACAAAAAATGTGAAAAATATACAATGAAACGTCTGTTTGTTTGGCAGCCTTGTCGAGCCAATTTTATTTCTCTCTCCTTTTTCAGAATGCTATCAGGAAAACAAAGCGAAAAAAATGGCGGATGCATTGAAACTAACTTTGTATCACAGAAAAATACAAGACTTTATTTTTATCGCGATAACATATATGTTTTACGTACTAATCGCATCTAAACTAAATTATCTAGACCTTGTCACGGCAGATTTATGATACAAGCCTTCAAAGCCGAGATATTCGATGAACAAGTAGAGGTATGCATTTCCGAGCGTTCCAATTTTCAGTAGTTCTTCAGTCAGAAAAAAATACAACCGCTAAACTTAATGAAACATTCTGAAAATTTCACAGAATATTCTCAACTAAATTTCGAAGAGATTGTCACGTGGGTTTTTCTATATTCTGCCCCGTTTCCAAGAAAATCTAATTTGAAACGGGAAAATAGCAAAAAACCTACCACTTTACGGTACTGTCCTCAGCCCTTAAGGTGAAATGTAGCGGAATGCGAAAATCGCGTTTTTGATCAATTATTCAAAAACTAGACCGATTTTCGAAAAACCAAAAACACTTAAGTTTTCGAAATCAAATTTATCATAACTAAGTATTCTTAGAATTTTGAAATTTTGCTTTGCCGAGCCGTAATTGGTTTTTGAAATGTATAAACGGTCACTGTTCCGTCCCACGGGGATGATTTTTGAACTGAAAAGTAGTATTTGTAGCAGAATTTCACAAAGAATCTGAAAATGCAACTCAAAATTATAAAATTTTAGCGAAAACAACCGAAAATTGAAAAAGTTTTCATAAATTTTTTTGCATTTTTTTTATTGCTTGCGCGCTGCTGTTTCGTATTGAGGTGGTGTGAGAAATGCACGGTGGGCACGGTGGCATTATATCGTGAGCAAAAATTACATGTAAAATTATGACGCAAATTTATGCAGCATTGGGTTTTGTGTTGAAATAAAAACGACTTGAATACAATAAAATGAGTATTGTAAGAAATCGTTTATTTTCTGAGTAGCTGTCATTTATACAAACAATGTGATAAACATTGAGGGCCAGCTTCGAGCCAGTCAGCATGGAAAACTTATTGGAATTCATTGGTTTTTCAATTATTATGAATACAATGAATCAACGCTTGATTTTGCTTTCAAAATCGATTGAATAATAAGGAACTACGAAATAACTTTATATTCAATTTCGTGCCCCAAATATGTGCTTGAGAAAAGATTCACTAAATAATTTTAACTGCATGTTTGGTCTTCGGTTCGTTATCGTTGAAACAGACATTTCTAGACTCATCATGCTATATAATTCCGAAAGTCGCTTCCGAAAAAAAGTTAATGGTGAATACTTTTACGTAAATTCTATCTCATCGGCGGGAAGGGCCTGGTGAACGACTGGCAAAGATATCGAAAATACTTGAATGTTCTCTTGTCTTCAACCGTTCTTTTGAAGGAGAATCGATGCTTGCTACTAAAATCAGGCATATACATGGTTAGCAAGTTAGTCAATACATATACATTTAACCTCATGTTAATCATTCATAATTACTCATGATATATAGCTCTAGTGTAAGAGTAATCACTAACAATGATGATTGAATCAGCATATATTCAAAGTGTGAAGAATTCTAAAATCCATTACGTCCCGTCTTTTTTACAAGCCAATATAACGAGAGGTAAACCCACTGCGCTCAATCATTGAAAAAAGTTCTTGTTTCTATGTGGTCGTTTTTCTTGGTACGCTTTGTGCGACGGTTCGTTCAACAAAAACGTTTTTCAATGATTGAGCGCAGTGGGTTTACCTCACGTTATATTGGCTTGTAAAAAAGACTGAACGTAATGGATTTTGAATCCTTCACACTTTGAATATATGCTAATACAATCGTTATTGTTAGTGATTACTCTTACACTAGAGCTATAAATCATGAGTAATTATGAATAACTAACATGAGGTTATATGTATATGTATTAACCAACTTGATAACCATGTATATGCCTGTTGTTTATCAATGTTTATCACATTGTTTATATCACGATAATACTTGGTTTGTATTTCATTCAGTAGCTTATCAATGATGAAGTTATAGTTTTGCTATAAAAATTGCTACAATCTAAAATAATACCTGTTATACGATATCACACAGCCAAGTTTTATTGCTTCAGCAACATCAATGCATTGAACTCAACAGAATTGGACATTATTAGCATTATAAATGACAGTTACTTAGAAAATAAACAATTTCTTACAATACCCATTTTATTGTATTCAAGTCGTTTTTATTTCAACACAAAACCCAATGCTGCATAAATTCGCGTCATAATTTTACATGTAATTTTTGCTCACGATATAATGCCACCGTGCCCACCGTGCATTTCTCACACCACCTCAATACGAAACAGCAGCGCGCAAGCAATAAAAAAAATGCGGAAAAGTTTATGTACACTTTCTCAAATTTCGGTTGTTTTAGCTAAAATTTTATAATTTTGAGTTGCATTTTCAGATTCTTTGTGAAATTCTGCTACAAACACTACTTTTCAGTTCTAAAATCATCCCCGTGGGACGGAACAGTTACCGTTTATACATTTCAAAAACCAATTACGGCTCGGCAAAGCAAAATTTCAAAATTCTAAGAATACTTAGTTATGATAAATTTGATTTCGAAAACTTAAGTGTTTTTGGTTTTTCGAAAATCGGTCTAGTTTTTGAATAATTGATCAAAAACGCGATTTTCGCATTCCGCTACATTTCACCTTAACGCTTGATTTTGATAATTGATACGTATATTAAGTACTTTCAGGAGTACCCTCGACAGTCCATTATATGAAGTACGTTTATTTTAGAAATGAGTTCAACTCCTATGGATTTTTTAAGGACACCAATGAATAAAAAAATAAGATGCCTTGTAAAATCAATTCTCTGATTCCTTGAGGAAATCTTTTCTCAACAATATTTCACATATATCTGGTTTAAATAATAGGTAAAATGTATAAAACTGTTTACACGTGCTCGCTTTCGTCGTACGATTCGATCTAGTTCCCAAAAATTCAAGTATAAAAAAAATCATCATCATTTACTTCTCTGAAGTTTTCCGCGGCATGTCGAATTCTTTAGCCGCCTTTCGAATTCTTAAGCCACCACCGTGCACCTGGATTGCACCCTTGTATGTCCGTACCATCGTTCACAATCTGCTTTTAGTTGTTGTTTCAACACTGATCGACTTTGAGGTTAGGTTTGTTCACCATCTGCTATGGCACACCTGCCCCATAGCAATATGGCGAACTTGCCCCGTTATAAACCGATTGCAAAATCATGGTACTATTAAATCAATTATCGGTATTCAATTTTGAACAACAAAAAGATATACCAATGGTCTGACATTAAAATGAAACCAAACCATACCAAATGGATAATAATTGAAAAACTCTTATTTTATAAGATCTCGTTCTTATATTATCTGTGTGCTAATTACAAGATCTGGTTTGTTTGGATTTCACGCCCAAATAAATAAATGAGAAAAATTGAAGCAATATGAAATTATATCGTGGATATTCAATGAACAAACCCAAATGTGTATATTTATGATAAATGCTTATTCTATGTGAAAATTGTGGGGTGGCACAATTGCCCCTCACCTCCCCATAACACTGCTCGTTTCAATTTGTATTTGGCTTGTGTATAAGGTTAGGTGTTGCTTGCTAACGTTTTTGGAGCCTTGGTATTTAGCCACATACGTAAAATGTGTGTTAATTTTTTTGTACGTATAATTGCGATAGATGTCGATTGCTAATGTTCCGCATGTAAAAGTACCATACATAATAAACTATTCCTTATATAATCCAAACCATATTCTTGAACGTTTGATGATAACTAATATAGTTGGTTAATGGTATTAGTTTATACGGGGTATTACCAAATACAAATTATAATACGGAATACTTCGACAAATTTTCAAGGACACATTTTGCATTGTGCGGTACACTGTCACTGGGTTGGCGGTTCAATGCATAGGACGCTGGCCTTACAAGCCAGTTGTCGTATGTTCGATCCCCGACCTGGAAGGATTCTTAGTGTTAGTAGGATCCATAGTAAAAGCCATGCAATGATTCTGTACACTAAGAATCGGCTGCGCAGTCTGTTGAAACAGAAAGGCCAAATTCCACAAAAGGAATGTAATGCCAGGACTTTGACTTTGGTACACTGTCATGATACACTGTCAGGGTGACAATGTACTTTAACGAGTTCTCTATAAAACTAGCAACACTGAATGGTAAGAACAAGTTCACCATAGTTACTGTTTATTATAGTGAAAAATAAATAAACAAACAGTTTTTATCTGATAATCAAGATCACAAGCGAAATGTAAGTTAAACAATAATCTAGAATGGTTAAGCAACCATGAATATACTATTAGCTGTATTGATATTTGTAGATTCGTGGGTGCTTGTGTTCATTTTTCATCTTTTGTGCTAGTGCCGGTGATATTTACACTGATTGTTGCAGTTTAATACAGCAACGATAAACATAAACAAACAAGTTTGTTTTGCACCGTAGCAACTAGCATAAAGCGTTTCCGGAAACGAACTCCTTCCACATTTTCAAACTATCGCAATGAAAGGGAGTAATTTGCTAGGCTTACTTGTTCAGGCTGTGAACCAAACATTGGCGGTTCGTTTGTATGGGACTTAGGGGTATTATTATTTGTATTTGGTATTACGTAACAATTGATGATCGCGGTATACTTTTACGAGTACGATTTTTATAAATAAGGTTAAGAATTCCTCATTATGTGTCAGTAATTAAAGTAGAAAATTGATCTTATAACCTGGAAACTATTTTGAGATCCTCCCAATTCTGAATCTTATCTGAGAAAGCATCTTATTCACACGGATTGAAATCTGTTTGTTTAAATACTCCTTAAAGAATGGTACCAAACATTGAGCATGCATTGAGAAAAAAATGAGTTCAACTCCTGTGCCTGTGAAATCAATTCTCTGATTCCTTGAGGAATTGTTTTCTCAACAATATTTCACATATATCTGGTTTAAATAATACGTAAAAAGATATAAAACTGTTTACACGTGGTCACTTTCGTCGTGCTATTCGATATAGTTCCCAAAAATTCAAGTTCAGGTTTGACATAATTTTCAACAAATATACATTGAGTTGCTATGAGTTACGAGTCGTAAAATCTTTCTTCCTTCACAGAAAAAATAATTAAATTTTCCCGACATATAAATAAAAAGTGATCCTTAATAGACATCAGTTGAATTTAAAATTTAATTGAAACCAATCATCAATCTGAAGCTGAACATATTTTTACAAACTCAGATTCGAATAGAAGGTCTAGTGGTCCCATGAACTGCTGTTAAATTTTATCTGGATTCGACGTCCGGTCTCGAAATTACAAGACAAGGAGTACCAAAATGATAGAAGATATGTGTTGAAAGTTTCAATATGAGACGACACAAAAAATTTAACAGTTCTTCAAAACTATTTTTAAAAAGTACGCCGTCTTCAGTTACTATTTAATTTTATACGGATCTGGTAATCAGTCCGGTAATTACAGGCTGTCAAATAATGAGACTTTAAATTGTCATATAAGTGATGAAGTAAAAGAGGAACGAAAATTTTGCGTAATATTTCAGAACATGAAAATTTCTCGATCATAGCAAATAATCGGAGCATTTATTCTGAATTAATCAGTCCATTTATTCTCAGCAAATCTCTCCTTCTATCTATTAGGAGATTGAAAAGCTAATATTTTTTCAGTAAACAAACCAGGTCGAACACTGTTTCATATTCTATTGGGTCTGCAAATGCTTCTGAAACAGAGTTTAAATGGCAGATTTTCAATTATACCCTTCGTAAGCCTATTTATGCTATCGTTCATGTGCTAAGACACTTAGACTAAAATAATTTTTTACCAAGAATTGATCCACTGGTTTCCTGTTCCATGTCGCAAAAGGCCACAAAAATAGGAACTCCTAAGTCAAGATGTATTTCCGTGCCGATGGCTGAATAGCTGCAGGAGGTTAAACAATGCAGTCGTGAACGGAATATCTTGAGGTTTTCCCTTACTGTGTTAAGTGGAGCTCTGGCACAGTGGACAACTTCTTTCTTCGCAACTCGTGGGATTTAAATGATTAAAACATTTAAAAAATCCTTACATGGTTCGCTATAGACGATTATAAGCCAATATAGTTGGTTTCTTGTAGTTGTTGTACGGTTAGTGCTGGAGGTGGAATGTTCGTTACTCTAATTGATAATGGTTAGAGTGGCACAAATCAATCTTCAGCATAAACGTACAGCAACTATGAATCTATCCAGACTTCTGCAAGAAGGTAAAGCTTCTATAGCTTTGGTTCAAGAACCATATTTCCAAAAGGGAAACTTCTACGTTGGAAAATTGTTAAACCCAGTCTTTGTTGCCTTAAAATAGAACGGTGAGAGTAATCCACGTGAAATGCCTCGAGCATGCATACTTGCAAATAGTGCTCTCGATGTTTCTCTCATATCGGAGCTCACAACTCGGGATATTTGTGCTGTCACAGTTGGTATGACTATTGATGGCATAGACAGGAAATATGTCTATTGTTCGGCATATTTACCGCATAACCAACCTTCGCCAAGCGATGACTTTAAAAAGGTTGTATCATACTGCTGCAAGAGTGATTTACCGCTTGTAATCGGCAGTGACATAAATGCTCACCATATCATTTGGGGCAGCACAGATATAAATTCGAGAGGCTCTGATATGATGGAATTTGTGAGCAGTACAAACCTGCACATAGTCAATGCCGGAAACCGTCCAACTTTTGCGAGATTTGGAAGAGAGGAGGTTTTGGACGTAACTCTCTGCTCTGATAGAATTGCGCATGAGTTGGTGAATTGGCTCGTCTCCGATGAGCTCGAACCTTCGTTGTCTGATCATAAGTACATATTCTTTGATCATTCAAACGTTAAATTTAATATTATCACATATCGTAATCCCAAATCTACAAACTGGGACCTTTATGAAGAAGGCTTGGCGACTAGATTTTACGGGTACCAACCAACAATTGAAACTCCAATAGATTTGGAAAATGTTGTCGACGAGACAAACTCACTAGTTGCAACATATGAACAGGCTTGTTCACTTCGGATTGTGCGAGCTACTAGAGGAACTCCTTGGTGGAATGCTGAACTTGCTAGACTAAGGAAACTATGCAAAAGAGCTTGGAACCACCGACGCAGAGATGGGTCGGAGGCATTCGTGTAGGCTCGAAGGGCTTACAAAAATGCTCTTCGATCGTCTGAGCGAAGTGGTTGGAAAAGCCTCTGCACAAATGTCTCTAGTCTTAACGAGGCTAGCAGATTAAATAAGTTACTTTCTAAGTCTAAGGACTTTAATGTCAGTTTCTTAAGAACTTCAGATGGTGAACACTTGTCTGATGAAGGTGATGTACTTCACTATCTTTTAAACACTCACTTTCCGGGATGTATGGATCCATCACCGATAGCTCTTCCCGAGACTTTTTCAGATAGTTACGATTCTTGGGCCCTTGCTTGCGTTGTGACGATTGAATTGGTCGAATGAGCAGTTGAGAGTTTTGCTCCGTACAAGTCTCCTGGAAAGGATGGAGTTTTCCCAGTGTTACTGCAGAAAGGGTATGAACATTTCAAACATGTTTTGAAGAAAATACTTACTTTTAGTCTTGCGACAGGATATATTCCAAGAGCCTGGCAGGAAATAATTGTCAAATTTATTCCCAAAGGCGGTCGCGACACTTATGAGGAAGCGAAGAGTTTCATGCCTATCAGTCTAAGCTCATTTCTTCTGAAAACAGTGGAACGCATAGTAGATCACTATATCAGGAATGTTAGTTTGGGCGTGCATCCGCTACATGGAATGCAACATGCTTACCAGCGTGGAAAGTCCACTACAAACCCTGTTACATGATGTTGTGTACAACATTGAAAAAGCTTTCTCACAAAAGCAATCTTGCTTGGGAGTTTTCCTAGATATTGAAGGTGCCTTTGATAACGTGTCTTTCAATTCAATTCTGGAAGCAGTCCGTCGTCATGGCATACCTTCAAGTATCACAAATTGGATACACGCAATGCTTAGCAATCGACTTCTTTGTTCATCGCTTCGGCAAGTAGAGATTAGAAAGCTGAGTGTCTGTGGGTGTCCTCAAGATGGTTTACTATCCGCACTTTTATGGAACCTAGTCGCTGATGGTTTGTTAAGGAAACTTAATAACCTTGGATTTCCGACTTATGGTTATGCCGACGATTATCACAAATTGATGACCGGTATAAGAATTAACACTCTCTTTGATTTAATGCAACAAGCCCTGCGATCTGTTGAACAATGGTGTTGTCAGGTTGGATTATCTGTAAATCCGGGCAAAACATCAATGGTGCTTTTCACTCATCGTAGGATAATCACAGGAGCTCGTCCGTTGCAGTTCTTTGGTTCAGAGGTCACTGTGGTCAATCAAGTTAAATACGTCGGGGTTATCTTGACTCAAAACTGAATTGGTCTGCTCACATTGACTTCAGGATTAAAAGAGCTTGAATGGCTTTCGGCCAATGCAGACGAGATTTTGGAAAATCATGGGGACTCAAACCCAGATATATTCATTGGATCTACACAACTATTGCTAGACCAATTTTAGCATATGGATGTCTTGTATGGTGGCAGAAAGGAGAAGTCGCGACAGTTCAGTCAAAGCAAAATCATCTCCAAAGGATGGTCCTATTGGCGATGACAGGAGCATTCACGACAACTCCTACTGCTGTTCTAGAGGCGCTACTGTGTATTAAACCACTACATGTGTTCCTAAAACAAGAAGCATTATCTTGTGCATACCGTCTTAAGGTTACAGGGCTTTGGAACAGTAACCCATTAGATTATGCTACCAGCCACACTCGCTTGTGGTCTCAAATGGTTACGTGGGATGAGTATTTACTCGCTCCTAGTGACCTAACTCTCACATGCAGTTTTCCTTTCAAAACATTCAATGTGAGCTATCCTCTTCGTGAGGAATGGTTGTCTGGTTGTCTGGAACGACAACTTGATGAACACATAGTTTGTTATACGGACGGTTCTCTGTTGAATGGTCGTGCTAGTGCTGGTGTCTACTGTCGTGAAATGAGGCTGGAGCAGTCTCATTCACTTGGTAGATACTGTACTGTGTTCCAATCAGAAATCTACGCAATTCTGTGTGGAGTACACTTAAAAGCACTCAGTTCGAATGACTCGCGGTCGAATCTAGTGATCGCATGTCGAACTAAAATTGAAGACCTCAGCATTTCAAATGCTGTTTACTTCTTATGGGTACCCGGCCATTCTGATATTACTGGAAATGAATGGGCTGATGAGTTGGCTAGAGCTGGTGCAACGAATGATTTCGTTGGTCCTGAACCAACTTTATCACTTTCAACTAGTTGGATAAAGCACAAGATTCGTTCTTGGGCTGCATCCAAACATGCCAGCTACTGGCGCAGCTTGCAAACTTGCGCTCAGACAAAAGCATTTCTACCAGATGCAGAATTTACTTCTGCTTTTATGTGTTTTTGTGTCGTCAATTTTTCCCATCCTCGTAGTCCAACCCTTACCATTTTCTTTCAATCCTTCCCTCTTATATATCGGGAAAATGATCAAAGGGAACGTGCCATTTGAGCCGATTTGTTCTGATTCCTGAAGCATATTTATGTTATCGTTCATGTGCTAAGACACACAGACTAAAATTATTCAAGAACGATTGTCTAACTTATAAAAGATTGGAATCAGTGGGATACCCATACCCAAGTAGCACACGTTATTACACTTCAATGACAGTAACTTATATGACACAAATTCATGGAACAAGTAGAAGACTTTGCAACGTGCATTATAACTGCTGTGTAACCTGAATTTGATTCAGCGCGCACATCAGTCCCAATGCAACTGAAAAAATAAGCTTTATCAAGTTACAATTTGTTGATGTTTTTCCCATTCAACATTTAGGACCAAAAATTTGCATCCGATAATCAGAGTTAAAATATAGAATTCAATCTACTTTAAACTCGCTATATCTACTCAAAATCTAAGTACTATTCTATATTTATGGTGAAGTTGATCATTGTACTTATTGAAAACGTGTGCGCCTTGGTTTTCAGAACATCAACCTACAAAATAATATTCATAATTTTATTCCCGTCATATAAAATTTACAACTAAAAAGTCGAAATATGTTCAGATAGATTTTTTTTGAATAATATTAATTTTCCATATACCAAAGTTAAAATAGTTGACCAATCGCAATAGTTAAAAATTGCAGTCGTTTCAAATTTAATTAATGTTTCATTCCCTAATCATAATGGTAGCCATTGGCATAAGTTTTCTCATGCATACACTGCCGTGGCAAAGAGTAGAAATATTTTCTCTGGTAGAGAGAATTTACTTCCCAAAACGAAACAAGTTTGCTTCGCACATGTACCGGATAAAAAAATTGGGTAGATTTAACTATAGCTTTTTTTTAAACTGAAGGAATTTTCTACTTATTCTACTTATTGTTTTAATATTATTTTCCGGGATAATGTACGGAAGCTTTCAACCGACACTGTGATTGTATTTCTTTGTTGCATCACAACGAATACGGTAACCGATATGAAATCATTACTTAACTTTGTCTTATAGTGTGTCACTTTTTCATTGTCACATTTTATTACGAGACAAATTGGCGACTAAAAATATTCAATGCGAGTACGTCGTGAGAGTTAGATTACCGGAAATTTACGTTGGAATTTATTGTAACTTAGTATGATGAGATGTCAATTCGTAACATTGTTTTGACTCCATTGTCACCATCATAATACAACATGTTTCGCCGTGTTTGTCATGCGAGCATTATGCAGCATCTTTTTTATTTTATTTTTTTTATGAACAAGTTACAGATGCTACTTGGGATAATGAGAATGATTGCTTTTCCATAGTATTTTCATCATATTCTTTCAGAAAATTGTGTTTGATACCTTTGAACACAATTTTCACAATCGTTACGCACATGAAAAAGGGATTGATCATTATTTCCAAATATATTTCTGAACTTTATTACATTATTTAGTGTATTAAAAAAACAGTCTTTGTCAATTTTATGCCATTAACATGCGTAAATATAAAGCATCACAGATCAAGCAGTAGCTTCTGGTGAGTTACGATACCTTGCTATATTTTTTTTCTTCTAATAATGGCGAAGGTGACGCTTTTTTATCTCGGCACTGTTTATGAGTAAGATAACTCAAAAATAATCTTACTCGGGACGAGTTGTTCAAACTGTTCGAACACTATTGACAAAATAACTGCTGACTTAATATAAAAAACATGTTTTTTATATTAAGTCAGCAGTTTTAATGTTTTTTATATTAAGTCAGCAGTTATTGTATTTGTATTTATATTCTGATTTCTATCTTTGCGAAATACACTTTCGATAATACATACAGCTTTGAGAATTTTGAAAGTCCTGCAAGCTTGTTGGTGTTGTGATAAAATGATCATCAAGCATTGATAAAGGTTGTCCAGAATTTTCTTCGAATGCGAAAAATCATCGGAATTCCTATGCAAATGATTGCGTTCCGTGCGAAGCGAACGGTGCACAAATAAATCTACAAATGGTCAACTTGTTGATGTGTACCGCAATTTTCACTTTCAGTAACGAACCGCACAAAGTAAGTTTATTCAATACTAATTCCAGTTATGCAGGGTCTCTGTTTAAATAGTAGCGTGTATGTTGTACGAAATACAAAGTAAACTAATGTATACTAAATTGTCGTCTCTGTTAAATGAAGCCATGGTAATGAATGGCTTGAAAAACAGGAAAACTAAGAGAATTTAGACTATTAATAGAACTTTCGACCACTAATTACCTTAAATATATTCTTTTGGTTTTTCGAACCCATGTTTGGAAACATGTCTAAGCAGTAGGTATAATGATATCGAAAAACTTGGGTCGAGCTGTAGATTTTTTTCATTTAATAATACAAGTTTAAGCTTGGAGCTGTATATGTTCAAAACCTGACCGCTGTTTTTATGGTTTGCCCCTCTATATAGAAAATAGAGACGAAATCCGACGTAAAATTCTCATTGTAGTATCGTTATACTAAGCTCGTCATTTGTTTTGAAGTTTCTTTCCATTTACCGAAAGAATTGATTAGCTCCAATTATACATAAACTAAGCACAAATGTGATGAATTAATTAAAAAAGTATACAAAATGTGAACATAGAGCCTTCTGATGCAAAACCTTGCTTATGAATAAACACATAAATAAGCGCAAAAGGAAAAACAAACAGGCCCTCGAAAACTGAAATAGGAACACCCTAAAACACCAAACAAAAAGTGAACGTTATGAAAAAGCATATTTTTACAAAAATTCTTTCCTCATTGCTATCATAAATTTAAGACTTTTTCTTCGACACTAATGCTACTACTTTTCAAATCACACTGTTCATAGTAATATATTACTAGGAATATTTAAAGAATTACGAATGATAACCTCTCTTTGTTAACTTAAATTTGTATTAGGAACTAGGTTGGCCATTACACAAGTTATTCATTTGAATAATATGCTACTTAAACTTATGGGATTTCTATCTCTAGCAAGAAAACATCACAAAAAATATGTGCCATTATAATGAAAACAATTAACAAAAAAAAGCTCTCATTTGCATTTTTGTGTATTGTTTCCAACATAGTACATAGGCTATAAAGGATATGGAAAGTGAAATTTATAACGATCGAAAACTGTTGCTTGACTCATCATTCAACCAATTCAATAAAAATCAGTTATAATACTCCTAGAACCTAAACCTGCTTTACATATTAGAATCTATTTACTTCGCTATTCAAACAAAATCAATAGTCGAATTATTACGAAATGATTCCTTTTATGTATATATAAGATAATCCTGAAGTATTAGATACAACATTTCGTCGTAAGTATTCGAGCTACCATTTTTAGTAAAACGGACTAATTTTCTTAACCTGAGCTGATAAACACCGGAAAGGTAAAACTACATATACTGTTCAGTTTAATATTGATTTCCGTATTATACTCTAAACTTGCAATTGCATTCAATTATTAAAACGATTGTCAGAACTCGCAATTAAATGATCTATTTCGAAGTTATCGAAATTAACTGCTCAAGAATTCACTTATTTGAAACGTTAATGCATTACATATTGACACTGTGACAGGTGACTTACCTCTTCACATAATGCCAGCATACGGCGCGTACTATCCAGCGACTAAAATATGACAAATTTGTATAGTAATATTTGTTACTTTTACGATGGGTGTTTATAATCACCTCATCCACCACTTGTTGCTGTTTGAGTTGCAACTCCTGCAACTCTGTTTTTGGGACACCAGCCCCATTTTCCGCGGGAACTGCAGCAGGCATTCTGAAAAAAAGGAATATGTTACCGCCTATGACAAACAAGTATTTCCTTTACATAAAATTTACGCAATTTATTCATTGTTTAAGATATGACATGAACTTTTCTTTTTGCCATCCTAATTAAGAAGAGCTTTTTAATCACTGTGAAAACGAAAACAGAAACTAGGAGAACTTAGTGTCATATAGTATTCAAATCATTTTATTAAGTCCGCAAAATTAATGTGTATGTAATTTTGCGGACTTGATAAAATGTTTGTATGTCCCGTCTTTTTCCCGGTTTTCTCAATTTTCCCGGTCACAGATAATTTAGACTAAATACAACGAGCAAGGGCATATAGTTGCCTCGTATGGCCGGCATAGCTCCAAATAATTCTTTTTAATATTTTTTCCCTGATTTTCGATCGGCTTCAATCAATCATTTCAAGTCAGTTGACAAAACTATTAAAAATTTCCAAACATTTTGTAAGTAGTAATATAATAATATTGTTTTTCTATCTGAATCACCAGACGATCAGTTTAGGCGACCGTTATTCGTCTTCTAACCGACCGTTACTCGTCTTTAGCTCCATCATTGTTTTGCCAGTGTAATGCATTGTACACCTTTTCAGCAGAATTTTTTTTTCGGTAAGCTTCAGTACTAACAATTAATCACTTTTCATGATGTTATGATCACAGATGAGTTGTGCTTTGAATAACCCATTTTTCTGGATCAGTAAAAGATGTAGCCGAATACAAGTACATATCACGTTATAAAAATACACGAGCGCTGCTATTATTTCGAATAGCCCATTCTGATATTAGAAGGTCAAATTACACAAAGGGAATGTAATACCGAAACTTTGCTGTTCATGATATTAAAAAATATCTTTACATTTATTATAAATCATGGGACCAGGAGCGACCACCAACCCGAGAAGAGTGTGAGATCAAATAGAAAACTCATTTTGATGTTGTGATGTTCGCATTTATCGATTACTCAATTTGCTGTTGTTTTGGTCGTTTTAAGTGGCAAAAATCAAAATCGAAAGCAAAAAGATATTCCGATGATATCAAACAGAAAACTATTTTTGCTAACAGCGAAAGCAAACTGAAATCTAAATAAGATATAGATTGTTTCTTGTTGATAGCAAAACTAGTTCTCAATTTGATGTTATTATCAAACAACGAAAACAAAACTGGAATGCATAATCAGTTATTGATTTGCTTTAAAAAGACATTACTGAAAACAAACAAGTCGCGAGCATAAGCTAAAAATAGATTGGGCAAAAGACCCAGGATAGTATACCTTTAGGCGATATTACTTGCAACAATAAAAAAGTGTTAAAAGCACCAACACCTCCATAGAGAGAGAGAGACTTGGGTTTCGAACCTAGGTGATTTGGATTCCGAACTTTCTGCGAAAGCTATGGAATGTGACGTTAAGCTGTAAGTAGATGGAGAATTTTCGATCATATGACAAGTAGTGTTGATTCACAAAGTTGTGTACAGGTAGTTTTAGCCGATGTATACTCGTTTTGTCGCATCCGTCCCGTAACCATCGTGAATGGCAGTGCGGCTATTTGATAGATATGAAAATGTGCTCTTTGTCTCTCTCGTATCCAGAAGATCATAATATCAAATTGAGTTATTTATTTGATATCACTCTACTCGACTACCCGAGCAAAGTCAAACATCAAAACGAGAGCAAATCGAAATCTTATTATGATAGCAACATCACATTGAAATCTTAATTTGATTTCAGCTCATCAATTTTTCAATTGATATCACATTATGTTATCATTTTGCTGTTACTTTTGGAAAAAATACTTGGGTGGCAAAAATTTTGGGAAACTCCAAAAATGATTATTCAAAAGCAACAACTTAATAACTGCATCAAAATAGGACTAATTCTATTAGGCGATACAAAAATGCAAAAATAAATTTTAATGGAACAATTATTCCTTCAATTCTACGTTGCGTTTTACAAAAATGCTTCCTGTGGCAGTTGTCCGGAACCATAACCGTGATCAAGGAAAAGATTTTTGTCAACACTTTTGCATCTTTTACACCAATAATCCTCTATATTTTTGCTTGCGAGATTATTGTTGCAACACCACACATCTGGAGGACATTGGATAAGTTGACGATCATTGGTGCCACGTCTATCTAAAGCTAGTTCATCTCCTTTAGCGATCTCCTGGCATACTGGGCCTTCACCAGATCAGGCCAAAAGGCCTCATTATCTTTCGAGAACGAATAGCGGCTTGAGCATTCTCATTTCGCTGGTCGTCACAGAAAGACTCAGGAACATGATATGAAAAATACATTTGACGTTAACGATTTCCTTCTGGTGGGGTACGTTAAATATCAGATTCTCTAACAGTTTTCGCGTTTAGTTAAAAAAAAAACGGATGTTAAATGTTCTGACTATTATTTTCGGTTGTTGTTTTGGCTGTTATTGTCTGTGGTTCAGAATTCGAGTATCGGTATTGCCAAAGTGATTGTTTTTTCGTGCATCAACTAACAAGTCCTTTGAATAATACGCTCTTCTTTATATCATACTAGCTGAATTACCTGGCGTTGCTCGGAAATGTTTCGTGAAGACAAGGCCACAAAAACAATTTTTGAAATTGTTCTGACCATTGAAATACTCAGAGCGTAGTAAAACACAACCTATTTCCACGTAACCGCTCAAGACTGTGATAATAATTATTTGATAACGAAAGGCTGTTCATAACTACGTTAGATAACACTTTCGTTCTATAGAATAACGATTCAGTTAATTCAAATGTTATCGTAAACTTATTTTCATCAACTCGGTTCAAAAGTTTTCACAATTTACATGAAAAAAATGCACATTAATTCTATGATTTCTTCGTCAATTCAGATCAATTGTACCTCCCTTGGTTAAAAATTTTGATTTCCCCTGCCTCTTGTGAACACTTTTGTGATCCTCACTTAGTTGCTAGAAATATGCAGTACTAGTCAAGAAGTACCGTTTGTTCGTAAAATACGATCAATTCACTTTATACTTCCCATGTTTGGGACACTTGCTACACTCCTTCCTTGAAATAACCCTTTAATCTATTTTGATGTGAAGGTAGTTTCTGTATAAATCAAGAAGTATCGTTTCTCGTCCAATGAATTTTACATTGAATTCCTCTTTTGTTAGTGAACTTGCAACAGCTCTCTGCCCTCTGAGTAGTAGAGACGGGGGGAGCGATGAAAATTTATTTTCCAGACTCTTTTCTCCTAGTCTATATTCTCCGGCTTCCCTCGTTTGACGAAAAGTATGATAAATTTAACAATAAACCTCTTTTTAGAGGCACTTGCTACAAACTCCAACCTTTTGTTCACCTGTGCAATGAATAGCTTTTTCACCACCTCTGAATTGCAATAAGTACCTCTGCCAAGTTTGGTGATAATTTACTGAGTTGTTATGGAATTATTCCGATGTTTACAAACAATTGAGCTGAGAGCTTCTTCAATAGACACTTGTTATCTTTTCATGCGTAAAAATATCCTTACGATCATCTCTTAGTTGTAATAAATATCTGTGCCTGTCGAGAAATTTCGATTTCGTAAAACTCGAAACATTTTGTCTCAAATTCCCCCTGTTAGCAAACACTTACTGCAACCACCACCTCTCCCACCCCCCTCCTCATTAAAATATCTCTTATAAGAACCTATGAACAGCAAGAATTACTTGTGCCAAGTAAGTTAATAATCTATTGAGTTGTTTTGGAGTTATGTTCGATCATATATACAATTTATCCTTTACATGTTTGAGTTCTACAAAAACTATGTATGGTCTTCAAAAAGTATCGATACTCATCCAATTAGATCATCTTTTTCATGATCTCCTGTCAAAGACCCTAGCTAGGCCTCCTACCCCATAAAAATACACTTATGACTATCTCTGAAGAGCAAGAAGTATCTGTGCTAAATTTGATAGCAATCCGTTCAGTAGTTTCGGCGTTATAACATTGAAAACATTACACCCCCCCCCCTTTTCAAAGGCACTTGCTGCATTCACCCCCCATATAAGAATATCTAAGATATGCAAAATATTTCTATGGTCTTACAAAACTATCGATTTATCGTGCCCCCCCCCCCCTTCTCATCCCCCGGTTAAGAACACTTGCTACGCTTTCTCCCTTTTATGACCATCTCTGAAGAGCAAGAAGTATCTGTGCCAAGTTTGGTGGCAATCCGTTCAGTAGTTTCGGAGTTATGCTGTTACTAACATTACAACCCCCGTTTTAAAGGCACTTGCTACATCCACCCCTCGTCAATTCTAAGGTAGGTGAATTTTTCCATAACCACACAAACCCCCCCCATTCCTTCTTTTTTCCCAACCCTTTAAAAATATGCCAAGGACCATCTCTAAAAAGTTTGAATATTTGATTGTATTTTAGCGCCACCAAATGAAAGAATTTTATTAACTCCAATCAACGACGTTATAAATCATCATGTTTCAGAGATATAGCGTAATATGTTTTCTATCAGAAACTTTCGAGCGCTGTTGGAGCGCTTGGCGAATAAATTCCTAACTAACATATTTTTCATAATGTAGACCTTGACATCCCGAACAACTTTCCTCAGAAAAAAAGCTTTGGAGATTTCAGGTTCTGAGGTTATCCTATTTTAGCACACTAGCTCCATATAGTACAGCGATTTTGCATTAATATTTGAAAGACTTAGAAAACTAGTTTGAAAACCCTATTCTCTAAATAATTAGATTTCCATGAATTATCTATGTTTAATCCATTTTATCTGAAGCAAGCAAATAAATTGCTTAATGTTCGCTCCGAAATCAATTTTCATCGAATAATCCCGAATTTAAGTCTACACAAGAATTAAAAACTTGCTAAATCAGTGTAATGCTGTCTGTGGGCAGAAGTGAGATACTCGTTCATTGTCCCAATTAGTCGAAATAAGCAAGATATTTTCTTTGGAATCGAAATAACATATGATCTGGGATTGCTTATTGTCAAATTCCTAATTCACGTCTCCAGTAAGTCTTTGCTGTAAAAGACTTCACTCTAAAGCGCTCGCTCTTCTGAGCCTCGAATTTCTCGAGTAGAGTGAGATCAAATAAATAACTCAATTCGATATTATGATGTTCACATGCTACAGCTTCTGGATACGAGAAAAACAAAGAGCACATTTTCATACCTATCAAATAGCCGCACTGTCATTCACGATGGTTGCGGGACGGATGCGACGAAACAAGTGTACATCGGCTAAAACTACCTGTATACAGCTTTGCGAATCAACACTGCTTGTCATATGATCGAAAATTCTCCATCTACTCACAGTTTAACGTAACAGTCCATAGCATTCGCAGAGAGTTCGGAATCCAAATCACCTAGGTTCGAAACCCAAGTCCTCTCTCTGTAGGAGCGCTTTTTTATTGTTGCAAGTAATATCGCCTAAAGGTATACTATCCTGGGTCTTTTGCCCAATCTGATTATATGGAGAATAGGGTTTCCAAACTAGTTTTCTAAGTTTTTCAAATATTAATGCCAAATCGCTGTACTTTATGGAGCTAATGTGCTAAAATATGATCTAGCTCAGAACCTGAAATTTTCAATTCATTTCAGGTCTACATTATCAAGAAAACGTTAGTTAGGCATTCATTCGCCAAGCGCTCCTACAGCGCTCGAAAGTTTCTGATAGAAGACATATTACGATATATCTCTGAAACATGATGATTTAAAACGTCGGTAATTGGAGTTAATAAAATTCTTTCATTTGGTGGCGCTAAAATGCAATAAAATATGCAAACTTTCTGAACGAGAAATCGATAGTTTTTTAAGAGCATAGAAACGTTTTGCATATCTTAGATATGCTCATATGGGAAGTGAATGCAGCAAGTCCCCTTTTTCAAAGGTAATGTTTTGAGCTCTCAGCTCAATTGTTTGTAAATATCGGAATAATTCCATAACAACTCAGTAAATTATCACCAAACTTGGCAGAGGTACATTTTGAAATTCAGAGGTAGTAATAAAGCTATTTTTTTCTTGTCAAGATCAGATATTCATTGCAGTCAAAAAGGGGTTTATTGTAAAATTTATCTTATTTGTCGACAAACGAGGGAAGCCAGAGGATATAGACTAGGAGAATAAAGTCTGGAAAATCAATTTTCACTCATCCCCCCCCGGACGAGAAAAGATACTTTTTGATTAATACAGATACTACCTTCACGTCAAAATAGATTATAGGGTTATTTCAAGGAAGAAGTGTAGCAAGTGCCCCAAACATGGGAAGTATAAAGTGAATTGATCGGATTTTACGAAAAAATGGTACTTCTAGACCAGTACTGCATATTTCTAGCAACTAAGTGAGGGTCACAAAAATATTCACAAGAGGCAGGGAGAATAAATATTCTCAACCAAGGGAGGCAAAATTAACCTGAATTGACGAAGAGATCATAAAAATAATGTTCCTTTTTCCCATGTAAATTAAGAAAACTGTTGGACGATTAAGAGGAATCCTAATCTGTCGGACCGTGATTTGGCCAGAAAATTCGGTGCTACCCATAGTACCGTGAGAAGAACTCGACTCCGGGAAGGAATCAAGTCGTATCGAGCTAGCAAACAGCCAAATCGGACCATAAAACAGAATAGTGTGGTCAAAATTCGTACTCGGAAACTATATGACCAGGCGCTGACCAGGAGTTCGACGGGTGTCTTCTGATGGACGATGAAACCTAATCCCAGGTCAACAATTTTACTTGGCAACGGCTCGAGGGGATGTTCCAGCCAAATTTTAATTTGTTTTTGGCGACAAATTTGCAAGAAAATTTTTGATTTGGCATGGCATTTGCAGCTGTGGCAAAAAACGAAAGTTTTCGTTATAAATAAAACAATGACATCGGAACTATACCAAAAAGTGTTTTTCAAAAAACAAATTTTGCCGTTTATTCGATCCCACGACAATCCCTTAATGTTTTGGCCAGATTTGCCAAGCTTTTATTACAGCAAAGTCGTTCAAGAATGCTATGCAGAGAAAGGGGTTCAGTTTGTTCCGAAAAACCTTAACCCACCCAACAGACTCCAGTTCCGCCCTATTGAGAAATGCTGGACAATCATGAAGAGGAGACTCAAGGCAAAGGGATAGGTTATCAAAGACATCAATCAGATGACGACCTGGTGTAATAAGATAGCTAAAACGATGGACGAAGAAGGTGTGCGCCGCCTAATGAGCCGTGTTACAGGAAAAATTCGAGAATTCCTTCGAAACCGTGACGAATAATTTTATCCGTATTTTTTCTTAAAAGTATGAAGAAAACGCTACATTTGTATAAAAAAAGATCTTCAATTAAATAATAAATAGCTGAAATACAGGCAATTGTCTTTTTTTCAATTCTATCTGAAGCAAGCTTTAGTTATGAACAGCCTTTCGTTATCAAATCATTATCAGAATCTTGAGCAACAATGTGAAAATAAATTGTGTTTCACTACGCTCTGAGTATTTAAATGATCAGAACAATTTCTTAATTTTTTTGTGACCTTGCCTTCATGAAACATTTTTGAGCAACGTCGGGTAATTCAGCTAGTATGATATAAAGAAGAGCGTATTATTCAAAGGACTTGTTAGTTGATGCACGAAACCGAAAATAATATTCAGAACATTTAACATCTTTTTTAACTAAACGCGAAAACTGTTAGAGAATCTGATACTTAACGTACCCTACCAGAAGGAAATCATTGACGTCAAATGTATTTTTCATATCATATCATATTGCATATCCTGAAGAAGGTCTTTCTGTGGCTGACGATCAGCGAAATGAGAATGCCCGAGCCGCTATTCGTCCTCGAAAGAGAATGAAGGCTTTTGGTCGGATTTGGTGAAGGCTCAGAATGCCAGGAGATCGCTAAAGGAGATAAACTAGCTTCAGATAAACGTGGCACCAATGATCGCCAACCGATCCAATGTCCTCCAGATGTGTGGTGCTACAACAATAATATAAAGGATTATTGGTGGAAAAGCTACAAAAGTGTTGACAAAATCTTTTCATTGATTATGGTTATGGTTCCGGACAACTGCCACAAGAAGCATTTTTGTAAAACGCAACATAGAATTAAAAGAATAATTGTTCCATTAAAATTTATTTTTCCATTTTTGTATCGCCTAATGGAATTAGTCCTATTTTTATGCAGTTATTAAGTTGTTGCTTTTGAATAATCAATATTGGAGTTTCCCAAAACTTTGGCCTCGCAAGTTTTTTTTCCAGAAGTAACAGCAAAAAGTGATATGTGATATCAATTGAAAAATTGATGAGCTGAGATCAAATTAAGTTTTCAATGTGATGTTGCTATCATAATTAGATTTCGATTTGCTCTCGTTTTCATGTTTGACTTTGCTCGGGAAGGCACTCGATAGAAAAGAATTGGACAGGGAAAGTGAAAATGCCAACTTCTAACTATTAACAATACGCGAACAATAGGCAGACTCTTCTCCCCATATATGGGTTCTTTGCGACTGACTTATAAGATCTAGTCATTGGAAAAATATTTCTCAATACTCCCTGAATTTATTATTATCTTGTTCTGAGCCATACTATATTGAAATCCTCAACAACTATCATCGGCGTATTTTTACGAGAATATAATAAAGTTGAAAAACCGTGTCTATTGGTAGTTAGATTATATAAATCCTTCTACAGATCACTGAGCTATAAGCTTTCGAAATTTGAGAAAGACAAACACGCGTCTTTAGTTTTCCTCTCAGATACTGGTTGATACCAAATATCTCAGAAAAATTTAATTTTGAATTATTTGAGATTATGTCATACAACTGAAAATTTTAATAAGATTTGATGATCATATTTCTGATGGCACATATCAAAAATTATGTTGATACGTTAGATACAATAAGAGATATTCACGACAAAAAAACTTATCTCTCTCAGAGGGTAAATTTTTAAAAGGCGCTCTATAATAAATTCACGACAGAATGGGGTGTACTTGATTTATAGAAACATGAAATATATTTAGAAAAACACTTAGGATTTTTAGCGGTGTTAAGAGATTCCTTTCGCCATATTTAAATCAGTATTTTTCAGGAGAAATAAAATACAAATTAATCTGTATATGTGTCTAACCTGTTTCGCAAGGCATATTTTGAAACGACACCCATACTAGTATAAAGATGTGTTCTACATCAATACTCTCAATTTCGCATTACGTGAGAGCGTTGCCCGTCGTAATTGAATGTGTTAGTGACGGCGAAAACTTTTTTCAAATTCCATTTTGATGAATCTGATGGTTTTGGTAGGAAATGGAGAAAATTAAAATAATTCCTAATGATGATCTGTCGGCCTGAAAACTGCTTTGAATTGTCACGACCAGTGCTGTAAAACTTCATTCAATTCAATTGAAACTGAATGTGGAACACATTGACGATCTCTCTAATGAAGTAAACTTCACTCTCTGACACACACAATGTTTGCTGACAGCCCGAGCTGGCAGCATACAGTTCTTCACTCGTTTCTCTTCAATCGAGGCTCAGTTTAACCACCGTCAGTTGATCTCTTGAAGTAACAAAATATCTCTTTCAATAGTGTGAGAGCGGCCTTCAAATGAGGTTCGTGTAAACATTCGAATTGGTTCAAGATAATAGATGAAAGATAAACCAGATAGCTGAAATATCAATCACAGAATACACATACATTAATTGTTTTCTCCTTCAGTTTTCATTTTTAATACTTTACTCCATTTATAATTCTATTCGTTCGAACTTGCTTACTACCAAGAGCGAAGGCAATGAATGAGCTACACTACTTGGCACTCGAAACTAAGCAAGCAAAACTACAAATGACTAGGTACGAATAATCAACTGACAATGAATTCCGGGAGCTTCACTTGAAAATGGCTGCAAAAGTCAAAAGAATTAGTAGGGATATGCAGAACGGTCAGCGGCCATAAATTTCATTTTCATCTTATATTATTCGATTGAAAATGAAATTTTACCGCACTGGTCACGACCAACAGAATTTGCATTTAGATCTGAGATGGCTCTTGACGTGTACACTCGGTAAACTCGATCGAAATTTGACTCGGAATCCATAATGATGTCCAATAGGATTTCAAAGAAGATGAAACAATCCATTTCGGGTGGAATCAGTAGGTGCATTTGGAACTCACAATGAATTCCAACTCAACTGAGCGACTTCCACTGGTAGGCCTTTAGTGTGGTTTTGTTGTGTGCCCGGCTGCGACTGTTCTTCGATACAAATCTGCTGTTCGGCGCTCGCTTCATTCCAAAAAGTGTGAGGTTTTCAATGTTGCTCTATCGTATGTCTTGATTCGACAAGCGTTACTCAGAAAATGATGGTAATGTGGAAATGTTAATTTGGTAGTTAGATCACATAAATCTTTCTACAGATCACTGAGCTATGAAGTTTCAAAACACGAGAAAGGCAAACACGCGTCATGAGTTTTCCTCTTTGATTCTCGTTGATACCAAACATTTCCGAAAAGTTTAAAAATTTGATCATAAAAGTGCAAACTTGCTAAACACGTAGCATATTTGCCCGAGCTATCGTAGGTCGAAATGAGCTTGTTGCGTAAAGTCGATAATTGAGTGTGGCGTGGTCGTAAAAGTGAGCGGCACATATTAGTACCCATCTCATTGTGAGCTCCTGTTAATGTTTTCACTGTTTTTGCGATAAACTTAACGCTACAATTCACTTTCCCTGTTGATTTCATATCAATACGGCAGACGTAAATAAAAAATCTTTCATTCTCTTAGCGTTTTTGTGTCGAAGAAAAAAAGCTTTATATAGTTTATTTCTTGGTTTAATTTCGCGATTTTCTTGGTTTAATAACACTTTTTGAACAAAACCGAAGTTGTCGTCATTTTGTTCTAATTGTCGTGTCAAATTTCAAATTATAATCGTAATAAGAAATCACAATTTCATTTTTTTTCCGCCGTCCTACACGGACCGAAGGATGCGGCCAACATCGATCGTACCAACGTCATCTAGATATCTTTATTCAACCCACCTATCACTAGACCTGTGCGCCGATCAAAATCATGAACATCGACGACTAAAGCGTCTTTTTGACCAGCGGCGGCGGTGGCGGCGAATCGGCGTGACATCATTTCCTGAAAATATCGGCGGCGCGATTCGGCGTAATCAATTATAAACATATTTTTTATTTTAATATTGATTCACACAGGACAATCAACGATCCTAATGTTTATGTGATCCATAGAGCCAATGTAGTGGCTAGAGATGGTAAACGGTTTTGAATGCAGCGAATTAGAGAAGAAATTGAGAAGAATATAAGTGCGATTATTTGGAGATGATTGACTAATGTTTAAATCAAGGATGGCTTTTATCGTATCAAAGAACGTTCACTAGCAACTCTTCACACGATATAATCATCAAAGAGAGACGGATATCATCGCAGCAACAAAAAAACGGCATGGCTCACTCAACATAGAATAGACACAAGTGCGAGAGCGAATTTTTTTGATGACATGTCTGAGAATCAAAGGTTAGCACGCAGCTGTACGGATCCTCTCTGAAGCAACAAACTGTCGCTTATTCTCGTTTCGCGATCCGATTCTATACAGGCAGTTGATAATTGCGATAAAATCATTTTTCTATTGCCGCTTATTCTAACTATGTGCATATAACCTTTGCATAAGTTGTGTCTATGAAAATGTCTGTGAATGCTCCACACAAGGGTTTTGAAATATTGCAACCTAGTATGAGAATTATCAAGTTGAATCATCGACTCGATTTTCTGAGATAATTGTCAACTTGCGATCCTCTCTTGGGAAATTCCACACAACAACCGTGAGTATGAAGTGGAACGAAGAAATGTAGAAAAATTCTCTCACGGTTCATGCATTGAGAGACACGAGTTCTTGTAGCATCTTCTACCGGATTGAAAATGTTGTATACAATATGGATAAATATCGAGCAGTTTCTATCAAATTATCGACAATCACCAACACTGGTTTAAATAAATATATCATTCATATACAAAGGGTTTTTTTTATCATGAGCAAGAAATATAAACTGCTTGATAATACTGCTGAGGCCCCAGTTCAAATTGAAGGCTAATGAGTGGAAAAATATCCAATATTTTCGTGCACAGGCATTATTATACTAGATTGAAAAATAAGAATATTTTCCAAGATTCTCCCAAACATCAGTAATTCTGCCAAACATCAAATAACAAATAAAGTATCCAAAATATGGTAAACGATCGCTATACATTCTAGTACTCGAGAAATCAACATTACACTGGTTTCTGTTTAAAAAAATATTGATCCGAAAAAACCTAGCCTTACCCAATTTCACACATTTCTGAAGATTTTCCATGTTTAATCCTAGTTTACACAAAAAAAAACTACAAGGATCAGCCCGAAATGTCGATCATTACAAATTTTGGTTGCCTTGTTCAACATCAATGGCTCGAACAACCACATCGGGTCACACTTTTGAATCCGCAATTGCTCGAGAGTCTGCTTAGATTGGTCTTTTTGAAAAACCAATATCGAACACGCAAACACGGAATATAGACTTTGTCTTGATTTGCATAGCCGACGAAATGACATCAATAGCCCAAATGTATGCATTTATATCTTTGTACATACTAGAGATATCGATTTCGATTCGATTTGTGTTCATGTTTGGTATGCATGCAGTTATTTTTACAGCGTTATGTTTCTCTGCCATTCTGCGATTTCGATTGAAGCGATAAACTTTTTTTCATTATTAATCGAGTTCATCTTATATAAATTAGAAATTAATCTTAAGCATTCAAATTTACTTTGGGGTAGTTCCAAATTTCTCAGGAGAAAACGACATAACATGGAACTTCATCCAAACTCGCAAGGCACAAGATCAGAGCATACCAATCAAAGCTTCAAATCGTTTTATAGCACTTTTTGTCTTGCTGTCTAGCAACAACCTACTTCTAGCATGATACACGTAGGACTGAAACGTTAGCTATAATTTCGCTTATATTTATAAATACGCGTGCTTCTAACAGCATCGATTGACCAATCAGAGCGATGCTTTCCCACTTATATAGCGCTTACTCCTTCAAAACCGTCGTATATAGCAGGGAAATCCGATAAGCCTGAGTTAGCAGGCAAATATGACACTGCTAGCTAATAATCAACATTTAAATGATATATAGTTTAATATACATGGCTAATGAAACTGACTGAGTTTTAAGTGTTCAAAAGCTGACCACATTTCTACTTGTATGTACCCTTGAATTTTTAAATTTATACCCCTATATAGAAAACAAAGATGTATTGCACATCAAAAAGTAATAGTACACTGAGGGCTCTTTTTACGCCGGGGATACGCACCGCGTAAAAAAACCGCGCGAAAAACCGCATAACTTCGGAAATCCACGTAACTTCAGAAATCCGCGAAAAAAAAACGCGTAACTTCGGAAATCCGTGTAAAAAACCTCAAACCTAAAGAAAACATTTTTTTTTGATGCCAAATATCTTAGAAATGCACGAAACGTTTTTTTCGAAAAAATCGAAAATTTTCTAAGTGTCAAGAGTTGACTTCAAAAAAAAAAATCGGGATAACACCAGATCTCGTAGTTCCATGCAATTCTAAGACAAAACAAGAGAACCGCGTAACTTGGGAAATCCGCGTAAAAAAAACAGCAAAACTTCGGAATGCGTTAAAAAAACCGCGTTACTTCGGAAATCCGCGTAAAAAGAAACTGCATGGAAAACCGCGTAAAAAAGGACTATTGCTAATCACTACTGCCGATATGAAAATTTTCGGAAGAACCCTCCTTTTCTTGGTTTCATTTTTCATTTTCAGATGTCGGTAATTTAATTTTGCGATAATGTGCCAATAGCTCAAAACCTTTTAAATAAAGACAAAAAAATAGACTTTGAATCAAATGGCATTGGTTTCGGTTGACGTCGATAGTACTGATTCTCAGTATAACAAAGACATTATATTAACAAGATATCCTCACATTTCCCGAACAAATCATTAACAACATCCTTTTTTACGAGCATGGTGACCTCAAGCGAGTCCACATCGAATCTCGTACACAGAAAAGGGGAAAGAAAGCAGCACTGCGGCATTATATGTTGAATGTGATGCCGTGCGTTGGCGTTGTTGAACTGAAGATTGATTTCGCTCCAAGCTGACAGGGTCTGAGTATAAGTAGGCGGAAAATGCTAATGACTAATTTTCAATGAATTTCCATGAAAACTGTAAACAATTTTCCACATTGATAAAATCATTTTTTCGGCTGATGTAATATAATCGGCGGCATGATTAAAATGTGATAGCTGATCATCTTTGTCATAAATTGGCGGTGTGTCGAAATTATCGGCGGCGTGACGCGACGGCGCACAAGTCAGAAAGTCATTTCGCCGAAAGTCGGTTCACCGAATGCCATTTCGCAGAAAGTCGTTTCGCCGAATAGGTCATTTCGCCGAAAGTCGGTTCGCCGAATGCCATTTCGCCGGAAGTCGTTTAGCCGAAAGGGTCATCTCGCCGAAATGGTCATGGCTCCTGTATGTTATGTCTCCTGTATAACTGATGTGGCGTAGCCATATAACCGAAACTAAGATGGCTCGGTGGCATAAAGCCAAGATGGCTCGGCGACACAAAGCCGCCGAGGCGACGCCAGGTGAGTCGGCCGCCGACCCGCCGTCGGAAGCGGTAGCCTCTTGCATACAAACCTGTAATTGCTTCGTTCGACCGGTATACTCAAAGCTAGGTTTCTTTGCCTTAGTTAGGTCCGAACGAGCGGTAGCGAGTGAAAGTACTTCCCGTCACTCTGAACGCTATTGAATGGTTTTGAGATCGAATGTTTGCTTTTTGAGTTATATCAAGTTTTATGTCAAAAATTTTCGCAATATCTGTCACAATTTACCTTGAAAACAAAATATTATCCAACAAGCCATAGATTGTCGAAATCAGTCCATTTTTAACGGAGATATCGATATTATTGTGTAAGTGACTTTTCGCCTTATTCCAGTAGTAAGAGTTTTGAGCGCTGAATGACAAAGTAATGTTTGGGAGCAACGTAGAACACGATTTTTTATACAATTGTTTCTAAGTACCAAAAAGATAGCATACAGCATACTTTTTCATGAAATTTTGTCTCGGAGCGATTTTTGCAAGGTTCGTTTTTGATAACATAATTGACACATGTTTATTTAACTTTGATTTAAATGATTTAAACTACTTACAGCAATAAATGCTGGAAGAACATAACACCCATATACCATTCGAATCAGTTCGTCGAAATCAGCAAATGCGGGTGTGATAAATAATTTCACTAAATTTTCTCGGAGATGACTCAATCGTGTTCTACAAACTCAGATTCATATGAAAAGTCGTATGCTTAAAAACATGGTTCCTGAATTACGTTTGGATCCGACTTCTGGTTCCGGAACTAAAGGATTATGTGTAAAATGTAAACTATACAGCTCCTGAGGTAGATTTAACTGACTTCGACTACATCGATTTTCGAATTCCGGATGCAGTATCGAATCGTTTCTCAAAGCTCAATCGTTTTCTCAAAAAAGGCCAAATCAAATTTCAAAAACAAAATTCAACTATCACGCCGATCATCATTTTTCTCCAATTCTTCCCCCTGCTGTGCTGGTGTTTCCTTGGCCGCTTTCCTAGCGCCGAGCACCGCTATCACCACTTGTAGCCGCCCAGTCCGAGCGGCGGCGGGAAGAGAATCGGAACGGGTTTTTCTTTTTGTCATATCGTCGACAACAAATGTGTTCTATACATAAATGTGTTCTATACACAAATGCGTTCTATACACTTTGCAATCTTTTACAATACAGTACTAGCTTTACTTTACTTTACTCACACATACATTTTATACTATAGTAGCAAACGTGATTGTGCATCCGAATTCACTTCTTTCGTTTTGCATGTTATTTTATACGTGACTCTATGCTTCCTATCTATGGACGTCTATTATTACACACTTTAACACTAGTTATTCTGCGGTATTTCCTTTTTCCAGTACAGTATACTGCACTACTGTATGTAACTATGCCATTAAAACAGCCTTTAAAACTCCAACTTTCCGCTAAGCGCACTGTGTTGCACTATTGAACTATTTCAGCTATTTCTATTTAATGGCGAGCATTAGCATTATTGGTAGGTAGATGTCTACCTGTTATGCTAGTGTAACTGCCATTAGAAGAAGATGACGTGGCCTTACTTGTTGCCTAAGCGAACGAGCGTTTAAAATTTTTTTCCCTGACAGGACATTTCGAATAATTGGATTTATGATTTCCATCACAATTAGAACATAAAAATTTATCAGTGGTTTCATTCATTGGACAAACGTCTTTCGAATGTGATTTACCACAATTCAAACACCGTATATCCATATGACAGTTTTTGGTACCATGGCCGAAGCCTTGACAACCACGACATTGCGTTAAGTTTGCAATACCATTATGTCGTTTATAATATTCCCAAATAAAAATAAAACGTATAAAGTGTACAACTTTGCTTCCGTCGTTTTCTCCAAAATTAAAAGCTTTATTGCGAAAAAGTGCTTACAGATGTATTATTCAAAGTATTGTCCGTCGCTAGCGACAACTTTCTCCCATCTTCGGCAATTTTCGGATCCGGTTCGAAAAAAGGAGTCCTCTTTTGACGCTATCCATGAAGCAATCCATTTTTCCAACTCTTCGAAGGATTGAAAATGTTGATCTGCTAGGCCGTGTGCCATCGAACGGAATAGGTGGAAGTCAGAAGGGGCGACATCTGAGGAATACGGCGGGTGGGGCAAGACTTTCCATTTCAGCGTTTCCAGGTACTTTTGACCACTTTTGCGACGTGAGACCGAGCGTTTAGGATTATTGTATCGAACCCACTTTTCATCACCGGTTACGATTCGATGTAAAAACCCCTTACGATTGTGTCTTTGAAGCAGTTGCTCACATACAAATAAACGGCGCTCGATGTCCCTCGGTTTCAACTCTTACGGCACCCAGTTTCCTTCTTTCTGAATCATGCCCAGGGCCTTGAGACGTTTTGAAATGGCTTGCTGACTCACTCCCAACGATTCGGCAAGCTCTTCTTGGGTTTGGCACGAATCTTCATCAAGCAATGCTTCTAGTTGTACATCTTTGAAGGTTTTTTATCTTCCACCACCATGTTTGTCTTCGACATCGAAATCACCATTTTCAAAACGTTCAAGACTTCAAGACTACCCAAGACACGTTCTTTTACTCAGAGCAGCATCACCGTAAGTTTCTGAGCTTTTCAGCTGCATTTTTTTCGAATTGTAACAGAAAAGTAAAACTTCCCGCAAATGGCGAGAATTGGACACATAAACAGACATTTTCGAGCGTGAATAATACGAAAACAAGAACAACTGTCACTGAAACGGCGATGACAATCCGTTAGGCACTGTACACACTCACTTTAAAGGCATTATCATCTATGTATTTTGACCAGCCTCAGCCGGTACAGCCACCTTTCAGAAAACGGCAGAAGCAAAGTTCTAAACCTGATACTTTTTATAAAGTTTTCAAATTGTTTACATCACTTCGATTGAAGTGTATTAGGTAAAGTTCATGGGAAATTCCCGAGCGTGGTTTAGAAGTACCATTCGCTCTTTTTTTCATAAGTATTACTTGGGAAGGGGCAAAACCAAGCAATTCTTTTAGTTCTTTTTTAATTTCACCAGTACCATTTGATAAGCCTTTCAAGACAGCGTTGAAGGGTATGGCTGATTATATATCACATGAATAAAATGTATGAAGTTTCTCGGACAAATATCGGAAAAGACGTTCGTAATCTTCCAATCCATCAACCATCTTCCTCTTTGTCCGATTTGAAATGAGACTTTTACTTCCGGGAGAAAAGTAGAAAGCTCGGTACGGAATGCTTTGAAGTCGGAAATCATCACCGTCACTGAAGGCATACATTGTTGTTTCTTCCCAGAACGTCAAGCGTCCATTTTGGGAATTTTCGAAAATTTTTCTTCTATGTCGCTACAATCAGATTCAGGAAGAATATCGTAAATATTGTTAGACGGCATATGATTAACGGAAGGGAAATCCGTCCGTTGTCTTTTATTTTTACATTCAGATTCTATAAGATCGCCAATGTTATTAGAAAAATTTAGAATAACGTATTGAGATTTCTTCCGCATTGAATTATTTTTAGCCTTAGGCTTGTTGCCTTTCCGGTTGGACGCAGGCATTTTTAAACAATATAAATTAACTACACACTTAGAAAATTTCGTAGAATTCGGTAATTTTTTACCGAATTTTCAACAACTGAACGTTCGGTAATTAAATTGATTACCGATCGTTGGGTAATTGCTGAACTGTCAAACAACTACCGTAAACTGTAAATCAAATGAATCTAACTGATTGTTCGGTAATTTTTTGTTTCTTTGTTTTCCTTAGGTTGAAATTCTGAACTTTCGGATTTTAAAAAACAACACAAATTCACAAAAACGAAAAAAGTTCCAGCCTGTTGTGGCTGTAGTTTTATTCCACGAATAGAAGGGTCAAATGTTCCGGCTGACCGGAATTATGAGCGCCTTCCAAAACACTGCACAATCCGTTGAGTCCACCAGAAATTACCCTCGAACGATTTGTGTAGGCAGCAAGTGGACAAATGATACAAATTTTTTTTCCTCTTATAAGTAAACAAAAAGCTTTTAGTGGTTCCAAGGTTTTAAAAATTTTTGCACCTGTATCTCAATCCATTCGATGAACTCTTCAAGATTTTTTTCGTTTGCCTAATAAAAAGATACTGAAAATTTAAATAACTGTTTGACAGTTAGTTTCACGACAATCAGTTTTCACAGAAGTTCGGTTATTGGAAGACGGTATGGTCGAAGGTATGGTTTTTACCGTACTCGGCGACTATTAAAATTTACCGTATGAATTGTATATCTTTTTACAGAATTCTTTAATAAAACCTTGCATAAAACTGATCGCCCGGTAAAAATTTGCATAATTGTTGTAAAATGAAGTTCATGTACCGAAATATCGGTAATTTCTGTTGATTACCGAAAGTTTTCGTCAAAAAAATTACAGAACAACGGAATCGAATCTTAGTGTGTAGGATAAATTAGTCTTCGATTAGACTCCTAGTTTGGATAAGTCTTGATAAAGACTGATTTTGTGGTACTCTTAATAAACATTAATTAGTTCGAAGAATAATTCTTTGAATGGCTAGCCCTAAAAATGCTGATTAATTTCTTTGTCTTGAAAAAGACTGATTATATTAGAATATCATATAGCCATAAGTTCAGGCATTAGTTTTACCAGAAAATAAAACAAAAATACAAACATACGAATTAGTAGCAATATAATTTGTGTATGGCCGCTCAACATGGTTCAACGGATGAGAACTGTGAATATGCATCTATATTTCAATGATATAATCACTTATAGATTTATTTTTTCGTTTTATTTATCTTTGTGTTAGTATTTGTTTGATGTAGTAAGTCACTAGTACTATTAATATAGCATGTTCATCCACTCAGGCACTTTTGTGCATCTGGTAGACACTGACTCACAATCGCAATGTTACATTAAGTTACTCATTCGTAAATTCGTCATGTTATCCTACCGATTACTCAACTTTCATTTAATGAATTGTGATATAATCGAATAAAACATCTCTGCTTTGGCTCCAAGAAGCCATACCACATAAAAATAATTCTAAAATGGCGCAGTACCGCTGTTAAAGCGACGCAAAAACGAGAAGCGAACGCTCGTGATTCTAAGGAGTGTATCGAAAATAAGCTATCCACAAATTTTTCTTTCAAATTCTGATAAAAAACGATATTTTATTCAAACTAAAAATTGATCCTTTATTGTACGAGGTTAAACTTGAGCATAAAGAAAACCGGATGAAATTTAAGTTATTCCTTCACGAATTTTCGAACTTTTGATTGAACGCTCTTCATCAAGTTCCGGATAAGTGTTGCATCGCATTTTTTTGGACGCTTGAGCTTGTACCTGCGTACAATACAAATGTATGTGGATAGCTTATTTTCGATACACTCCTTATCTTACTCCCGAAGTCAATTTATCGAACAGAGACAACAGATCTCACTCTAACCAATGACTCTCTTAAATGACATGAGATAAATTGGGATACCGTAATTCTGATTCTATCTCTACTATTGGTCGATCGTTAGTCCTTAGCTGAAACAGTGGTCTTTATTAGGTTTTGCACGAACATGACATAACCTCACTAAAATGAACTAATTTTTACAGCTATCAGTGCACTATGGTCCGAAACGAGAAATTAGCGTGACAAAAATATTTTCACTGCTAAATATTAGTTTTTTGTAGTTGGTGCCTTCACAAAAGTTGTTTTTAATCAAATTGAATCTTTTGAAGAAAAAAATTACTAGGGTGGTCCTTATTTAGATTGAAATCTGAAATCTAACTTTCTTAATTGAACTCAAAAATGATTTCGTTGTACAATAAAGTTGTAGGCAATTTTATTTTGAGCTGCAAAAAGCATCTCTGCTGAAAAAAGCATCTCTATAGCTTTTAATTTGATCGAGATACATCAATTTTCCCGAGTAAATGTAGGGTGGCTCCTGAAAAATCACTTTTTTTGTTCTAACTTTTTTGTGAAACGTTCTATGGATCGTTGCTTTCAGAAGAGTTGTTGAACTAATTATTGCGCACAATTTTGCTGAACCAAGCTATTGCATATGAAAACCAGTAAAAAGTTATGATTGTTTTTTCATCATGATGAAACTACATTGATATCCACTCCCATCCCATGTTGTACCAATTTATAATTGTAATTGAACATATTCGTTCAAAATGTTTTGCACTACGTTATAACCTTAAATTATTAACGGAATTTATCAAAGTGACAAATTTTGACAACTATGCAGCTCCCTAGTGAATTATTGTAATTGTAAAAATCGGTTAGAAATTATAGTACGTTAGGGGGGTACATTGACGTCGTGATGTAACGTTTTCCCGTGAGATAAAAACGTTGCATCAGCTTGCTAAGTCCATCCGAGTTGGACAAATAAGCCATGAGCCACATGTTTTGGTGACCGCGCGGTGTGTGTGAACACCGGCGGTTGAGCAAAATATGTACCATGAAGACATTCAGCCCGAAGTAAAATTTAGGTGGTTTTTTAAAACCATAGGGAAGTTAGATAGTGAGCAGTTCGTGAGAGATATTATCGCAATCTCGGAAGTCGACCCGTGGACAAGAAAGTTCAGATAAGACACGTCGAAGGAAACCGTTTAGCAAAAAATGTAGTCTCATCATCTCAACTAGAGACGAAACAGAGAATTCTTGAATTCGTGACTGTGTTAATAGTGAATGTGATTTCACAGGAAAGGATCGTATAAAATAAAATGGTCTACAAAAATTAGATATCGTTGAGTGACGAGAAATGAAACAAAATCTTTGCAAAAACCCTACATTTTCCCTTAGTACCGAGATATTTGTATAATAAAATATTATCAAATACGAGTCAGATGGCATTCGAAGAAAAACTTTTCGATTGATATTTGATGAAATAAAGTGAATATAGTTTGTATTTTAAAGTTTCGTTTGTATGTACTGACAAACAAAATAAAAGAAAGCCTCTCTCCACAGCTCCCCGTACGCCGCACCGAAACGCGGCCTTTACAATTACAAGGCTATTTAAAAATAATCTGATCAATAAACCAAATCAACTACATATGGTCAGATGTAATAAACGTGTACCACGCGTGTTGTAATATCAAATATAGGAATATAATAATGATGACAAATTATGAGTCCAAAATTATTTTATTGAAACCCCATGCCAATTTTAAACTACATAATGTACCCGTTCAGGTTTATTGCACAGTTAATATCACGTTTCGATGCATACAATCAAGTCCATCGTCACAAAACAAGAGAATGCATGATTACTCTATCCGCACTGCAACTAATGTTCTAAATTTGTTGATATTCCAATCATTACGTTTGATCACGAGAAATAAAGATATTTAACTCTACTTTCCGATGGTTGTTACTTGTTGATGTTAATTGGTTTATATTGAATTCACAGTCTGACAGTACGGAAGAATTAACATATTTTAATTTTTGTGGCTGATAATAAAACATGTGTTTCTATTTTTAAATTCTACGCATGGAGATATTGATCGTATAACCAAGAAAATAATAAAATCTGTTCATATATGCAAAATACGTAAATCTAAAAACTCTAAACGATACAAAGTTCGAAAATGTCTAGACAATATTACTGCTTTCCACATATATCAAAACATGGTATGTTTCTGGAATCTTGCATCATGTAAAATCTGATCACAAGGAATGAATCATTATTGTTATTATTATTATTATATTATCGAGATCTTTAATCTTTAAATTATGCGAAATTCGACGAATACATATGAAATAATAATTGTAAACGAACGTTTACAAAATTTCATATTCGATTTTTTTGTGTAAACCAAATATGCTTGTGAGCAAAGAATGATACAAAGGAATGTGCAAATTAATATCAATTTAGGCTTACCTTTGAAACTATTTGTATAAATTTTTTGAAGATGCACTTTGTGATATATTTTTGTTCAAGATTTTAGCACGGGTTGATATTTTCTATGTCAATTTATACGATTTTTCTTTACTAGACAGCTTTTACTAACTATTTCTGTGTTTGCATTTGATTATTTGCAAAAAATCGATATGAGAGAAAAACTGGCTGGAAACAAATGTTTCCATTCGAATTTGAGAAGTTCTCGAGTTTGCGCCATACAGTTTATCTATACTCCTGCGTTAGAGTCATGAAGACGCGGTCAAATTTTACTGAATACTGCAGGTTTCCTTCACTAACCAAATATGTTTGTTTCGCACCGTTTCGTACGAATGAAACAATAACTGCAAGAATCCAGTAAATCGGAAAATATTATCGAAATTTCTCCAACTCCAGCCAATGTTGAACTATTATAAAATACAATCTAGTATTATTCCTATACTGTTGTGCTTTTTGGTGTTTTTATGAATAACAAATCAATTTTAATAATTCCGTTTTCAATCAACATGACAAACGTGATTGATATTTTATTGACCTACTGTCTACGTCCAATATGACAAATTGGAGGACTTCGAGGATGCATATATCATAGTAATTACTCCCAAATCAGTCAAATGTAATGTAAGAACTATTTTAAACAAATACAATTTAACCGATTTTGACGTCAAAATAGAGATGGTAGATATCATTTAACATGTTCATGTTTTCCTGACAGAAGTGACCCTGAATGAAATACATAAATTGTTCTCATCCTTGCTTTCAAACTAGTAGACAATTGTGTGAGAGTAAGTACACACTGTGAATGAATAAACTCAGATTGCGGCAGCCTTCTCAGAAATATTTTTCATGCTCTCTTCATTATCATTAAAGGGCGTAGCACACACAATAGCAGAGAAAATTTAGTTTTTTACTTTGATTTATTTATGAAAGCACGTATTCATCGAACCAATAAGTTTCTTTCTGTTTTTTTTATGATTTATGCAAACACGTTATAGAGTAGCTTTATAGTTCTTAATTCAGTAATTCAATCGATATTTCGGCGATAGTAGACAAAAAAGCCATATTCACCTTTTCAACTAGAGTTATGACAATTCATTTATTTATTACCTGTAACTTTCAGATTATCGTACAGTTGGCTTGGTAATTTCGTAAGTCTAGTTTTCCTGGCACTCGGTTAAAAATACTTATGATTTACTTTCTTTTTCTTTAAAAAGACGCGAAACAGAATAACAATCGCGTTGGGATTCTCCTCAATGACTGATAAAATGAATTAAAAGCGAAAACGACTCACTGATTCACTACGAAAATATTCTCTTCAGAATTTTCATGGAAAGTGAACAAAGCTGTCAATGAAATACACTAAACAAAAATATTAAAAATTAGATAAAATTAACATCAGGACCAGAGATGCCAGTTTCTTACACTGAAAAACGATATTACCTTCCCACTAGAGTAGCCAGGTTATTTTTTCAAAAAATCTGTATCTGACTCAAAAAATTTATATGGATTTGTCTGGGTCTACTATATTCAAGGGAATTTTGACCGGGCTCCATTACCCTAGAGTGCCTTAAACCAGAGTGACGACAGATGTTCGTTTGGAATGACAGCTTTCTCCAAACGAGCAAACGATCTGTCAAATACAGTACAAAGCGAACGAAACTGTCAACATTTCGGATTAAACGTTTTGAGTTGTTGTCAGTAGAGTGCCTATAACCAGAGTGACGACATCTCATCCGTAATGCTGGCAACAATAAAAAACATTCCATTAGCTTTACATTGAATTGACAGGTCGTTTGCTCGTTTGGAACTGGTAGCTGTCATTCCAAACGAACAGCTGTCGCCACTCTGATTATAGTCACTCTAGTTGTCAGCATTACGGATGAGATGTCGTCACTCTGGTTATAGGCACTCTACTGACAACAACTCAAAACGTTTAATCCGAAATAGACACTCTACATTACCCGCTTGTGAGGAATTATGGCAACCGTCAGAAGGCTAGCTGCATTCCGGCTACTGTCAAAATTGTCCAGGCGAAATTGAGTCATTATCTCGCCGTGCGTGTCTTGTTTATTTCCCTCCTCCTTCTTTTTTAGTTTTTTAATTCGACTTCATTTGATATTCGTCAATCCCGCATGTACATACAAGAAACGAATCTTGAGACGAGGTAAATAAGATTAAATTATGGGTATGTTTGGTAGTGAGAAAGCAATGTTATTGACAATAACATTTTCCATAATTAGTATATATGAAGGGCAATAGCTTATTGCCATTCATATGTACTTTTTATTGAAAAAAACAAAAACAATACGCTAAAAATGTAGAACCGATTAAAAACGGTTCTACCAATCTTGTATGGCGTAAATCCGACTGAAAAAGAATCGCTAGGCGAGATTTTCTGTCGGAAAAGGTTGTTTCATTGTTGCCAGACTTGAATTCTGGCAGAATTCCGGCAAAAATGGCTGGCAGACAAAGCCAGCCGTCTGAGGGGAAATCTGCCCGCCGCGCGCAAGTGGGTATCAATGAACAAAATAAACGGTCTCACCAATTATCGTATAGAGGCCCAAAACACGTAAAGAACTGAGAAATCTGACAAAATCTGGGAAAATTTGTAAAATCTGATCAAATTTGAAAAATCTGGCAAAAGATCTGGTTTGTTAGAGTGTCTGACGAAGCGAGAAAAATCAATGAAAAAAGCAATGTTTTCGAGATATATTGCAAATAGATGATTAAGTATGTGGTTGTTCTGTTTATAACAAAAAGGAGAGTATATTTAAAAGTGTTTATAAACTTATTGTTTAAAAATATACCGAAATCCATTGTTGTTAACAATCTAAAAAAAGCTTCGTTCAGAATTTTCACCAAATACATTTGTATTTATACTTTTACAAATATTCAATCATGAAGGTTAATTCATACCTTTTCTACACGGTTCAGTGCTGACACGGAACGCTAATTTTCTTTCCAACTATCTAATGGATATATTCCAATACGAATTCATATTATTTTTTCAGCGTATCAAAAATCGATGTGTGGAGCAATATTGTCGTTCGGAACTGCACCGGCACTGAGACAGATCGATTTTCAACTCTTACTTTTGATTAACCCGTCACGTTTGTTGAAATATGGTATATTCACTCTAATACTCTATTTTTTTACAAGACATGTGTTTTCATCTTCATCAAAGATTTACTAATACTAATTACTAGTAGAAATTGTACTGCTTTCTAAAACACAAAATAGGGCAAGATGGGCCATCTCTGGCCTTAGCCTGTCACGTTTGTGACACAGCAAAGAAAAAAAAACATAAAATATGTGTGTGTTGTGTTAGTTCCTACACAAAAGTTTTTCTTTACTTTCTACGTGCAAGTGCAAGATCTCCAACAAGCACGACTATTTGAAGCACCCAGTAAAACGGCAAGCTTTTATTAGGTGATCAACACAATGGCCCTTACTAGGCCTTCTGACAGCTCAATCCGACGTAAAAATGTTCCGTGAACTTGACGTAGTGTCCTTTCATATGAATTGTTTAAAATCAATGTTGTTGTTCCGGAATCGTTCCATCCAGGTGATAGTCGCTTGATGCTGCGCATGAATCGCTTTTACATATTGTTTTGTTTTCATCAGGACACGTGTTGGCCACCCATTTTTCAGTAGGGCCGCTATTCAGTTTTCACCGGGCATAGAAACAGAGATGCCATTATACAGATTTTTACATGCACATACAGATTTCGTACAGAAATCAGATTTTGTACAGGATTTGCCTTTCTCATATGAAAAGGCTATGCAATCACTGTGAAAATGGACTTTTTAACTGAGGCCCGAAGGGCCGAATGTCATATATCATTCGACTCAGCTCGACGAACTGAGCAAATGTCTGTGTGTGTATGTATGTGTATGTAACAAAAATATGCACTCTCTTTTCTCAGAGATGGCTAAACCGATTTTCAAAAACAAAGATTCAAATGAAAGGCCTTATGGTCCCATAGTATGCTATTGAATTTCATTCCGATCCGACTTCCCGTTCCGGAGATATAGGATGATATGTAGCAAAAAAAATGAAAAAAATAAGCACTCACTTTTTTAAGAGATGGCTGAGCCGATTTTCACAAGCTAAGATTCAAATAAAAGGTATTATGGTCCCATAGCTTGCTATTAAATTTCATTTGAATGTGACTTCTGGTTCCGGATTTATATGGTAATATGTGATAATTTAAGAAAAAGTTTACACTCAATTATCTCTGGAACAACTCAACCGATTTTCGCAAACTAATATTCAAATGAAAGGTCTTATAATATCCTAAAAATTTGTAGAACATTTTATCTGGATCCGACTTCCGGTTCCGAAACTAAAGCGTGATAAGTGGAAAATTACCAATTTTACTAGTATTTTTCCACGAACGATGGTTAAAAACAGGTACAAATCCCATAAAACTGTCTGTTAAATTCTTCTAGTTTGCAAAGCTTGTTAGTTTGTGGGCATAAAAACTTAATTCGGCACTACTGGTTCTCTCTTTTCCTGTTCCGAGAGCACCGAAAGTGGAGAAGAAAAACTCCCACAACTAAATTTACTTCGAATTCTCGGCGATGTTTGAACCGATTTTCACAAATCTTGATTTGAATTAAAGTTCATACTGTCTTTAAAGCTACTGTGAAACTTCTTCCGAATCCGACTCCCGGTTCCGCAGTTACAGGGCGATGAGCGTCAAAGTTTTCAAATCGCCATATAGAGTGACAATATGTACAACACCGAAAGAAGAAGAAAACACAAAACTAAAAAGGCGTGATTTGTTCTATTTCGTACACGTTGTGTAGTGATGTCAATAATAATAATAATAATAATAATAATAATAATAATAATATTAATACAAATAATATTAATAATAATAATAATAATAATAATAATAATAATAATAATAATACATGTTTTATCGTGCTGATTCATGCTGTTTAGCTTGACTTACAAATATAAAAGTAATAGAAACGCAGGTTCGTATCGTTTGTTAGATTTCGTTTAATTGGTTTAATCGAAATAGAGCATGAGTAGTAAGTATAGGTTTAACTACGTTCAAAACTGTTCCAATTTGTAAGTCATATTTGTTGGTAGCAAACGAACCAACTTCGGCTATTCCGTTCATCTGAATCCGGTTTCGGAAGATTTGGAAATAGTGATCAAAAACTGCTAAAAGGATCTCACTCACTTTTCTTGGAGATGGCCAAATCGATTTTCACAAACTTATAGCACAGACTAACAGACATGACAGTATGAGTAAATTCTTATAAAAATCATTTTTCGTGATGCACTAGTTCCACCTATATTGTACTGCGCGAACTATTTACTATCTGTCCACCCCTTGTGTTATGTACAAGTTTTTTTACTAGTTGGTTTCCCCTCGTTTGTCAACACCGATCAGCTGCTTGCAGGGATGCCTGATTTCATCCAAATATTTGAAAATGAATAGTCGCAATAAATTATTGGATTACGTTGATAATATATTCAACTTTTCGCGATTTTGGAAGGTAACCATTTATTTGACTCAGCGTTGTTCATCTAGACAATTTTTTATTGTGTTGGTAGTTTTCACCCGAAATTAAGTGGCGGCAGACCAGAAGCAAGTAAATATTGTAACAAAACGGGTTCGATTTTGTATTGCGTTGGAGGATGAGAAGTAGGCACAATTATGTATATAGTTTTGGCAATATGTATTAAATCTGTATCCTGCATGAAATTCGCATGGACGTATACAAAACAATACATTACAGGTAATTTTGTTTAATTGGCAACTCTGTCGGTAAATGAAAAAAATAAACACAGTCTAGATTACAGACAGGATGTTTTTGATAGGGTAACGTGGCGCCATCATGACACATGTGAGCACTGTCCCAAATAAAGGAATATTTGAAATGACCGTTAAAATGATTGAAGAATCTAATTTGAGTGTCCTGTCTGTTAGTCTGTGCTTATAGGTTCAAAAAAAAGTCTTACAGTTTCATACGTAATTCCTTAATTTGTTGTGGATACTACTTTCGGTTCCGGAACTACAGGTTGAGCTGGATTTGTATAGTTTGTGAGATTAGGTTTGAACAAATTTTCCTATTTCTATTCAATAAACAGTTGTTTTTGCGAATCTCACGGTTATATTTATGATGTAATAAATAATATGAGAAAGGCATCATTACACCACTAGGTGGATTAAAATAGGTTTTTTAAACTCAATACAGATTCATACAGATTTTTCAAAAAAAGGAAAGAATAAAATAATTTTGTTTGTCTGAGCTCTCTTTGGTAGTAGTGACGAGATGAGAGTTTTGTAATCAATCGACGAATTACAAATTGATCTAAAAATCTTTAAATGGTGTTGATTGTTTAAGTTGAGCGCTGAGATCCTACATCAACTTACCAAGCCAACATTTTGAAAGTATATGAAATTGAAATTATGTTTTGTTGATTCCGATTGGTGAAGAAAATTTGAAAGCATTTAATGTCGTCGTTGTAGAATGATATGAATATTGAGCACTCATTCAATTTCTCATTATAAAACCATAAATTTTTGGAATAACATTGCCTCAACAAATATTTATTATAAATATTTCGATTCTATAGCGAATACAGATAAATACAGATTTTTCATTTTGGGTAATACAGATTTTCTATGATAATATCTGGCATCTCTGCATAGAAACCTCAATTCTCGGGTAATTTTTCAAAAGGGCCTAAGAGCAAAATGTAAACAAATTGGATTAAATCTTAATATCGAAATTGAAGCCTTAACCTACCTTATAACATCATAACATTCAACAGAAACATTACCTATGTCGATAAATTGAAAATTTTTTAAAGGGCCTATCGCATACTTGAGTTTAATAAATATGTGTTGTTTTAAGGCCTGTCTAATTAATTTGATTTTTCTGCTTTTATATGTACAATATAGGAAATATTTGGACAAATTCCATTCGTATTAGCTTACCGCAATAACATTACACAACTATTTTATAAAACATAAGGCATGTTTAAAAATTGTAGTAAATATAGCGCATTTTACGACATAAAAATTATCCAGTGTACATTACGCCCTATTTTACCCGGCTTTCGACATTCGTCTTTCAACAAAAGGTAAACGTTGATACGCCATTTTTTGCAAGTGCAATTGTCTGATTCAAATCGAGAGAATAAGCAATCGCGCCTAGACTACAGCACACTTGTTTGGTTATGAACTTGCTATTACGTGAGATATATATGAATCCAAACTCGGTGTACCACAATAATTTTTGCTTACCGGTTTTCAGAAGCTGTTGATATTATTGAACATGAAAATGAACGCATTTGTTCAGCGCCGACTGCTGTGTGGTTCGAGGAAGTTAATAGTTCTTCATTTAATGTACTGGATCGTTCATTGATCCAGGAATATTCATTTGCTAATGTGTATAGTTCTACACCGATCGATTTGTCAGTTAGCCAGATCGATGAAATTCCGTTAGATCTGTCTCTCAACCGATCCGAAACATCAAAAAATGAGGCCATAAATTTAATTTTACCAACATTGTGAAATGACAAGATAACGCTTCAAATCGACTATGCTCCAATTAATCTTTTGGTTGGCGATCGCAACAAAGTCAATAATGAATCAATCGTTCGTGTACATAACAAGGAGAGAACCTTCAACGAAAAGTAATCTGAATCGTACTGAAAATAAATCATTGCTTGGTGTGTTTTCAAGGCGATTACCACCAGATCATTATTACGGCAATTCGGAAACTTGCTCGCTCAATGCACATTTGATTATTGGATCGCAACTTTTGCATGACATCATGACAAAGAATGCTTCCTTCGTATTAAGCTGCTGACGAAAACGAAGGTTGTATATTAGAAGGAAATTGCGAGTCTGAGACCGACAGCAATGATGACAACGGATACGAAATCGAAAATGAAGAAATAGGTGATACGACTTTATTAAACGATTTTTCATTATTCGAGTATTTCGAGCCGTACTAATTTGTATAATGATACAACAAAGTTTATTGTTGAAATGAACCGTGTCAGTTATATTTCTTTTAAACCAGAGAAACTTTTTCAACTGTGAATTAACAAAATAGTTTGTACGTGTTTAAAAAAATGAAATTTCATCTGCTCATTTCTTTTTCGTGGGGCATTTCAACAATCCAAGCGTAAGAATTGATAATCAATAATATTAGAAACCTCATAATATTACATAACACGTTTTCTTCACAAAAAATCTAATTTAATATAAATCTCTATTTTAACCGATGTGCAAGGGCATCGCGCCATGATTGCGGTTTCGTAATAATTGTAATTTCATTAATGTAATTAGAATTGATAAAATAAAATAAATCGACAAAAAATGTATCCAAAATAACCCTTCAAATTATTTTGAAAGAAATAATATTACTCTTAATAACAAAAAACGATTTTTAAGAAACAAAAAAACGTAGAAATAGTAGTAGAAATAATAATCATTTTAAGTTTATATCTTATCATTGCTTTCAATTGCTGAATTCAAAGCACTATAAAGATTTCTTTCATCTAAAGTTAGTTCATTGTAAACTGATTTTGAAAATTAAATATACTATGGAATTGTTTGTTAAGAAACTGATATGAATGCACAAATCAAATATTTGTAGACTTTGACAAAATATTTATTGAAATAACTAATTCACTGAGACAAATCAAATATTTAGTTTTGTAGTTTCAAGCATCAATATTCGTTATATTAAACCAAATTTCTATTTGTCACTAAATAAATCTTAGCGAGAAACCAAAATCTAGTAACTTTTACAATATTTTTCTCTGCGTGTATATGTGAAAGGCATAAATGACCTGGCAACGCTGAGTCACAGAGTTAAATTTAGTATGTTTTTCAGTATTTTCACTGCGTGATTAACTCAAATATGTGATGACTTGAAAGTATGGTGTAAATTTCTTTTGTCATTTTTTCGGTCATGAAATTGTAAACAAGCTAAGCGACTTATTTTTATAATGTAAAGTTAGTCGACTCAATCGGTCGAGATTGTGACTTTTGGAATATATTTCTGCTATACCCAACAATACAAATAATTAATAGCTAAAAATTTTAACACGGTATCATGAGTGAAAGCGAACATTTACACATTGAATATGCTGATGAAACTGAATTACTAAGTGAATTTAGACATTTCATGAATGATCCAGATATTAGAGATAAGGCAGCTATCTATCTACTAGAGTCTTTGATCGATGAAACCATATTAGGCGTAGTTTTTGAAATGCACCACGCTTACAAAACAGGTTCGAGTGTCGCGATCGAAGGTCAGCCGGAAGATTGTAAACCTTACACCATAGTGGATTTACCAGATATGGACGTTTTTGGATCTTCTAATAGTAAGAAAGCGATTGATTGTAACTGTCCTAATTGTAACCGAATTGTGGCTGCCTCTCGTTTTGCACCACATCTAGAGAAATGTATGGGTAAGTTGAATTTCATTTTAATGTAATGTGCTGTAGTTTTTCACGCTTTATTTGACCAACAGGGATGGGTCGAAATTCATCTCGCATTGCAAGTCGACGGCTTGCTAATACAAGAGATGGTAGTAACTATTTTGGAGCTGACGAGGATGACGAAGATGATGCTGACTGGTCAGGAGAGAAACGTAAGAAAAAAATAGCACCAATTAGGACTAACGGAAGTAAGAAGAATGGTAAAACGTCATGAAAATAATTGACGGTTGTACGAAAGGTGATAAACCCTTGGAAGTGTCGACTGAGATCGAGAAATGCGTTTGAGTGTCAGACGGGTAAAAAGCTGGAATTGGTAAAAAAGGCAATCGAAAAGATAGAAAATAACTGATATAAATTCTTCTGCATCTTTTCCATCAAAGTTTTTTTTCTCGTCTTTAAACTCATGAAATAAACTAAACAATATCGAATCGTTCAATGTAACGTTATGAACGTATTGTTCGTATATCGTATATTTTAATCGGATTTAGAAAAAAAAACACTACACTACAAGCATCCTGAAAAACTTCTTTAAAAGCTCAAAGGTTGCAGACTGATAGGAATGCAAACTTTTACTATATTATATAATACAATTATCTAGGGAATCTACAAAATGACGCATAATCCAACTGTAAAAACAATTATTAGATTTTTTTCGCATTTTTATTTGCTTCGAACTAGCCTATGTAGTCAAGAGGGAGGGGGAGGTAACTTGGAAAAACATTACGGAACATTCCGCTCGAATACGAAATATTGCATATATCAATATATCATTATATATTGAATTTTGGCTAACAAAAATTTTCAATATTTAATGATGCATATGCGGTATTGTTCAAAAAATAAACGTACTTTGATCTATTGAATTATTCCATGCATTGGGTTGAACCCCGTGTTGTGTTGGGTTTTCCCTTATAATCGCGAGTGCTCTGATAAAGTCGCTTTTTATAAAGCGAAACATGTCATTATATTCATTCAATATTTTTATTTGCAAGTGGTTCCACGCTTCTTCGAAGATTATCCATTTTTTCACTAGAGAATTTCATCAGAAAGTAATCGCGCAATGCGAAGCGAAAATGTAACGTGATGTGATGTGATGTAAAGTGAAGCCACCATCAGTTCAAGGACTTGCCAGTGGATGCGGGTAGACTTACAGTAGCCCCGATATGACTCATCCATTCACCTTCTTACTATAGCTGTTACCGAAAAGCGAACAAAAAGGGTTGGGCGGATACGTAAGTAGAGTCACTTACTCGTATTCCGCGGGAATAAAAGATGCTCTTCCAACCATAATATCCAGTGCATGGATGAAGCATATCGCTATACATGCTTGAACCCGCCTGATGGTTTGTTTGAGAAGGGCGCGTCAGACTCATTTCAAACCTTCAGAAGGAAACAAGTTTCCTTCAAGTGACTTGGGCTGGCTATCCACAATCCCTCGTCCAGTCATCAATCCGTCCGATGCCCTGGTGCTCCCTCCCCTTTACGCCCCGTGCAAAATGTTTTATATTGATAAATACAATGAAACATAGTGTAATGAAATTAATATAACATAAAATGATATAATAAATTACAAAATAATATAATATAACATAATATAATATATTTTAATTTAATATAATACAGTGTCATACAATATAATATAGTATCTTATAAAACAATATATAAAATAACAGTTAATGTAGAGTGTCAGTTATGCTCTTCTAACTTCGCAATACTGCAGGAAGTAGAATACTTCTCTTCTAATAACAATAATAATATCCACATCTATAAAAATAATATATGTTATTATTATTGATGACAAATTAATAATAATAACAATAAATATAATAATGAAAATAATAATAAAAAACAATATAATATTGTGCAATGAAATATATACTAAATAATAGAATGAATAAAATGATATGTTGCGATATGCTATGATATTCTATTACTTGATTTTATATGTCATTTCTCATCCGCTCATTCTGCCATCAACGCATTCCATCGACCAATTGTCACCACAGACACACGTGTAGGCATGAGACAGGAACCAGTGAGGACCAAGCTCACCTTGTGACGACCTTGATATTTAGTAAAAAGATTACTTTAAAAATAATAACTTATAAGGAAAACAAATTTATATTTTGCGCAGAGGTACGTAGTACTACTCATAACAAACCCTATAATATAATATAATATAATATAGTACAATATAATATGATATAATGCAATGCAGAATAATACAATACAACATAGTATATAATAACATAAAATAGTGTAAGACGATAATATATGAAATAATAATAATACATGATGTAATAAACAACAGAATTATATGTTGTAATATACTATGATAAACATTGCACTTTAGGATGGGCTTCAACCTACAAGCCATTTCGCACCCTCTCATTCTGCTACTTTTGCAGAAGGCGATAGCACCCAGTCGACGCCGTTCTATTGACCAAATGTCATCATAGACGCTCGGGGAGGCATGAGATAGGGGCTTGTGAGGACTTGAGGCATATCTGTCGTTTACTGATAAATTCAGCAAGCAATTATGCCACATTTCGGCAAAGTGAAGCTTTTTATCGAAATATCAGTGAATGTATTTAACGAAGTTAAGAAACATGCGTATTGATTACTGAGCAATCAGCAAATTTACGTGTTGCTGATCAGTTTCGGCATTTTATTATCATTATTTTTTTTTCACTATTTCACGCATAGTGGGAAATAGTGAAATATAGGGAAAATCAAGTGAAGTGACATGAAGTGAAGTGAATGTGAAAGTGGAAGTGAGAACGGTAGTAAGGGCCAATGTCACTCACGGTTCTCAGACATGGCGTGACCGATTTTCACAAACTTAGATTTGAACGGAAGGTGCGCTTTACCGAGATATCAGAACTTTATAATAACGATTTTCGGCAATGAGCGTGTGAATTACTGAACAATCAGTAAAATTTCGTGTTGCCGATCTATAATTCGGAATTTCAATATACCCCACATTATCAGATCCGAATGGATTCCGAATCAATTCCGATTCGGCGAGAAATTTTCATTCGGAATTCCATGTGGAAATCATGTGGAATTCCGAATCAATTCCAACTCCAGTGCAACCAAGGATGGAAAAAATCAATCATCACCCTGAATACACACGATCATCTTTCACTATGCATCATCGTTCCATTGCGTACTCAATAATACATAACAGAGTCACTCAAACTCGTTCGGTATCATACTGCGTGCGATGGCGGAGAATAAGAGAATTGAAAATCGCAAAAATTTTGAAACACGAACCCAATTGCCAATGCATGAGTTAAAGAGTGCCAGCGAACATCATCGGAAGCGATTATGTTCGTTCGGAAAAATGAACCAACTGTTCGTGTGCAATCGAAAATCCGAACGATTGACAAGTGTGGCTGGATATATTCAGCAGGAGTTAGATCGAAACGATCTGTTGTAGGGAAGGGTGGAAAAAAAACTGGCTATGGCAAGATTGCATGATGAGTTCGGTCGGCTGAATATAAGTTTTTGCTTGAAGGGCAATGTGCATTATGATGATCGTTACATTGCCAGTTATGTTAACATGTTACAAGTTTGATGTGGTATTCTAGTCAGAGTTAATTAGGTCTTTTAAGACAAATAAGTTGAGATTGTTAGTTGACGAATGAGGAAATCAATTAGTTCCAACTCTAACAAATTTGTCCGCCGATCATCGACTTCACTTCGGAATGATTTTCAAGTAAAGTAGAGCTTCATCATTGTAATTGAGCAGTTTGAATGATTCCAGCAATCTATTGAAACGGCCAGTACGCTTATGCATTAGGTTTCAGATAATCCGCGTTATTGCAAGGCATGCTGATTCGGTCCACCTAGTGGTGTGATGGTGCATTTCATATAAGTTTGTTTTGGAAATCTGGACATAATCATTACTGTATCTTCATGTAAAACCTCTCAATAGGCATAATATTCCAAAGCAGTTGTTCCCTTTGTTGCTTGCTCAATCTTCTCAAGCAACAGTTTATGCATTTCTGTTAATCATATCAATCAATGCATATTCTGACTCATTTCAGGAAGATCAAACAAGTGACACTGGGAAAACCTTAATTCGAAAAATCTTCATACCACCAGTGTTTGCATTATAATGTTAACGAAATTTTTTTGATTTTCTGAGATTGATATTGGGTGCTGATCAGTGCTGCACAATTATCACCTAGTCCACCTCCGCTAAGTATGGGGAAAATTTCTTTCCTTTCAATATCACTACAGTAATATTATTTAAATACACACATGATTATGAATAATCATTCTCACTATTATCAGCCATGCAGCGATTTGCACTAGCAGATGATGATATTCAGATGTCGGAAGTCCAGTACGCAATAGCAATATGCGCAATAGGATACAGCGAAAAAACAATACATTCTGAATATTGATTATAGAGACAAAGGACTTTATTTTAATTCTAGGGTTGATTAAATCTCATGGTCTAAGTAACTTTATTACCCTTATTAAACGCTATTTAGCATGAATTTTGTGTATAGAAGTAACAAGAGTGCAAATATTTGTGCGCAGCACTTGAACCAGCCCTCTACTGAGAAGCCTGTTGGCTACGATAACACTTGCTACCTGGTTTGAGCGCTTGTTTGTGTTCGCTCTAGCCAAGTTCTCCGCTCCTGTTACTTCGGTGTATGAAATGCAAGCAATAGTGACATATTTTTTTAAACCTGCATAAAAAATGTACCTGCAATTTACTCTGCATGAAACATGCTTCGTGATTGAAGTTATATTATTGTCATTATAATTGTTTTTAATCACAGAGTGGCATATTAAGATCAGATTTAAATTGATTTTCAATACATCAATACTCACCATATTGAATATCAGCATTTTCAGTGAGAATCTCTGCATGACTGATAATAGTGAGAATGTTTTTGAATGATTATGATTTTATTATCACGTTCGAGTTTATGGATCATCACTTCTTGTCAAGTACTGATACTTTTTAGACTTTCATTGAATTCTTGAATGATTACGACATTCTATTCAGTTTAGTTTTAGAAGTTTTCGAAAAAAAAAACTGAAATAAATTAGTTTGAATAGGAAAAAGTTTGGTTGGAAAACTTTATTTCCTTAGTCATATTATAAAAAAATTATTGCCCCATTTCCCAATCACCAGACTGGTGATACACGATCACCTTCTGTGATTTCTAAATTTCTGGTGATCACCGCTTGATCACCGTACGTGATTCCTCCTCTGATACCCCAGAGGACAAATTTAGTTTCACTTAAACAATACCATAATTGACATATTAGACGAAAATTGGGAACTACTCTATGTTCATCGAATTTTAATTTATTGGGTGCTGATGGGACTAACATACACCAAGCGGTTATATTAATAATTTTAGACTATTAAAAAATCACGATTCAGGGTTTTAGATACAAGGAATAATATTGTTAACAGAATGTTTCCGCTGATTTGTAAACAACAACAGTTGAAATGTTTATTATTTTGGATAGCGCATGCGTTATTATAAAGAATTATTTCTATTTTTTTCGATATGTGTTATATTTATATTACCCCCCCACTCAATATCTGTTAGTAGCTTTCAAACGGGATGCTTGCGGAAATCGGTTCAACCATTTCTGAAAATGGGACTCGGAGGATCCGTTTGAAAGTCGGATTTTGCAGCAATTCTTTTACCTCTCTATAGGGAAAAGCAAAATACCCAGTTTGGTCCAGTAGTTTTATTGTTATCGTGTGTTCCCTAACGGTTTCGAGAAAACGCGCAAAGGGAATATCTCCGAAAGAATTGTAATACTGATTTTCCAATTTTGCATTCATGATTTCTTATAATTATTTATCGATTGAAGCAAACATTGTTCATTCATTTCTTTTGCTCTCTTGTAATATGCTGTTACAAAAGTGGAAAATATAATGTGCATAGAAAATAGGTTTTCAGTTGAAAATGTTAGTTCCTTTCGGCAACTGTCAAGCCTCTACTGAAATATAGCAAATCGAGATACTACAATCACCTGAAAATACGGTATCATAAATTTTCTAGGTGAGCGGGCCACTAGAAACAACATCGTGAAAACTGCAAATAATGCCGCTTTAATTTAGAAAATAACAACTTTTTTCACATATTTGCAGCATGAATCAAAAATGCACTTAAACTTCCCGTCGGCTCGTGAAATCACCCCACGGATACGATTATTTTGCGCCTGCCTTCATTATACTCCAGAGCGTTAAAAGAATGGATCGTCTTGAATCACGATTCAAAATACTTGCAAATATTCGGATTGCCGAGCGAGTTAACTCATCATTGGTTCGGATTGGTTCCGAACATGTACTAAGCAGAATTCAAATGGCAGCGCTCCATAACGAATGAAAGAGAGAATAAATGCGAGAGAATTAACTATTGCGCTTTGCCGATCGGGTGTTACTTGAGGCAATCGGGTGTTCGGCAGAAGCACACTTATGAACGAATAAAATCGAGTGACTCGCATCAGGTAGAAACGTGTCTATGAGTGCTAGCCGAGTGAAAATAGATACGATTATTCCCTTCCTTGAGTGCAACAACCGATTCCGAATGAATTTCGCCTACAACCGGTTGATCCGGAAATCTTTCGGAATTAGGCTCTCTGACAGCTCACTTACAACCACAAATGCAAATGAGATTGGTTTGTTTTCATCAGGAAACGCATGCATTAAACACGATTCAGACGATCAATCAACTTCCGTCGACGTCCAGATTATTTTTATTAATTTTTTAGCCGAATATTGCTCACGTATCCGACGTTAAAATTTTCCGTGAACTTGACGTAGTGTCCTTTCATTTGAATTGCTTACAAACAATGTTGTTGTTCCGTAATCGTTACATGCAGGCGATAGTCGCTTGATGCTGCGTGTGAATCGCTTTTACATATTGTTTTGTTTTCATCAGGGAACGTGTAGGCCACCCATTTTTCAGTAGGGCCGCTGTTCATTTTTCACTGGGCATAGAAACCTCAATTGAGTGAGAATTGCGGACTGAATTGTCAATTCGTCTCCTTCTTCTTCTTTCCCGATTTCGCACGTTTTCGTGCTGATTTTCAGTTTATTTTTAAACGAAAACATTATATAACTTAATATACAAATTTAAATCTTCTTGTTCTTCGGATATACAGAACTAGTAAACAACCAGTTCTTCTTAGAATTCCAACATAAACTGTTGAAATTCGCTGGAAATTAATATAACGGCCTACCTTAGTCAGCATCATCCATTCCTCTAGCTGGAGTGTAGTGAAATGGCTTAAGTCGCCTCAATTTTTCACTAACACATTCATGATATGAGCGAATATTCAATGACATTTATAATGTCACTGTCAATCAGGTTGATCGAGCAGCCAACTCAGGCGAAAATTCTAGCACTGAACCGATCAAGCACTAAAAAATCATGCAGTCGAGTAAGAATTCCCCACATTATCAGATCCGAATGGATTCCGAATCAATTCCGAATCGGCGAGAAATTTTCATTCGGAATTTCATGTGGAAATCATAATGGATTCCGAATCAATTCCAACTCCAGTGCAACAACCGATTCCGAATGAACCGGTTCGCCTACAACCGGTTGATTCGGAAATCATTCGGAATTGAGTGAGAAGATGCGGACTGAATTGTCAATTCGTCTTCTTCTTCTTCTTTCCTGATTTTGCACGTTTTCATGCAGATTTTCAGTTTATTTTTAAACGAAAGCATTATATAACTGAATATACAAATTTAAATCTTCATGTTTTTCGGATATACAGAACTAGTAAATAACCAGTTCTTCTTAGAATCCCAACATAAACTATTGAAATTCGCTGGAACTTAACAAAACGGCCTACCTTAGTCAGCATCATCCATTTCTCTAGCTGGAGTGTAGTGAAATGGCTTAAGTCGCTTAAATTTCACACTAACACATTCATAAAATGAGCGAATATTCAATGACATTTATAATGTCACTGTCAATCAGGTTGATCGAGCAGCCAACTCAGGCGAAAATTCGACCGATCGAGCACTAAAAAATCATGCAGTCGAGTAAGAATTCATTGCTCATTCCATCATTTCGATAATGTGGGTCATTGCTCATTCCGTCATTTCGATAATGTGGGGTACCGAGCTCAACATTCGATTTTAAGTGTGTACAAACTAAAATGCAAATGAAAGGTCTTGAAATTGTTTAAAAAATCCACGAGACGATGATCCAGATCCGATTTCCGGTTCCGGAATTACAGTGCGATTAGTTAAAATTATTAATTTCATGTGTATTTGTTCTCAAGCGTTGGCGAAACGAGGTGCAAATTTTTATCAAATTTACTGGTTAATTCATCTAGTTGGCAGATCTTGTTAGTTGGTAGAAATATAAATCTACTTTGCAATTACTAGTTCCCGGTTTCTGCTTCTAAACGCACCGGTAATAGTGAAATAAAAACTCCAAAACCGGAACTTACTTCGATTTCTCAGCATCGGTTAAACCAATTTTCACAAATCATGATTCAAAATAAAGCTCTCAGTGTTTTAAAAGACACTGTGATATTTCATCCACATCCGACTTTCGGTTTCGAAATTATAGGGCAATAAGTATCAAAATTTTCAAACTGTCATACAAAATTATGCAAAATCGGTACCCGCTTGTGAGGAATTCTCTCTTCCTTCGTTTTTCTTTTTTTTTATTCGACATTCGTCAATCCCACATGTACATACAAAAAACGAATCTTGAGACGAGGTAAATGAGATTAAAATATGGGTATGTTTTTAGTGAGAAAGCAATGTTATTAATAACATTTTCCATAAATAGTATATATGAAGTGCAATAACTTATTGCCTTTCATATGTACTTTTTATTAGGAAATAAAACCAAGACACTAAAAATGGAGAACCGATTCAAAACGGTTGTGCCAATCTTGTATGGCAAGAATTTGACAGAAATAGAACCGTTAATAACCGCTAGGCGAATTTCTCTGCGAAAACGGTTGTTGCATTGTTGCCAGACTTTTGCCGGAATTCTGGCAGAAATGTCCCGGGTTGGCGGTTCAATGCATAGGACGCTGGTCTTACAAGCCAGTTGTCGTATGTTCAAGAACCGACCTGGAAGGATTCTTAGTGTCAGTAGGATCCATAGTACTAGCCATGCAATGATTCTGTACACTAAGAATTGGCTGCGTAATACCAGGACTTTTTCAATTTCTATGCACTGCTATCAATCGAATCCTAGCTGCCTTTGATTTTGCTAGCGTTATTGGGAATACATACGTCGTTATTCAGAATAAGGGTGAATGTTCCATTATTTTTTAATGCAAATTTAATACACGCTGCCTAAAAAGCATGTTGAATTAATGTGCTTCTACATCAACGATGTTATAGTAAAGTTGTAAATATGTAATGCCTATGGTTATTTGGGGTGACATTATAAATGTCATTGGCCCTTATTACCGTTCTCACTTCCATTATCACATTCACTTCACTTACATGTCACTTCACTTTATTATACCTATTACCAGTGTCAGTGAAGTGATCACTGCGATGGAAAAAACTATTTTTTTTTATTTGATGTTCATGACATCAAGTTCATCCAAGTAATTACTTTTGACTCTGAAGCGACTTCCGTAATAAGAACCTTCATTCGCTTCACATGATTTCCAAGTGAAGTGATATTCATAATAAGGGTCACATTCACTTCATTTGGTTCTCACCGTGTAGTGGCATCGGTAATGAGGGCCATTGAGTTTTCGCTCATTTTATGAATATGTTAGTGTAAAAGTTAGACGACTTACACCATTTTATTATACTCCAACTAGAGGAAGGATGTTGACTAAGGTAAGACTTTTTGTTTATTTCTAGCGAATTTCAACAGTTTATGCTGAATTCTAAGGGGACTGATACTTTACTAGTTCTGTATATTCATATGATATGATTCAGATTTCGTTCGGATCTGGATTGCTCTGGTTTTGCACTTTCGAGCAGAAATGGCAATAAAACACCGTCAAAATGTTGTATTTCTGCTCGAAAGTGCAAAACCAGAGCAATCCACGCCACCAGTGTTTTTCAATGAAAAACGGCATTAAATTCACACACATGCAGCGATTTTTACTAGCAGATGATATTCAAATTTCGAAAGTCCAACACACAATAGCATTACCCCACTTGCATGTGCCTGTCAGACTTCTGCCAGAATGTTTTGCCGGAATGTTGGCAGAATTCCGGCAAGAGTCTGGCAACGATGTAACAACCGTTTCCGGCCGAGAGTTTCGCCTAGTGATTCTTAACGGTTCTGTTTCTGCCAGATTTTTGCAATACAAGAATGGTAGAACCGTTTTGAATCGGTTCTTCATTTTTGGCGCTTTTGGTTTTATTTTTTTGTCGTGAATACGACTTATTTTACTATGGGGTGTCTTTTCAAAATTAGCCATATGGAAGAATGGGCAGAACTTAATCGTGAATATCTCGACTTGTATTAATGGCAGCAAGATGATTCTTTCACTATTTCATTAAAAATATGATCAGGAATTTAGGATATTATTTTGAACAGTGTGAGATAATCACAAACAACTCAAAAAAATAAATTTACTAAAAACTCTTTACTTTCGCTTGGGTTTTTCGCGCAAGTACGACGATTTTGAGGTAGTCAGCCACATATTTTCTACTGAACGTTATAAAAGGGAAACCGTGGTCGAAAATCGATCACCATTCGTTATCTAACACTCGATGTGGATGGACGAATAACCTACTACGACTAATTTCGATTTTGTTTTATTTTTTATTTGCAGTTGTCTACCTATGGGTAAAATGCGCCATAGATCCGAGAAGGATCCAAAGGATGCTAAGCGTCTGAAGCCAAGTGATGTACAGGTAAACGACCGTTTGCTGAGTAAAAACCAATATGCTGAGCTGCCAGTTGATGTCGAAGAGGAACTGCAGAAGAAGGAAAAAATGCCGCTTTTCTACCTGAAGGGCTACCCACCAACTCTACGCTCGGATTTCAACACGCTGATCAGCAAAGGACTACAGGCAACAATCCGTTTATGTACTGAAGGCTACAAAATAATTGTTCCGGCTTTGAACCACTACAAAGTAGTGGAATTGTACCTGAAGCAGACAAAAGCGGAATACTTCACACACGATATTGCCTTTAACAAACCTATGAAGGTTGTACTTCGAGGACTACCCGACATGATGGAAGTCGAACTAAAGCAGGCACTGTCGGAGGCTGGACTAAAGCCTGTGATGGTGTTTAAAATGAAACGACATAATACGGACAAAAAGTTTAGAGATCAACTGTACCTGGTTCATCTGGAGAAGGGCTCCATCACCATGAGTCAACTGAAAAAGATTAAATCGTTATTCCACATAATCATCGAATGGCAAAAGTATAAACCGGTACATCGGGATGTCACATAGTGCACGAATTGTTTAAACTACGGCCATGGAGCGAGGAATCGCCACATGAAAAGTCGGTGCGGGAAATGTGCTGAATCACACAATACCAACGATTGTCTACTAGATGACATCGCTGTAAAATGTGTGAACTGTGATGGCGATAATCCATTTACTAGCAAATCGTGTCCCAAACGTGCTGAGTTCACAAAAATTCGACAACAGGCGTCCCGTAAACAATCAACGCACAAGAATGTTCCACAGAAGGATGAAATTAATTTCCCACGGCTCCCACCGAAGAGGGATATTCCAAATTTGCCGCCACTTCCTCGCAGCAATCCAAAAAGAATCTTCCTCAAAAATACCTCCTGAATGGGGCAATAATCAACCACAAGCAAAGGATGACTCTGGTGATTTATTCTCTGCTGAACAACTGATCGTCATTTTTGAAACAATGACGACAAAACTACGAAACTGCAGAACGCGGTTAGATCAAATCAACGCCTTAGGCAAATTCATCATCGAATATGCAATATAATGAGTTGGTTATAGTTAATTGGAATGCTTGCTCACTCAGGAGCAAAACTGCTGAATTGTCCGATTTTCTCCAAGAGAAGAATGCCGATATTGCTATTTTAACTGAAACTCATCTTAATCCTGAAATTTCTATTTTTATTTCCAATTACAGGATTCACAGGCTCGACTACCAGAGGAGGGGGAGTTGCCATTGCCATTAAACGATCCATTCAACATAGGCTTATGTCAGCCTTTAAATTGCAACCAATAGAAGCCATCGAAATTGAGATTACAACGACGATGGGACCCATCATCATCATTGCAGCGTACTGCCCCAAACAAACTAATCTTTGAGATGGTACGTGTGCATCATTGAAGCGAGATCTGGCTATGCTCACTCGACGACAGAACAAATTCATCATTGCTGGGGACCTGAACGCACGGCATCAGCTGTGGGGAAACAAAAGACAGAATCGAAACGGATTCGTACTTGCCGAAGATTACGAAGCTGGACAGTACAACATCCTCGCTCCAGATCAACCAACGCGACTTTCCAGATCGGGTGTTCATTCCATTTTGGATATATTCATCAGCAACATCGCCATAGACAGCTCTCCGGTTGTCTTCAACGAGCTCTCTTCTGACCACTTTCCAGTAATATTGACCTTGGGATCTTCACCAGAAACAGTGCCTATTCAACCTCGGAGGAACTATTATCGCACCGACTGGGTCCAATTTCAACAAATCGCCGACCAACTTATTAATATCGATTTGCCACTTGATTCCTCGATGGAAATCGATGCGGCCCTATCTTCCTTCCAGCATTCAATCACAGTCGCTCGTGATAGGACGGTTCCAGTACAACATATGCCGAGTACCTCTCTTCAAATTGACAGTGTCACCAAGAAACTCATCCGACTTCGAAATATCTACCGGAGGCAGTATCAACGAACTGGCATCCTAGATAGGAAGACTTCTTATAACAACTTAACTAGGATAATCCAGGAAAGGATATCTGAGCTTCGCAACAGGAACTTCCAGCAAAAGCTTCTCCCACATTCAAAGCCCTTCTGGTCCTTAACGAAGGTGCTTAAGAAAAAACTGAAGCCTATTCCTCCTCTGATGTCACCCCAGGACGCAGCTGAAGGAATACCTTTAATCACACCAGTAGAGAAGGCAAATGCGCTAGGCCAGCAGTTTATGTGTTCTCACTATTTAGGACTCAACATTGTTAGTCCACATGAAAGAACCGTTGCAGATAGCGTAGCTGAGGTTGACCAATCAGACAGCTTGGTTCCTGAGGAAAGTAGAGTCACTGCGAATGAGCGGATGGCTATTGTGAAAAAATCCAAAAATTTGAAGGCCCCCGGTTTCGACAACACATTCAACATTGAGCTGAAACATTTGAGTATTCGTTCATTTGTCTCCTTAGCTAAAATTTTTATCACCTAAATAGAGTTTCAAAACATTTGTTCACGATTCATGATTCGTTTCAGAGATTTATTAAATAAAAGTGCCTAGTTGTGAAGTGTAAGGATGATTGTTTGGGATGAGTTCCTCGATTTTGTTTAAAATTGTTTGTAAACAGTACCGCTGAACTGTCAAGGATGAATTCTTGTTCATTTGTGACGTCACGATAAAAAATCTAATTTAGTAAAAAAATATATTCTGAATATTAGGTTTTACACTACGACGACACAAATAGGCTATTGATGAATCAAGTTCATCTTTGACAGCTGTCGGTGGTTTATTTTGTTTTGTGAAAAAAAAAACACCGAAAAAGTGCCTGTTAAAAACGTGTTCCACTGTGAAAATAACTAAAAAGATTGCCCTGTATGCGTTTCCAGCATCAAGGGGCGATATTTGTATAAATTTGTTTAGTGTTAGGCGACTTGCAATTTTTAAATTGAAAGGATGAACCCCTGATGAACTTTTGAACTATTAGGTTTTGCACGATGACGACATAAATGAACTGCCGATGAATCAAATTCATCTTTGACAGTTGCGTGTACTTGTTTTGTTTTGCGACTGCAAGTTAAAAATTTAAAAAATGACGAAAAATTGCCTGTTAAAAACGTATTTCACAGTGAAAATAACTAAAAAGATTGCCCTGTATGTGTTTCCAGCATCAAGGAGCGCTATATGTATGAATCTGTTGAGTGTGAGGCGACTTGCAAATTTTACATTCGAACGATGAACCTCTGATGAATTTCTAAACTGTAAACAAGTACACGTCGACTGTCAAAAAAAGTTCATTCTGTTCATTTTTGTGAGGTTATGTCATGTTCGTGCAAAACCTAATAAACTTCATTTTGTGAAGTTATGTCATGTTCGTGTAAAATCTAATTGATTATAGACACAATATACCATATTGAATATCACGCTGCATGGCTGATAATCGTGAGAATGATTTTGAATGATTATCATTTCATTATCACGCGTGAGTTTATGGAAAACTACTTTAGTGATATCGAACGGGATGAGTTTTTTTGCCATACTCTCTTCGAGTGATCATATCATTTGCGGATAGTGTTAAACTAGAGTAACTATAACTATAACCATAGTGACGACATCTCATCCGTAATTTTGGCCACAATTCAAAATATTCCATTAGCTTTACATTGAATTGACAGGTCGTTTGCTCGTTTGGAACTAGGAGCTGTCATTCCAAACGAACAGCTGTCCCCACTCTGATTATAGTCACTCTATGTTAAACGATGCCTAAAATCGGGCTTGTTTTTTAGCGGTGATATTTGAAATTTTCGCAACACTGGAGCCGAAGTGAAGGCACACACGCTTATTTGTGGCTACCCAAAATTGAGTCAAAAGTTACCCAATTTCGCAAAAACTATACCTACCCAAAATTGAGTAGAATAGGTATTACGCAATTTTGGGTAAATACGTTTTTCGCAAAATTTGAGTAGAAATTACTCGTTTTTGTTGACACTTGTAAGCGAGTGGAAATTACTCATTTTTTCATTGAATATGGATAGATTTTACGTCTCTATGATTTCTCAACAACTAAAAAGAAAACTAATAGTTTTACAAATTTTCATTTATTTTTAGACGCAGTATTGTCTTCAAATTGTTTAGTTTTATGAAATAATTTCTGTTTTCACATAAGTAGAGCTTAAGCACTCCGGCAATTTTATGCACCGTTTTGTGAGCTATATGTTTTTTTCGTTTTGTAAATTACAATCGTGAAGAATTTTCACTAGTGTTGGAATTTGTATGACGAAGACGGAGAACGTTTTAAAATATATGTCTACAGCATTTCTGAACTGTTTTTTAACACAACAACACCATCAACAATGACACAGTATGATCCAATTTTAAACGTTTCAGCATCACAAACTAGATGCGGTACTCTATTTGCAGATACCAAGTAATCAGTCAGGTTCTGAAAAATCATGTAATTGATTGAATAGCGCCTAGTGGATTGATAATTTCGTCTTAATACCTGAGTCCACTGTATGACCGGAGAAAATAGTAGCTCCTCTGGAAAATTCCAGCACAGACTAACAGACAGGACACTCAAATTAGATTCTTCAATCATTTTAACGGTCATTTCGAATATTCCTTTATTTGGGACAGTACTCACATGTGTCATGATGGCGCCACGTTACCCTATCAAAAACATCCTGTCTGTCATCTAGACTGTGTTTATTTTTTTCATTTACCAACAGAGTTACCATTCATACAGAATTACCTATAATGTATTGATTTGTATACGTCCATGCGAATTTCATGCAGGATACAGATTTAATACATATTGCCAAAACTATATACATAATTGTGCCTACTTCTCATCCTCCAACGCAAGACAAAATCGAACCCGTTTTGTTACATTATTTACTTGCTTCTGGTCTGCCGCCACTTAATTTCACAATAAAAAATAGTCTAGATGAACAACGTTGAGTCAAATAAATGGTTACCTTCCAACATCGCGAAAAAGTTAAATATATTATCAACGTAATCCAATAATTTATTGTGACGATTCATTTTCAAATATTTTGATGAAATCAGGCATCCCTGCAAGCAGCTGATCGGTGTTGACAAACGAGGGGAAACCAACTAGTAAAAAAAACTTTTACATAACACAAGGGGTGTACAAATAGTAAATAGTTCGCGCAGTACAATATAGGTGGAGCTAGTGCATAAAGAAAATTTTTTTTTATAAGAATTTACTCATACTGTCATGTCTGTTAGTCTGTGATTCCAGGTCTCCGATCCGGATTTGTTGATCCCTTTTTAGACAAACTTGCAAAAATACAGAGAAATCCTCGCAGAAGCTAGCTCTACTTACCAACTAGAGCCTCATACGACTCACTGTCCCCTAGATCTCTGATTTTTTCCATTTTGAGCAACTTTAAGTCTTCAAAATTTCAAACATGAAAATGTCGGATGAAGCTAATTCTACTCAGTGAAAGTTTTATATTTTACTCATTTTTTGACAGCTGGTCACAGTTTTCGAAAATGAGTACTTTTGATTCAGCCACTGAGTACCCACAAGTAAGCGTGCAGACTAACAGACAGGACACTCAAATTAGATTCTTCAATCATTTTAACGGTCATTTCGAATATTCCTTTATTTGGGATAGTACTCACATGTGTCATGATGGCGCCACGTTACCCTATCAAAAACATCCTGTCTGTCATCTAGACTGTGTTTATTTTTTCATTTACCAACCGAGTTGCCATTCATACAGAATTACCTGTAATGTATTGATTTGTATACGTCCATGCGAATTTCATGCAGGTTACAAATTTAATACATATTGCCAAAACTATATACAGAATTGTGCCTACTTCTCATCCTCCAACTCAATACAAAATCTAACCCGTTTTGTTGCAATATTTATTTGCTTCTGGTCTGCCGCCACTTAATTTCGGGTGAAAATTAGCAACACAATCAAAAATAGTCTAGATAAACAACGTTGAGAAAAATTTATGTTTACCTTCCAATATCGATAAAAAAGTTAAATATATTATCAACGTAATCCAATAATTTATTGTGACGAATATTTTGATGAAATCAGGCATCCCTGCAAGCAGCTGATCGGTATTAGGTTTTTTACCGTCACTGCTAACCTCAATCGGATGAACACTTTTTGACAGTCCAGCAGTACTGTTTGTAAACAGAAATTTCTTTTGTTTGTTTATTGACAAATTGGATCAGACTATTTACGGTCCGCATCGCCTAAATAAAGTTTTAAAACATTTGTTCACGATTGAATACGGTTCGTTTTTGATATTTATTAAATAAAAGTGACTAGTTGCAAAGTGTGAAGATGATTGTTTTAGATGTGCTCTTCGATTTTTGTTTAAGCTTGTTTGTAAACAGTACCGCTGAACTGTCAAGGATGAATACTTGTTCATTTGTGTCGTCACGATAAAAAACCTAATTGACAAACGAGGGGAAACCAACTAGTAAAAAAACTTTTACATAGCACAAGGGGTGTACAGATAGTAAATAGTTCGCGCAGTACAATATAGGTGGAACTAGTGCATCACGAAAAATTATCTTTATAAGAATTTACTCATACTGTCATGTCTGTTAGTCTGTGGTGAAGGTATTGTATTTGATTTTATCAGAATTGGATGCCTGGAAGTTGAAAAAGAAAATTGAATCATAACAATAAACATATTTGTGAGGTTATAGAAAGATATTTACATATATTTTTAAGTGTTTCTTTTTAGAAAAAGCCTGTATAAGATGTGGAATCTTCGTTGTATTTTGTTACTTATTGGTGGATAATATTCTTATCTTACATCTACCACTGGTTTGGATACATTCAATACGGCATTTTGAGCATGAGAGTCTACCTCATTTAGAATTTCCACAACATGTTCCTCACTGCCGGTTTCTGAAATTTAAGGAATAAGTCAATTAACAAGTGTGGACAAGAATTTTTTTCAAATTTTACCGGATTTGGTTTCGACTAAAGAAACGACTACTCTTATTAACTGGAAATCAGCAACTAACATTATTCTTAGTATCATTATAAGAAAACCACACAAGAAGCTTCCAGTCCAGATCCAAGGAAACGTTGCTACGAGGTAGTAGTTTTTATCTGGTAGAATCAAGTCACTGTGGTGGCGTAGTGAGAAATAGGTTATCATATGAGCACAACTCACTTCTCCATCGATAGTAACTTTTTTAAATTCTTCGCAAAATTTTGCTAACGCGTTACTGCTCAATGTGGCACATACGAATGCCGAAATTCCACACACCATGAAAAATATTAATGAAGGAAACACGATTCTCCATGGTTTAGAAATGATACTGTAAAAAACAACATATATGTTGAACTGTGCTAAGTTGCTTTGTCATATAACCTTCCAATGCCCTCTCCACCAGGACCATGCATAACATATATTGCCAGCCAAATAACACTGATCATTGCGTGGAATAATGGAGTAAATACCAAATACTCACAAAAGTCTTGATTACTCCATGTACTATTAAATTCGTCGATGATGTCTGTAAAGAAAAAGTTGTACTAGAGAATCAGAAATAAAAAAATTGGATCGAGTGGTACGTTTTCAGCAAGGGGTAAAAGGAACATGGAAAGAAATTATGTGGTAAGCAAGGATGTCAGTACAAAACAAAACAAAATACAGGGTTGTAGCCGCCAGAGCCGCCCAAACAACTTTTGATATGTTTGTTTTAGCAACCTGGGGTCGCTCTAGATCAGACTCCAATCGCGTAGTTTCGCTTTGAAAATTTTCTCGGGTCGCACTACGCATCCATGCGAGTTTGTTTTTTTTTTCATGAGTTGTTTAGGGCGCGTACCACGTGTTCGTTTTACCCGGAGTCAGAGTCGCCCGCGTGCAGGTTCAAAAACGAAAACGGTATAAGAGACACAACCGATCATAATTACATTAAAAATTTATAAAAATATTCTTTTTTCCTTTTATGGGCTACTCTGACCGAGGTGGGGGTTGCAAGACTCCGCACTTTCCATTCCATTTTGCCTTTCTCTATAGAAAGGTATTAGAATTGCTGGAAAAACCGACTTGCGAACGGAGCCTCGGAGACCCATAGTGTTATATACCATTCGACTCAGTTCGACGAGATCGGAAAATCTCTCTCTCTCTCTCTCTCTCTCTCTGTGTGTGTGTGTGTATGTGTGTGTGTGTGTGTGTGTGTGCTTTTCGAAGATATTTGAACGCGCTCAATTTTCTCAGAGATGGCTGATCCGATTTTAACAAACTTGGGCTCGTTTGAAAGCTACCGTCGGACCATTAATCAAGTTCGAAGATCAAATGGCTGTGACTTTTGGTTCCGGAGATATAATTGTATAAGTGACGTAACCGACAAAACACCGCTCTAATGTATATAATTTTACCGCTCTAACGTATATAAGGGTGCCAATATTTTGGGATCACCTCTAAATTCGTGAAGCGCTACTGTTCAAAAGTTTAAGCACCTCTAAAATTAGTCCTCATGCAAAATTTGAGCTAAATCGGACATGGGTAAGGGGTGCTGCCCAGCGGTTAAAGTTTGAAAATTTTTGATCTTGAAAAAGCACCATAGGGGAGAGTACACAAAATTTCCGAAATTGAAATTTTTTTTGATTCCAAAAAGCTTAAAATTTCATGAAACGTCGAGATTTAGTGTTATTTCGAAAAAATATTTTTTCGAAAAAATTGACTTTCATATGGTGAGTTCTCAAGATATATGAAAATTCCATTAAGTGGACTAAGAAGGGTTTTTTTTAGATTAGCATCACTCTTCTCATACAAATTGGCAACGCAAATGTCAAGCACTAGTTTGGAAAAATGATGCTGACTGTGTGGCATAAACACTGAAGCATGCTTTTGTGAACTACTCTAATCAATCTGAATCAATTGGTGTCAAAATTAGTATCCAAAATTATTTAGTAAAAGTATGACATATATTTTCATGAGACTGTTATGAAAGAAGAGAAAGGCATTATCACACCACTAGGTGGATTAAGAAGGGTTTTTTTTGTATATTTTTGCATCCGCACAGCAGGATATAAACGATGATTGATGAGTGAGTGGAGCACTAGTGGGAAGCTGAGTGAAAGCAACGAATATTAGTACCAAGCATTTTACAACACAACCTAAGAGAGAGCTACACTCATACATACATACATACATACATACATACATACATACATACATACATACACACACACACACACACATACATACATACATACATACATACATACATACATACAAACATACATACATACATACATACACGAGGCACCAAAAAAATTTAAAAAATATGACTCACTTTTTTAGAGATGGCTGAACCGATTTTCACAAACTTATACCGTTTTCATTTATAAATCAGAGCAGCCCGAAAGCTGACCCAGAGTCGCCCAAACAACGTTTGATATGTTTGTTTTAGCAACCTGAGGTCGCTCTAGATCGGACTCCAATCGCGTAGTTTCGCTCTGAAAATTTTCTCGGGTCGCACCACGCATCCATGCAAGTTTGTTTATTTTTTTCCTTTTTTCATGAGTTGTTGTTTAGGGCGCGTACCACGTGTTCGTTTTACTCGGAGTCAGAGTCGCCCGCGTCTAAGTTCAAAAACGGAAACGGTATTAGATTCAAATGAAAGGTTTAATCATAAATCAAATAAACATAGATTTCCCAGTGTAATACTAATGTAGTTGGGAAACCCGTGACAGCAAAAGCACCGTCTGGTGGAGAATGGGTGCGTAAATGCTCCTAAAATGCATGCATAAAGTTGCCTGCGCATTTAACAAAACCACAGTAGCTAATGGAAAAAAGTACACCCGTTTCTCACTAGAGGTGCTGTTAGTGTCACCGTACAGTTGGAAATCTATGTTTATTTGATTTATGGTTTAATGGTGCCATAGCCTGCTATTAAATATCATTTGGATCCGATTTCCGGTTCCGGAGTTACATGGTAATATGTAAAAATTAGAGAAAGAGTGTGCACTCAATTTTCTCGGAAACGGCTTAACCGATTTTTACAAACTAAGATTCAAATGAAAGGTCTTATAGTTTCGCAAAAACATTTTATCCGGATCCGATCCGATTTCCGGTTTCGGAACTAAAGCGTGATAAGTAGAAAATTACCAATCTCATTAGTATTTGTTCACGCACGATGGTCAAAACAGGAACAAATCCCATAAAACTTTCTGATAAATTATTGTAGTTTGCAGAGTTTGTTAGTTTGTGGGCATAAAAACTTAATTTGGCACTACTGCTCCCCATTTTTCCTGTTCCGGAAGCACCGAAAGTGGTGAAGAAAAACTCCAAAAATAGAACTCACTTCGATTTTTCTGCGATGCTTGAACCGATTTTCACATGTCTTGATTTAAATTAAAACTCATATTATCTTTGAAGCTACTGTTAGTTGTAACATTGATAAAAAATTATAGCTATTTTATGATCAGTACGTCCAAAAGAATAAACGAATGTCAATGAATTGAAATTCATTTAAAAAATATGAAATTTTCACATCCCGTAGTATAGTAATACCGTGCCGGTGATGTATTGATGTCAATAATAATAATAATAATAATAATAATAATAATAATAATAATAATAATAATAATAATAATAATAATAATAATAATAATAATGATAATAATAATAATAATAATAATAATAATAATAATAATAATAATAATAATAATAATAATAGTAATAATAATAATAATAATAATAATAATAATAATAATAATAATAATAATATTAATAATAATAATAATAATAATCTTAATAATAATAAAAATATTAATCCTACTACATGTTTTATGCTGCTGATTCATGCTGTTTAGCTTGACTTACATATGCAGAAGTTTCAGATGCGCAGGTTCGCTTCGTTTGTTAAATTTCGTTTAATTGATTTAATCGAAATAGAGCGTGAAATAGCAAGTCCAGGTTTAACTAGGTTCAAGACTGTTCCAATTTATAGGTTATATTTTTTGCTGGCAAACAAACCAACTTCGGCTATATCGGTCATTACTATATCGGTCATTCCTTCAAGATGGCCAAATCGATTTTCACAAAATTATAGGTTAAAAGAAAAAGTCTTACCGTTTCATACGGAATTCCTAAATTTGTTGTGGATACTACTTGCGGTTCTGAAACTACAGGGTGAACAGGATTTGTAGAGTTTGTTAGATTAAGAACGAAAAAACTTTCCTATTTCTATTCAATGAACAGTAGTTTTTGCGAATTCCACAGTAATATTTATGATGTTATAAGTAATATGAGAAAGGCATCATTACACCACTAGGTGATTAAAACAGGTTTTAGAATATGAAATAACGTTATGGGAAAACATGTTATTTCGCTTAAAACATGAAATCGGAGTTATAACATGTTTCAAATCATAATGTGAACATGACATTAGTTTATACCCAAAGAATGTACAAGATTGAAAAAAAAAATTATTCACAGAATCTTTTAGTGATATTTTTGAAAATATAAGTAATATAAGGAAGGCATCATTACACCACTAGGTGGATTACAAAAGGTTTTTCTTTAGCTCTCAAATAAGCGATTCCAAAAAACAACTTTATTGTTTTCCAATAAAAAAGATAAAAACTAAAAAAACAAATAAAAACTAAAAAATTAAAAATTAATCAACAAATTCAAACTTGGGCCAATTTTTTCTTTTTTGTTGAAAAAGAAGCCTTAGGGGATCCTGGCAAAGTTTCAGAGTGGAAAGATTAATACTTTCGAAGCAGTGAATTTTTTAACCACGGCTCGCCTGCACGGAGTGTACCGCAGCGCGACTCAAGCCTCGAAAACAGTCGAAACCAGGGCTGGTGAAAGAGGTGGGTACGGTGGGTAGTACTACCCACCCGAAAATTTTCAAGGTGGGTAATTCCCCCCTGAAATTTCGAGAGAAAAACAATAGTAATATTGTTATTATTTATAAAGTCAAGCATATTTTTATTGTAACTAAGAATAAATAAAATCAAAATTATCGAGGTAGAGCAAGGATGTAAAGATATTCAATAGAAAGGTGAGACGTGACAAGAGTCATTTGAGCAACCAAAAATCTTTTAGAAACCTTCAGCCAGAGGAGTTTAGCTTTAGCATCTCATCAATGCAAATCACTCGAGTCTCGTGTGTGCCGGAAAGTACCTTTCTAATCATTTATTATCCGGACCGGCACAAGAAAAGTTACCAGAAGTTGTCACTTTCTGTTTGCGACAGCATTCTCATACACAATGAGTTCTTCACTGTATGGATATTTTTTATCAATCTCTATATAGCTGTAAGTTCATCTCCTCTGGTAGAATGTGAAAGTTAAGTTACTAAAAGATTTCTGCTTGCTCAAATGAACCTTGTAACGTCTTACCTTTCCGTTCTATATCTTCGCATAAATAAAATCACTCAACATCCTTTGACGTAGGTCTACGCCTTTGTTTTCGATACCGGAGTGCAAATTCAAAATACAGGAAATAAAACCGTCCAAACAGTGGTCAATTTCCGAATATCTACATATCAACCATTATTTAACTAATTTTCAATATCATTACAGATACTGCGTTCAAATATATCTACGCATCGATTCGAGTAGATAAATCCATATATTTAAGGTAACTGGTGATTAAAATTTCAATTCAATTTGCATTTAAGAAAATCGCTCACACAAAACAAGATTCGACTTACACTCTGTGCGGTTCGATCAAAAATCAAAAAATCCAGGTAAACATAATTTTTTGAGCAAAATGTAATTGAAATGTTATTGTATTTTTTCGATACCATACTTATAGAATGATTTGCCCATGGCTTCAAAATTTGTTGATGGTACTTTCCTTTCCCAGATAGTCGATGTTAATTATACCTCGAGCATCTAAAAACTGACGTCATGATTGTTCTAGCTACATGTTACATTCTCGGCTGGCTTTCCCCGTCTGAATGCTGATATGACTCCGAAAAATGATGGATCCATGTTTCGTCCACTGTTTCATACCAACGCACGAAATTCTTTTTCTTTGCGACTAAACAGTGCCGATATTGCTATTATTCGATTGTGAGCGAACGAGGCACCAATTTGGAAAAGATCTTTGTCATACCAAGATTTTCGCGCGAGTTTATTCATCTCAGCACATCTAATCTCACAAACTTTGATTTTGCGTTCATTTATGGCGATTTTCAAAACTTGTTAATTTTTTTCCAGATGAATGTTTTATTTCGCAATGTTCCAAATCGGAATACCACAAATCTTTATTTTTCGTGGATCCTGGTAACATTTCTCATACCATTTCTGAGCTGGCTCGGTTTTCTCATTTTAGAAAGCAATGTTTTATCAACACACGGAATTCGTTATTACCATTTTATTTTTCAAAAATGAATATGTAACCGCCCTTATTCTGAATAACGACGTATTGATTTTTCGATCGAATGTGGTTCGATCGAATCATAGCTACCTTTGATTTTGCTAGCCTTATGGGGAATACAAATGAAATACGAGGGAAAAAACGATACGACGTTATTCAGAATAAGGGCGAACGTCCCTCATATGGTAGGTGCGATTGACGAACAAAATTGACACATGTCATCTGAAGGTTGGTATTTTCGAAAAATGAGGTTAGTTTGATATTACAAACGTCATCTCTGGCTCAGTCCCGGAAGTCAGTTTTGAACAATATGTTATAGATATAAGCGGTTGTTTGTAGATTTGTTTTGTGCGCCGTTCGATTCTCGCCAGACACATTTTGATCGAAAATTCTTAAAGAATAATTTTCGAAAATTCGCAGACACAAATAAGTTTTTGCGGAATACAAAAGACTGCTACCTTAATGTTCAAAACTAATATTGGCAGTGATTTTGAAACTAGCTGGGTAGTCCTACGCCAACAATTCGAACAACCCCACAATAGTTTTATGTCGTATTTAGCCCTTAAATACGCAATTTTGTTTCAAAATAAAGTACAGCAAACTGTTCAAACTTCTAATTTACGCGATTCATATAAAGTTATGTCGAAAGAAAAAATTATAAAAAAATCGATCGTACGCTTTTAAGGGATAAATATGTATTATTTCAATAATATCGTTTCCCCGGTACGAAAAATACCCACCTGGACACAACATGTTTCACCGGCCCTGGTCGAAACGGTATATTCAAATGGCTGTACCGGTACTGAACCGATTTGAATAGTTTTGATATCAATGAATTTTTTGGACTGTTTAGATTAATGTTGTTCAATACTTGATTTTGCAACAACTTTAATTCGAGTATTGGTAAATTTGGTGAACTGAAAATGTCGGGTCGTCAAATGGTGAGATAACTAAGTCCTCACAAGTCCCTATCTCATGCCTTCCCGAGCGTCTATGATGACATTTGGTCAATAGAACGGCGTCGACTGGGTGCTATCGCCTTCTGCGTTAGTAGCAGAATGAGAGGGTGCGAAATGGCTTGTAGGTTGAAGCCCATCCTAAAGTGCAATGTTTATCATAGTATATTACAACATATAATTCTGTTGTTTATTACACCATGTATTATTATTATTATTTTTATTATTATTATTATTAGAAGAGCGTAGCTTACACTGCGACATTAACTGTTATATTATATCATAGCATATTGTTTCATATACTATCGTTTTACACTATTTTATGTTATTATATACTATGTTGTATGCTATTATACTGCATTGCATTATATTATATTATATTTTATTATATTATATTTTATTATATTATATTATATTATATTATATTATATTATATTATATTATATTATATTATATTATATTGTATTCTATTATATTATATTATAATGTATTGCATTATGTTGTATTATATTATATTATATTATAGGGTTTATTATGAGTAGTACTACGTACCTTGTTTTCCTTATAATGTATCATTTTTAAGGTAAACTTTTAACTAACTATCAAGGTCGTCACAAGGTGAGCTTGGTCCTCACTGGTTCCTGTTTCATGCCTACACGTGTGTCTGTGATGACAATTGCTCGATGGAATGCGTTGATGGCAGAATGAGAGGATGAGAAATGACATATAAATTCAAGTAATATAATATCATAGCATATCGCAACATATCATTTTATTCATTATTTTATTTATTATATATTTCATTGTACTATATTAGATTTGTTTCTTACTTACTGTTTTCATTATTATTTTCATTGTTATTATTATTTATTTGTCATCAATAATAATAACATATATTATTTTTATAGATGTGGATATTATTATTCTTATTAAAAGAGAAATATTCTACTTCCTGCAGTATTGCGAAGACAGAAGAGCATAACTGACACTATACATTAACTGTTGTTTTATATATTGTTTTATAATATACGAGGTCTGTTCAAAAAGTTCCCGGAATTTTTTAATTGCGCGCGTCTGGAGAGTCCGGTGGTCAAATTTTTTTTCTATTGTGTTGGTACATATGTCCCTAATGTATGGTGAAATTTTCAGCTGTATTCATTGTTTACATTCTGTCTTGTAGCGGCTGGTGTAGACGTGTTTTTTTGAGCTCGGCGATTTTTGTTAGTTTAAACAATGGAAGCATTGAAGAGTCAAAGAATTTGTATTAAATTTTGCGTGAAAAATGAAATAAAGTGTAACCAAGTGTGCGAAATGTTACAGAGAGCCTACGGTGAGTCTGCTATGAAAAAACAAGTGTTTACGAGTGGTATAAGCGTTTCCAAGATGGCCGCGAAGACGTTGAAGACGACGAACGCTCCGGTCGACCCAGCACGTCAATAATCGATGAAAATGTGGGAAAAGTGGAATAAATGATTATGGATGATCGCCGAATCACTGTTAGAGAAGTTGCTGATGAAGTTGGCATATCATATTTTTTCAAATGTTTTGGGCTTCGTTCCAAAACTGTTAAATTTTGATCGTGATTTTTTGGCTAAAAACAAGACTTTATTCATGCCCCAACCTCCTTATTCACCAGATATCGCTCCGTGTGATTTTTTCCTGTTCCCAAAGTTGAAGAGACCCATGAAAGGACAGCGTTTTTCATCGATTGAAGAGATAAAGGCAGAATCGCTGAGACTGCTACAGAGCATTACAAAAAGTGACTATCAGGGGTGTTTCGAAGACTGGAAAAAACGCTTGCATAAGTGTATTATATGTAGGGGGATTACTTTGAAGGGGACCATATAGATGTAGACGAACAAATAAATATTTTTTTTAGAAAAATGAGAATTCCGGGTACTTCTTGAACAGACCTCGTATTATATTATATTGTATGACATTGTATTACTAAAATATTATTAATAAAATATATTATATTATAGTATATTATGTTATATTATATTATTTTATATTTTGTTTTTATGTTATATTAATTTCATTACACTGTTTCATTGTATTTATCAATATAAAACATTTTGCACGGAGGCGTAAAGGGTAGGGAGCATCAGGGCATCGGACGAATTGATGACTGGACGAGGGATTGTGGATAGCCAGCCCAAGTCACTTGAAGGAAACTTGTTTCCTTCTGAAGGTTTGAAATGAGTTTGACGCGCCCTTCTCAAACAAACCATCAGGCGGGTTCAAGCTTGTATAGCGATATGCTTCATCCATGCACTGGATATTATGGTTGGAAGAGCATCTTTTACTCCCGCGGAATACGAGTAAGTGACTCTACTTACATATCCGCCCAACCCCTTTTATTCGCTTATCGGTAACAGCTATAGTAAGAAGGTGAATGGATGAGTCATATCGGGGCTACTGTAAGTCTACCCGCATCCACTGGCAAGTCCTTGAACTGATGGTTGCTTCACTTCACATCACATCACATCACATTTGGTAAACTGAAAATGTTGGAGCAAGTACTGCAAAATAACCTAAGCATCGCAACAAAAACTGTTCACAAAAACAGGTGATTTTTTGAGTCACGCTACTTTGATTCCGAAAAATTGAAGTAACTCGATCAAATCAAGAAGAAGGTGGCTACTTCAGCAGAGCTGCTCAAAATAAAATTTCCTACAATTTTGCTGTGAAGTGCAATAATTATAAATTAAATTAAGAAAGTTAGATTCCAGATTTCAATACAAACATGGACCACCCAAATGATCTTTTATATCAAAAGATGCACCAGTTGAATACAAACAACTTTCGGGAAGACACCAACTACAAAAAATAATATTTTATAACGAAAATAATTTTGTCTCGCTAATTTTTTGTTTCGAACCACTATGCAATGTGAACTATTACTATTACGTAGTGTTAGGGTGAAGAAGCTCTAGTAGTATGGTATAAGCTACAAAAAACTGGTTGTTTTTAAGCCATAGGTTGCAGAAGTAAATATGATGACAAAGTTGGTCTCTAACAAACACACTGAATCAAAAACATATTTGATGAATCAAATATTCATTAGTACAGCTTACATTAAATACATTCTCATGCAATTTTTTTTTTGTAGAATTCATAATTTCAATTATGTTCAACATTCGATTCGCGTGAAGTTTGCGCTCTTTTATTTTAATCTACGTGCGGATTTCACATTTTTTGTAACAACCCTCAAGGAACATAATTTTTTAGGATAAACGTTTGTTCGTAGCTCATCGTTTTAGTTTCATAACAGATCGGCTGAAAAGTTCGTATCGTTTCTATGAGAGGGCGCCACTAGAATTAAATCCATACCATTTTCAGTTAGTACCAACCTTCAAAAGATACGTGTATAAATTTGACAGCTGTCTGATTATTAGTTTGTGAGATATTGCATTTTAAGTGAAGCTACTTTTGTTATTGTGAAAAAAATGGAAAAAAGGAATTTCGTGTGTTGATGAAACACTACTTTTTGATGAAAAAAAAATGTCGCCGATACCAAAAAATGGCTTGATGAGTGTTATCCAGACTCTGCACCGGGCGAAGCAACAATTCGTAAGTGGTTTGCAAAATGTCGTACTGGTCATATGAGCACCGATGACGATGAACGCAGTGGACGTCCAAAAGAGGCTGTTACCGATGAAAACGTGAAAAAAATCCACAAAATGATTTTCAATGACCGTAAAGTGAAGTTGATCGAGATAGCTGACACCCTAAATTCAGTCAGCTGAGTGAACTGCACGCGATGAACCGAACCCAAAGCGTGGAAAGACTCAACAATCGGCCGGTAAGGTTATGGCGTCTGTATTTTGGGATTCGCATGGTATAATTTTCATCGACTACTTTGAAAAGGGAAAAACCATCAACAGTGACTATTATATAGCGTTATTAGAGCGTTTGAAGGACGAAATTACAAAAAAACGGTTTCATTTGAAGAAGAAAAAATGATAGGAAAAAATATTACATTTAAATTTTTTGACTTTAGGGTTTGGATTTGAAATGAACATGAAAAATGTTTTGGTGAATGCATTTCTTTATTATATATTAACGCTTAAAAACAATTAATTTAGTTTTGATGACAAAACACGAAATATCTCATGTTGAACGCAAAATCGAATCCATTGTTGGCGTATTACCGGATCTTTTGGAAACCGAAAAAAGTCAGGTTTGGATAGAAATGCTTAGTGCGACCACTAATTTAACAATTTACCACTAATACCACCACTAATTTAACAAATCTTGTTGGGTTACACTAAAAAGAAAAACGGCTTGATGTTTATTTTAATTACACAGTGCTGCCACTGAACATTTATTACCAATGAGATTGAAAAAAAGTGAAACATTCTCCGAAAATTTTCATTTTCATTGGTGAGCTAAAATTATACATTTTAATAAACTTGTTCTCTGATTTTCTTTATACTTGGCATCATTGCTCGCGTACCCTGCAAAAGTTTTTTCTTTTCACAATGTGCAGGTAGCAACATCAAAATCAGCCAATCAGAAACTGGTCCATTTTGGAACAAAAGCAGCCCCCCCAGATGTCAGGTCTTGTTTCATCAAGACAATGCACCGTGTCACAAGTCGATGAAAACCATGCTGAAATTGAACGAATTGGGCTTCGAATTGCTCTTTCATCCACCGTATTCTCCAGATTTGGCTCCCAGTGATTTTTTTCTGTTCTCAGACCTCAAGAGAATGCTCGCTGGTAAAAAATTTAGAAGCAATGAAGAGGTAATCGCTGAAACTGAGGCCTATTTTGAGGCAAAGGACAAATCGTACTACAAAAATGGTATCGAAAAGTTGGAAGATCGCTATAATTGCTGTATCGCCTCTGATGGCTATTATGTTGAATAATAAAAACGAATTTTGGCAAAAAAATGTGTGTTTCTATTAAACGATACAAACTTTTCAGCCGAACTGTTATCTCTATTGTTAGGGAATTGTGTTGTTGTATATAGATTCAGCGAGAATGCCATTTATAGATAAATAAGTTATTATATAAGGATAAATGGCGTCATTCCATCGATAGAACATTGCATAAAACCTTGGCATTACATTCCTTTTGTGGGGTTTGACATTTCTGTTTCAACTGACTTCGAAGCCGATTCTTAACGAACATAATAATTGAATGTACTACGATCCTATACTGACACTAAGTACTACGCTAAGACAAGACCTGACAACTGGCTTCTTATTCATCCTTCCGAATCATCCTTCTCGTCATTTTCGCCCTGTGGAATAAATACCAACGTATCGGCTACAGTGTAGCCATATTTACAGATTTTTTTATTAACTATGATAGGAAAAAATATTACATTTAAATTTTTAGACTTTAGGGTTTGGATTTGAAATGAACATGAAAAATGTTTTGGTGAATGCATTTCTTTATTATATATTTACGCTTAAAAACAATTAATTTAGTTTTGATGACAAAACACGAAATATTTTCATTTTCATTGGTGAGCTAAAATTATACATTTTAATAAACTTGTTCTCTGATTTTCTTTATACTTGGCATCATTGCTCGCGTACCCTGCAAAAGTTTTTTCTTTTCACAATGTGCAGGTAGCAACATCAAAATCAGCCAATCAGAAACTGGTCCATTTTGGAACAAAAGCAGCCCTCCCAGATGTCAGGTCTTGTCTTAGGTACTACGATTCTACTGATACTAAGAATCTATTCCATGGAGTTCAGTTCAAATTTCTGTGACCTTTTTAATATCGCTTACCCTAACAAAACTAAGCTCTCGTTTTGTCCTTGCACAAACACAACATACCAACTATCAAAAGAACGAACGAACGGCTCTGGAGAACTAGTTTTCTCAATAAAACTTCTTTAAAATTAACTGTTTCGCCCGTCTCCACAACGAATGTGCCCTTTTGATTGTTACTAGACCATTCAACAATTCTAGTTAATAGGTTCGTAGTTGAATGTTATGCTGTTTGCATATACTGCCCATACTCGCATATCAGTCCCATATCGATTTTCGCCAATTTTGAGTTAGCTTGAAGAATGAAATCTATCCTCCAGAAATTGCAATGAAAATTGAGGGGCCGTTCAGTAACATGTGAAAAAATATCAAACGATGTCTGTCCCATATGCAAAGTACCCGCATGTCAGTCCGATTCAGTGCAAATTTCAATAATTTCATTTGTTACAATATTGGAATAGCAAAGGTGTATTACCGATATTTCATGTAATAATACCACGATTTAGCATTAGATAGCACAATCTATATATATATATATATATATATATATATATATATATATATATATATATATATATATATATATATATATATATATATATATATATATATATATATATATATATATATATATATATATATATATATATATATATATATATATATATATATATATATATATATATATATATATATGTTGGAGACGTGACCATCCCTACAACCCAATAGTAATTGCTGGGCTCACTGGTGGCAGCCCGACTGTCACTCAGTTGATGCACCGACCAGCATCCGGTCTATGTGTCAGAATCAGAATGTAATATGTAGTAGAATAAGTAACACGCGTTTTTATCTCTAACTGTGCGTCTATTAATAAAGTCAGTTTTTAATGTTTGGGTCGTGTTATATTCATTATCGGTCACCTCCGAACACACCCACAACAGTGGCGACGAGGATTTAAGTTAAATTGGCGATCAGAAGCTAATCTTCATCACCCACGAGGAAACGAGAAGCATGGCGGAATCTAACCTCAATCCGGAGCATCAGCAACCGGGAACCGGCTTACCTGGCGGTCCACAGCACCCGGGAATGCAGCAAAACCATCTGCGTCATTCAGCTCCATTTTTCAACGGTCCACCATCATCGCAACAATCAGCGAATAGCAGCTCATCTTCTACAGAAACCACCTACCAGCTCTTTCAGCAGCTTATGCAACAGCAGCAGCTATTCATGCAGCAGCAGCAACAACAGCTAATGCAGCAGCAGCAAGATTTCTTCCGGAGTGTCATATCATCGATCAATGTTCAGGTCCCTCCAAACCCTGAAATGATTCTCGACTCACTGGCGAACAACATCAAAGAGTTTCGCTACGATCCGGACGGAAACATAACCTTCGCTGCATGGTATGGCAGATACGACGATTTGTTCGAGCAAGATGCCGCACGGTTGGACGATGAAGCGAAAGTCCGCTTGCTCATGCGGAAACTAGGATCAGCAGAACACGAACGTTACGTGAGTTATATCTTGCCGAAATCGCCAAAAGAATACAAATTCAGCGATACAGTGGAAAAACTGAAAACTCTTTTCGGCGCTGCTGAGTCTGTCATCAGTAAACGGTATCGGTGTCTACAGGTAACCAAACAACCGACCGACGATTATGTTACGTACGCTTGTCGAATCAACAAGACTTGTGTTGAATTCGAGCTGAGCAAGCTGTCCGAAGAGCAGTTTAAATGCTTAATGTTTGTTTGCGGACTAAAGTCAGAGGGAGACGGCGAAATACGAACGCGGCTGCTGGCGAAAATCGAAGAACGTGATGACGTCACACTAGAGCATCTTTCAGAAGATTGTCAGCGATTGTTGTGCCTGAAACGGGACACGGCAATGATCGAGTCATCAGCATCAACGTCATCAGTGAATTTCATCAAGCGAAAACAGCAGTTTTCAAAACGTCAACATAAGCCACCAGTGGAGACAGCCGGACCAGACAAGAGCAAAAATATTCCCTCTACACCCTGCTGGTACTGCGGGGGAATGCACTTCGTTCGAGACTGCACTCATCGGAGCCACAAATGCAAGGACTGCGGCAACATCGGACATCGCGAGGGATATTGTTCCTCTGCCAAGCGAAATTTCAAGACCAGCCGAAACAGAAAGCACCCAGGATCGTTAAAAACAAAAACCGTAAGTCTCCGTATAAATACCGTCGATCAAAAGCGCCGTTTTGTTAAAATTGTACTGAACGGTGTGAAGGTGCGTCTACAGTTGGACACGGGGTCTGACGTTAGCATCGTATCGAAACGCTTGTGGGAGAAAATAGGTAAACCACCCACTGCACCAGTAAATGAGCTAGCCTCAACAGCGTCAGGCGACCGATTGCAGTTTTTGTTTAAGTTCAGCAGTCTAGTGTCTTTCAACGGTGAACAACATCACTGTCAGTTTTACGTGGTCGAAAACCCGCTTCATCTTTTCGGAATCGATTTGATGGAAGCATTCGGTCTCTTTTCATTACCCATTAACATGTACTGCAACAACGTCAGTGTTCCTGCTATCACTTTGCAGTCACTCAAAGCGGCATACCCGAGCGTATTTAGAAACGAGTTAGGGTTGTGCACGAAAACAAAAGTGAAATTGGAACGGAAACCAGATGCAACTCCAGTTTTTCGTCCGAAACGTCCAGTGGCTTATGCAGTACACAGCACGGTTGACAACGAACTTGACCGACTGGAACGAGCAAAAATCATCACACCGGTAGACTTTTCGGACTGGGCAGCACCCATCGTTGTTGTCAGAAAAACGAACGGGTCCATTCGCATTTGCGGAGATTACTCTACAGGTCTCAACAATGCACTGCAACCGCATCAGTACCCGTTACCGCTACCGGAGGAGATTTTCAACAAGTTGGCTAATTGTACTGTATTTAGCCGAATCGACCTGTCGGATGCGTTCCTGCAAGTAGAGGTTGACGAAAGTAGTCGTGATTTATTAACCATCAACACCCATCGTGGACTCTACCGGTACAATCGTCTGCCACCGGGAGTCAAAACAGCACCGGGAGCTTTCCAGCAACTTATCGATACAATGCTGGCAGGTCTTCCTCATACGTGTGGTTATTTGGATGACGTCGTCGTTGGTGGTGTCACTACTGAGACACACTGGGAAAACCTTCGCGCAGTGTTTCAAAGAATCAGCGAGTTTGGATTTACCATCCGAGTGGAAAAGTGCATCTTCGCTCAGCCTCAAATCAAATATGTAGGTCATCTACTTGACCGCAATGGCCTTCGTCCGGATCCAGCAAAAGTTCAGGCCATTAACGAAATGCCACCGCCCACTGATGTATCTGGTGTTCGGTCCTTCCTTGGAGCAATTAATTATTACGGAAAATTTGTTCCTCGTATGCGCTGTCTGCGGTATCCTCTTGATGAGCTGCTCAAAGCGGATGCGAAATTCAAGTGGACAGCAGAATGCCAGGCGGCATTCAACAAATTTAAGGAGTTGCTGAAATCTGACCTACTGTTGACACACTACAACCCTGCACTTGATATAGTGGTGTCGGCAGATGCGTCGTCTATTGGTGTTGGTGCTACTTTGTCACACAAATTTCCGGACGGCACTCTCAAAGTTGTATACCACGCTTCCAGAGCATTGACAGCGGCAGAGAAAAACTACAGTCAGCCCGATCGTGAAGGACTTGCGATAATTTTTGCGGTGACCAAGTTTCATAAAATGCTGTTTGGTCGTCGCTTTCATCTTCAGACAGATCACGAGCCGTTGCTGAGAATCTTCGGTTCAAGGAAAGGGATTCCTGTTTACACATCGAACCGATTACAACGTTGGGCTCTTACGCTGTTGCTTTATGAGTTCACCATCGAGCACGTTCCGACAGCGAAATTCGGCAATGCTGACATACTTTCCCGTCTGATCAGCCAGCACGTCAGGCCTGAGGAAGATTATGTGATTGCTTCGGTCTCTCTGGAGAATGACTTAAGGTCAGTTACACAAGATGCATTAACCGTTCTTCCTTTAAGTTTTAGGATCGTACAACAGTCTACACAGTCCGATCCTATTACCAAGGCAGTTTATCGTTACCTCCTTGATGGGTGGCCTAAAACCGTTACCGATGCAGAGCTCAAACGGTTTTATGCTCGACGTGAATCTCTTACCACGGTACAAGGCTGCATACTATTCGGCGATCGACTGGTTATACCATCGCCCCATCGCAAGCGTAGTCTTCATCAACTTCATCGTGGCCACCCTGGAATTCAGCGAATGAAGGCGATTGCCAGGTCATATGTTTATTGGCCAACTCTCGACAGCGACATTGTTGATTTCGTCAAAAACTGCCGTCAATGTGCGATGGCTGCGAAAACACCGCCGAAGTCAGCGCCGTTGTCATGGCCTAAATCAACAAAACCGTGGCAGCGCGTTCACCTTGATTATGCTGGACCGATCGACGGGGAATACTACCTGGTTGTCGTAGACTCTTTCTCGAAATGGCCTGAAATTGTGCAGACGAGAAGTATCACTACAGCCGCCACAGTGAAAATCCTCAGAGATCTGTTCGCTCGCTTGGGAATGCCAGAGACACTGGTGAGTGATAATGGATCCCAGTTCACCAGTGCAGAGTTTCAATCGTACTGTACGAACAACGGCATCGAGCATCTTACAACAGCACCGTTCCACCCTCAATCGAACGGTCAAGCCGAGCGATTCGTGGATACGTTTAAACGATCGATTAAAAAGATTAAGGAGGGGAGAGCGACAATGTGTGATGCTCTCAGTACATTTCTTCAGACTTACCGGAGTACACCTTGTTTTTCTTCTCCAGACGGCAAATCACCAGCAGAAGTTTTGTTCGGTCGTCCGATTCGTACTAGTTTGGACCTGCTCCGTCCACCATCCGATCGTGTACATTTGGAACAATCGAGTGAAATTCATCCCTTAAAGCGACAATTCATCGTTAAGGATACGGTGTATGCAAAAGTATTCGTCAAGAACCAATGGCACTGGGTTTCAGGAACAGTTTTGGAACGTGTAGGTCGTGCAATGTACAACGTTCAGCTCGAGAATGGTAAGCTTATTCGGTCCCACATTAATCAGCTTCGAGATCGTACTGATTCTGAGAGTCGCAGAGTACCAGCATTGACAGATAGAACGAAACTTCCTCTCAGCATTCTACTCGATGCTTGGAACCTTCCGGCTCGTTGCACACCAGATCCATTAGCACATTCAACACCAGTAGCACCCATTCCAAGCTGCTCTAGTTCGAGACAGTCGTCAGTACCAAATACCTTGTTGAGAAGGCCCACATTGTCATCGGAGTCTTCGTTGTCAGCATCGTCTTCGTCATCTTCGACAACGCCAAGTTCAACATCCGAATTTCAGTCTGCTAATGAAGCCGACTCAGCTGTACAGGTTCCTCGCCGCTCTTCGCGTGTACGAAGAGCTCCGCAATGGTTCGATCCCTATCAGCTGTATTAGAAGGGGAGATGTTGGAGACGTGACCATCCCTACAACCCAATAGTAATTGCTGGGCTCACTGGTGGCAGCCCGACTGTCACTCAGTTGATGCACCGACCAGCATCCGGTCTATGTGTCAGAATCAGAATGTAATATGTAGTAGAATAAGTAACACGCGTTTTTATCTCTAACTGTGCGTCTATTAATAAAGTCAGTTTTTAATGTTTGGGTCGTGTTATATTCATTATCGGTCACCTCCGAACACACCCACAACAATATATATATATATATATATATATATATATATATATATATATATATATATATATATATATATATATATATATATATATATATATATATATATATATATATATATATATATATATATATATATATATATATATATATATATATATATATATATATATATATATATATATATATATATATAAATGGATGTAAGTTTGTATGTTTGTAACGCGATAACGTCGGAACTACTGAACGGATTGCCATCAAACTTGGCACAGGTACTTCTTGTATTTCAGAGATGGTTTAGGGAGTATATTTATAGGGGAGGGAGCGTAACAAGTGTCATAAAAAGGGGGGGTCATGGAAAAATTCATATAACTTGACCAGAATCGATACGTTTTGAAGACCGTAGAACCATTTTTCATACCTTAGATATGCCTATATGGGGGGTGGATGTAGCAAGTGCCTTTAAATAGGGGGGTGTAATGTTTAAAACGGCATAATTCCGAAACTACTAAACGGATTGCCACCAGACTTGGCACATATACTTCTTGCTGTTCTGAGATAGTCATAAGCGTATTTCTATGGGGGGAGGGAGCGTAGTAAGTGTTTTTAACAGGGGGAGCTCATGAAAAAATTTGTCTAATTTGACATGAATCGATACTTTTTTAAGACTATAGAAACAGCTAGCTTATATTAGATATGATATGAGGGGTGGATGTAGCAAGTGCCTTTAAAAAGAGGGGTGTATGTTTGTAATGGCATAACTCCGGAATTACTGAACGGATTGCTATCAAACTTGGCACATGAACTTCTTGCTCTTCATAGATGGTCATAAGCGTATTTTTATGGGGGGAGGGGGCGTAGCAAGTGTCATAACCAAGAAGGGGTCATGAAAAAATTCATATAACTTGATGAAAACCGATATTTTTTGAAGATCTTAGAAACATTTCGCATACCATAGATATAATTTAATGGGGGATGGATGCAGCAAGTGCCTTTAAAAAGGGGGAGTGTAATGTTTGTAATGGCATAACTTCAAAACTACTTAACGGATTGTTATTAAACCTGGTACATGTACTTCTTGCTCTTCAGATATGGTTTAATATTTCCATGGGAGGAGGGAGCGTAGCAAGTGTCCTTAACAAAGGTGGTCATTAAAAATATTATCTAATTTGACGAGAATCGGTACTTTTTGAAGACACTTTTTCCACAACTTTGATAAGATTATAAGGATATTCTGTTAGGAGAGGGTGTAGTAAGTGCCTCTAAAAAAGGAGTGCAATGTTTGTAACGGCATAACTCCGGAACTATTGCTGTTCAGAAATAGTCATAAAGGTATTTTTATAGGAGAGGAAGCGTAGCAAGTATCATTAACAGGAGGGGCCAAAAATATTCATAAAATTTGACAAGAATCGATAATTTTTGAAGATCATGCAAATATTTTCCATACCTCAGATATGATAGATATGGGGAGTGGATGTAGCAAGTGCATTTAAAAAGGGGGACGTAACGGCATAGCTCCGACACTACTGAACGGATTGCTATCACATTTGGCATAGCTGCTTTTTGCTCTTCAGAGATAGTTGTAAGGGTATTTTTATGGGGGAGAGAGCGTAGCAACTATCCTTAACAAGGGTCATGTAAAAATTTATTTAATTTGACGAGAATCGATACTTTTTGAAGACCATAAATACTTTTTGTGCAACTTAGGGTATTCGTGTGGGATGGATGTAGTACGTCCCTCTAAAAAGGGGTTGTAATGTTTGTAACGGCGCAACTTCGGAACTACTGAACGGATTGCTATCAAATTTGGCACAGATACTTCTTGCTCTTCAGAAATGATCATTAGGACATTTTTCAGAGAGGAAAGTGTGTAGGAAGTGTCCTTAATATGGGGGGAGGGGGTAAATGTTGAAAGGATAGAATCGACATTTTGACTAGAAGGAGGGGTTTTTGAAAATAAATTTTAATGCCCCATTTTTTATAAAACAAGAGAGTGGCAAATATTTCAAGGTCGTATTTTTCTTTGAATAATTTCAAAGGATCTGGTTCCATTTTGCCGGGGAATTCAAAGAGCTAAGGGAAAATAATCTTTATCTGTCTATGAACGTGAGTGTATTTAAGTTTCAGCATAACTACGAAACAATTAAACGAATCGCCACCCAGTTTGGCACATGTACCAAAGGTGGGAATCGATATTTTTTGAAAAGCACTGATACACTATTCAGGGTAATCATGGAGGAGATCTGTAGTAAGTTCACTGACAAAAAGGAAGTTAAATCAAAATAGATTATAAGGTTATTATGAGGGTGAGAGAGAACATGGATAGTGTAAGGGAAAATTGATCGGGTTTTACGAAAAATTGGTACTTCTTCACGAGTACAGTATATTTCTAGCAACTGAGAGAGGTTCACAAAAATATTCACAAGAGGAAGGGGAAATAAGTATTCTCAACATTGCAATGTATTGCATTGATCTGAATTGACGAAATCATTCAATCAATGTGCATCTTATTATGTAAATTGAGAAAACTGTCGACTGAAGGTGATGGAAATAGGATTACAACAACATTTGTATTAACTGAACCATTATTTTATAGGTTTTTCTCTCCGATAAACGAAAAAAATGGTTAAAGCCTTGGTAAAATAAATTATATAAAAACGTCATTCTATAGTACGAATGTAGTTATGATGTTAAACAACCTTCCGTTATAAAATAATCATTATCAGATGGAAAATTTTGAACAATTCATGATGTCATAAAATTTTTATAAAGAGGAAGGAGTAGCAAGTGATTATATCCATGGAAGCCAAAGGTATTGTAGATCGATTGTGACGAGGAAGTACGGAAGTACGTTACAAGCACATATAGATATGAAACTCGGAGATTACTAAGAAGGTATTTATAGAGAGAAAGGTGTTTTAAATGTTCCTAACAAAAGGGTTCAAATATAAAACTGTCAAAATATGTCGAGAATACCATGAAAATTATGATTATTGTGAGATCTGAGATGGGACACTGATCATTCGCAGTCTGAACATGAACGGAGTATTGTTCGATCGGGTTTCCGTCTAAGTTATGTTTCACTACAAGTGTATTTCACTAAGCAGGACAACTTCGAGAATTTTTTTCGACCTTCCCTTCACGAAACATTTTCGAGCAACGCCGGGTAATTCAGCTAGTATATATATATATATATATATATATATATATATATATATATATATATATATATATATATATATATATATATATATATATATATATATATATATATATATATATATATATATATATATATATATATATATATATATAAATGGATGTAAGTTTGTATGTTTGTAACGCCATAACTTCGGAACTACTGAACGGATTGCCACCAAACTTGGCACAGGTACTACTCGCATTTCAGAAATGGTTTAGGGAGCATTTTTATAGGGGAAGGAGCGTAGCAAGTGTAATTAACAGGAGGGGGTCATGAAAAAATTCATAGACCATAGAAACATTTGGCATACATTAGATATGACTTTACGGGGGGTGGATGTAGCAAGTGGCTTTCAAAAGGGGGGGGGGGGTGTAATGTTTGAAACGGCACAATTCCGAAACTATTGAGCGGATTGCCACAAAACTTGACACAGATACTTTTTGCTCTTAAGAGATGGTCATAAGGTATTTTTGTGGGGGAGGGAGCGTAGCAAGTGTCCTTAACAGGGAGGGTGTCATGAAAAAATGTGTCTAATTTGACTTTTTGAAAACCATAGAAACATTTTTGCATTCCGTAGGTATGATTAGATGGGGGTTGGATGTATCTTCTTGCTCTTCAGAGATGATCATTAGGACATTCTCAGGGGAGAGAGTGTGTAGCAAGCATTCTTCATTTGAGGAGGCCATGTCGAAATTTATCTTATTTAAAGATAATTGATACTCTTTAAACCCATACATACATTTTGAAAAACTCAAATATGGTTTTAAGGAAATTTGTGGGGGGTGGATATAATGAGGGTCTCTAAAAAAGGAAGTTTAATGTGAAGTTTATAGAATTTTCCATAAAACGATGCTTCTTGCTGAGTACAGATATTATTTGCGCTTCAGATGATCCTAAGAGCATTTTTAGGAAGAGAGTGGGAGCGGGTGGATAAAGAAAGGGTCTCATCCAAGGGAAGAGCAAAGTTCAAATTGTTAATATAATCGAACGTAACTCCAAAACAACTCAAACTCACCACACCTAACTAGGTTGGGTATTTTAAGGTGGGGATATTATGGGGGGGGGGGGGGGGGGGATTCGATGAGCAAAGTTCCATAACAACTCAGTAAATTATCGCCAAACTTGGCACAGGTACTTTTTACTATTCAGAGGTGGTCACGACAAGCTTAGATATTCATGACAAAGGTTTATTGTAACAAAAGGGGGGCGGATTCAGACTAGGAGAAGAGGATCTTGAAAATCTATTTTCATCTTGAATTTTTTATAAAATAAGAGAGGCGAAAGAATGTCAAGATTGTGCTAGATAGTATTGCTATCGTTAATTTCAATTGAGTAGTACTGCTATTGTTAATTTTTATGAATTAATCGTTACTTTTTGAAGAGCACAGATACTTCGTACACTACTAAGAGCTGGTCATAAGGGTTGTCATGGAGGAGAGCTGTAGTAAGTTAACTAATAAAAGGGGAGTTCAATATAAAATTTATTCTACGAGAAACGATGCATCTTGACAAATACAGATACTACTTTTATGTCAATGTAGATTAAAAGGTTATTTTAAGGGAGAGGGGGTGCAGCAAGTGCCTCAAACATGAGTAGTGTAAGGTAAAATTGATTGAATAGCAACATAAAACTACTCAGAGTATTACACTAAGTAGGACAACTTCGAAAATTTTTGTTCGGCCTTTTCTTCCCGAAACATTTCCGAGCAACGCCGGGTCATTCAGCTAGTAAATCATAAAATTCGGAAATAAAATTTTGATAGTCTTTTTCTCGACATGCCGATTTTCTTTATGGGACTGATATGCAAGTATGAGCAGCGTAAATCACGCTAAAATAATTACTGGATATTAACAACTAAGCAGAAAAACATACATTTTTCGCCTTCTGATGTATCCCGTATCAGTTTGTAGATCATATCTCTCCCTTGAAAAGTGTGAGTATCTTGCACTAATCCTTTAACTGTTTTGAAATTTAAAGAGGCTCCCATGAAGCAGTTCTGATGGAAGCTATTCTCCAGTGAATGCATGCTGAATGTAATTACTAAGCTGGATGAAATCGCAATAAGCAATATCACTAGTATGGAAGCTACAAAAATAAATGATATGGTTAAAATAATTGCGTTCAAAAGTGAATATGTAGGAATTTGATTCATACTTTTCCAACAGTAATTGACACTCCTCGAATCCTTTTCAATGAGTCGATGATATGAAAGTAAAACTGCCATTATCAAAATATTTTCACAAAGTCAACGTTAACTAGATAGTTAATACTCATATCTGCTCGATTTTTTCGATGCAGATTTTTTTGAAATAAGAATTAACCTAACGATCGTTTTGCATAGGAATTTTCGTTTTCATCGACAACATTCTCAATATGATTGTATCATTGTCCTAAAAATGTTTAGAGTTTGCTACCTGATAATCATTTATTCACTTCACTGTTTCTTCACTTACAAACCAATTCAATCTTTGTCGTTTCATGATCGACGATTCAACATGATCAATATGAGTAGATCCACCATTGATTACAATAACATCACTCAACCGAACTGACTCCGATGACTGATGACTATGTATATAGGCTTACATCAATCTTGTGCGTGGATATATTTACTGTTCTTAAAAGTTATGATCTCATCCATGGAATCGGAGTATGTGTAAGTAAGTTAATAGGTATACAGAGCACATCATATGCTCTACCACAAAATATTTACAACGTGAGCGCCACAATCCGTGCACATGTTTCAAAACTCACAACCGCTTGCCAAACTTGTGCTAGGGCGTGTGGCGTATATGAATGCAAAATAGTATAAGCGACGCCGAAAATACGATTAAAGTGTGAAGCATCTTGTCTGTGGGTAACATTACTCACATTCTTTCAATTAGTTGATAAGAACCTGTGCGACTGGTATAATAGTTAGTAATAGCATGGATCATAATTTTGTTGATAGAGAAGATACAGAAGATAGAGGAGTGAATGTTGAACACTACAAAATTTGAATATTATGTAGATATATCATGGCAAGAATGAAGATATGGAAATTTAGAATTTGGAAATATCATGAAATCTTTTTTGTATTTGTTAATATATGAATATTTGCTGATTACAGACCGTATTTGATTTACTTTGAAACAGTTTACATTGCGACTATAATAAGATGTGTCAGTTTTTGTTTCGTGAAGAATTAGTAAATTTTGTTTTGAGAGTAGCAAATTAATTCAGTTGGATATCCATTGCGGGACACTTTTTTAAATGTATATTGTATATTGGATTATGATTAAGTTTTCTATTATCGGAATTTAGGTAGGGATTTATTATAAGTGTAAATACTTTTCAGTCCTATTATTTTGCATGATTTGATCATTAAATGATTATTGTTATATGGAAGATCGTAAACATAAGGATTGTACTCGACAAAAATACAACAAGCAAAAATGCTTTCACTGTTTCCACTCAGTCATTGCAAAAGCTGAAGCAAAATTATTACGAAAAATAAATTTCGAGTCGGATATTTCCAAAATTCTCAGAGATTAAATACGCATTAGCTAGGTCGCCGACAGGGAGGAAGAAAGGGGGGAATCCCTCCAGGCCCGCACTTTTCTAGTGATCCAAAAATGTTTAGATAATAACATAATAACATATTTAGAATGTGAGATATTTTGTTAGATAAATGTATTTAATAATCTTCTAATTCGATTATATTTTCATGCCCCTACGTAGAGGAGCCTGTAATATTTCAGTTCACTAGAGATTTTTCTCGATGACTCTGCACCCCGCATAGCGTTTTGGCTACCTGGGCAGCCATGGCCACCAGACGGCTACCAAAATTGATTCAGTGACGGTTGTCAAATCCAATTTGACAAAACAAAGTCGCCTGTATCTAAGTTAGCCGAGCGTTTTCATCTTCTCACCTTCGCTGACAATGTCAAAGATTTCAATGTGGAAAAATCCTGGTGGATGCGGTTGTATCGTTTGAGTTGTATATCTGGCAGCGGTGAGGCAGTCGGTCACCAGAATGTCTGCCAGCCATATTTTTCCAGCTGGCAGCGTTTAGTCAGCCATCTGGCAGCCATGCGTATGCGGGACATTGGCCAAGCTTGTGTTTAAGTTTTGTATGCAAGCCGACTTCTTTAATAGCGTTAAGTTTCTCTACCATTCTACGATTTCGGTTGAAGCGATAAACTTTTTCTCATTATTAATCGAGTTCATCTTATTAAATATACACTGAAGTCTTTTTTTATGCGAGTTTACGTACCGCATAAAAAAATCCTCATAACTCTGAAAATTCGCATAAAAAAACCGCATAACTCTGAAACTTCGCATAAAAAACCGCATAACTCTGAAAATTCGCATAAAATAGTCGCATAAAAAACCGCATAAAAAAGACCTTAATGTAAATTAGGAATTAATCTTAAGCACTCAAAATGGACCTTGGGTAGTTAAATTTCTGAGGCGAAAACGACACAAGATGGAATTTCCTCCGAACTTGCATCACACAAGATCGGAGCATACCAAGTAAAGCTTCAAATAGTTTTATGGCACTTTTTGTCTTGCTGTCTTGCAACAATCTACATCTGACATGCTATAAGTAGGACTGAAACGTTAACTTTTTTTTGCATAAATATCTGTTTATTAATCGCATTTTTATGTATTACATCAACGTTTTATAGTACAAGTGTTTTGACCCTTTGGCCTTTCATCTTTGTTGTTCATACAATTCGTTATTAATAATAGGTGTTTTATGTCGTTTTCATTTTTAAATTGCTCTACACCGGTGTAGCGAAAGCTGCACTGAAACCGTTCGTTTTTATCAATTGCACTACACCAGTGCTACACTTTTCCTGCGCCGATACCACTGGTGTAGCACTCATCAAAAGTTCGGTGTAGCTCTGTGCAATGGAATCTTTTATTGTAGTCAAGGGTTACCGTTTATGTTTACATCGTTGTTCGTTTATTCATGCCATGGTGTAGCCGACGACACGACCTGACACTCCGAAGAAAAGTCGGCATTAAAAGTGTTCGTAAACGATTTACCACCGGTTATCATAAATTGAGTGACCCCTTACTAATGTAAAAAAAATGATCTTTTGAGCAACACTGTTCAATCGTTCGGGCTCGCTCTGAATAGATCTTTGCTTGTCATGAACTGTCGTTGCGTTAATTCAACACTCTAGCTATAGTGAAATAGATCGGATTTTTATATCGACATATATTGTTTTTTTTATACTTATTTTTCTTTAGACTTAATTGACTAAGACCAGAATTCATCCATCTCAGCTCGGTTTATACAACAGCTGATAAAAATTGTCCTGGTGGAAAAATTCCAAGACACGGTGACACAAGATTTTCCACTACAATTGAAACAAGCCTCTGGCAGCGGCCAAAATCGTCCTCGATAGAATGTTCGGCTTGTGGAATGGCATCAACATTTGTTTTGTTTACATTCTAAAATCTGTTTAAAACCAGTAACCAAGGTTATGGTAACTGTTATTCAAAATCAAAAATTTATCAACTTGTGCTGCCAGTTTCAACACTTTTTCTAGAGATTTCGTTTTGACATTACCAGTTACTGAGGGATAGTTAAATTTGCGATACAGTTTCGATAGGCGAGTGGCAGGTCGTGTCGTCGGTGTAGCACTGCACCGGTGTAGTGCAGTTTAAAACGAAAACGACATTAGTTACTTTTATTTTACATACTAATGTTTAATAATAATATTTATTTTAATTATTAATAAAATATCTACCTACCTATAACTATCCCTAACCTAATACGTACAAATTTTGAATTATTTGTATTACAGAGATTGACCACCTCTCATGTACTTCACTAGTCGTTGTCCAAGGGGGTAGATTTAGAATCATCTTTAAGATCTTATTTTGAATGCGCTGAAGCCTAAGTTTGTGCGTTCGTGCACAGCCCCGCTAAACAGGAACTGCGTATTCAATTGCAAGGTATATGATTTGTTTATAGACAGCCATCTGATACTTCAGGCACAGTTTAGATCAGGGGTTCCCGAATTATTTTGGGTCATGGAGACCGGCTGCTCGGCCATCCATGGAAGTTGACCATCAATGTTAACTTCCCTCTCTGAGCAGCCTAGATAGCCGTGTAGTGTCGGTAGCGGTTTCCCAACTGCTAAGAATAACGCTACGGTCCACCTGTACCGGTGGTATAAGTCCACCAAACAGGTAAGCCGTGTGGCATCCGGCGGAATTATTTTTTACCAAGAATTGATCCACTGGTTTCCTATTCCATGTCGTAAAAGGCCACAAAAATAGGAACTCCTAAGTCAAGGTGTATTTCCGTGCCGATGGCTGAATGGCTGCAGGAGGTTAAACATTGCAGTCGTGAACGGAATATCTTGGGTTTTTCCCTTACTGGATACACGCAATGCTTAGCAATCAACTTCTTTGATCATCGCTTCGGCAGGCCAGAGATTAGAAAGCTGAGTGTCTGTGGGTGTCCTCAAGGTGGTGTACTATCCCCACTTTTATGGAACCTAGTCGCTGATGGTTTGTGAGGGAAACTAAATAACCTTGGATTTCCGACTTATGGTTTTGCCGACGATTATCATATATTGATGACCGGTATAAGCATTAACACTCTCTACGATTTAATGCAGCAAGCCCTGCGATCTGTTGAACAATGGTGTTGTCAGATTTGGATTATCTGTAAATCCGGGCAAAACATCAATGGTGCTTTTCACTCATCGTAGGATAATTACAGGAGCTCGTCCGTTGCAGTTCTTTGGTTCAGGGGTTACTGTGGTCGATCAAGTTAAATACGTCGGGGTTATTCTTGACTCAAAACTGAATTGGTTTGCTCACATTGATTTCAGGATTAAAAGAGCTTGCATGGCTTTCGGCCAATGCAGACGAGCTTTTGGAAAATCATGGGGACTCAAACCCAGATATATTCATTGGATCTACACAACTATCGTTAGACCTATTTTAGCATATGGATGTCTTGTATGGTGGCAGAAAGGAGAAGTCGCGACAGTTCAGTCAAAGCTAAATCATCTCCAAAGGATGGTCCTAATGGCGATGACAGGAGCATTCACGACAACTCCTACTGCTGCTCTAGAGGCGCTACTGTGCATTAAACCACTACATGTGTTCCTAAAACAAGAAGCATTATCTTGTGCATACCGTCTTAGGGTTACAGGGCTTTGGAACAGTAACCCATTAGAATATGCTACCAGTCACACTCGCTTGTGGTCTCAAATGGTTCCGTGGGATGAGTATTTACTCGCTCCTAGTGACCTAACTCTCACATGCAGTTTTCCTTTTAAAACATTCAATGTGAGCTATCCTCTTCGTTAGGAATGATTGTCTGGTTGTCTGGAACGACAACTTGATGAACACATAGTTTGTTTTACGGACGGTTCTCTGTTGAATGGTCGTGCTGGTGCTGGTATCTACTGTCGTGAAATAGGCTGGAGCAGTCTCATTCACTTGGTAGATACTGTACTGTGTTCCAAGCAGAAATCTACGCAATTCTGTGTGGAGTACAATCGGCACTTCAGCAGAGGATCTGTGGTAAACGTATTTATTTTTGTTCCGACAGTCAGGCAGCCTTAAAAGCACTCAGTTCGAATGACTCACGGTCGAATCTAGTGATCGCATGTCGAACTCAAATTGAAGACCTCAGCATTTCAAATGCTGTTTACTTCATATGGGTACCCGGCCATTCTGGTATTACTGGAAATGAATGGGCTGATGAGTTGGCTAGAGCTGGTGCAACGAATGATTTCGTTGGTCCTGAACCAGCTTTACCACTTTCAACTAGTTGGATAAAGCACAAGATACGTTCTTGGGCTGCATCCAAACATGCCAGCTACTGGCGCAGCTTGCCAACTTGCGCTCAGACAAAAGCATTTCTACCAGATTTAAATCTGAAAATGTCAGTGTCTACTGCATTTCTCCAAGCAACATTGCAGTATTCTGGTCAGAGCTCTGACTGGACATTGCAAACTCAATTATCACATGGCTACTATTCAACGTGCTGAGTATTATTCGTGTGATTTGTGTGAATGCGATTATGGTACTTCATATCATCTGATATGTAACTGTCCCGCATTGACGCAGCTACGTATCCGGGTTTTTGGTTCTCCATACATGGTTGAGTCTGTGTATGCGGAGCTAAAATTGAAGGATATTCTCTCGTTTCTCACCCAATGTGGTAAGGAGCTATAGTCAGAAGGGTTCATCGTTCTTCCTGGAGTGAATGAATCCCTTCTGTATTCACCTTAAATAGGGTTTGGCAGATTGTTTGGCATCCTCTGGGGGGTACCGCATTTACTTCTGCTCGTACATACTGCGGGTCGTTCTGCATTCTTCCGGGAGTGCAGAATGGTGTCGCTTTTGTAAGATCTCTAAATCCTCTCGGGGGTTGGAGGTTTTATTAACAGCAGACTGTTCGGGACCTCGTAGAGGTTCAGAATTTCCTTCTGCTTCCACTAAATGTGATCCTCAGCAGATTGTTCAGCATCCCTTAGGGGTGCAGAATTTACTTCTGCTTTTTTGTGTTTTTGTGTCGTCAATTTTTCCCATCCTCCTAGTCCAACCCTTACCATTTCCTTTCAATCCTTCCCTCTTATATATCGGGAAAATGATGCTAAAAACAAATTGATGGCAAGGCACAAATCTCCAAATATCAAGGGGAACGTGCCATTTGAGCCAATTTGTTCTGATTCCTGATTCCCGAATTATTTTGGGTCATGGATCCCTTTACTAAAATTGACTTAGGCCTCAGACCCCCATCAACAAATTTCTTTGAAAATTCCATTTCTTGCTTTTTTAATATTGATGTCAAATGCTTACCAATTTCTGTGGATGGTCAAATAAACACAACTTTTTAAGCGTAAATATTTCAAATAACAACTTATATCAAACAATAGGGGGTCGATTCCTAGACCTCGTCGATTCCCATAGTCAGTTTACGGATATCGACCCCAAGGGGTCTATATCGACTACTTTGGGAACCCCTGGTTTAGATGTTCTACAAATAAGCGGATACAGAGACCTAATGAGTATGCTGCATTTTTGAACGATTTTGTCAACATGTGACCTGAATATAAGATGTCTGTCAAAGGTGAGTCCTAGATAACTTCGTTGGACCATTGGATGACCTCATCACCGAATCGTATTCGGCATTCGTCTGATGGAACAAGTTTTGGAAATCTTGAATGTGGAAACAACATGACCTGAGTTTTTGATTAATTCATCACAACTTTTCAGCTTGAAAAATATTCAGTTAGAGCGTTCAGACCTGTCTGTAGTTTATTCTTCAGAGCATTAATGACACGACCTTTGTAAAGAATGGCACTATCATCAGCAAATTGTGACAGAACACCACCACTTGGAAGAGGTGGGATGTCTGATGTTAAAATGTTGTATAGGATGGGACCTAGGATACTTCCTTGGGGTATACCAGCAGGAATAGTAAATCTTTCTGAAAGTGCATTATTCAGAGAAACCTGGAATGCTCTATCTGCAAGATAATATTTGATAATTTTAATAAGATACCTCGGAAAACTATACCGATGCAGCTTAAACACCAGGCCATCATGCCACACATTATCGAATGCTTTTTCAATATTCAATATTCTTTTCGCATGAATCGCTCTCACGTGCTCTCGCATAAATACACCCAAATGATCACTGGCGCGTGATGGTGAGCGAACACTTCGGTGAACTTCAATTAATAAAGAGTAGATCTGGCCTTGCTATGGAAATCTTGCAGGGAAAAACGAAAGTTCAACGAGTTCCACGCTTTTTCTACGCAAACCATACACCCAACAGTGCTCACCGGTGTGTACACATCTGTGAAACTATCTGCATCCACCAGATGCGATTCAGTGCTAAAGGTAAAAAAAAAATAAACACGCACTCATGATGCGTGCACACTTTATACAACAGTGGTGTATATATGTAAAAGAGAAGATGAGAAATTTTGCTTGCTCTTCGTCACACAGAGGAGATGGACATCTCTGGCGGTAGCAATTACATTGTGTAAAGTTCAGAGTTAAATAATAATATCAACCCAAGTAGCAAATGTAACTTATGGAAATTTCAAGAGGTTCTACAATTGTTTTAGAATTGTTTTTTATGTTAGATAAGTTCAGGAAGATTTTTAAATATATTAAATTCGGTTGTGCTACTTATCACTGTTAAGTTTTACAATACTACCGAAAAAATCACTACAGAACAATTTAACGTACATCTAAAACAATTGTGCAGCAAATCACCAACTTGCCCACGTTGCACTAGCAGTTATAGAAGCTCGGCAAAAATTTTCACATCGTCATGTAAAAACGAAGTAACTAAAACAATTGTTTAACTTATCAAAAATTTTCCAAATGGCTGTCATAATTGACATTGGGTACAATATGTGCCGAAATAGCTCTATATTTCGAGTGAAGAACAAAATTAGTGAATTTATGCTCTCCGCAAGGCAAAAAATGATAAGTCGAATTGAAAACCTCACACTAAAAACTATTTTGCTGCCAAGTCCGCATAGTCTCGGCTGCCTCATGAAATTATAGGTAAGTGTGTGCAGTTTTCTTCACATTTTAACAAAAACAATTCTAAACTTGCAAATAAGTGGTACCAGATTTATCTGCTTGAAATGAACGCATAACTTGCCGACATGAGAATATTATCATAAAAGTTTCAGAAACACAGCATTACATACGCAATGAAAACAAAAATCAAATCAGATAATTTGAGTTCGGTTTTCATATCGCGAGAAAATGAACAGACCTGACATCACTTTTCAAAGATATTGAACGAAAAGTTAAGTTCATCATAGTTACTCTCATAGATATATATTACCGCTTGAGCAACTTGTTTTTGCAACTAAAGCACATGGGCTCACCAAAATAATACCTACAGTGCGTATCACAAATGTCGGGTTCACTAAGATGAATGACTATACTGTATTGTTGTTTAATTCAACTATTTTGATAAAAATAAAAACAAAAATTTCTCTTTTCAATATTTACATGTTTATATTTCCATTTATTTAGGTAAAATAAATCATTACGTTGGGTGAACCATTTTCTTTTCAACACACTGTTCCCCTCGATGCCATAATGGAAAATATTGGAGAAGAATTCATCTCAAGATTTTTCATGATAATTGAATCATCATTATGATTAAAATCGTCTGAAAAGGTGTATGAATGTTTGATAGCTTTCTTATACATATTTCAAACACTATCTCGATCCTATTCATTGAAAAGAATAGATTGTTATTTTCATAGAAATTGATGTTCAATCATCAAAACACGTACATTCGAAGGCGCTTGAAAATGTCAGGCGTACAACGACATGTTTCACCATAAAAATGCAGTTTGTTGTTGATTTACTATTTACTAAAACCTAAAAGATCAATTCTACAATATGTAGTATTACTATTTATTTATGTGCAGAATATTTTTAAAGTTCCATGTTTGTGTTACGAGCAGTTGTATAGAAAATCAAATGTGAAACTTATTCATTAGAAATTATGTTTGCTATATTTTTGTAAACATCAATTCAATTCTTGTTTACATTACGAAGTAGTTTCCATGAGTTTCACAACTGTTTTTTCGCTGATTTAATTGCTGCATTTGTAATGGGATCGATGCATGAGTTTTTGTATTAGTTGCACAATAATTGTGAATAAATGTTCATAACAACGGAAGAATTTAAAGATATGTTGCACAACAAAGAAAAATTGCGCTTTTTCCATAACACAACAGTCACCAGAATAGTAATATGAACTAAATTGATAAATTGCACAAACAGTACAAAAATACAGGACAGCAACTTAACGTGCTACTTGGGAAGTTATGTAACAAAAGCAAAAATAAATGGATTCGTACTTGCCGAAGATTACGAAGCTGGACAATACAACATCCTCGCTCCGGATCAACCAACGCGACTTTCCAGATCGGGAGTTCATTCCATTTTGGATATATTCATCAGCAACATCGCCATAGACAGCTCTCCGGTTGTCTTCAACGAGCTCTCTTCTGACCACTTTCTAGTAATATTGACGTTGGGATCTTCACAGTGCCTATTCGACCTCGGAAGAACTATTATCGCACCGACTGGGTCCAATTTCAACAAATCGCCGACCAACTTATTAATATCGATTTGCCACTTGATTCCCCGATGGAAATCGATGCAGCCCTATCTTCCTTCCAGCATTCAATCACAGTCGCTCGTGATAGGACGGTTCCAGTACAACATATGCCGAGTTCCTCTCTTCAAATTGACAGTGTCACCAAGAAACTCATCCGACTTCGAAATATCTACCGGAGGCAGTATCAACGAACTGGCATCCTAGATAGGAAGAATTCTTATAACAACTTAACTATGATAATATAGGAAAGAATATCTGAGCTTCGCTACAGGAACTTCCAGCGAAAGCTTCCAGAAATTCTCCCACATTCAAAGCCCTTCTGGTCCTTAACGAAGGTGCTTACTTAAGGTTACTTCCCTTCAAAGTGGAAGTAAGCTAAAGTTATCCCAGTTTTGAAACCGGGGAAAGATCCTTCCCTTTCCAAGAGCTATCGGCCCATCAGCTTACTCTCTGCCCTATCCAAGCTGTTTGAAAGGTCAATACAAAGGCGAATGCTTGCTTTCGCAGATGAACAGGATATATTTCTGGAAGAACAGTTTGGGTTTCGGAAAGGAAGATCCACCATCCACCAACTCACAAGGGTTAACAACGTCATCCAGCAAAACAAATCAGTGTCCAAAACGACTGCCATGGCAATATTGGATATTGAAAAGGAATTCGATAATGTTTGGCACGTTGGCCTGGTGTTTAAACTGCATCGGTATAATTTTCCCATGTATCTTATTAAAATTATCAAAAATTATCTTGCAGATAGAGCTTTCCAGGTTTCTCTGAATAATGCACTTTCAGAAAGATTTACTATTCCTGCTGATGTACCCCAAGGAAGTATCCTAGGTCCCATCCTGTACAACATTTTTACATCAGACATCCCACCTCTTCCGGGTGGTAGTGTACTGTCACAATTTGCTGACGATACTGCCATTCTTTACAAAGGTCGTGTCATTAATGCTCTGAAGAATAAACTACAGACAGGTCTGGACGCTCTAACTGAATATTTTACAAGCTGGAAAATTGTGATCAATGCAGCAAAAACTCAGGTCATCTTGTTTCCACATTCAAGATCTCCAAAACTTGTTTCATCAGACGAATGCCGAATACGATTAGGTGATGAGGTCATCCAATGGTCCGACGAAGTTATCTATCTAGAACTCACCTTTGACAGACATCTGATATTCAGGTCACATGTTGACAAGATCGTTAAAAATGCAGCATACTCATTAGGTCTCTGTATCCGCTGATTTGTAGAACATCTAAACTGTGCCTGAAGAACCAGATGGCTGTCTATAAACAAATCATCTACCCCGCAATTGAATACGCAGTCCCTGATTGGCGGGGCTGTGCACGAAACACAAACTTAGGCTTCAGCGCATTCAAAATAAGATCTTAAAGATGATTCTAAATCTACCCCCTTGGACAAGGACTAATGAAGTACATGAGATGGCCTCCTTGGATATACCAGAACAAACATTCGAACAATACTGCATGAAATTTGAAGAGAGGTGCTCAATCTCTGAAATACAAATAATTCAAAATTTGTACGTATTAGGTTAGGGATAGTTATAAGTAGGTAGACATTTTATAAATAATTAAAATAAATATTATGATTAAACATTAGTATGTAAAACAAGAGTAACTAACACACCTAATATTAATAACGAATCGTATGAACAACAAAGATGAAAGGCCAAAGGGTCAAAACACTTGTACTGTAAAATGTTGATGTAATACACAAAAACAAGATATAAATATAACAGATATTTATGCGAAAAAAAAGTCTATTATTCCATTCGATATTCGGACGTGGTGGTGAGCAGTTCTCTCCTAGCAACAGCTACAGCAGCAAGCCTTCTGCGTGACTATAAAGTCTCAAACGCTCAGGCTATTATTCCATTCGATATTCGGACGTGGTGGTGAGCAGTTCTCTCCTAGCAACAGCTACAGCAGCAAGCCTTCTGCGTGACTATAAAGTCTCAAACGCTCAGGCTATTATTCCATTCGATATTCGGACGTGGTGGTGAGCAGTTCTCTCCTAGCAACAGCAACAGCAGCAAGCCTTTTGCGTGACTATAAAGTCTCAAACGCTCAGGCTATTATTCCATTCGATATTCGGACGTTGCGATTAAATCACGACACATTGCTATTGCAGTTAATATTCCATATGACTTGATAAAAAATTATGACTTAATTATACACCAGAGTAGTACCGCAAGTGTCATAAATTTAATGAAAGTGTCTCCCCTACATGCAGAATATAACTTCCTCATTTGGGGAATTGGTGGGATTCCAGGTCGAGGCTCGAAAACACGACAACTGTCTTGTGAGACCAGTGTTCTATGCATTGAGCCGCCAACCCGGGCGGAGGAGCTTCTCAGATTTTTAAAAAATTCTTGACTTTAGAAACCAACTACAAGAGCATACTTCGGTCCAAGAAATGTAGCTGTTGGAGACATTTTGTAGAAGATTTGTGAAGAGAAACCACAGACATGACAGTATGAGTAAATTCTTATAAAAATTATTTTTCGTGATGCACTAGTTCCACCTATATTATATTACAGTAAGAAAAATATGAGAAAATGTGGTTGAAATGTCTAGAAAATTCAATAATATCTATGAACAAACGGATGGAAAGATGTATGACCATTGTAGCCGTGGGCAGAATGGATCAAGAAACATTATTTAAATTAAAATTCGAATTTCCTTGAATTATGACTGATGAAACTGCAACTCTCATCATAGCAACGTTCAGACTTAGGCTGCAGAAAGTGAGCGCAGAAGCTGAGCCGAGTTTGGTGCTGACCAAAGCAGGAAACGTACTTACTGCAAAACAGAGGGACCCCAAAGATAAATAATAAAGACATGTACGTGCTTATAAATATTTGTAAAAAATGTGGCTCGTTCCCGGTACCTTCTGAAATGACCGCACTCACCGCTTGGTGGAGCGCGAGATTAATTGAATTGTTATCATTTCAACCAAAGTGTGCCATAAAATCTCAATATATACAAATGAGCTACCGAATCGAATGAGTTCTCACGGTTTGACATTTGCATTATGGATGTATGATGGGAACTCAGAAATGCAACCAATTTATCACCATTGGTGCCAGTTTCACGGAGGACCGTAGATGTGCGCCAAAAAAAGGTCGTGACTGTCATGTCTGGAAATTCGTTTGTGGGGACCCTGTCAGATTGAAAGTTGAGCCGATTTCTCACTTGTACTCTACAAAAGTCCTTTTGATTAACTACTAGTATCATTCTCGCTTTTGATTTGCCAATGTTAGTTACCAGCTCGGCTTCGCTTCCCGCGCCCACTATGTCTGCAGCCTAAGGCTAAACGTTATCTACTCTGACATATCAAAGACTCGGATGACTCGTATCTTTAAGATGCCTAAGTTCGACTCCTCTGGTAGAAGGTAAAAGTTTAGATACGAGAAGTCTTCTGCTTACTTAAATGACCCTTGTCACGTCTCACTTTTCCGCACTTTATTCTTCACATCCTTGCTCTTCCTTGAGTACTATGGCTCTATGATTTCATATTCTTTCTCCTCTTATAATCTCTAGTTAGTTTGATTTCGTTAAAATACCGAAAAAAGTAAAAATTACTGACTGACCAGAAGTCATAAATAAAAAAGTAAAAAGTAAAAAAAGTTTGATGGGATTCCATCACACACAGCGATGAATGGAGCGCTGTCCGTGCGCCGCTTGCACCCTGGGACGCATAACCATACGCTACAACTCCAGGCACTCAAGCAATAGTTTCGGACAAATCTTCCATTCCGGTGTTATAACTAACTGTATAGAGATGTGAAAATATCAACACAATGAAACACATTGTGTGAGAAACCGTCGTGGGCAGAATGTGACAACTTCTCGTAACTTTACTTTTGCCGGTTCGGACAGTAAATGGCAAACGACCTTTGCCTTTACTTTCTGACATATCAGAGACTCGGATGACTCGTATCTTTAAGATGCCTAAGTTCGACTCCTCTGGTAGAAGGTAAAAGTTTAGATACGAGAAGCCTTCTGCTTACTTAAATGACCCTTGTCACGTCTCACTTTTCCGCACTTTATTCTTCACATCCTTGATCTTCCTTGAGTACTATGGCTCTATGATTTCATCACAGACTAACAGACATGACAGTATTAGTAAATTCTTATAAAAATAATTTTTCGTGATGCACTAGTTCCACCTATATTGTACTGCGCGAACTATTTACTATCTGTACACCCCTTGTGTTATGTAAAAGTTTTTTTTACTAGTTGGTTTCCCCTCGTTTGTCAACACCGATCAGCTGCTTGCAGCGATGCCTGATTTCATCATAATATTTGATAATGAATCGTAATGTTGCAAATATTCTTCGTGTTACTAATTCATTCACGCATCCTCGCTGTGATTATACTGCCTTCGAATATGCGAGTCTCGAACAACGCTGAACTATTCACTGCTCGAAAGAGAGAAGGGTGCAAAAGGAATAAGCAATAATCGTAGAGAACCCGAATATACTAATCCATTCTTCGCTGCTGGTATACATCGTGAATGTTCGTTTTATACATTCGTTTGTCATTCGTTCATTTATTTTATTCTTCGAATTGGTTCGAATAGCGTCACGGCGAAGATCGTTTGTTTCCATTCTTCGCGAAGCATTCTTCATCTAATAAATTCATCATATCTCGTTGGGTAGCAGCAATGGGAGAATGCTGGAATATGGTTCATCACATACACATAAGACTATGGTAATAGTGCGGGGGGAAACATCTTAATTTGCATGTTTCAAAGACAGCACGAATGATCATCGCGAATTAGGTTTGGCGATGATCGCTGTATGAATATTCGTTCGATATTCGCGTTAAGTCATTCGGGGGTATGTCCAATGCGAATAACAACTGCAAGGAATAGATATTCGTGCAAGTAACGAAGCAGCGTCGGCTTCGTTCGCCCCCGAATATACGGACAAGTCCGAATACCAGAACGATTATCGAACAAAGGCGAAGGAAAGCGAGCGATGATCATAGACATTCGTGGTATTTTTGATATTTGAGCAATATTGATGAATCGTCACAATAAATTATTGGATTTCGTTGATAATATATTTAACTTTTTTAGCGATGTTGGAAGGCAAACATTTATTTTTCTCAACGTTGTTCATCTAGACTATTTTTGATTGTGTTGGTAATTTTCACCAGAAATTAAGTGGCGGCAGACCAGAAGCAAGTAAATATTGTAACAAAACGGGTTCGATTTTGTATTGCGTTGGAGGATGAGAAGTAGGCACAATTATGTATATAGTTTTGGCAATATGTATTACATCTGTATCCTGCATGAAATTCGCATGGACGTATACAAATCAATACATTACAGGTAATCCTGTATGAATGGCAACTCTGTTGGTAAATGAAAAAAAATAAACATAGTCTAGATGACAGCAAGGATGTTTTTGATAGGGTAACGTGCGCCATCATGACACATGTGAGTACTGTCCCAAATAAAGGAATATTCGAAATGACCGTTAAAATGATTGAAGAATCTAATTTGAGTGTCCTGTCTGTTAGTCTGTGATTTCATATTCTTTCTCCTCTTATAATCTCTAGTTAGTTTGATATCGTTAAAATACCGAAAAAAGTAAAAATTACTGACTGACCAGAAGTCATAAATAAAAAAGTAAAAAGTTATCTACTAAGGCTGTGAACCATTTCGCGATTAACTTTAACTTTTGGTTGATTTTTTTCAGTGTCGGAAAATAACCATCGATCTGTCAAAAATATCCATGCTCTCGAACAGAGTTATTGTGCATGCAGATAAAAATCGGAAGCGACGTCTCTCTCGCCTGATTATGTTGCTCCAGCGAAGTTCACTGTGCTCCAATGGTATGTAGACTGTCATGCGATTTATTAATCATTCATAATTGTACGACAATTCACTCCCTTGTAACGTTCAGTGTCAAACCCATTGATTCCCAAACATACATTATCAACTTTAGGCGCATACAGAAAGTAATATTCCATCGTTATGTGCTTCGACAGTGGAGGCAAGACAATGCATTAATTTATGTTGAAGCACGTTGTTCATAAACAAGATAACAAAATATTTATAAAAAATATGCTTAAGCTCCAAGATGCCAAGGGTATTTTCTAATCTTAATTAACGACTAACTTAAAACTATCATAGTATCATTAGGTGATGCCGTATCGGGTTCGCGGATTCTCGAAAATCCAGCTTTCAGCTGGCGATGTTAGTGGTCGGTGAATTGAATATAGCATGAGAGTATTCCAGATGGCTTTCATAAATTTTGCTATCTATGTTTGCCGTATCCTTCGGTCCATGTGGGTCCGTGGAAAACACAAAGACCCGGCGGGTGGACCACATGCTGGTCATCGACTGGAGTCATCTTCCGTGGGCGGTGATGGTGATGTTACAGAAGAGAATGAAAGAGAAGTAAATATTGTGGAAAACGGGATACAAAGGGGGTGTGGGAACAAAATGTCTAAAAACGACAGAGATCTAATTAGTTGACACCTTCCCCCTTCTCTATATACAGCAGAGTTAGCAGTAGTTCATATAGCTTGAGTATAATCGTCACATTATCTCCAAACCATTATTTTCTCTTCACAGATTGTCTCAGTGCAATTGAAGCCATTCGCTCAAACCATGACTGGTACGAATAAAGCGTTGGGCAAAATAGTACAGTACCTGAACGACATATTGAATAATAATTATCAAATCATTGTGGTCTGTGTCCCAGCTTATTGTTCTATTCCAGGTAATGAAAGAGCCGACCATTTAGCCAAAGGTAGTGCTCTTGAGGATAAGCGACCGATTGCTTTCAACGAATATTATAGCGCATCTCACTAAAGAACACTTACCAGCTGGCAAACTTCTTGGGCTGTTTCGGTGGATGCACTCAATTATTTCTAAAAATATCGACAAAGGCTGGTTCAGGGAACTAGATGTGAGTACGGATTTTATTCGTGTGATGTCCAGACTTATAGCCAATCACTACACGTTAGATGCACATCTCCTTCGAATTTTAGCTCTCCGACACTTATCATTGTGCTTCTGGCGAAGCATGAAAAATTATGAGCAGATCGATATTTACACAATCTTTTCATCTTATCGGTTGATATACTGATAAACAAATTGTATTCAACAAATTATTTATTTATTTGTTTTTATTAATTTATTTGTTTTTATTACCGAAAGCGGTAGCTAGAGATGTCGTAATATTGATCGATTGATCGAGTAATCGATTATTAACCCAGATAATCGAGTAATATTTAATCTAATAGCTTGAGACTAATATTCGATTATTGAGCTAATCGAATAATTAAAAACACCTGTAGTAATAATCGAATGAATAATCGAGTAATCGATTAATAACCTAGATAATCGAATAAATTTCAATCGATTAGTTTCAAAATTATACTTGATTATTGAATAATCGAGTAATTCGAAATTTCCGACATCCCTAGCGGTAGCCACGGTGAAAGACACGATGTAAAATACACTGGTTGCGTAATAAGACATTTTTGGTTGTGTGCAGAGATGTCATTTATACAGATTTATCTGTATTATACAGATTTTTACATGCTCATACAGATTTAATTCAGAGTACAGGTTTATACAGATTTCCTCAATTGATATTGCATATTGGGCGTTGAAATTCCATGTCAAATTATAAAGTCACCAATTTCAAACTAGATAAATATATGGAATTACAATTCAATTGTTGTGGATAAAAAACTATGAAACTTCGTCGTTGAATATTCTTGTGGGCGCGGCAATGACTGATTGAATCTACCATCCTACAACCACAATCTATTTGAATATCATCTTTTAGCATCATTTTGTTGTAAAAATCTCATTTTATTAGTGAATACAGATTAATACAGATTTTTTATACAAAGAATACAGATTTTCTATGGAAATATCTGGCATCTCTGGTTATGTGGGAAATTTTCTCACGAAATTAAGTATGGCGCGCCGGAATACAAGCATGTAAACATGAACAAACGACCAGTTCAGATCGCGATTCTAAGTTACTCCGGTTGTCGCGCAGCCTGGCGAATCTTTGGTGCCATTTGAAAATCTGGGAATTTTCTCTTCAAGGGCTTGCAAGGTAACGTCGAAATATAGTAAATTGTACACACATTAGTACCGAAATCTGTATAAATGGCGTCACTGATTCACGACGTAAAATACACTGGTGGCGTAGTAAGACAGGTTTGGTTGTGTTGGTAATTTTCTCACGAAATTAAGTATGGCGCGCCGGGATTCAAGCATGTAAACATAAACAAATGACCATTTCAGATCGGGATTTCACTTCTAAGTTACTCCAGTTGTCGCGCAGCCTGGCGAATCTTTGGCACTAATTGAAAATCTGGACATTTTTTCTTCAAGGGCTTGCAAGGTAACGTCGAAATATAGAAAATTTTACACACATCCGATTCTGTTCATTTCGTTGGAGGAAGGATTTGGCGGATCGCACTGTGGTATCTATTACAGTTATCATGGATAATGGAGTGATTGTGCTGTGGGTGACATTTCAAATGCAGGTGATGAAAACGATTGAAACTTCCCGGAACAAAACACCGCATTTCACTGTCAATATTTTCGCTAACAGAACCAACTCTAAATATTTTCATAAAAGCAACTCCCGGAACGTCATTTGTTTATGTTTTTTATTTTTCACGTCTCTCTGTTATTCCAAAATAAAATGACAACCGCACTAACACATATAAAAACGTGATCACCAGAATATTGTACATCGTGTCACTGATTATAACCAGCGATGCCAGATAGCAGTAGTGTCATTTCCGTAGAATGCATTTTTCTCGTAAGCTCTCGCGGCGAAAGGCTGTATTTTTGCTCGCCAGACTAAACTAGTTTCCGTAGTTCTCCGTTGATAAATATAAATTTCCATAGAAAAAAAAACATCCGTAGATCCGTAGAAAATGTTCGAATTCGTAGATCTACGAAGATTTCAGTAGATCTGACATCGTTGATTATAACTTTTCTTTTTGTCAAATGTCAAATATGACAATTCTTTGTATACAGGATGATGTTCATAGTTTTTTGTTTACTACCTCTGCAGCTTCCGAAGCTGCAAACTGGTCAAAGTGATAAAGTGAAAGTGAATAGTAGTATGTAGGATATGATGCGAGTGTTATGTAGATATTAAATCATTACACGAGTAGTTATATAGATATTAAATAACATTGCACGTAAGCCGTCTCTTTACACGAGGTAGGTATTTGCAAAGAACAACAAAATTGTTTTTCAAACAAGAATACATCGAACAGTATGATTATTTCATATCGTCTTCACATTGTTAAATTGGTTCATATTCACCATGAGTAAACCGAGTCATCATTGCGTGGCAAGATGCCTCATTTACGGCTTAATGGTATACTATAGTTTGAAAAAAAAAATGAATAAATATAACTGTTGTAGAAATAGAACAGCATATATGTATAAACGTAACACGTTTTTAGAAATTAACCTGATAGGTCATAAAAATGATAAGTTTACATTTATTGTATTGTGCTGCAAACAGGTGAACAGCACAATGTTTTCAGGCAGTATCTCCAACGTGTTTTGAAAGTCTATGCTTGTAATTCTGGCATACTTGAAGATCATTTATCACAATAATTCATTTAATCATTATGTCGTTTTTTGCTTGGAAAATCGAAATGATTTTCTACAGTTTCTTCAAACAAAGATTTTCCACGAAACTGAGTTTGGTTCACACTTACCAACAGGGTGTGAGCGAACCCGATATTGAATATATATGAAAAACATTGAAACGTTGAAACTAGATTCGAAACTGCCTTCAAATAAAGGCCTTCGAAATTGGATAAGTATGAGATAGTTACTTGAATCGAAATTCGATCGGTTCAGTCAAAGTGAGTTTGTTTGATTATAAACCAATAAGAACTGGTTTTTATTTTAATGAACTATACAAATAATCTCGTAATATCTAATTGTATGTCAAAATGTTTCATGTAACTAATCCGTACTTTTGTGTAGGTGCATCTTTTCCAACTCTAGTAGTAAAGAAGGGAAAAGCTTTTTTTTCTTTGTACTGTCTTGATAGACGGCTAAGACCGATCACGGTCCATCTTGCCCAATTCACAAAGAAAAGCTTGTACAATTCATTCACAACTGATGTTCGGAAGTGTGAAGGAAGCGTGCCAGTTTTGTTCGTATTCACGTCATCGAGTTATGTCTCTGACAAACTCTTAAGTTTCGCAAAAAGAGTGAACCTATATATGTAAATATATGTTTAAATCATTTTTGTAAATTCTTCACTATGGTTTTCATACTAGGATCTCACGAGCTCTAATATTGTCGTTGACGAACATTCTTCAACAGAATGAGCAATTGAAGATTGTCATCGATGATAGAAGAATTTATTTTGAGATTTGGGTACTGAAAGATTCCTAGCTTCGTTAATGTAATGATTCAATTTATCTATTGCTGTGTCGATGTCCGCGGAATTTTCTAGAATCATTTCATGATCCACGTGATTTTCAATGTGAAATCTGTATTCAAACCAATTCGTTCTATGATAGTTGAATGTATAACTAATTAGAATAATTATATTTTGTTTGGACACTCTGAAAACATGATCTGAGTCAAAGTCAGCATTTTGCCCACAATTACATTGAACATGCTTTGCCTTTAAGGCCCCTATTACGAAGCATTTAGAGCGATATCTTGTGGGTTTTTGTAAATCACATTTAAAGAAATTTATTTGTTCACCAGCGCATTGGAATGCCAAATATGCTTTAGCGATAAAATAGGTTCCATGAATGGTTTCAATTTCGACATTCAAGTTTCCGATAATTTCAGTAGGGGCTGGGGTCCACTAGGAGATTGATAGTACCTATTATCTTTCTCCAGACAATACCCGCCTAGATGTCGTGTAGAATCCGGCAAAAAAAAACGCAACCAAGAACTGTCGTAGAAGGCGACAATTGCATGAGTTTCTTTTCCCTTCCCCTTCAGTTATCAGATTTTTTCAACGTTTTACATCTGATTATTCTGTTTCACTAAATTCCCTTCCATTGCACAGTGGGAAAAAACCCAGGAAACCCACAAAGGAATCCGGAACCATAGAAAAAGGCAACAAACAAGAGTGTTTCTTATGTAAAAAATCCAAGAAATTCTATGAAATGGTTTTTAATGGCCGCACGAATCGCCATCCTGCTATTTTTAACCCAGATGCCCGGCAGTTTTAGGGTTCTCTGTAGTATGTGGTCTGTAACTTGGCTTGATTATATGTAAAAATGTGCGGTCTACTGAAATGGCTTGATTATATGTCGAATGGAAGAACTTACACTGGCCGCACGAAACGTTTTGGTGGCTATTTTACCCCAATTCCTTTAATATGTGAAATTTTCATCTAAATCACCCTTAAGTCTTAAGCGAACCACGTTGAAAGCACACAAAAATTATCTTATAGTATGTAAAAATAGTTTATAAAATCGAATGTCAGAACTTATACTGGCCGCACGAAACGTTTTGGTGGCCATTTTACCCCAATTCCTCCAATATGTGAAATTTTCATCTAAATCGCAAGAAATGGCCCGTTTACACTTCTGCTGGCTGCCAGCATGCTGGTGCCAGTGTACTGCCCTCTTACGAAAAAAAACGTTCAACGGTGAAGTGTAAACGGGGCATAAGTCTTAAGCGAACCACGTTGAAAGCATACGAAAACTATCTTGTATTATGTAAAAAAGTCTGGAGAATCGAATGGTAGAACCTACACTGGCCGCACAAAACGTTCTGGTGACTATTTTACCCCATTTCCTCCATTTTATTGTATTTCATTGTAAATCGGTCTTAAATCATGGTAAAACTTATTGGAAGTTTACTAAATCTAGCTTATCTTATAGAAAAAAAGTTTGTAGAGCCGAATGGAAGAACCTACACACTTAATTTCGTTCGGTAATTCTTGCCTCTTTTGACGAGTTTTGAACAGCCGAACTACCGAATATTTCCATTCTACTGATATATCAGCACAAAAGACATTTGTTGACAGCAGTACCTCAAGGTACCGCAGTGATAAAACGTGAATTTTACCGATAAAATCACCTACCGAGATTTGAACAGCTGAGGTCGGTAATCCAATTTAAGTGTGTATACCGTGCCCTTGAGTGCGTTGTATCAAATTGGTCGTGATACATTTCGATTGTAAGTCAGTGTCAGTGTACCAGATGTTCAAAAGTGCCTGAGCGGATGGTAACACTGTCAAGGATCAACCGAAGTTCTTATCCGTCAAACCATGATGAGCGGCCTTACAAACATAATTTTACTTAGTATTCGATCTACAAATAACGATTGGCGTTGGGTTCGGTTCTAAAAATCAATATCAGACACAATTATATGAAAAAATGGGCAATTCTTATGTTCTAGCGGACTTAACATGAGAAGTGATTATACCAGTATTCTTCTTATCGTTCAAGCCAAAGCATCAAACAGTAGATCACACAACTAATGGTGAACGAACTTGAGCATGCTAAATGCAAGGAAATTTTTTTAAATGCAAGAAAATAATATAATATAATATGATATATAATATAATATAATATAATATAATATAATATAATATAATATAATATAATATAATATAATATAATATAATATAATATAATATAATATAATATAATATAATATAATATAATATAATATAATATAATATAATATAATGTAATTTAATTCAATTATATAAAAATGCAGAGATCAATCTTTGTAATCGCATCACGCATTCTTTTTTTGTTTGATTAGTTCCTGTCCCCGCCAGGTTCGTACATAAAAAAATTAGAAAAATTTGTCGGAAAAGTGGGGAATATCCACAAAGTTGTTTAGTATGAAAAATGTAATTTTCCGTTGAAGAAGTCGCCGATAGATCATCAATAGGTATTTGGTGCATAACGAGTTGCATAAGTGTTTGGCCGTCGATGGAATGAATACAAGATTATTGAAAAAACTTTTTGGCACGCAACGAGTTATTTTGTGTGGACATTTCACATGCATACTTGATCAATGTGATTCTTCATTTCAAGCCACCTGCTTTATTTACTATCAAAATTATTGCTTGCCAAATGACTCCATAACGAAGTGCTTATGACTGTTCTAGAAAACTGCTGTAGGCAGGAGAAGTTCTGATATCATTTACTAGGTGATGAATTGTGTTCAATGGAGTCAGATGGATAGTATTGGTCATCACTGACACGAGTTTAACAAATCAAAAATTTTTTGAATGAATCAATAAAAAGCTTGTGCTGTAGAAGCACTAAAGTCAAACATAGAAATTTTCCTTGCATTTTATTTTCTAATGATATAGATTACACCAATCACACATAATAAGTGGTAATTAGATCAATGTTAAAGATGATTATCATAATGGATTGAGACTGCCATTTTATATTCCATATTCTGTGAAGAATGTTTAAATTGCTAAGATCAATATCAATTTAAAATTCAAGCGTCGTCTCTCCAAGCCAACAAAAGTTCCACAGTACCTGTAAAATATTCACTTTATTAGACTATAAAGTACGCGTGGTACTTTTTGGCAACTTGAACGTACCGAACAAGTTCTGAGAAAACTTTCTCGCTACTTAAAAGCTGTATAAGGAACTGCTTCAATGTTTATTCAGTCGGGTGAACATTCACGTATGAGTAATTCCTTAAAAACGGACTGTTCAGAATGCTTTGTACGCTGCTTAAACAAAATCTTTTTTACGCAATTTTGGTTATTTGGGCTGAATACAAATTTTAAATACCTTACTCTGCCGAAAGAACATTTCTAAAAGAGAAAATCTTCAACAGTGTATTAAGTTTATCAATACAAAATTCTCATCATTCAGTAAAAACCATTCAAGCGAAGAGGTTGTGTTTCGATTGTACTGGCTCGTGAGTTAACGGCTGCTACCGAGACAATTCTAAGCTTCAGGTAGTTAAACTGCCCATAGCAAACGCAATATTCGGGGCGTTTCCCGACTGGAAAGCTAGCAACGAAGGCCATCCCGTTCATACGCACAGAGGTGTAGAAACACAGAGGTGCGAGAGCATAGAAGTGACGAGTCACAGAGGTGCCATCGCATAAAGGTGCGAAGACGAAGGGGTGCAAAGGCACAAAGGTGCTAAAGCAACCCAGTGCTGATCTACCAGGTACCAGAATTTGTACGCTGCGTAGGATCAAAAGAGACGGCATATATCGCGAGGTGCTACACTGCAAGCATCGCATTTGATCGCCACCAAGAGCAAAAGCACTGTACCTGGGGTCAGGTACAGCAAGTGCAGTGGTGTTCACAACGACGGCAGAGCAACTGAGATAGCAGTAAACGACAGAAGACTGCCAATTGGAAACAGCAAAAGACTGCCAATTGGAAATCGTTGGAAGAGCTTCACGTCGTTCTTCACGATAGAGGAACTGAGACATCAGCTACAAGGTAGATTTAATTTAATTTATTTTTTATTTCTTATATCTGAAATTTTGCTAAACATAAGTTTTTATTTTGGTATTATTAATTTACAAAAAAATTTAATGTAATGGATGATCTCATGGAAGATCATCCGAATCCGATTCCGGATACTAGTAAGAGTTTAAATACTCCGAGGGCTAAACATTATCCACAGGGTACCACTGGGCCATGGATAGTCTATCTTCGAAAAAAAGAAAAGATTTTAAATTTGAAGCAAATTACCAAAGATTTGACATCACATTTCTCTGAAGTTAAAGAAATATGTAAAGTTAATAGAGATAAAATTCGAGTTGTTGTCAACGACTTGAAACAGGCGAACGAAATTGTAACCTGTAAATTATTTTCTGTTGAATATCGAGTTTACATTCCATCGTAGGAGGTGGAAATTGACGGTGTTGTGACTGAAGCAAGTCTGACAGCAGATGATTTACTTAAAAATGGAGTTGGCCGTTTTAAAAACTCCATGCTTGAGGGAGTTAAGATACTCGAGTGCAAACAATTGTACTCAGCATCTATTGTCGATGGAAAAAAGTCTTATCGTCCCTCAGATTCGTTTCGCGTAACATTTGCCGGATCTGCATTGCCTAGCCATGTCTATATCGATAAAATTCGTCTTCCTGTTCGGCTTTTCGTACCGCATGTTATGAATTGCACGAACTGTAAAAAATTCGGGCATACAGCTACTTACTGTAGTAATAAGTCCAAATGTATCAAATGTCAAGGGCCTCATAAGGATAATCTTTGCGATAAAGATGTTGAAAAATGTGTTTATTGTGGAGAGAGACCTCATGATGATCTTTCAGTATGCGCTGCATTTAAGTTGCGTAAAGACAAAATGAAGCTTTCTTTAAAAGCACGGTCTAAGCGCACATATGCAGAAATGCTTAAAACGGTTATACATATCTCCCCCTTGGAAACCGAAAACGGTTTTTCAAATCTTATGGAGCCAGAGGAATCTGACTCCGACGGAAATAGTGAAGATACCTCGTTTGTCACTCCTCAAGGGTCTGTTAAGAGGAGATTAACAAACCACAAAATACCTAAAAAGACACCTAAAATTACATCTTCAAAAAAAGATCCCCGTGTTAAAGCTAAAAAGCCAAATTTAAAACCAAAAACTGTGCCTCCTGGTTTGTCAAATTCACAAACCAATCCAGGAACTAGCTCAAGAAAAGACAATAATCCAGTGGGCTCCGTTTCACATTCACCAACAGGATTACTTAAGTTTTCGGAAATTGTAGAATGGATTTTCGCAGCATTCAATATTTCTGAACCTCTAAAGACTATCATAATGGCATTCCTTCCAATAGCTAGAACTTTTTTGAAACAGTTATCAGCTCAATGGCCAGTTCTTTCAGGTTTTGTATCATTTGATGGATAATTTATCATCCGCCGCAAATGATTCAATCACTGTTCTGCAGTGGAATTGTCGAAGCATCATGCCAAAACTTGATTCATTTAAAGTTTTGTTGCATAGTCAAAAATGTGATGTATTTGCTTTGTGCGAAACATGGCTTACATCAAATATAGCTTTAAATTTTAATGACTTTAACATTATACGTCTCGATAGAGACTCTCCGTATGGTGGAGTGCTTTTAGGAATTAAGAAATGTTATTCCTTTTATAGATTAAATATTCCTTCGACTTCTAGTATAGAAGTTGTTGCTTGTCAAATAAACATTAAAGGAAAGGACATTTGCATTGCTTCAGTATATATTCCTCCAAGAGCTCAAGTTGGACAACGACAGCTTAATGAAATTGTCGAAGCCCTTCCTGCTCCACGTTTGATTTTAGGAGATTTCAATTCGCACGGAATGATGTGGGGTTCCGTTTACAATGATAGCAGATCATCCTTAATATATAATATTTGCGACAATTTTAGCATGACGGTACTAAATATGGGTAGCATGACACGGATCCCAAGACCTCCTGCACGTCCAAGTGCATTAGATTTATCTCTTTGCTCGACTTCAATTCGACTAGATTGCACCTGGAAAGTATTTCCTGATTTACACGGTAGCGATCATTTACCAATCATCATCTCAATTAGCAGTAACAAAGGCATTGCTAATTCAGTTAATATTCCATATGATTTGACAAAAAATATTGACTGGATTAAATACCAAAGTAATATTTCAAGTGCCTTAACTTCAATGGAAGAGCTCCCCCCACTTGAAGAATATGACTTCCTCGTTTGTTCGATTCTGGAGGCCGCAGAACAAGCCCAAACCAAACGATTTCTTAATCCATCGTCTAACAGAAGGCCTCCAAACCCTTGGTGGGACAAAGAGTGCTCAGATGCTAAGCACGCGAAACAAAATGCCTTCAAGACGTTTTTAAAACGAGGAGGAGGAACTCCTCAGAATTTTGAAAAATTCTTGACTTTAGAAACCAAGTACAAGAGCATACTTCGGGCCAAGAAATGTAGCTATTGGAGACATTTTGTCGAAGGTTTGTCAAGAGAAACCTCAATGAGCACTCTTTGGAATACGGCCAGACGAATGAGGAATCGTAACGTAGGAAATGAGAGTGAGGAATACTCGAACCGATGGATATTTGATTTTGCGAGGAAAGTTTGTCCAGATTCTGTTCCTACGCATAGCATTATTAGGGAATCTTTTTCAAATAATGGTTCCATTGATAGCCCCTTTTCAATGATGGAATTTTCCATAGCACTCATGTCTTGTAACAATAACGCTCCTGGGTTGGACAGAATTAAATTCAACTTGGTGAAGAATCTGCCCGACCTCGCAAAAAGACGTTTGTTGGAATTGTTCAACAAGCTTCTTGAGCAAAATATTGTCCCACCTGACTGGAGGCAAGTGAAAGTTATCGCCATTCAAAAGCCGGGGAAACCAGCTTCCAATCACAACTCATATAGACCCATCGCGATGTTGTCCTGCATCAGAAAATTGTTCGAAAAAATTATTCTACGACGTCTCGACACTTGGGTCGAGACGAACGGTTTGTTGTCAGATACTCAGTTTGGCTTCCGTAGAAATAAAGGGACGAATGATTGCCTTGCATTACTTTCGTCTGACATCCAAATTGCCTTCGCTCAAAAGCAACAAATGGCATCTGTATTTTTAGACATTAAAGGAGCATTTGATTCAGTTTCCATTGATGTTCTTTCAGACAAGCTTCACCAACATGGACTTCCACCGGTTATAAATAATTATTTGCACAACCTTTTGTCAGAGAAACGCATGCATTTTTCACATGGCGATTTGGTAACATTCAGAATTAGCTACATGGGTCTACCGCAAGGCTCTTGCCTCAGTCCGCTCCTCTATAATTTTTACGTGAATGACATTGACAGCTGTCTAGTATCCCCATGTACACTAAGACAATTGGCAGATGATGGCGTAGTTTCAGTTACTGGACCCAAAGCTATTGATCTGCAAAAACCATTGCAAGATACCTTAGATAACTTGTCCGTTTGGGCTGTCCATCTGGGTATCGAATTCTCTGCGGAGAAAACAGAGCTGGTCGTCTTTTCAAGAAAGCATGATCCCGCGCAGCTTCAGCTTCATATGATGGGAAGAATGATCCAACAGGTTTTGACTTTCAAATACCTCGGGGTGTGGTTTGATTCCAAATGCACGTGGGGAGGACACATTAGGTTTCTGATAACAAAATGCCAACAAAGAGTAAATTTTCTTCGAACAATAACCAGATCTTGGTGGGGTGCTCATCCGGAAGATCTAATAAAATTGTATCAGACAACGATACTTTCAGTGATGGAATATGGATGCGTTTGCTTTCGTTCCGCTGCAAACTCTCATATTATCAAATTAGAGCGAATTCAATATCGTTGTTTGCGAATTGCTTTAGGCTGCATGCATTCGACACATACAATGAGTCTTGAAGTTCTGGCGGGAGTTCTTCCATTGAAGGATCGTTTTTGGGAGCTTTCGTCGCGACTGCTAATAAGATGCGAGGTACTGAATCCCCTAATTATTAATAACTTCGAAAGGCTAGTTGAGCTTCAATCTCAAACAAGATTCATGACTGTATATTTTAACCATATGTCACAGGAAATCAACCCTTCAAGATATATTCCTATCCGTGACAGCCTCCTAAATGTCCCTGACTCAACTTTATTTTTCGACACATCCATGCAGCGCGAAGTGCGTGGAATTCCGGAACACCTACGCTCGTTGGAAATCCCAAAAATATTTACAAGTAAGTTCAGCCATATCGACTCTGAGAAAATGTTTTACACGGACGGATCGCGAATTGAAGAAGCGACAGGGTTTGGTATGTTCAACAATAATGTTTCGGTCTCCTTTAGGCTTCAAGAACCTGCATCTGTTTATATAGCAGAGTTAGCAGCAGTTCATTATAGTTTGAGTGTAATCGTCACATTATCTCCAAACCATTATTTTCTTTTCACAGATAGTCTGAGTGCAATTGAAGCCATTCGCTCAAAGGCTGCTGGCAAAAATGAACCTTTTTTCTTGGGCAAAATAAAACAGTGCCTGAACGTCATATTGAATAATAATTATCAAATCACAATAGTTTGGGTCCCGGCTCATTGCTCCATTCCAGGCAATGAAAGAGCCGATATTTTAGCCAAACGTGGTGCTATAGAGGGTGAAATTTATGAGAGACCAATTGCTTTCAATGAATTCTATAGCGCGTCTCGCCAAAGAACACTTGCCAGCTGGCAAGCTTCTTGGGATAAAGATGATCTGGGTCGGTGGATGCACTCAATTATTCCTAAAATATCGACAAAGGCATGGTTCAGGGGATTGGATGTGAGTAGAGATTTCATTCGTGTGATGTCCAGACTCATGTCCAATCACTACACGTTAGATGCACATCTCCTTCGAATTGGACTTTCCGAGACTAATCATTGTGCTTGTGGCGAAGGTTACCGCGATATTGACCATGTTGTTTGGACATGCGTGGAGTATCGTGATGTCAGATCTCAACTAATAAATTCCTTGCGTACCCAAGGTAGACTATCCAATGTCCCAGTTCGCGACATTCTTGCTTGTCGTGACGTTCCTTACATGAAACTTCTTTATTATTTCATTAAGTCCATTGGAGTTCCAATTTAAATTTTATTTTATGTTAGATTGTTTTCTCTTCCATGAGTTCAACCAATAGCCAGCTATCTTATATTAAATAAAAGTGATGAACTGATACAAACAAACCTGAAATAGTTATAAGATCATGTACAAAATAAATGTATTTCATTTAATGTAATTTATAATAGCAACTCGCTTGATAAAAACAGTGTTTAGATTAACTAATGAATACCAACATACTAATAAGATATTCGAAATGTATTAGGTTTAAAGTACTATGTATTGTAGATGCCACGGCGAAGAAAAACTTATGTATATTGCCTATGAAATAAACGTATTTATGAAAAAAAAAATACAAAATTCTGGTTAGAGAGCATTTTAATCGATTATCGGAAGAAAGAATCACATCTGGAAGAGAAAACGTGACACATTATATAGTTTATATCGAAGCCATTAAAGAGAGAAATCTGTTAGCACAATGACTCAAAGGATGAGATGACAATCTGTGCATTTGCTCAATTTTTGCTTTACAGAAGTTTTTCACATTTTCACATTAATTTTTGGTGATATATCTTTTTTGGGCTAAAGCGAATGTGTGTCGAATTCCGAGGATTGTTGGTTGAGTAATCAGTTTGACAACTCTGCTGTCCGAAAATATAAACTCGAACAAATAATTTTTGGACGAGACGAAGTTCGACGGATCAGCTAGTATAATATAATTTATTATAGCATAATATAATACAATACAATATATTATCATATAATACAATATAATATAATATAATGCAATATAACATGATATAATATAATATAACATAACATAAAATAATAAAAGACTATAATATATGAAATAGTATGCTAGGATACATTATAACAGTTAATGTTTAAGTGTAAGTTATGCTCTTCTTTCGACTGTAGGAAATATAATGTTTTCTTTTTAATAATAATAATAATAATAATAATAATAATAATAATAATAATAATAATAATAATAATAATGATAATAATAATAATAATAATAATAATAATAATAATAGTAACAATAATAATTATATAATATAATGTAATATAATTCAATTCGATATATAATAAATAATGTAATGAACAGCAAAATTATATGTTTTAATGCACTATGATAAACATTGCACTGTAGGATGGGCTTTAACTTATAAACCATTTCGCACCCTCTCATTCTGCTACTAACGCAGAAGATGTTTGCTTCCAGTCGACGCCGTTCTATTGACCAAATGTCATCATAGACACACGGGGAGGCACGAGATAGGAACTTGTGAGAACTTAGTTATCTCACCATTAGACGACCCTCTTCTTACAATAATTTGACTTCGAAATTCTTCACTGCAAAGGTACGGACAATGCCTGTGCAGATGAGCTTTCATGCAATCCAGTAGGGACAACAAACGTAGGACATAAGGTTTCGACTATGATGTTAGCACGGCTTAGAGCAAATTCAGCAGCTGCAAGATTCTATACAATACTGAAACTGAAACAAACGTATCCCCAGCAAGCCGTTTTAGTTTTATTTATTCGAACAGTTCTACTGTCAAATTTAAAACTGGTATACGCTGCCGTTCTTTTTTTTTCTATATCTCGGTTGATTTTCCAGAAGGCCGTAACAGCAAGTGACAGTTTCTCTTTGTTTACTTTCTCTTCTATTAATTACCAAGCGGTTTACACGTTTATCCCTTAACTCTTTGCATAGAATGATGCTCGAAACGTTCGACTTTCAAACAGAACTGTGAAATCCAAGAAAATCTTTTTAGATCACATCACAATAATCGAAAGAGAGATTGAACAAAGAGAAACTGTCACTTGCTGTTACGGCCTTCTGGAAAATCAACCGAGATATTTGAAACACAGATGAAACGCTGCTGGGGCTGCCAGTTTATTTTGTTATAAATTCTAGATTTAAATTTAAAAACTGACATAAATTATGCATCTAGAACTAGAACACTCCTGAACATGCCCTTACTTTGTCTGAAAAGGATGCCTTGAAGGCAATACAGAACCGACCAAAACTTGAAAAAGCATATATAGCGCTTCAGATTGTCCAATTCCTTCTTATGGAGAACAAAACGTTAATGGCACATGTACATATTTGAGAGAGAATGGCGTGTTTTTATAGTACACTATTGAAAAACCTGTCTGAATTGACATATCATCACCAGTCAATCACAGCATGCTATAATGTTGTCATCCTCTTGATTTCTATTGATTCCTCTAGAACGGCTTACGGTTTTGATCGTTGCTTCACACCTCGTATTTCATTCAGTAGCAGTTCTGCTTCGGTCTGTACAGGGAGGCTTTGCGCCATACATGAACAAAATGCCACACCGTTCTGCATAGGGTGAACTTTTGCACAAAACAGAATCTATAAAAATAGGCTCTGTCCCATTTTAAATGTCATCGTGATCGGTCGTGTCTCGTACACAGTCCTGTATTTTTTCAATTATATATTCCAGTCCTGATTTTCTACACAACAGTTTGTCGATGAATGTTTTCCCCAACAACTCCTTAATCTGATTCACATTTTTGAATGGTGTAATTATCACCGAAAACCGTTTGCAATGAAACGAATGCGGACCCGTATCAATTGTATCGAACATGAAACTAGTAATTTCTTCTATTATATTTTTTTTATTCTGTTAAATTTCAGCACATTACTGCAAAATGACGTATACCACAATGAGTACTATAAAAAAGCGCTCCGGATTGTCAGGTTCTACCGTGAACAATAATCTAACAAGTGCATCTCAGCCAGAAAAGGTGTTCCAGACATCTAAAACAATCAATGAAATCACGAGAACACACACAACGGCTTATTTTATATTTGCATCGTTACTGCTAGACTTACTAGCATTCACGATGATTCTTCCATTGCTTCCGTCCATGTTAGAATATTATAAGCTCAATGATGTTGGCGGTTACTATGAATATTTGTCCGATAGTATAAGCAGTTTCCAGGAGTGGGTAGGAGCACCGAAGCGTTTTAACTCAGTGTTGTTTGGCGGAGCACTAGGATCCATGTTCAGTTTGCTTCAGTTTATTGTGAGTCCAATCGCTGGAGCTTTTTCTGATATATACGGACGAAAGCCATTAATGATTATTTGTGCGGTAAAATAAATTTCCACATAAAATATTACAAACTAAAACTTTTTTTTTATTTTTAGATTGGAATTGCGATTTCTTACGGACTGTGGGCATATTCACACAGTTTCTTACTTTTTGTTTTGGCCCGATTTATTGGTGGTTTGAGCAAAGGAAATATCTCTATTAGTATGGCTGTGATAACGGACGTGTCAAACCAACAAAATCGCGGCAAAGCAATGGCGTTGGTTGGGATCGCTTTTTCGCTGGGATTTATTGTAGGTCCAATGATCGGGGCTCTGTTTTCCCGGTTCTCTAATAAATCTCACGTGCAGTGGTTTTGGTTACCTGCCATGTTTGCCACGAGTCTAGCTGTGGTTGATGTTGTATTCATCGCACTCTGCCTAAAAGAATCTCTTCCAAAAGAGAAACGCTCAAAGAAGATTATCAACACGCTTTCTCATGCCGTCGATCATATTAGTATTCCGGCTTTGTTTAAGTTCTCTGCCGTGAAAAAAATATCCAAGCGGGATATCCAATCTCTACAATGTCTGGGTTGGATATATTTCATTTACCTATTCATCTACTCAGGATTGGAGTTTACCGTCACATTCCTTATGTTCCATAAGTTCAGCTACACTTCGATCGATCAGGCTAAAATGTTCTTAGCTACAGGTAAGATATATGATATAGTGAAATCGCTGAAAACACGATATTTTATTGTCAATGAAACTTGTAACCGAAAGTTTTAAATGTCGGCATTGATGAATGCCAGACAATATGGCTTTTCGACTTATTGGGGCTAGTTTTATCTTCACACAGTCAAACAAGCAGTTGCTTAGAGTTAGTGTGCTTAAAAATCTTCGGGAAGTTGCAATTTAGTTCTCGAACTCTAATTACGAAACTGAATTTAGTACTGGAATCCAATTGCAGCATGCAGGGTCTGAATTCTAAACCTGTATTCTGGAACTAAGTTCTGAAACTGAATTTTTAAAGTTACTTCTAAACCCGAAATAAAGTCCAGAATTCAATCCAATACACAGTACTCGAATCCAAATCTAGTAATAAGAAATGAAATGCGATTATTATTTTTTTGCTGCTGTCAGTTGAAGGTTAATTATCGCCACAAAATTCGTAAAGCGAATGAGAGCTGCGACCAGAATTCAGAAGAGAAATTTTCTGGCGAAAAATTTTGTTTGTAACATCGGTAACGACTATTAGTGTTTTCGTTAAAACTAAATTACCAAAACCCCGTACATTCGTAAATTTGGTGTGAAATTATATTTTCAAAATCATATTAAAATCCTGTGATTGAATTTGTATGCATTCTGTAAAATCAGATAAATAAGCGAGTTTTAATATGGTTCAACTTGGTTCTTGGCAAAGAAATTATGATTTCGCATTAGTGAAATTCATTCGACAGAGTATCTTTTAAAAAGATCGTCTGATCATCGTCCTTCTTTGAAATATTTTTTGGCCGTTTGATTCAGTCTCGTGGCAATGTCAATAAAATATGCTATTATCATTAAATATCATTGAACATTTCACTTGTTCCACACTTCGCATAGCTTGTTTCGATATCATTTATTTACAGCAGCTGACATCAAATTACGTTGTACTCTGAACATACAGCGTCTGCACATTTTCTAACCAAAGTATAAAATTCCGATTTTTGTAAAGTTTATGACTACAATGATGATTTTGAATTCAAAATGTTTTATATAGAACAAATCAATGGACAAGTTGTTTAATGCATCGAAACAAGTAACTTGCTTGCCAGTTCGTTGAGCATAGTGTTAGACTAAAGTTGCTGATTTACTTTTAGACTAGAGATCTTCCAGTTAGTGAGTGATTGTTGGGCGTGATTGTGATTTCTTTGTGTATTTCTTTGAATTCATCGTCTTGAACTGCACTACATTCTTCGTACAATTGGAAATTTTAAATATGTTTTTTTAAATTACATTTGATCATATCAATGAGTAGCTTGATTATCAATTAATGTGTGTTTTTTTAAATTACATTTGATCATATCAATGAGTAGCTTGATTATCAATTAATGTGAAATAAATTTAGACGTACTGAACATCAAATGCAATAATTACACGTTATTACATCGAAAACCACGTATTGAGTATATTATATCAGCTTGACTGAATACTGTATACGATTCTGATAGGAATTTATCGAAAGGTTGTAATATTACACGAAAATATGCATAATTTAATATCAGAATCATACAGGGCCGGTGAAAGAGGTGGGTACGGTGGGTAGTACTACCCATCCGAAATTTTCAAAGGTGGGTGATTAACCACTTGAAATTTCGAGCAAAAAACAATGGTGATGTAAATATTATTTTTAACAACAAGAATATTTCGAATTCAACTCGTACAAATAAACAAAATTAATAATTTTAGAATGCTAGTACTCAGCTAGTGGAGTAGTGATGTGAAGATATACAACAGCAAGGTGACGTTAGAACCAGTGTGGTAAAATTTCATTTTCAATCGAATAATATAAGATGAAAATGAAATTTATGGCTGCTGACAGTCAGCATATCCCTACTAATTCATTTGACTTTTGCTGCCATTTTCAAGTGAAGCTCCCGGAATTCATCGTCAGTTGATTAATCGTACCTAGTCATTTGAAGTTTTGTTTGCTCAGTTTCGAGTGCCAAGTAGTCTACCTGCTTCAATGCCTTCGCTCTTGGTAGTAAGCGAATTCGAACGAATAGAATTATAAATGGAGTAAAGTATTAAAAATGAAAACTGAAGAAGGAAACAATTAATTTATGTGTATTCTGTGATTGATATCTCAGCTATCTGGTTTGTCTTTCATCTATTATCTTGAACCAATTCGAATGTTTACAAGAACCTCATTTGAAGGCCGCTCTCACACTATTGAAAGAGATATTTTGTTACTTCAAGAGATCAACTGACGGTGGTTAAACTGAGCCTCGATTGAAGAGAAACGAGTGATGAACAGAATGCTGCCCGTTCGGGCCGTCAGCAAACATTGTGTGTGTCAGAGAGTGAAGTTTACTGCATTAGAGAGATCGTCAACGTGTTCCACATTCAGTTTCAATTGAATTGAATGAAGTTTTACAGCACTGATACGGATACAGCTGCCAGATAATGAGTGTATCTAAACCTGCCAACACATTGTATGTTTTCTGAACTGTCAATCGCGCGGTTTGCTACCGAATTGTGTGTCGGTATCATTGCTCCGCCATAACCATCCTCTCTGGATTCATAGTAATTGTTATAATAGGCTATTTTGTACTTTGGCTCTTCCGATTCTATTTTTGTCCAGCTCTCTGATATGACAGTGATTTTGCATTCTCCTTCGATTAATACTTTATTTAACTCATCTCGATTTTTGTCAATACTCTGGATGTTGTTTTGCCAAATTTTAATGAACATTTTGTATTTCAGTATGGTTTGCTGTAATTATATCTGATTTCAGCATTCTGTTCATCACTCGTTTCTCTTCAATCGAGGCTCAGTTTAACCACCGTCAGTTGATCTCTTGAAATGACAAAATATCTCTTTCAATAGTGTGAGAGCGGCCTTCAAATGAGGTTCTTGTAAACATTCGAATTGGTTCAAGAAAATAGATGAAAGACAAACCAGATAGCTGAAATATCAATCACAGAATACACATAAATTAATTGTTTCCTCCTTCAGTTTTCATTTTTAATACTTTACTCCATTTATAATTCTATTCGTTCGAATTTGCTTACTACCAAGAGCGAAGGCATTGAAGCAGGTAGACTACTTGGCACTCGAAACTGAGCAAGCAAAACTTCAAATGACTAGATACGATCATTCAACTGACGATGAATTCCGGGAGCTTCACATGAATATGGCAGCAAAAGTCAAATGAATTAGTAGGGATATGCTGACTGTCAGCGGCCATAAATTTCATTTTCATCTTATTTTATTCGATTGAAAATGAAATTTTACCGCACTGATCCGTATATGCTGCGCCCAAGACACCGCTAATAGAATTCAAAAATCATATACAGAGTATATTCCAGAGTGTATCACGGTTCAAAAAATATATCTAAGGAGGAAACTTTAATGCTCGACTTATATCGTGGGATATCCTAATGCTCCATTATATCTTTTTCCCGCAAACGCTCAATAATTACATATGACTATCATCTCTTGCAAAATGTCCTCAAACGTGAATCCGCGGTTAAGGACTTAGGTGTTATTCTCGATCACAAGTTGGATTTCAAGAATCATGTCGATTATGTAATTTCGAAAGCTTCTAAACTCTTAGGCTTCATATTTCGGATCACTAAGAACTAAGAACCAATATACACTGCCTGAAGACTCTTTATTGTGCGCTAGTTCGATCAACATTAGAATACGTAGCTATCGTTTGGTCACTTCATTATCAAATTGACATTGATCGTGTCGAAAGTGTTCAACGCTAATTCGTTAGATTTGCACTCCGCAATCTACCATGGAGGGACCTATTCAACCTTCCTAGTTACAAAGATCGCTGTCGGCTTATTGAGCTAGATCCGCTGTCTGTACGTAGGAACGTTTGCAAGGCTGTCTTTATTGCTGATCTAATTCAATCACGTGTTGACAGTCCTGATCTCCTACAATTGATCAATTTTGACATTCATCGTCGAAGTCTTCGTTCTCATCCATTTATACGAATTCCCCATGCTAGAACCAATTACGAATATAATGAACCCTTTTCCAGTATGTGTCGTTTATTCAATAGTTGCTCACAGGAATTTAATTTTCATATCTCTCGTAATGCGATACAACGATTATTCCATGATTCTTTATTTTTGCAGTCTTTTTTATCCGTCTTTCACCATCTAATTAGATATACATGCCAAGCCTAACCCCGTTTCGTTCGCCAACTCTCATCCACCACTCCCTCCTTCTACCTCCCATTTTAAAGCATATTTCTATTCTTCTCTAGTTTTAATGCAGAATCATCATCGTTTACCGGATAGGTTTAGTGTCATCTAATTACTATAGAGTTAGTTAGCTAGTTTTAATTGATAGTATTAAGTACTAGAGATGGGCAATTCGATCCTGAGCTGTTCCAGTGAATCGAATCATTGAAGTGAGCTGACAGCTCACAGCTCTTTTAAAAAGAACCGCAGCTCACCAGCTCACTCATTTGCAACCCAGTTCACTGTATTATGACGCAGGGAACACGCTACGAGCTGATCGGATCTTCGGCTCTATAAGAGATTCAATTTAGTCGGCATCAATTAAAGATGAATTAATTCGCATTGCATTCATTGCATCATTACAAATCAATGATTCAATTTCGATCATGCATATGAAAGAAAACCGTTGCATAAGAAAAAACGGCGCACAAAATAAATCTTAAGTTCAAACTAAAAGAGCTGATGAGCTGATACATCGAATCGATTCACTTTGATGAGCTGATCGGTTCGGAGCTGTTCACCAAAATGAGCTGTTTTGCACGCCTCTATTAAGTACATACATGTATCTGTTGGATTGTTGTAATTTGTTGATATAAACGATGAGGAGGTTTTATGCCTGCTGGAGTGAGAGATAAATATTTCAGCTACATTGGGCTTTTTTCTGCTCCATATAAATAAAGATATTAAAGATCAAAATAAGAGAGGAGACACATACATATGTATGTGTGGCTTTTTACAGTGGTTTTGTGGTGAATGCTAGTGTGAGTATGTCGCAAATACCCAGTGAGTTTTGTCGATCCGCATCGTACCAATTATTGAAGACATATATGCGATAAAAAATACCAAGAAGGTTGAAAAAGGCATAAAACATTTTATGACAATCTATAACACGTAATGGAACCAAATACAAATAATAATACCCCTAAGTCCCATACAAACGAACCACCAATGTTTGGTTCACAGCCTGAACAAGTAAACCTAGCAAATTACTCCCTTTCATTGCGATAGTTTGAAAATGTGGAAGGAGATCGTTTCTGGCAATGCTTTATGCTATGGGTGAATTGGACAATTAGAAAAAAAAATGGTAAAAAAATGTTTGGCCCTTTTCAAATGACAGTCTAGATCAGTGGTTCCCAAACTTTTTTGGTCGAATGCCCATTTTAAATATATTATTCGTTCCCAACCAAACAGAAAAAAAAAATAAAATTCTGCGACAATCAACATTTTTGCAGTTAACTCGAGATTTAAATATAAAATAGATTGAAATGATAGAAAATATAATTTGCTTCCCAATCCCAACGCGGTAGAAATTAATTGTTTATTCTAGACCGTATCGTTCAAACATTGGGTAAGCCAAACAACAACAGATCCTCACATATCATTGCTCAACCGGAGAAATAAAGTGAGATCAACTAGTAGAGGAATAAAGTTAATGCGAACAAGATTTCTGGATCAGAGTACTGAATCTGAACCTGGATTCTTGAAAGAGATTCGAATATAGATTCTGAGCTTGAAGCAGAATTCAGTATTCAGGATCTGGATTCTAAACCTGGAGTTAGATTGTGAATTTGAACTCTTGACAGAGACCTTAACCTAGATTCTGGACCTGGATTCTGTGCCAGAATTCTGTTTTCTTAACTTCTGGCAGAGCTTCGGAAACTAAACTTTGAACCTATTTTGCACTTGAACTGTGAGCCTGTATTGGATTCTGGACCTGAGTTCTCTAAGATTCCTCAATTCTAAACGTGAACCTAAGTAATGGACAGAGAATCTAAAACTAGACCAGGATTCTGAACCAGGACCCTGGATTTGGATATCCGACATGGTTTCTGGATTTGAATACTGAATCTGGACATGGGTTTTGAATCCAATTTCTTATAGAGAATCTGAGACTAAGACTTCTATCTATAAGATTTTTTACATGAACCTGAATTCTGCATCTGGATTCTGGAAATTAATTTTCAACCTGGACTTGGACTTTGGTTTTGGCCCAGAATTCTGATCCCAGATCAGATCAGAATCCTGACAGAGTTTTTGAACCTGAAACTAGATCCTGAACCCGAACTCTTCACCTTACTTCTGGACTTAGTTTCAGAACATGGACCTGGATTCTTGAGTGCGGAATCCGAATAGACCTGAACTCCTGGTAGGAATACATAGGTTTTCGTGTGTTTTGGACATGAGTACTGATCCCAGGCTTAGATTCTGAGTTTAAATTCTTGACAGAAATTTTCGACCTAACCCTAAACCTAAATTCTGAACCGGGAAGCAGAATTCGGGACTTGAATTCCGAACGTGAATCTGAATTCAGAAAATCTTTCTGACCATCTGGATTCTGAACCTGGATCTGAATTTTATTCTCTATTTTGTGAATTGAATTTGAAATATAGACATGATATGAATTTTTAATGAAACATTGAAACTATTTACATTCATTCTTATCTGACCAGTTCTTGGTCTTAACAGCACTTGAATTTTCATCTTCTTACTTTCGTTTTCTTTCTCACAAATCTCACAAGAAATGATTGATGCACTAATCACATCATTTTTGCAACCGATAGATTGGAATGGAATTCACTAGATTTCCGTTTGAGCTGTTAGTAGAATATTGTCACTAATAGTACTGTTGTTGTACCGTTTAATTCTACTATGTCACGTCATTACACTCTCACAAAGTCACTATTTTCACGAAAGTGTATCAAACGTTATAATGCAGATATGTATTTCGGAATGTTATTTACATCCTTCTTCAGTGTATCGGTTTAAGAAGTTTATTTAAACACTTTCGTGAAAATAGTGATTTTGTGAGAGTGTAATGACGTGACATAGTAGAATTAAACGGTACAACAACAGTACTATTAGTGGAATGGAATTGTTTTTCGCAATGATATATTACCCACATGTCTTTAGAAACTAGTCATGAATAGATTTTATTCAGGGCTTTTCTCAAAAAGATTTTTTAGGTATCGAAGCCCACTATTTGCGACTCAATGTCAACCTGTTAAAAATTTTGAGTTTACTACCCAATGAAAATGAGCTAAGGCTCACTAGTGAGCTGTAGGGAGCAGTTTGGGAATCACTGGTCTAGATAATTTTGGGCAAAACAAAATTTGCAAAGTGGTTTTTTGTGACAAAGTCTGCATTTACAACAAGTTTCATTAAAATCTGATAGTGTACTGTCACCATTTGTTCGAGTTAGTGCGAAATTCGTCATATGCTTTCGATTTCAGGATTAGTAATGGCTGTACTTCAAGGATCGGTTGTAAGAAGGCTTCCTCAGCATCTGACACAAATATCAGCGGTTGGTGGTCTGTATCTCATCATCCCTGCTTTCATTTTTGTAGGAATTGCAGAAAGCTCTACGATGCTGTATTTTGGAATGATTTTGTTTGCGATTTGTATGTATATTTTTGAGGTTTGTGGACAATTTTTTATTTACTAATGTCTTTCTAGCTACTGCATTTGTTGTGACGTGTATGACCACACTTACGTCCAAGTATGGAGACTTTCATCAGAAAGGAACTGTTCTCGGGGTTTTTCGATCTCTAGGAGCACTAGCTAGAGCACTCGGCCCAATTGTGGCATCCATTGCCTTCTGGAGTATTGGTTCCAGAACAACATACATCGTTGGAGGAATTCTTTTGCTTTATCCTTCAATAATGATGCAACGAGTTAAGCTGTCATAGTTTGTTCAACATTTTTATTCGTTAAGTATTAAGTTTTCTCAATTTTTCCATGTTCATGATTGATTCCTTAAAGCAGTATTTATATTTGGATGTAACCATGCCACAAAATGTTTTTTTTTCTAATAAAGTATATTTCGTACTTCTAGTTCTATAATAGTTTAGAGATGACGCTCTCTCATACATCACTATTATATTCCTTTGGTCATTAAGAGTATTAATAGAATAGAACTCATCCAGCTCATAAACAAATCTTGAAGAATTTTTTTAAATCTACACATTTTTGTCACCAAAGGCAAGTAAGGCTTTTATTCCGATTAATATTACTATTGGGAATGAGTACCATATAGATCTAACTGCAGTCGAACATTGGCCACTGATTTCCATCATGTGATCCGAACAGCGGCATCGTCCATTCACGCAAGTCATGTCCTGGTTAGTTGCACAATTCTCATCCCTCTCGCAGATTCCGTTCAAAAATGCGGATGCATAGCATTTCTGAAAAAAAAACACGATGTATATAACATTTAACCGAATGCTTAATTACTTTAGTTCAAATAACATCAGTATGTGATAATGTGCGTCCGCGTGATCAGTTTATTCTACCGTCTTTACGCATCTTTGCATGAATATCTGATTATTAATCTTATTTTTGTGTATTACATCAACATTTTACAGTACAAATGTTTTGACCCTTTGGCCTTTCATCTTTGTTGTTCATACGATTCGTTATTAATAATAGGTGTTTTAGTTACTGTTGTTTTACATACTAATGTTTAATCATAATATTTATTTTAATTATTTATAAAATATCTACCTACTTATCCCTAACCTAATACGTACAAATTTTGAATTATTTGTATTTCAGTGATTGAGCACCTCTCTTCAAATTTTGTGCAGTATTGTTCGAATTTTTGTTCGAGTATATCTAGGGAGGCCATCTCATGTACTTCACTAGTCCTTGTCCAGGGGGGAAGATTTAGAATCATCTTTAAGATCTTACTTTGAATGCTCTGAAGCCTAAGTGTGTGTGTTCGTGTACAGCTCCGCCAAACAGGGACTGCGTATTCAATTGCGGGGTAGATGATTTGTTTATAGACAGCCATCTGATTCTTCAGGCACAGTTTAGATGTTCTACAAATCAGCGGATACAGAGAACTAATGAGTATGCTGCATTTTTGAACGATTTTGTCAACATGTGACCTGAGTATCAGATGTCTGTCAAAGGTGAGTCCTAGATAGATAACTTCGTCGGACTATTGGATGACCTCATCACCTAATCGTATTCGGCATTCGTCTGATGGAACAAGTTTTGGAGATCTTGAATGTGGAAACAAGATGACCTGAGTTTTTGCTACATTGATCACAATTTTCCAGCTTGTAAAATATTCAGTTAGAGCGTCCAGACCTGTCTGTAGTTTATTCTTCAGAGCATTAATGACACGATCTTTGTAGAGAATGGCAGTATCTTCAGCATATTGTGACAGAACACCACCACCCGGAAGAAGTGGGATGTCTGATGTAAAAATGTTGTATAGAATAGGACCTAGGATACTTCCTTGGGGTACACCAGCAGGAATAGTAAATCTTTCTGAAAGTGCATTATTCAGAGAAACCTGGAATGCTCTATCTGCATGATAATTTTTGATAATTTTAATAAGATACATGGGAAAATTATACCTATGCAGTTTAAACACCGTGCCACACATTATCGAGTGCCTTTTCAATATCCAATATTGCCATGGCAGTCGTTTTGGACACTGATTTGTTTTGCTGGATGACGTTGTTAGCCCTTGTGAGTTGGTGGATTCTGGATCTTCCTTTTCGGAACCCAAACTGTTCTTCCAGAAATATATCCTGTTTATCTGCGAAAGAACTCGCCCGACTTTTCAAACAGCTTGGATAGGGCAGAGAGTAAGCTGATGGGCCGATAGCTCTTGGAAAAGGAAGGATCTTTCCCCGGTTTCAAAACTGGGATAACTTTAGCTAACTTCCACATTGAAGGGAAGTAACCAAGCTCCCAGCACCTGTTAAAAATTTTAGCTAAGAAGACAAATGAGCGAATACTCAAATGTTTCAGCTCAATGTTGAATGTGTTGTCGAAACCGGGGGCCTTCATATTTTTGGATTTTTTTACAATAGCCATCAGCTCATTCGCAGTGACTCTACTTTCCTCAGGAACCAAGCTGTCTGATTGGTCAACCTCAGCTACGCTATCAGCAACGGCTCTTTCATATGGACTAACAATGTTAAGTCCTAAATTGTGAGAACACACAAACTGCTGGCCTAGCGCATTTGCCTTCTCTACTGGTGTGATTAAAGGTATTCCTTCAGCTGCGTCCTGGGGTGACATCAGAGGAGGAATAGGCTTCGGTTTTTTCTTAAGCACCTTCGTTAAGGACCAGAAGGGCTTTGAATGTGGGAGAATTTCTCGAAGCTTTTGCCGGAAGTTCCTGTTGCGAAGCTCAGATATCCTTTCCTGGATTATCCTAGTTAAGTTGTTATAAGTAGTCTTCCTATCTAGAATGCCAGTTCGTTGATACTGCCTCCGGTAGATATTCCGAAGTCGGATGAGTTTCTTGGTGACACTGTCGATTTGAAGAGAGAAACTCGGCATATGTTGTACTGGAACCGTCCTATCACGAGCGACTGTGATTGAATGCTGGAAGGAAGATAGGGCCGCATCGATTTCCATCGGGGAATCAAGTGGCAGATCGATATTAATAAGTTGGTCGGCGATTTGTTGAAATTGGACCCAATCGGTGCGATAATAGTTCCTCCTAGGTTGAATAGGCACTGTTTCTGGTGAAGATCCCAACGTCAATATTACTGGAAAGTGGTCGGAAGAGAGCTCGTTGAAAACAACCGGAGAGCTGTCTATGGCGATGTTGCTGATGAATATATCCAAAATGGAATGAACTCCCGATCTGGAAAGTCGCGTTGGTTGATCCGGAGCGAAGATGTTGTATTGTCCAGCTTCGTAATCTTCGGCAAGTACGAATCCGTTTCGATTCTGTCTTCTGTTTCCCCTCAGATCATGCCGTGCGTTCAGGTCCCCAGCAATGATGAATTTGTTCTGTCGTCGAGTGAGCATAGCCAGATCTCGCTTCAATGATGCACACGTACCATCTCGAAGATTGGTTTGTTTGGGGCAGTACGCTGCAATGATGATGATGGGTCCCATCGTCTTTGTAATCTCAATTCCGATGGCTTCTATTAGTTGCAATTTAAAGGCTGACATAAGCCTATGCTGAATGGATCGTTTAATGGCAATGGCAACTTCCCCTCTTCTGGTAGTTGTCCTGTCGAGCCTGTGAATCCTGTAATTGGAAATAAAAATAGAAATTTCAGGTTTAAGATGAGTATCAGTTAAAATAGCAGTATCGGCGTTCTTCTCTTGAAGAAAGTCGGATAATTCAGCATTTTTGCTCCTGAGTGAGCATTCTAATTCCAATTTACTACAACCAACTCATTATATTCATCATTCAGTAATAGCCGTTCAACCGAGAAGGTTGTGTATAGAAGCGTACAGTTTAATAACGCTGGCTGGTTTACACGCGTTAAATACGACAACGGTTGAACTACAGGTAGAGACCTGTTGGCAGCAGCCGTTAAAACGTATAGTCGTGCTGCATAAGAGAGCCCTAGTGCTGGGCCAAGCTGGTGAAGGAAACAACAAAGGGCGTTTCCCAAACTCTACCCAGGCCGCAATATACAGACACAAGTGCTGAGCAGGAGAGTGCAAAGGCACATCGAAGAGGAAGAGTGCAAAGGCACATAGAAGCAGGAGAGTGCAAAGGCACACCGGTGCGAAGGCACTTCGGTGCAGAAGCATATCGGTGCGGAGCACTAGGAAGAAGGAGACAAGACAACTCGGTCATTCCACTGCCATACAACACGCAGGTATACACCGGTGACCTGCGCTGGTTACAGCTGGCGAAGACGAAAGCAAATCGGAATTCGAGTGGTGCTGGATGTCAGGTAGCAGTAGCATCACATCATATTCTATCGCTACAGTGAGCTTCAGCATTGTATCAACGTCCAGATACATCCAACAAGAACATCTAGAGCAACGAGGATCTACACGGCAGTGCAACGGAGATAGACAACAATTTCAAGGTAGAAGTTTTTTCTTTTCCTTTTGATTGAGTACTGTGTAGTGTTGGTTTCAATTTTATTTTAAAGTTTGGTTAAAAATTTTTATGTAATGGATGAATCCATGGACGTAAATCCTAGCATGAATCCGATACCCCCACGAACGAAAAAATATCAGGAGAGCTCTTCTGGGCCTTGGATAGTCTTTTTTAGACGTATATCAAAGCCATTAAACATTTTACAAATTAATAAAGGTTTGACATCACGATACTCTTCAATCAAAGAGATCATAAAAATAAATAACGATAAAATTCGTGTTGTGGTAAATAATTTGAAACACGCGAATGATATTGTCTCTTCGGAACATTTCATTAAAGAGTATAAAGTTTACATACCCTCCAAAGATGTCGAAATTGACGGTGTTGTTACCGAAGCGAGTCTTTCGGTAGATGATTTACTCAAGCATGGTGTTGGTCGTTTCAAGAACTCTATGCTTGAGGGTGTGAAAATACTGGAGTGCAAACAACTGTACTCAGTAGTTCATGAAGAGGGAAAGAAAGTTTATCGCCCATCAGACTCGTTTCGAGTGACATTTGCCGGGTCTGCGTTGCCGTCCCATGTCTATGTCGATAAAATTCGCCTCCCTGTTCGGCTTTTTGTTCCAAATGTAATGAATTGTACGAACTGCAAAAAATTCGGCCACACAGCTACTTACTGTAGTAATAAACCAAAATGTATTAAGTGTGAAGGGCCTCATAAAGATAATGATTGCAACAAGGAAATTGAAAAATGTATTTATTGTGGGAATAGTCCTCATGATGATATTTCAGTATGCACTGCATTTAAAGTGCACAAAGACAAAATTAAGCTTTCTTTAAAAGCACGGTCTAAGCGCACATATGCAGAAATGCTTAAAACGGTCATTGATGTCCCCCCTTTGGAAACCGAAAACGGGTTTTCAAATCTAGAGGAACCAGAGGACTCTGACTCTGACGAAAATAGTGAAGGTAATTCGTTTATCACTACCCAAGGGTCAGTTAAGAGAAAGAAGTCTTCCTCCAAATTACCAAAAAAGACACCTAAAATTTCATCTTCAAAAAAAGATCCCCGTGTTAAACAAAAAAAGTCAAAACCAAAGACTGTGCCTCCTGGTTTGTCAAATTCACAAACCAATCCAGGATCTAGTACAGAAAAAGATAATAATCCAGTGGGCTCCATTTCACAGCCACCAACAGGATTACTGAAGTTTTCGGAAATTGTTGAATGGATTTTCTCAGCATTCAATATATCTGAACCCATAAAGACCCTCATAATGGCATTCCTTCCAATAGCTAGAACCTTTTTGAAGCAGTTATCAGCTCAATGGCCAATTGTCTCAGGTTTTGTATCTTTTGATGGATAATTTATCACCCGTCGCAAATGATACAATCACTGTCCTGCAGTGGAATTGTCGAAGCATCATGCCAAAACTTGATTCATTTAAAATATTATTGCATAGTCAAAAATGTGATGTATTTGCTTTATGCGAAACATGGCTTACTTCAAACATAGCTTTAAATTTTAATGATTTTAACATTATACGTCTCGATAGAGACTCTCCGTATGGTGGAGTGCTTTTGGGAATTAAGAAATGCTATTCCTTTTATAGATTAAACATCCCTTCAACTTCTAGTATAGAAGTTGTTGCTTGTCAAATAAACATTAAAGGCAAAGATATTTGCATAGCTTCGGTTTATATTCCTCCAAAAGCACAAGTTGGACAGCAACAGCTTAATGAAATGGTTGAAGCCCTTCCTGCACCACGATTGATTCTGGGGGATTTAAATTCGCACGGTATTATGTGGGGTTCCGTTTACAATGATAGCAGATCATCTTTAATACAAAACATTTGTGACAATTTTAGCATGACGGTATTAAATATGGGTAGCATGACACGGATCCCAAGACCTCCGGCACGCCCAAGTGCATTAGATCTATCTCTTTGCTCAACATCAATTCGACTAGATTGCACCTGGAAAATACTGCCTGATTTACACGGTAGCGATCATTTACCAATCATCATCTCAATTAGCAGTAGCAATTGTATTGCTACTTCCGCTAGTATTCCATATGATTTGACAAAAAATATCGACTGGATTAAATACCAAAGTAGTATCTCTAGTATTTTGAATTCAATGGAAGAGCTCCCTCCACTTGAAGAATATGACTTCCTCGTTTGTTCGATTCTGGAGGCAGCAGAACAATCCCAAACTAAACGCTTTCCTGGGCCAACGACTAACAGAAGGCCTCCCAACCCCTGGTGGGACAAAGAGTGCTCAGAGGCTAAACTCGCAAAACAAAATGCTTGCAAGACGTTTCTAAAACGGGGAGGAGGAACTCCTCAGAATTTTGAAAAACTGATGGTTTTAGAAACCAAGTACAAGAGCATACTTCGAGCCAAAAAATGTAGCTATTGGAGACATTTTGTCGAAGGTTTGTCAAGAGATACCTCAATGAGCACTCTTTGGAACACGGCCAGACGAATGAGGAATCGTAACGTGGGCAATGAGAGTGATGAATACTCGAACCGATGGATATTTGACTTTGCTAGGAAAGTTTGCCCAGATTCTGTTCCTACGCAGAGCATTATACGGGAATCTCCTCCAAATAATGGTTTTATTAATAACCCATTTTCAATGATGGAATTTTCTATAGCACTCTTGTCTTGTAACAATAACGCTCCAGGGTTGGACAGAATTAAATTCAACTTGGTGAAGAATCTGCCCAACCTCGCAAAAAGACGTTTGTTGGAATTGTTCAACAAGTTTCTTGAGCAAAATATTGTTCGACCTGACTGGAGACAAGTGAAAGTTATCGCCATTCAAAAACCGGGGAAACCAGCTTCCAATCACAACTCATATAGACCCATTGCGATGTTGTCCTGTATCAGAAAATTGTTCGAAAAAATTATTCTACGACGTCTCGACACTTGGGTCGAGACGAACGGTTTGTTGTCAGATACTCAGTTTGGCTTCCGTAGAAATAAAGGGACGAATGATTGCCTTGCATTACTTTCGTCTGACATCCAAATTGCCTTCGCTCAAAAGCAACAAATGGCATCTGTATTTTTAGACATTAAAGGAGCATTTGATTCAGTTTCCATTGATGTTCTTTCAGACAAGCTCCACCAAAATGGACTCCCAGTGGTTATAAATAATTATTTGCACAACCTTTTGTCAGAGAAACGCATGCATTTTTCACATGGCGATTTGGCAACACTCAGAAATAGTTACATGGGTCTCCCGCAAGGCTCATGCCTCAGTCCGCTCCTCTATAATTTTTACGTAAATGACATTGACAGCTGTCTAGTAACCCCATGTACACTAAGACAATTGGCAGATGATGGCGTGGTTTCAGTTACTGGGCCCAAAGCTATTGATCTGCATAAACCATTGCAAGATACCTTAGATAACTTGTCCGATTGGGCTGTTCATCTTGGTATCGAATTCTCTGCGGAGAAAACAGAGTTAGTCGTCTTTTCAAGAAAGCATGATCCCGCGCAGCTTCAGCTCCATATGATGGGAAGAATGATCCAACAGGTTTTAACTTTTAAATACCTCGGGGTGTGGTTCGATTCCAAATGCACGTGGGGAGGACACATTAGGTATCTAATAACGAAATGCCAACAAAGAGTAAATTTTCTTCGAACAATAACAGGATCTTGGTGGGGTGCTCATCCGCAAGATCTAATAAAATTGTATCAAACAACGATACTTTCAGTGATGGAATATGGATGCGTTTGTTTTCGTTCCGCTGCAAACTCTCATTTTATCAAACTTGAGCGAATTCAGTACCGTTGTTTGCGAATTGCCTTAGGCTGCATGCATTCGACACATACAATGAGTCTTGAAGTTCTGGCGGGAGTTCTTCCATTAAAAGATCGATTTTGGGAGCTTTCATCACGCCTGCTAATAAGATGTGAGGTGCTGAATCCCATGGTAATTAATAATTTCGAACGACTAGTCGAGCTTCGATCTCAAACAAAATTCATGACAGTATATTTTAACCATATGTCACAGGAAATCAACCCTTCAAGATATATTCCTATCCGTGTCAGCCTCCTAAATGTCCCTGACTCAACCTTATTTTTCGATACATCCATGCAGCGCGAAGTGCGTGGAATCCCGGATCATCTACGTTCGACGGAAATCCCAAAAATATTTTCAAGTAAGTTCAGGCATATTGACTCTGAGAAAATGTTTTACACGGACGGATCGCGAATTGAAGAAGCGACAGGGTTTGGTATGTACAACAATAATGTTTCGGCCTCATTTAGGCTTCAAGAACCTGCATCTGTTTATATAGCAGAGCTAGCAGCAGTTCATTATAGTTTGAGTGTAATCGTCACATTAATTCCAAACCATTATTTCCTCTTCACAGATAGTCTGAGTGCAATTGAAGCCATTCGCTCAAACATGACTGGCAAGACTGAACCGTTTTTCCTGGGCAAAATAAAACAGTGCCTGAACGACATATTGAACAATAATTATCTAATCACTATAGTCTGGGTCCCGGCTCATTGCTCCATTCCTGGCAATGAAAGAGCCGATATTTTAGCCAAACGTGGTGCTATAGAGGGTGAAATTTATGAGAGACCAATTGCTTTCAACGAATTCTATAGCTCGTCTCGCCAAAGAACACTTGCCAGCTGGCAAGCTTCTTGGGATAAAGATGATCTGGGTCGGTGGATGCACTCAATTATTCCGAAAATATCGACAAAGGCATGGTTCAGGGGACTGGATGTGAGTAGAGATTTCATTCGTGTGATGTCCAGACTCATGTCCAATCACTACACGTTAGATGCACATCTCCTTCGAATTGGGCTCTCCGAGACTAATCATTGTGCTTGCGGAGAAGGTTATCGGGATATTGATCATGTCGTTTGGACATGCGTGGAGTATCGTGATGTCAGATCTCAACTAATAAATTCTTTGCGTACCCAAGGTAGACTATCCAATATCCCAGTTCGAGACATTCTTGCTTGTCGTGACCTTTCATACATGAAACTTATTTATCATTTCATAAAGAAAACTGGAGTTTCAATTTAATAAAGGCCCCTTTCAAGACTTAGTTCTGATCCCAGCTGCGTCCATGAGTTCAACCAATAGCTAAATTAGAATAAAAATAATGTAATGATACAAACAAACTCGAAACAGTTTATGAAATTATTAACAAAATGTCTGAAAATAACAGCTTATTTTATAATTTATAGAAGTTAATCGTTTGGTTCAAATAATATTTCCGAGTAGATTTCATAATTAATGACGAGTTACCTAAGATGATATTTAAGTAATAAGAGAATATGTTTTAATAAATTCAAAACGTTGTGACTATGTTAGAATTAAATTAGGATAAGAATATTATGTAAAAGTGATGCTACGGCGAAGAAAAACTTATGTAAACTGCCTTAAGAAATAAACGTATTTAGGAAAAAAAAAACTCATTATATTGCATATTCGATGATGAATTTGCCTAAGGCGTTGATTTGATCTAACCGCGTTCTGCAGTTTCGTAGTTTTGTTGTCATTGTTTCAAAAATGACGATCAGTTGTTCAGCAAAGAATAAGTCACCAGAGTCATCCTTTGCTTGTGGTTGATTATTGCCCCACCCAGGAGGGACTTTGGAGGAAGAATCTTTTTGTGATCCAGCGGCTGAATCTTTTGGATTGCTGTGAGGAAGTGGCGGCAAATTTGGAATATCCCTCTTCGGTGGGAGCCGTGGGAAATTAATTTCATCCTTCGGGACGCCTGTTGTCGAATTTTTGTGAACTCAGCACGTTTGGGACACGATTTGCTAGTAGATGGATTTGCCATTCGATGATTATATGAAATAACGATTTTATCGTTTTTAGTTGACTCATGGTGATGGAGCCCTTCTCCAGATGAACCAAGTACATTTTTTTTTAATTTAAAAGATATTTTATTCAGGCCTATTTGCATACAAGCTTTACGTGGCCGATTTAGCTGAGTTTTTAGATAAATTTTTTTTGTATTGGATCTCGTTGTCACCCTTTTTCTAGGGGGAGAGGAGTTTCCATTTTCCTCCTGCGAGGATTGAGGGGCAGTTTGTTCGTGGTTCGTCTCGTCATCCATTGCCGTGGTATTGTTGTTGATTTCGTTGATAGGTGCTGTAGATGCGCCTTGTTGTACATTGTTTGCAGTTGCTGGTTGGTTAGATGGTAAGCTGTTAATTGCAGCTGGTGTACTTTGTTCTATAGGGGATACGTTGGTTGGTTTCGTTGAAGAGGATGCTTCACTGTTTTTGGTGACTGTCACAGGTGTACTGGGGTTGTTTGGGGTTGGTGTGAAGGAAGCACCGTTGTGCTTTGGTATAGTTGTCTCCTTGTCCGGTTTATCACATGGCTTACCGTAGTGAACAGCTTTTTGGCAATATTAACATGTGGCCATCTGATTGTCATAGGTAACAAGTGATTTGCACGGAATTCTTGTATCTTGACCGAAAATCACATAAGAAGGTATAGGCCTCTTCAAGTGTATGCGTAATAAACGTACGCCATTTAGAATACCGGAGAAAAAATTCTTCCACTTTTCTTTTTCGATAGAGAGAATCTCTCCGTATTGGGACATATTTTTGCGAATATATGAATCGGTGACGCTTGAGTGAAGATCATGCACACGCACTTCTATAGCACTATCATCCATATATACTGGAATGTTGTACTTAATGTTCTCGTGCTTCACATAGTGCACATTGTTATTGTCTTTTGAGAATTGAATTGCATCCAACTCATTATAAAACTGGATGTAAACAACATTATTCGTCTTAGTGCATTGAAGTAAATGCACACGTTTAATGTCAAGATGCATTTGCTCCTTAAGCAAACCTTCAAGTTCTCGTATCGAAGGTCAAATTTTGCACTGCCTGTAGTCAACAACAATTGTATTCTTTCGTGTCGGCGGTAGCTTTTGTTCATTTGGTTCACTCATTTCGAGATCTATTGTTCATTACACAATACTGTACTTGGTTTCTTCTGTCCCGAACGTAAGCGGTTTTGTTTTATCAACTGACTTGGATGAGATGTAAAACCGAACTGTGCCAAGTACAGTTGATCACGATACTTTTTGTCCGTGTTATGTCGCTTCATTTTAAACACCATCAAAGGCTTTAGTCTAGCCTCCGACAGTGCCTGCTTTAGTTCGGCTTCCATCATGTCGGGTAGTCCTCGAAGTACAACCTTCATAGGTTTGTTGGCGGCAATATCGTGTGTGAAGTATTGCGTTTGCCGGAACAAATTCTGTAGCCTTCAGTACATAAACGGATTGTTGCCTGTAGTCCTTTGCTGATCAGCGTGTTGAAATCCGAGCGTAGAGTTGGTAGGAAGCCTTTTAGGTAGAAAGGCGACATTTTTTCCTTCTTCTGCAGTTCCTCTTCGATGCTAACAATGCTGTACTTACAGAGTAATATGCATCCATAATTTGAAATGCTCCTATTTAATATATTTGTATTATTTAGTAATCAGTAGGTTCGAATCATTCAGTAAAAAGCGTTCAAGCAGACAGGTTGTGTTACTGGCTTGTGAGTTAATGGCTATCACCGAGTCAAGGCAACTTTAGCTGCAGGTAAACAAAACCCGCCTGCTCCTATTGCAAACGCAGCAAAAGCTGGTGTACAGCCAATATTCGGGGCGTTCCCGACTTGGAAGCAATCGAAGAAGGCCATCCCACTCGTACGCACAGAGGTGAAGAGACACAGAGGTGCGAACGCATAGAACTGCTCAGACACAGAGGTGCGGAGACGAAGGGGTGTAAAGGCACAGAGGTGCTAAGGCACAGAGGTGCTAAGGCACAGAGGTGCTAAGGCACAGAGGTGCTACGGCGCATCAGCGCAAAGCCACAAAGACAACCACCAGGTATCATTTCGTATGGTGTACAGTACCGGTTGCGGTGGACAAAACGAAGCATTATCGTGTGGTGATACACAAGAAGCATCACAACTCATCGTCAACAAGAGCTACAACGCTGTATCTAAGGTCAGGTACAGACAGCGTACAGACCAAGCTCAGCGAAGACCACGACGGCAGAGCAACGGAGATAGAAGACAGCAAATTTAAAATAGTTTCAGCGAGCTTCATGCCGAGTACCTATGGGAAGCAGAAAGCGACTAACAGGTAGATCTATAATTTTAATTTCTTTCACTTCAAAGAGTATTCTCGTTTATATAATTCAGTTGAGATCAATTATTTAAACACATTTATGTAATGGATGATCTAATGGATGAGAATCCAGGAGATCCATCTCTGCCAACAAGCGAAAATTCAACGGTTCCTAACTCGCAGAGAACGAAGTTTTACAATGAAACTTCAGCGGGCCCATGGATAGTATATTTTCGGCGTAAAATGAAGGCATTGAATTTATTTTATATATCTAAAGAATTGACATCACGATTTCCCGCTACCAAAGAGATCGTAAGGGTCCATAAAGACAAGATCCGTGTTGTAGTCGATTCCTTAAAGCAGGCTAACGAGATTGTTGTTTGCGAATTATTTACCCGCGAATATCGCGTATATATTCCTTCGAAAGACGTTGAAATAGACGGTGTTATCACCGAAGCGGGTCTTTCGGTTAAAGAGTTGCTTGAGCATGGAGTTGGACGTTTTAAAAACTCTATGCTTGAGGGAGTAAGGATACTCGAGTGCAAGCAATTGTACTCAGCATCTTTTGAAGAAGGAAACAAAACTTATCGACCTTCGGATTCGTATCGAGTAACATTCGCTGGATCTGCCTTGCCTAGCCATGTCCACATCGATAGAGTTCGCCTTCCTGTTCGGCTTTTCATACCAAATGTTATGAATTGCACGAACTGCAAAAAATTTGGCCACACAGCTACTTACTGTAGCAATAAGTCGAAATGTACAAAATGTCAAGGGCCTCATAAGGATAATCTTTGCGATAAAGATATTGAAAAATGTGTTTATTGTGGAGAAAGTCCTCATGATGATCTTTCAGTATGCGCTGCATTTAAATTGCGTAAGGACAAAATGAAGCTTTCTTTAAAAGCACGGTCTTAGCGTACATATGCGGAAATCCTTAAAACTATTATTTATGTCCCACCTTTGGAATCCGAAAACGGTTTTTCAAATCTGGCGGAACTAGAGGAATCTGACTCTGACGGAAATAGTGAAGATACCTCGTTTGTCACTCCTCAAGGGTCTGTTAAGAGGAGATTAACAAACCACAAAATACCAAAAAAGACACCTAAAATTACACCTTCAAAAAAAGATCCCCGTGTTAAATCTAAAAAATCAAATTTAAAACCAAAAACTGTGCCTCCTGGTTTGTCAAATTCACAAACCAATCCAGGAACTAGCACAAGAAAAGACAATAATCCAGTGGGCTCCGTTTCACAGCCACCATCAGGATTACTGAAGTTTTCGGAAATTGTAGAATGGATTTTTGCAGCATTCAATATTTCTGAACCACTAAAGACCATCATAACGGCATTCCTTCCAATAGCTAGAACTTTTTTGAAACAGTTATCAGCTCAATGGCCAGTTCTTTCAGGTTTTGTATCATTTGATGGATAAATTATCATCCGCCGCAAATGATTCAATCACTGTCCTGCAGTGGAATTGTCGAAGCATCATGCCAAAACTTGATTCATTTAAAGTTTTGTTGCATAGTCAAAAATGTGATGTATTTGCTTTGTGCGAAACATGGCTTACATCAAACGTAGCCTTAAACTTTAATGACTTTAACATTATACGTCTCGATAGAGACTTCGTATGGTGGAGTGCTTTTAGGAATTAAGAAATGTTATTCCTTTTATAGATTAAACATTCCTTCGACTTCTAGTATAGAAGTTGTTGCTTGTCAAATAAACATTAAAGGAAAGGACATTTGCATTGCTTCGGTATATATTCCTCCAAGAGCTCAAGTTGGACAAAGACAGCTTAATGAAATGGTCGAAGCCCTTCCTGCTCCACGTTTGATTTTAGGAGATTTCAATTCGCACGGAATGATGTGGGGTTCCGTTTACAATGATAGCAGATCATCTTTAATATATAATATTTGCGACAATTTCAATATGACAGTATTGAATATGGGTAGCATGACACGGATTCCAAGACCTCCTGCACGTCCAAGTGCATTAGATTTATCTCTTTGCTCGACTTCAATTCGACTAGATTGCACCTGGAAAGTATTTCCTGATTTACACGGTAGCGATCATTTACCAATCATCATCTCAATTAGCAGTAACAAATGTATTGCTAATTCAGTTAATATTCCATATGATTTGACAAAAAATATTGACTGGATTAAATTCCAAAGTAATATGTCAAGTATCTTAAATTCCATAGAAGAGCTCCCCCCACTTGAAGAATATGACTTCCTCGTTTGTTCGATACTGGATGCCGCTGAACAAGCACGAACCAAACGATTTCTTGGTCCGTCGTCTAACAGAAGACCTCCAAATCCTTGGTGGGACAAAGAGTGCTCAGATGCTAAACACGCGAAACAAAATGCTTTCAAGACGTTTTTTAAACGAGGAGGAGGAACTCCTCAGAATTTTGAAAAATTCTTGGTTTTAGAAACCAAGTACAAGAACATACTTCGGGTCAAGAAATGCAGCTATTGGAGACATTTTGTGGAAGGTTTGTCAAGAGAAACCTCAATGAGCACTCTTTGGAATACGGCCAGACGAATGAGGAATCGTAACGTAGGAAATGAGAGTGAGGAGTACTCGAATCGATGGATATTTGATTTTGCGAGGAAAGTTTGTCCAGATTCTGTTCCTACGCATAGCATTATTAGGGAGTCTTCTTCAAATGATGATTCCATTGATAGCCCCTTTTCAATGATGGAATTTTCCATAGCATTCATGTCTTGTAACAATAACGCTCCTGGGTTGGACAGAATCAAATTCAATTTGGTGAAGAATCTGCCCGACCTAGCAAAAAGACGTTTGTTGGAATTGTTCAACAAGTTTCTTGAGCAAAATATTGTTCCACCTGACTGGAGACAAGTGAAAGTTATCGCCATTCAAAAGCCGGGGAAACCAGCTTCCAATCACAACTCATATAGACCTATTGCAATGTTGTCCTGCATCAGAAAATTGTTCGAAAAAATTATTCTTCGACGTCTCGACACTTGGGTCGAGACGAAAGGTTTGTTATCAGATACTCAATTTGGCTTCCGAAGAAATAAAGGGACGAATGATTGCCTTGCATTACTTTCGTCTGACATCTAAATTGCCTTCGCTCAAAAACAACAAATGGCCTCTGTATTTTTAGACATTAAAGGAGCATTTGATTCAGTTGCCATTGATGTTCTTTCAGACAAGCTCCACCAACATGGACTTCCAGCGGTTATAAATAATTATTTGCACAACCTTTTATCAGAGAAGTGCATGTATTTTTCACATGGTGATTTGGCAACATTCAGAATTAGCTACATGGGTCTCCCGCAAGGCTCATGCCTCAGTCCGCTCCTGTATAATTTCTATGTAAACGACATTGACAGCTGTCTCGTAACCCCATGTACACTAAGGCAATTGGCAGATGATGGCGTGGTTTCAGTTACTGGATCCAAAGCTATTGATCTGCAAAAACCATTGCAAGATACCTTAGATAAATTGTCCGTTTGGGCTGTTCATCTGGGTATCGAATTCTCTGCGGAGAAAACTGAGCTGGTTGTCTTTTCAAGAAAGCATGATCCCGCGCAACTTCAGTTTCATATGATGGGAAGAATGATCCAACAGGTTTTGACTTTGAAATACCTCGGGGTGTGGTTTGATTCCAAATGCACGTGGGGAGGACACATTAGGTATCTGATAACAAAATGCCAACAAAGAGTAAATTTTCTTCGAACGATAACAGGGTCTTGGTGGGGTGCTCATCCGCAAGATCTAATAAAATTGTATCAGACAACGATACTTTCAGTGATGGAATATGGATGCGTTTGCTTTCGTTCCGCTGCAAATTCTCATATTATCAAATTAGAGCGAATTCAGTATCGTTGTTTGCGAATTGCTTTAGGCTGCATGCATTCGACACATACAATGAGTCTTGAAGTTCTGGCGGGAGTTCTTCCATTGAAGGATCGTTTTTGGGAGCTTTCGTCGCGACTGCTAATAAGATGCGAGGTACTGAATCCCCTAGTTATTAATAACTTCGAAAGGTTAGTTGAGCTTCAATCTCAAACAACATTCATGACTGTATATTTTAACCATATGTCACAGGAAATCAACCCTTCAAGATATATTCCTATCCGTATCAGCCTCCTAAATGTCCCTGACTCAACTTTATTTTTCGACACATCCATGCAGCGCGAAGTGCGTGGAATCCCGGATCACCTACGCTCTATGGAAATCCCAAAAATATTTTCACGTAAGTTCAGGCATATTGACTCTGAGAAAATGTTTTACACGGACGGATCGCGAATTGAAGAAGCGACAGGGTTTGGTATGTTCAACAATAATGTTTCGGCCTCATTCAAGCTTCAAGAACCTGCATCTGTTTATATAGCAGAGTTAGCAGCAGTTCATTATAGCTTGAATGTAATCGTCACATTATCTCCAAACCATTATTTCCTCTTCACAGATAGTCTGAGTGCAATTGAAGCCATTCGCTCAAACGCTGCTGGCAAAAATGAACCGTTTTTCTTGGACAAAATAAAACAGTGTCTGAACGACATATTGAATAATAATTATCAAATCACAATAGTCTGGGTCCCGGCTCATTGCTCCATTCCAGGCAATGAAAGAGCCGATAGTTTTGCCAAACGTGGTGCTATTGAAGGTGAAATTTATGAGCGACCGATTGCTTTCAACGAATTTTATAGCGCGACTCGCCAAAGAACACTTGCCAGCTGGCAAGCTTCTTGGGATAGAGATGATCTAGGTCGGTGGATGCACTCAATTATTCCTAAAATATCGACAAAGGCATGGTTCAAGGGGCTGGATGTGAGTAGGGACTTCATTCGTTTGATGTCCAGACTGATGTCCAATCACTACACCTTACATGCACATCTCCTTCGAATTGGACTTTCCGAGACTAATCTTTGTGCTTGTGGCGAAGGCTATCGCGATATTGATCATGTCGTTTGGACATGCGTGGAGTATCGTGATGTCAGATCTCAACTAATAAATTCCCTGCGTACCCAAGGTAGACTATCCAATGTCCCAGTTCGAGACATTCTTGCTTGTCGTGACCTTTCTTACATGAAACTTCTATATCGTTTCATAAAGACAATTGAAGTTTCAATTTAATAATTGACCCTTTTGAGGGTTAGTTCTGACTCCTACTGTGTCCATTAGTTCCAATAGCAAAATTTTAATAAAAATGGTGTGCTGATACAAACAAACTCATAATAGGTTACGAGATCAACAACAAAATGTATAAAAATTTAAGCTTATTTTATAATTTATAGCAGTTAATCGCTTGGTTCAAATAATGTTCTTAAGTAGATTTAATAATAAATAACGAAATAGCTAATATGATATTTAAAATATAAGAGGAATATGTTTTATTAAACTCAAATCGATGTGACTATATTAGTATTATATTAGGTTAAGAATTCTATGTAAAAGTGATGATACGGCGAAGAAAAACTTATGTAAATTGCCTTAAGAAATAAACGTATTTATGAAAAAAAAAGTAGGTTCGAAAACATTCGAGCATAACAGGTGTGTGTTGTTTGTCTGTAGTTTTCTAAAGAAATAATACAAAATATATAAATTCTAAGAAGTAGATCCGTAGAGAAAGCAGAAATCCGTAAATATTCGTCAGTGTTAAAAAATTTCACATCAGACTAGTTTGGAACACCAATCTATTGTAAATATCACACACAAGAATAACAGGCATCCTATATAGCAAACAAATCACCGATGGCGCTTGTCATGTGCTGAAATCTCTATTTGCGAACGAAAGCGGAAGTTCGCAAACATTTTGTTGTGAATGTTATAATAGATACTTCTTGAACGCACTTGACTATAATATATTAGTAATTGAAGGTTCTAACTTCCGAAAATCCTAACATTAGTTTTAGATAGTGTTTTACAATTTATTTTTTAAATAATATCTATTGACGAGTGAGTTTGAAAATTGCATTTTTATTGTCATCGTGATCGGTCGTGACTCCTACACAACCTTGTAATTTTTTATGGATTATTGATGAGACGAAAATAATGCTTGGCACAAAAGTTCTCTTGTGAACATCAAGGTTTGGAAGTTAGTAAATGTTCGTTTCAAGGCTGAATATTTTGAAAGCGATTTTTCCGGCTCACAGTTGAAAAAAATCTTATGAACTGATTCTTTAACGAATGATCGTGAAAGCAACTTTTTGAGGTAATGATTTTCCCAACATTGTTTAGATTAAGTGACATGTACATTTACCACACTAATTTTAAGCACACTTGCACTTAACATTTCATTTTAATTGACATCACACAGTTGGACACTTAACGTCACGGATGACAAAAGAGTAGGATAGCTATAATAGTGAAATGTACTGATAACTGCTGACGAACTGCTATCACTCGGTAGGCAACTCGAAAGCCCGCCTTCACAATTCGGTAAAAACGTGTGGTATATTAAACTTGACCTACAAGGTACTCTCCCAAATCCTTTGCCGTCGCTAACGAATTCGTAGGGCCGTACCAAGCGGGATTTACTGGAGCCCGCGCCACTACGGATCACATATTCGCGATAAGACAAGTACTCGTGTCGTACAAGTGTCGTGAATACAACGTACCCACGCATCACCTATTTATTGACTTCAAAGCGGCATACGACACAATCGAACGAGAACAGCTATGGCAGATAATGCACGAATACGGTTTCCCGGATAAACTGACGCGATTGGTCAAAGCAACGATGGATAGAGTGATGTGCTACGTCCGAGTATCTGGGACGCTCTCGAGTCTCTTCGAATCTCGGAGAGGGCTACGTCAAGGTGATAGACTCTCTTGTATCTTGTTCAATATTGCCCTGGAAGGTGTGATTCGAAGAGCGAGGATCGACACGAGTGGCACGATCTTCCGAAAGTCCGTACAACTTTTTGGCTTCGCTGACGATATTGATATTGTGACACGTAGTCTTGAGAAGATGATGGAAACCTACATCGGACTGAAAGCTTAAGCTAGGCGTATCGGACTGGTCATAAATGCTTCGAAAACAAAATACATGAGAGGAAGAGGCTCTAGAGAAGAAACACTACGCCTCCCACCACGAATATTTATAGACGGTGACGATGTCGAGGTGGTTGACGAGTTCATGTATTTGGGCTCACTGGTGACTGCCGATAATGACACCAGCAGAGAAATTCATAGACGTGTTTTGGCAGGGAATCGTGCGTACTTTGGACTCAGAAAAACCCTCCGATCGAGAAAAGTACGCCACCGCACGAAATTGACCATCTACAAAACGCTCATTAGACCGGTTGTTCTCTATGGCCACGAGACCTAGACTATGCTGGCAGAGGACCAACGCACCCTCAGTGTTTTCGAAAGAAAGGTACTGAGGACCATCTATGGCGGAGTGCAGATGGAAGACGGAACGTGGAGACGGCGTATGAATCACGAATTGCAACAGCTGCTAGGAGAACCACCCATCGTACGGACAGCTAAAATCGGACGTCTACGATGGGCTGGGCATGTCATTAGGATGTCGGACGACAGCCCAGCGACAGTTGAGACGTATGCTTGATACAGCAAAGGACACCCCAGGCCTATAGCTGTTAGGTAAGGTTAGTATATTAAACTTGGAGTCAAGTTCAACTGATGGTCAACGAAAGACACACAGAGTGAGCAGAGCCTCGTGCATCACAATCAGAGCTGCTAAATGTCACTATCAACGAGCAACTTTGCACGACGAAGATTGTAAAGTTTATGTCACTGGACTGCTGCCAACCAGGCACTACCAATCATCATATATTGAGTGTCTGAGAGCCGATCTGTCATAACTTAAATTCTCTTGATATTATACTCACCAGGACGCTCATTGATTGCCGATGTGATTGATATTATCTTCATTTCTTCTGTCACTGCTTGATTACGATGTGACTAAATATTAATCAAGCAGCATAAACATTGAGTTAAATTCATGTACACCAATAAACTTCGAAATCCGATGACTTTTTGCAAAGAACAATTAACTTTATCAATTTATGTTTATGTTAGTACTCTCATGGATTTTTTTTACTTCAACAGGGAATAGGAGAATGAGAGAGAACAAAATGCGTCACCTGTCTTTGACTGAGTATACTTCTTCTTGGTCATTGAACTATCGAGTATCTCATTTGACAGACACTTTGACCGTACCGATTACAGTTGACGATGATTTTAGTCAGTCTATCAAGGTCATTTGACATGACTGACAATTTGCAGCTCTGATCACAATACATACAATCAATCAACTAATAAGAACAACAATCGATACACAGAAGTGTAAAATCTCGGTTAATTTTTCAAAAGGGCGTATAAGCAAGTGACAGTTTCTTTTTGTTTACTTTCTCTTCTATTAATTACCAAGCGATTTCCACGTTTATCACTCAACTTTTTGCATAAAATGATATCCGAAACTTTCGACCTTCAAACAGAATAGTGACATCGAAGAAAATCTTTTTAATCACATCACAATAATCGGAAGAGAGAGTGATTAAAGAGAAACTGTCACTTGCTTATACGCCCTAATGAAAAATCAACCGAGAAATAAGTGTGTCAATTTTATTTTTATTTATGTCATCTTGTTACGTAGCTGACATTATTCAACTGAGCCCTTTTAAATTTCATTAAAATGATTTTTTTGAGTTACATTTGATTCCGTTATTTTGGCACATGTTTTGTGGTATATAATCCCTGAGTTGGTGCATTTTGTGTCGCGTATATATCAATGTAATATTTGGAAGGTATAATATTTGTATACTTATGGTTGCACGATATGCTAATTTCAATTGTATAATATATGTATGTAAAATAAATCTGCCCATAGGGGACGGGTATAGCGTGATGGGTAAGTCGATGCCTTTCACACCGCCCGCCTGGGTTCGATTCCCAACCCCGCACATAGGGTCAGAAAGTTTTTCTAGCCCGAAGAGGCGAATGACATTAATGTTAAAGCCTCTATAATTGAAACAAAAAAAAAAAAAAATCTGCCCATACAATTTTTACGATCGTCATTTAGTAGGACGGTTATTCAATCAGAGGATGCATATTACTCCCTGTTCCCCTGCGTTCATTAGATTACCTTTTTGATGTGGAACACATCTTTATTAGGGGTGCAAATCACAAACTACACGTAGAAATGTGGTCAGGTTTTAAACACTTACAGCTCAGTCTGTTTTGTATCAATTAATAATATTATTTCACCATTTGATTGGAAATATTTCTACGCATTGATTTGAATGTTCATAGCCATGTATTTTTAATAGTATATCATTGAAATGTTGATTAATAGCTAGCAGTGTTCTATTTTGCATGCAAAAATTCTCCGGCATACCGGATTTCCCTGCCATAGTCGACGGTTTTGAAGGAGTAAGCGATATATCAAAGGGAAAGCAGCGCTCTGATTGGTCAATCGATGCAAAAGCGAAGCTGTTGGAAGCACACGAAGCTATAAATATAAGCAAAATTATAGCTAACGTTTCAGTGCTACACGTAGCTTGCTAGAGGTAGGTTGTTGCTACACAGCAAGACAAAAAGTGCCATGAAACGATTTGAAGCTTTAATTGGTATGCCCTGATCTTGTGTCATGAAAGATTGGATGAAATCCCATGTTATGTCGTTTCGCCTGAGAAATTGACAACTACCCCAGGGTAAATTTTGAGTGCATAAGATTAATTTCTTATTTATATAAGATGAACTCGAATGATAATGAGAAAAAGTTTATCGCTTCAACCGAAATCGCAGAATGGTAGTAATGGATGATAGAGAAACGCTATAAAAATAACTACTTGCATACAAAATTTGAACACAAGCTTGGCGAAAAGAAGCTTAATTATCGATATCTGTATAGCAAGCATATGCAAACATATAATTGCATACATTTGGGCTATTGATGTAATTTCGTCGGCTAAAAAAACAAATACAAATCATGACAAATATAGTCTATATTTTGGGTTCACGTGTTCGGTGTTGGTTCATAATAAAGACTAAGCAGACTCTCGTGCATTTGCGGATTCAAAAGTGTGACGATTAATTGAAAATGTCGATCATTAGAAATTTTGGTTGCCTTGTTCCACATCAATGGCTCGAACAACCCCATGGGGCTGATCCTTGTAGTTTTAATAGAGATGGACGGGTAAAGAAATTCTTATACCCGAACCCGACCCGTACCCGAGTGATCAGCAAAAAAATTTACCCGTACCCGATAAAAAATTTGAAAATTTACCCGTACCCGGTCAATAATAAAAAAAAATTACCCGTACCCGACCCGTACCCGATAAAAAATAAAAATTTTTACCCGTAGCCGACCCGTACCCGATTAAAAATTACCTGTACCCGTACTCGACCCGAATGAGTAGTAAATTTTACCAAAATTCAGGATGAAAAAAAAGTGTTTTAGATAGCGAGCCGTATCAAGCTCTAGTTGGTAAGTAAAATACATTAAAATGCTTGTTTACATTTAAACATATAAATACACTGTGAAGCATGAATAGATATCCAATGTCTTTGGTACTTTATACTCATTTACAAATATCGACAAAAGGGAGTAATATCTACTCAAATGTTTCGAGAAGCATATTTACCCAAAATGTCGTAATATCCGTTGTATTCAATTTTGGTAGGTATGGTTTTTACGAAACAGTGGTTTTTACAGCCATTGAACTACTGTGTCCCCTCCGGTGGAACCCTCAACGAGTGAACACGGTGAAAAATCACGCATTGAGATTTTCACTTGTAGTCCAGTGAAAAAAAACGAAAATTAACTGACAATATAGCCCAACTTACTGTGCCAACAATCGGAGTCATTTCAAGTGAGGTGACACCATCCAGAAGTGCAGAATAAGAAGAACTTCTATGCAGATTTTCTGAAATAAATGTTCATGTTTTCATGGTTAGAATCCTAATGATTTATATAAAAATTTTGAAAAACTCCAACCAATATTTATAATAACAGTTTTCTGGTATCTGAATGTGATATGAGTATTACACTATATTTTATATATGAATCAACTAATTTTTACTGGATTGTGCATTAAACAGCTTTAAAATGGCAGTCCATTAAAACCTACGTAAAAAGTAGGGTCTGACCGTAAAATCTTATGCCGTTTTCGTTTATTTATCAGCTCGAAAGCTGACCCAGAGTAGCCCAAACAACGCTTGATATGTTTGTTTTAGCAACCTGATGTTGCTTGGACTCCAATCGCGTAGTTTCGCTTTGAAAATTTTCTCGGGTCGCACCACGCATCCATGCAAGTTTGTTTATTTTTTCTTTTTTTCATGAGTTGTTGTTTAGGGCGCGTACCACGTGTTCGTTTTACTCGGAGTCAGAGTCGCCCGCGTCTAGGTTCAAAAACGAAAACGGTATTAGAGCTAAGGCAGTGTGTCTTATTAAATATGATTGATCGTTTTTTTAATGAAGAAAAGAAATGTTTTTTTCTGGAAAAATATGCCAGTTGTCAAGTCTGGTCCTAGGCGCGAATGTAAAAACCCTTTGAATCAAATTGTTTATTTTTCGGAAGAACTGTTTTGCAATAAAAAATTCTCGTCAACATGTTAACATATTTATGTGAAATACAAATGGTCGGGTAATCGATCAGAAAAAAAAATTTACCCGTACCCGAGTGAGCAGTAAATTTTTTTACCCGACCCGTACCCGACTGAGCAGTAAATTTTTTTACTCGTACCCGACCCGCACCCGATTGAAAATAAAAAATTTTTACCCGTACTCGACCAAAAACCCGTCGGGTACGGGTCGGGTTTCGGGTTAAATACCCGAGACCCGACCATCTCTACTTTTCAACTGCAAATAAATCGTAACGGATTTTAAGTCTATCTCTGCTTTTCCAGCCATTATTTCACACTTATTTTTACATTCTCATTCGGTCTCACGTCAGCTTTTCGTTGAGTCCAGTCATCATAAGGTTAAGAGTCTATTTTTTTCAACGCCCTTTTTTAATTTTGATAAATATTGAGTTTGTTGAAACTCAAACTTATGCATACATGACACAACGTTTCCAACGCTAGTATTGAATAAATAAGTTAGCTTACATAACTGATCTCGTGAAAACCGTTGGCACAAGTGCAATTTCCTACATTCACTCCGTTTCTTGATGTGATTTGACAACGGCTAAATGGAATATTGTATAGGCACTGAAGGTCTTCCTCGCACATATCGTAAAGTTTACTGGCAACTGAAATGGAATAAGATACAGAAGTCTTATTCTATTGTTGTCACGCACCATTGCTTTAGAAGAATTAATTCATTGTTATAAACATTGACCTACTTACTTGGAAGACACTGATTTTGTTTTCGATTTAAGATATGACTAATTCGACAGCGACAGATGTCACTACATCTGGAGTTATCCGTTATGCACTCTTCATCTCGGTAACACTTTCCACCCAGATACACATCCGGCAAACATAAATTCTTTCCAGCATTTGGATGTCTCCCCACTGCACAAACACAAATACCATCGCGGCAGTACATGTAGTCACCAACGCAATTGTTTGTGAGTCGACAGTATTGACCAAGGTAGCTTGTTTTGTAACATCTCCGTTCCCGCTCAACATAATGAGTTCCCTCACGACATTGGCACGAGTTTTCACGACATTCGGAGTCCGTGCTAAGCAGATACTGGCACTGATCGTCGAGTTGGCAATAATCACCTATTGCATTTGCAACTGAAATTACGACTAGTTAATAATTGAACTGATCAGAAAAAGATCAATTGCGTACATCTAGTACACTCCCGAGTATAATTGTTAGTGAGTATGAAATAACCCTGCACACAAGAGCAAATGCCGAAGGTCGTTGGCGGATTATAGTGCTCACAATAAGCATTTGTTGGACATTCCGAATCGACACGACAAACGCTGGTTGTACCTAGAAAAAAGGTATCATCAGATGGGTAATCGTTTTTAGTGGTGAATAACATTGAGGTTTAATTCATTCAATGCAACAATACAAGTAGAATTCAACTGTATTATTTTTATATGAAAGACTATTGTTAATTTGTCTATGATCGTAGCATTTCAACGTGTATAATTGTTTGGTCGCGAACATTTTTGAAACAAAACGATATCGCTTTTTCCGTCGAATTTCATATTTCGAGAGCCTGACTACACATTTTGCCTTTGTTTGTGCTTGATTCTTTATTTGATTTGTATTGCTCAACTTCAATTGCGATATATGTAGGCCAGCTGGGAACTAGTACAATTTCAATGCACCCGTAAAATCATTCATAGCCAAATAGAGGAATCACACGCTCTGTTGAAAGCATTTGTACTTATTTGTTCATGCAATAAAAATTGATTCTATTGATTTTAATTATCCAACAATAATTAACAATGTCCACATAGTTTTCAAAGAGTTGGAAATTTGTTCATTTTCTGTGGAAGCTAACAGTTATTGGCATTGGTTCTAATATATGACAATTTGTGTTACAATGTTTGAATACTTACGTCTGATGAAAGTTTGGCATTGCGCAATAGTGAGGATATACCCAACGACAAAGAATAACGTTGTTTGTTGCACCATTAAAAGTTTGTTGTCATAAATATGCAAAGGCGGGTCGCTTCCGCACAACATGTTTTACGTGTAGAGAGAAAGCACATAGGTTCTATATCGCATCGAACCAACATCACTGGTCGGAATCTAGTATCTTACTGAACTGGGTATATGATGTTGTATCTCGACGATGATGAGCCAGTGTGATAGAGACGGTGTTTCATTGGAGAATGCAAATACAATTGTGAATACACACGATGGTACGTAGTGTTTGGTTTTGCGATCGCGAGTTGGTATTTGGTTTAAACAATATTGGCATATCGCTCAGCTCTTCGAATAAGAGCACATATAGTGCCTCAGTACTTTTGCCCAATTTCTTCAGAATTGCTCTCGATATTTCACTGGAGAAAAAAACATTTCTCAGAATTTTAGATTTGTAAAAAAAATCGAGTAACGGGTTGGGTGTACAAATCGAAACATTTTACCAAAACTTATATCCGCACGGAAAACCCTCCAATCAAAAAATTACGATCTCGCAATTTTTTATTTTTGCAGTTGTTATTTTAACTAATAGATAGTTGATTCAACCAATTTGCTATTTGATTTACATATATTGAAGTAGTTGAAAAATATGTTGTTTTTAATGTCAAAAATGCACAAAACAAAACAAAAATCGCAATAAAAAATCAACTATTACTTTAGTTGAAATTTAAAAGCGCTTCTGGAATATTTTGATGCAAACGAAATTCGCTTATTATACGTCTGTAAAACTCGTGAAGAGTAACTTTTGAATGATAGTAAATTAATGTTTATCTAAACACTAATTGTCAGAATTTTAATGTAATGATAAATTATCTACATCTTTACTGCTCTGGTGTTACAAGAAAAAACGATTGATATAAAGTAGTGCTATGCACAGAACTGATAGCTTTTAGAGATATTGCAATTAACAAAACGTGTTTAACCAAAACTAGAACCCAGTGAATTGTATGCGTTTGAATTTTGGTCTTAAAATCAACTTGATTCTCCATCGTGAAATACATGTTAATGAATGAGCATCATGTTATCTTCAAGTCATGTACAAAAAATGTATGAACAAAGTGATTAAATTGAAAATGTTTAATATTCATTCATATAATCTGTTGAAATTGTAAGTTGGTAATGGCTCAAAAAATAAAAATCAGTGCATTCGGTTCCACTTTTTGTTCGTAAGTAATATAGTGGTCACTATTAGAAAGTTTCGTTGACACCAGCACTACTAAAAGACAGTATATTAAAAACAAAAATAAAAATGGTTTCAATTAATAGTTCATTTAATATAAAACAAGGGCTGAGAAAGGTTTAATCATACCGATAGATGGAAGTTAATATCTTGACATACCGAATTTCCATTTAAAAAATCAGAACGTATATCAATAAGGAATATTTTATTATCATTCAAAATCAATAAATTTGCTTAAGTTGAATGAACTAATCGTAATATCTAAAACAACTAAAACCGATTTGTTTTTCAACTCACATAACTGTTAAATCAAAAACAAGGTTGGTTGTTGTAACTAAAATCTTTATTGAAATTGAAAGGTGTTTGTCTTGACTAACTGACAGCATCTTTTTTTTAACCAAAAATTTTGTTATTTCAACCATCGTTTCTGTTGATCGAAAAACAAAAATAACAGTTCAGAAAAAACAACAATCGATTAGTTGTACCAAATTTTAACCAATCAAATTCAGAAAAACAACTAATATTTTGATTGTCACGATCGTGAGGGGTTCCGTGCGGAATAAGGAATTTTCAACAACATCTTAAAACAAAAAGAGTATAACATAATTCGTTATGATCACCTGGGAATATTTCTGATTAATTAAGCTTAAATGTTAAAATCTGATAAAGAAGACACCGTGTTCAATTCTCATGATCAAGTCAACTAAAGTAAAACTAACAGATACCCGAGTAAAGTCTAACATCAAAATGTGAACAAATTGAAATCTGATTATGATAGCAATATCAGATTGAAATCCTAATATGATATCATCAAATTTTCAATTGGTATCACATTATATTATCATTTTGTTGTTCGCGTTTAAAAAAACTTTCAAGGCAAAGTTTTGTGATACTCAAAAAATGAAAATATTATAATCAACAACTTGAAGAATCCATTGAAATTTTGTAAATTTCAAATGGCGACACCAAAATACACCGAAGCCTCCATTTACGAACTAAACGGGGGTTTGTAAATGGAGGTAGTTCGTAAAAAAAGTTTACGTTATTTGGGATTTGGTTCGTAAAAAAAGTTTACGTTATTTGGAATTTACTTATTAAAAAAAGTTTTGTGAAATGAATGTGGAAACCCCCACTCACATGGCCATTTTCGGAACGGATGTGATAAGTGGGTGCAAGAAAATGATGTTTGGGGTCAGTTCAAAATCCAAGATGGCGACTTCCGGTTTATCGATATTCCTTAAACATCCGTACAATGTGGGTTTTTTTAGGAACGGGACTGATGAGTACTTGACGGAAAACGATGTTTGAAGTGGTTTGGAAATCCAAGATGGCGACTTCCGGTTAACCAATATTCCTAAAAACCCTTACAATGTGGGTATTTTCGAACCGGAATTGATGAGTAGATGACGGAAAACGATGTTTGAGGTAGTTCGGAATTCCAAGATGGCGAATGTAAAAACCCTTTGAATCAAATTGTTTATTTTTCGGAAGAACTGTTTTGCAATAAAAAATTCTCGTCAACATGTTAACATATTTATGTGAAATACAAATGGTCGGGTAATCGATCAGAAAAAAAAATTTACCCGTACCCGAGTGAGCAGTAAATTTTTTTACCCGACCCGTACCCGACTGAGCAGTAAATTTTTTTACTCGTACCCGACCCGCACCCGATTGAAAATAAAAAATTTTTACCCGTACTCGACCAAAAACCCGTCGGGTACGGGTCGGGTTTCGGGTTAAATACCCGAGACCCGACCATCTCTACTTTTCAATTGCAAATAAATCGTAACGGATTTTAAGTCTATCTCTGCTTTTCCAGCCATTATTTCACACTTATTTTTACATTCTCATTCGGTCTCACGTCAGCTTTTCGTTGAGTCCAGTCATCATAAGGTTAAGAGTCTATTTTTTTCAACGCCCTTTTTTAATTTTGATAAATATTGAGTTTGTTGAAACTCAAACTTATGCATACATGACACAACGTTTCCAACGCTAGTATTGAATAAATAAGTTAGCTTACATAACTGATCTCGTGAAAACCGTTGGCACAAGTGCAATTTCCTACATTCACTCCGTTTCTTGATGTGATTTGACAACGGCTAAATGGAATATTGTATAGGCACTGAAGGTCTTCCTCGCACATATCGTAAAGTTTACTGGCAACTGAAATGGAATAAGATACAGAAGTCTTATTCTATTGTTGTCACGCACCATTGCTTTAGAAGAATTAATTCATTGTTATAAACATTGACCTACTTACTTGGAAGACACTGATTTTGTTTTCGATTTAAGATATGACTAATTCGACAGCGACAGATGTCACTACATCTGGAGTTATCCGTTATGCACTCTTCATCTCGGTAACACTTTCCACCCAGATACACATCCGGCAAACATAAATTCTTTCCAGCATTTGGATGTCTCCCCACTGCACAAACACAAATACCATCGCGGCAGTCCATGTAGTCACCAACGCAATTGTTTGTGAGTCGACAGTATTGACCAAGGTAGCTTGTTTTGTAACATCTCCGTTCCCGCTCAACATAATGAGTTCCCTCACGACATTGGCACGAGTTTTCACGACATTCGGAGTCCGTGCTAAGCAGATACTGGCACTGATCGTCGAGTTGGCAATAATCACCTATTGCATTTGCAACTGAAATTACGACTAGTTAATAATTGAACTGATCAGAAAAAGATCAATTGCGTACATCTAGTACACTCCCGAGTATAATTGTTAGTGAGTATGAAATAACCCTGCACACAAGAGCAAATGCCGAAGGTCGTTGGCGGATTATAGTGCTCACAATAAGCATTTGTTGGACATTCCGAATCGACACGACAAACGCTGGTTGTACCTAGAAAAAAGGTGTCATCAGATGGGTAATCGTTTTTAGTGGTGAATAACATTGAGGTTTAATTCATTCAATGCAACAATACAAGTAGAATTCAACTGTATTATTTTTATATGAAAGACTATTGTTAATTTGTCTATGATCGTAGCATTTCAACGTGTATAATTGTTTGGTCGCGAACATTTTTGAAACAAAACGATATCGCTTTTTCCGTCGAATTTCATATTTCGAGAGCCTGACTACACATTTTGCCTTTGTTTGTGCTTGATTCTTTATTTGATTTGTATTGCTCAACTTCAATTGCGATATATGTAGGCCAGCTGGGAACTAGTACAATTTCAATGCACCCGTAAAATCATTCATAGCCAAATAGAGGAATCACACGCTCTGTTGAAAGCATTTGTACTTATTTGTTCATGCAATAAAAATTGATTCTATTGATTTTAATTATCCAACAATAATTAACAATGTCCACATAGTTTTCAAAGAGTTGGAAATTTGTTCATTTTCTGTGGAAGCTAACAGTTATTGGCATTGGTTCTAATATATGACAATTTGTGTTACAATGTTTGAATACTTACGTCTGATGAAAGTTTGGCATTGCGCAATAGTGAGGATATACCCAACGACAAAGAATAACGTTGTTTGTTGCACCATTAAAAGTTTGTTGTCATAAATATGCAAAGGCGGGTCGCTTCCGCACAACATGTTTTACGTGTAGAGAGAAAGCACATAGGTTCTATATCGCATCGAACCAACATCACTGGTCGGAATCTAGTATCTTACTGAACTGGGTATATGATGTTGTATCTCGACGATGATGAGCCAGTGTGATAGAGACGGTGTTTCATTGGAGAATGCAAATACAATTGTGAATACACACGATGGTACGTAGTGTTTGGTTTTGCGATCGCGAGTTGGTATTTGGTTTAAACAATATTGGCATATCGCTCAGCTCTTCGAATAAGAGCACATATAGTGCCTCAGTACTTTTGCCCAATTTCTTCAGAATTGCTCTCGATATTTCACTGGAGAAAAAAACATTTCTCAGAATTTTAGATTTGTAAAAAAAATCGAGTAACGGGTTGGGTGTACAAATCGAAACATTTTACCAAAACTTATATCCGCACGGAAAACCCTCCAATCAAAAAATTACGATCTCGCAATTTTTTATTTTTGCAGTTGTTATTTTAACTAATAGATAGTTGATTCAACCAATTTGCTATTTGATTTACATATATTGAAGTAGTTGAAAAATATGTTGTTTTTAATGTCAAAAATGCACAAAACAAAACAAAAATCGCAATAAAAAATCAACTATTACTTTAGTTGAAATTTAAAAGCGCTTCTGGAATATTTTGATGCAAACGAAATTCGCTTATTATACGTCTGTAAAACTCGTGAAGAGTAACTTTTGAATGATAGTAAATTAATGTTTATCTAAACACTAATTGTCAGAATTTTAATGTAATGATAAATTATCTACATCTTTACTGCTCTGGTGTTACAAGAAAAAACGATTGATATAAAGTAGTGCTATGCACAGAACTGATAGCTTTTAGAGATATTGCAATTAACAAAACGTGTTTAACCAAAACTAGAACCCAGTGAATTGTATGCGTTTGAATTTTGGTCTTAAAATCAACTTGATTCTCCATCGTGAAATACATGTTAATGAATGAGCATCATGTTATCTTCAAGTCATGTACAAAAAATGTATGAACAAAGTGATTAAATTGAAAATGTTTAATATTCATTCATATAATCTGTTGAAATTGTAAGTTGGTAATGGCTCAAAAAATAAAAATCAGTGCATTCGGTTCCACTTTTTGTTCGTAAGTAATATAGTGGTCACTATTAGAAAGTTTCGTTGACACCAGCACTACTAAAAGACAGTATATTAAAAACAAAAATAAAAATGGTTTCAATTAATAGTTCATTTAATATAAAACAAGGGCTGAGAAAGGTTTAATCATACCGATAGATGGAAGTTAATATCTTGACATACCGAATTTCCATTTAAAAAATCAGAACGTATATCAATAAGGAATATTTTATTATCATTCAAAATCAATAAATTTGCTTAAGTTGAATGAACTAATCGTAATATCTAAAACAACTAAAACCGATTTGTTTTTCAACTCACATAACTGTTAAATCAAAAACAAGGTTGGTTGTTGTAACTAAAATCTTTATTGAAATTGAAAGGTGTTTGTCTTGACTAACTGACAGCATCTTTTTTTTAACCAAAAATTTTGTTATTTCAACCATCGTTTCTGTTGATCGAAAAACAAAAATAACAGTTCAGAAAAAACAACAATCGATTAGTTGTACCAAATTTTAACCAATCAAATTCAGAAAAACAACTAATATTTTGATTGTCACGATCGTGAGGGGTTCCGTGCGGAATAAGGAATTTTCAACAACATCTTAAAACAAAAAGAGTATAACATAATTCGTTATGATCACCTGGGAATATTTCTGATTAATTAAGCTTAAATGTTAAAATCTGATAAAGAAGACACCGTGTTCAATTCTCATGATCAAGTCAACTAAAGTAAAACTAACAGATACCCGAGTAAAGTCTAACATCAAAATGTGAACAAATTGAAATCTGATTATGATAGCAATATCAGATTGAAATCCTAATATGATATCATCAAATTTTCAATTGGTATCACATTATATTATCATTTTGTTGTTCGCGTTTAAAAAAACTTTCAAGGCAAAGTTTTGTGATACTCAAAAAATGAAAATATTATAATCAACAACTTGAAGAATCCATTGAAATTTTGTAAATTTCAAATGGCGACACCAAAATACACCGAAGCCTCCATTTACGAACTAAACGGGGGTTTGTAAATGGAGGTAGTTCGTAAAAAAAGTTTACGTTATTTGGGATTTGGTTCGTAAAAAAAGTTTACGTTATTTGGAATTTACTTATTAAAGAAAGTTTTGTGAAATGAATGTGGAAACCCCCACTCACATGGCCATTTTCGGAACGGATGTGATAAGTGGGTGCAAGAAAATGATGTTTGGGGTCAGTTCAAAATCCAAGATGGCGACTTCCGGTTTATCGATATTCCTTAAACATCCGTACAATGTGGGTTTTTTTAGGAACGGGACTGATGAGTACTTGACGGAAAACGATGTTTGAAGTGGTTTGGAAATCCAAGATGGCGACTTCCGGTTAACCAATATTCCTAAAAACCCTTACAATGTGGGTATTTTCGAACCGGAATTGATGAGTAGATGACGGAAAACGATGTTTGAGGTAGTTCGGAATTCCAAGATGGCGACTTCCGGTTTGTCGATATTCGTTAAAACCTTTACAATGTAGGTATTTTCGAAACGGGATTGATGAATAGCTGACGGAAAACGATGTTTGAAATGGTTCGGAGATCCTGAAAAACCCTTACAATGTGGGTATTTTCGGAAAAGGATTGATGAGTAGATGACGGAAAATGATGTTTGAAGTGGTTAGTAACGGTTTTAAATTTCGACATACTAAAAATTAGTATTGAGTCGAAAAGGTTCTTTTATCAGGAAAAAGAGATTGCCATACTGAAGAGGTGTACATTGTTTCATCTGATTCGGAGAAAGTCGATCCTGCCAGTTTATCTGCCATTTATTTCTGGAATTGCTTATAATTGTTAGAAATTCAGTGTCATGTGGTTGTATAACTGACTCTTACCACTTGAGCCAAATAATATCCCTTTTTCTCAATGGCTTGCAAAATGTTAAATCATATTCCGACGGGCCAGTTGACATGAGATTTTGACAAGTTTAAATAAAAACAAATGTGTCGTGATGAGAGTAACTTTTTTCGACTTTATCACGTACACTAAAACAACTGAAATTATAAGTGTAACACAGAAAATAAAAAAATTGGAGAACACGGTCATTGATTTGAAACCAAATTTTAATGTTTGTGGTTGCTTCCAAATATAAGATTGAGACTTCCAGTTGTCCAATAAAATATTGAAAGCATGCAATATAACTATAACAATATAAAATTATTATAGCTGTTCAGATGTCTACTTGTTATGGTCATTTTGAAAATATAGTACCATATTCAAACAATAATGATTAACAGCAAACACCTTTGTCAGAAGCATAACTTTTTTTAAACGATATATAATCATATCGTAATGTTCGTCAAAGAATACCGATACAACTGAACTCAAAATTTTGATTTTTGAAGCGCTTTCAAACATAATTTCCCGGTATATACTCATCAAACCCGTCCCGAAAATACCCATATTGTAAATGTTTTTAAGCAATATCAAAGAACCGGAAGATGCCATATTGTATTGCCGAACCACTTCAAACATCGTTTTCCGTCATCTACTCATCAATCCCGTTCCGAAAATACCCACATTGTAAGGTCATCAAGGATTTCCGAACTATTTCAAACATAGTTTACCGTCAACTACTCATCAATTCCGGTTCGAAAATACCCACATTATAAGAGTTTTTAGGAATATGGATAAACCGGAAGTCGCCATCTTGGATTTCCGAACCACTTCAAACATCGTTTTCCGTCATCTACTCATCAATCCCGTTCCGTAAATACTAACATTGTAAGGGCATATTCAGTAGTGTTCTAGTTCTAGATGCATAATTTATGCCAGTTACAAGATTTAAATCTGAATTTTATAACAAGAAAAACTGGCAGCCCCAGCAGTGTTTTACTCGTGTTTCAAATGTACAAAAATTAGAACGGCAACGTAGACCAGTTTTAAATTTGACAGAAGAACTGGTCGAATAAATTAAACTAGAACGGCTTGCTGTGGATACGTTTGTTCCAGTTTCTGCTCTATTATAGATCTTCCATATAGAACTTCTAGCTGCTGAATTTGCTCTAAGGGTTTTTAAGAAATATCGACAAACCGGAAGTCGCCATCTTGGATTTCCGAACCACTTCAATCATCGTTTTCCGTCATCTACTCATCAATCCCGTTCCGAACATACCCATAATGTAGTAATTTCCATGGAGCCGGAAATTGTTTTCATTGGATGCAAAAACCTCTTTTTACGAAGCTGGTTCGTAAAAAAAGTTTACGTTATTTGGGATTTGGTTCGTAAAAAGAGTTACGTAAAAAGAGTTAACATAAAAAAAGTGTTCGTAAACGGAGGCTTGGGTGTACAAAGTTATGTTTCAATGGAAGAAATATTCCATCAATCCTATGTTGCCTTTTACAAAAATACTTTGACATCCTGCCGAGTAGCGTTGTGGCAGTTGACCGCAACCATAACCGTGCAGAAATAATTTTTTTCAACATTTTTTCAGTTTTTACGCCAATAATGCTCCTTCTTTTTAGCCAAGAGAATATTGGTGTAGAACCACACATCTGGGAGGCATTGGCGATCATCGGTACCACGTTTGTTTGAAGCTTGTCAATCTTGGAGCTTATTTAAGAATTTGATATGACAAATATATTTGACGTTATCGATTTCCTTCTAGATACGTTAAGTATTCGGTACTGCAACAATTTATTCGTTCAGTTTAAAAAAAAAATGTTTCGACACTTGTAGTCATACGACGTCGCGAAGTTCAACTCCAAAGGCTACCATTATTTTCAGTGCATCCAGAAATCGGAGATCTGGATGGCAAAAATAATTTTTGAGCATAAACTAACAAATCTTTTAAATTAGATCAATTCACTTTTAAAGAACTCGTTCTTCTTTAAATCGTAATTTTTAAAATCAAAATTCAATTCATGTAATAATGGATCTTTCAATATGCAACTCATACGTAATTCGGTATTTAAAGTGATTGCATAGTAGGGTTCGAGCCCTGACCTGGAAGGGTTCTTAGTGTCAGTAGGATCCATAGTACTAGCCATGCAATGATTCTGTATGTCGTGACTCGACAGGATCCAGACAAATACGCGTCCGTTCTCATCTATATTCGTCTAAAAACTGAAGCGCAAATCCATGGTACAATGCTATTTCATTGAACGAGTGACAAGGACATCAAGTAAGGATCTACTTGTCTCGCATTTTGTTATGCTTAGCTCTTTCTACATCTCGTGCACATGTGTGAACACAAAGCAGGGTTGCTCAGCTATGCAAAGTACACGGAAAAGAATAATAAGTTCAAAATCCACAAAACTTTATTATTTACAATATTTTAAGTTTAACTTATACACAGATTACTGTTACTGCATAATCGCTCATCCTCTACATTCTCCTTCTCCCCTACTCTGTGGAATATGTAGCTTAATACACGTTTCATATAATAATGGAGCCGCATGATATCAAGCATGCGGAAACTGACTTTTTGCCATTGTCGTGACTCGACAGGATCCAGACAAATACGCGTCCGTTCTCATCTATATTCGTCTAAAAACTGAAGCGCAAATCCATGGTACAATGCTATTTCATTGAACGAGTGACAAGGACATCAAGTAAGGATCTACTTGTCTCGCATTTTGTTATGCTTAGCTCTTTCTACATCTCGTGCACATGTGTGAACACAAAGCAGGGTTGCTCAGCTATGCAAAGTACACGGAAAAGAATAATAAGTTCAAAATCCACAAAACTTTATTATTTACAATATTTTAAGTTTAACTTATACACAGATTACTGTTACTGCATAATCGCTCATCCTCTACATTCTCCTTCTCCCCTACTCTGTGGAATATGTAGCTTAATACACGTTTCATATAATAATGGAGCCGCATGATATCAAGCATGCGGAAACTGACTTTTTGCTTCTACATATAAACTACACTCCGTATTCTATACCATAAAAAACTAGTTCTACTCTCTTAACAGTTTAAAGTCCATTCACTATTCAGTACGTTCTAGTGTTTATTTAACTCTATTGTTGTTCATTATATATTCCTAACTCATTTCAAAACAGTCTTCAATTCTTATTTATCATTGTTAATGGTCGATCTTCAATGTCTGCTCTTCAGTTGTTACTTTTAAATGTTGTATCATCAATTATTACGCTTTAATATTTAATCCTTTTTTCTCAATCTTTGATATCTATTTATCAATATTCAATTTTACTTCTTCTGTTTTCGTTCATCAATCCATAAACTTCCCTCATCACCGTCCATTCATAATTTGCTCATTATTTTGCAATATTTTCTCATGAACCTCGAATTCATAATCATCAACCTTTATGCCTTACTCAATACTTTCAGTCCTTACACATGAACTTTAAATAACTAATCTTATCACTTCAATCCTGCTTCATGAATCAGCAATATATATTCATCCATTTTCAATTCTTGTTCATCAAAAATTACTCATTAATATTCAATCTTTATTTATCAATACTTAATTTTTGCTTATCAATCCTTAAACTATATTTGTTTACCAAATTCAAAATTTATAAAAATTTTAATCTTTACATACCAGTATTTAGTTTTCAATTCGTTAGTCTCAACTCAAAATTTAATTTTGATTCATTATTCTTCATTATCGACTCATCAATATTCATTCATTTAACGGACTTCATATTTATGAAACTTCAATGTTTAATGTTCAATCATCATAAATTCACAATGTATTCCTTGATATTCAATTTTTACTCTTCAATATTCATTCATCACTCAATAATGTTTATATTTTACTTTTCAATTATCACGCATCTCTATTCAACTCTAATCTATCATTATAAAATATTTACTCATCTATCGTCGAATTTTCTCCATCTTCTATTCTAATTCATGAATCTACAAACTTTATCATCAATATAAACTCATCAGTTGTTATAATTTACTCATCAATCTCAATTTCTTAATCATCAATGTTCAATGTTTACTAGTCTACTAAGCTTTACTTGGCAATACACAACATCCGTTCATCAAACTTTTGTCCTTCACTCTTAAATCTTTAGTTGTCGACCTTCAATCTTTGATCTAGTTTTCACTTGTCAATACTCTATTGTCAATTGTCGCCCTTCTATATTCAACCTTTGATCCGGATTCTTCACTTTACGATCGCCAATCTGGTAATTTTGCTCGTCAATCTTGTAGCTTTGATTTCTTGTTTTGTTTTATGCTGTTATACCGGGGCTAAAACATTTCATGTATCATGAAAATATCACAACGCAATATTGTCGTTCAGGACAAATAAATTCGTTATATAATGTATGAAAATACATATACATATAGCCTCTCGAGACTACGCAAAATTTTCACACAAGAAAATAAAATATTGCCTCTCAGAGCAAACAGAGTTTATACAACTAGTCACTCAAGACTTCGCACAATTTTTCCGCACAAAGAAACAAAACATTGCCACTCGGAGCAAACTCGAGACTTCACCCAATTTTTCCGTACAAAGAAACTAAGCATTGCCACTCGGAGCAAAAATATCTCGCTCAAGAGATTATTGCAGCCACTCGAAGCTACAACTTTGCAAAACCTGACCTCTCAAGGCCGCAAATAAATATCCATCTGGTTATTATTCGCAAAATAAACTTACTAAACTCTTTCCGATCGGGAGCGTTTCTTGCGCCATTGTCGTGACTCGACAGGATCCAGACAAATACGCGTCCGTTCTCATCTATATTCGTCTAAAAACTGAAGCGCAAATCCATGGTACAATGCTATTTCATTGAACGAGTGACAAGGACATCAAGTAAGGATCTACTTGTCTCGCATTTTGTTATGCTTAGCTCTTTCTACATCTCGTGCACATGTGTGAACACAAAGCAGGGTTGCTCAGCTATGCAAAGTACACGGAAAAGAATAATAAGTTCAAAATCCACAAAACTTTATTATTTACAATATTTTAAGTTTAACTTATACACAGATTACTGTTACTGCATAATCGCTCATCCTCTACACTGTACACTAAGAATCGGCTGCGAAGTCTGTTGAAACAGAAAGGCCAAATTCCACAAAAGGAATGTAATGCCAAGACTTTGCATAGAAGGGTTGAATTGAATTGAGTATCGTTTATTTTAACCCAGCATAGTAGGGTTATTGTATCAATAATCATCTCATCAGTAGAGTCGTCATGTTAATTTGCGGACTAGTCGACTCTCGATCCACGAAATGTGGTAAAATTGAATGCCAAATGTCTATGCTTCGACTGTAAGAAACAATACCGAAGAAAGAATAGTTCGACCATTGCGCGATATTACTTTTTTTTTTATTCAATAATAATATATTTAAAGGCACACTGCTAAAGCTCTAAGATGCCAAGGGTATTTTCTAATCTTGATAAACGACTAACTTAAAACTAGGGTATTATCATTAGGGTAGTGACGTATTCCGGTCGCAATGGTCGATTCTGGCAGATTCAGTTGCAGTTGCAGTTGGCGATCAGCAATGGTCGATGGATTGAATATAATACGAGTGTCTTCGCGCGATATTACTGTTATAGCCACGAGAAAACTCGAAGCAAATTTTCATCTAACTCGTAGAGCCAATGTAGCTCTCGAACAAAGACAGTAGATCTCACTCTAACTTATGCTTTTAGCATATGAGATGATTACTGAAGCTAAGATGAATGGTGGTACCGTCATCGAATTTCTAAATGCAAAAAAAAACAAAAATACAAAGCGAAAAAAAAAAACAAAAATAAAAACGCCTGCGTCCAACCGGAAAGGCAACAAGCCTAAGGCTAAAAATAATTCAATACGGAATAAATCACAATCCGTTATTCCACATTTTTCTAATAACATTCACGATCTTATAGAATCTGAATGTAAAAATAAAAGACAACGGACGAATTTCCCTTCCGTTGATTCTATGCCGTCTAACAATATTTACGAGATTCTTCCTGAATCCGATTGTAGCGACATAGAAAAAAATTCTTCAAAAATTCCCAAAATGTCGTTCTGGGAAAAAACAACAATCTATGCTACCAGTGACGGAGATGATTTCCTACTTCAAAGCATTTCGTACTGAGCTTTCTACTTTTCTTCCGGAAGTAAAAGTCTCATTTCAAATCGGACGAAGAGGAGAATGTCGAGTCTTGGTTGATGGATTGGAAGATTACGAACGTCTTATTCGATATTTGTCCGGGAAAGTTCATAATTTTTTTTCATATGATATAAAATCAGACAGGCCGTTCAAGGCTGTCTTGAAAGGCTTATCAAATGATCAAATTACTGATGAAATTAAAAATGAACTAAAAGAATTGCTTGGTTTTGCCCCTTCCCTAGTAATACTTATGAAAAAAGAGCGAATGGTACTTCTAAACCAAACTCTGGAATTTCCCATGAACTTGACCTAATACACTTCAATTGAAGTGATGTAAACAATTTGAGAACTTTAGAAAAAGTACGTTTCATTTTCCACATTAAAATCCATCGGGAACATTATAAACGGCATAATCGTATTGCAAACTTAACGCAATGTCGTCGTTGCCAAGGCTTCGGCCATGGAACCAAAAATTGTCATATGGATATACGGTGTTTGAATTGTGGTAAATCGCATTCGAAAGACGTTTGTCCAATGAATGAATATATATTTCTGATGTTACATCTTTTAAGATTTTATCTGATCAACAATTCTTCTCCATGTAACTCGATCCATGGCTGCTTGCCTCCAACCACGTCGGCGCCCGATACTATCCAGGTTTCGCTCCACTTGGTCCAGCCACCGTGCACGCTGCGCTCCTCTTTGTCTTGTACCTGCCGGATTAGAGGTGATTTGTACATGGTGCACTTCGTGCGGGGATGAAGTTTCCTGGATCTCAATGTTTTGTGGAGTCCATAGTAGGCACGACTTCCGGATATAATGCGCCTCCTGATCTCCCGGCTGGTGTCGTTGTCCGCAGTCACCAGTGAGCCAAGATAGATGAACTCGTCAACCACCTCGAACTCGTCGCCGTCGATCGTAATACTGCTGCCCAGACGTTGCCTATCGCTTTCAGTTCCGCCAGCCAGCATGTACTTTGTCTTAGACACATTTATTCTCAGTCCTACTCGCCCCGCATTTTACCGGCTGCTCGGCCATCCATGGAAGTTGACCATCAATGTTAACTTCCCTCTCTGAGCAGCCTAGATAGCCGTGTAGTGTCGGTAGCGGTTTCCCAACTGCTAAGAATAACGCTACGGTCCACCTGTACCGGTGGTATAAGTCCACCAAACAGGTAAGCCGTGTGGCATCCGGCGGAATTATTTTTTACCAAGAATTGATCCACTGGTTTCCTATTCCATGTCGTAAAAGGCCACAAAAATAGGAACTCCTAAGTCAAGGTGTATTTCCGTGCCGATGGCTGAATGGCTGCAGGAGGTTAAACATTGCAGTCGTGAACGGAATATCTTGGGTTTTTCCCTTACTGGATACACGCAATGCTTAGCAATCAACTTCTTTGATCATCGCTTCGGCAGGCCAGAGATTAGAAAGCTGAGTGTCTGTGGGTGTCCTCAAGGTGGTGTACTATCCCCACTTTTATGGAACCTAGTCGCTGATAGTTTGTTAAGGAAACTTAATAACCTTGGATTTCCGACTTATGGTTTTGCCGACGATTATCATATATTGATGACCGGTATAAGCATTAACACTCTCTTTGATTTAATGCAGCAAGCCCTGCGATCTGTTGAACAATGGTGTTGTCAGGTTTGGATTATCTGTAAATCCGGGCAAAACATCAATGGTGCTTTTCACTCATCGTAGGATAATTACAGGAGCTCGTCCGTTGCAGTTCTTTGGTTCAGGGGTCACTGTGGTCGATCAAGTTAAATACGTCGGGGTTATTCTTGACTCAAAACTGAATTGGTCTGCTCACATTGATGTCAGGATTAAAAGAGCTTGCATGGCTTTCGGCCAATGCAGACGAGCTTTTGGAAAATCATGGGGACTCAAACCCAGATATATTCATTGGATCTACACAACTATCGTTAGACCAATTTTAGCATATGGATGTCTTGTATGGTGGCAGAAAGGAGAAGTCGCGACAGTTCAGTCAAAGCTAAATCATCTCCAAAGGATGGTCCTAATGGCGATGACAGGAGCATTCACGACAACTCCTACTGCTGCTCTAGAGGCGCTACTGTGCATTAAACCACTACATGTGTTCCTAAAACAAGAAGCATTATCTTGTGCATACCGTCTTAGGGTTACAGAGCTTTGGAACAGTAACCCATTAGAATATGCTACCAGTCACACTCGCTTGTGGTCTCAAATGGTTCCGTGGGATGAGTATTTACTCGCTCCTAGTGACCTAACTCTCACATGCAGTTTTCCTTTTAAAACATTCAATGTGAGCTATCCTCTTCGTTAGGAATGATTGTCTGGTTGTCTGGAACGACAACTTGATGAACACATAGTTTGTTTTACGGACGGTTCTCTGTTGAATGGTCGTGCTGGTGCTGGTATCTACTGTCGTGAAATAGGCTGGAGCAGTCTCATTCACTTGGTAGATACTGTACTGTGTTCCAAGCAGAAATCTACGCAATTCTGTGTGGAGTACAATCGGCACTTCAGCAGAGGATCTGTGGTAAACGTATTTATTTTTGTTCCGACAGTCAGGCAGCCTTAAAAGCACTCAGTTCGAATGACTCACGGTCGAATCTAGTGATCGCATGTCGAACTCAAATTGAAGACCTCAGCATTTCAAATGCTGTTTACTTCATATGGGTACCCGGCCATTCTGGTATTACTGGAAATGAATGGGCTGATGAGTTGGCTAGAGCTGGTGCATCGAATGATTTCGTTGGTCCTGAACCAGCTTTACCACTTTCAACTAGTTGGATAAAGCACAAGATACGTTCTTGGGCTGCATCCAAACATGCCAGCTACTGGCGCAGCTTGCAAACTTGCGCTCAGACAAAAGCATTTCTACCAGATTTAAATCTGAAAATGTCAAAGTGTCTACTGCATTTCTCCAAGTATCATTGAAGTATTCTGGTTAGAGCTCTGACTGGACATTGCAAACTCAATTATCACATGGCTACTATTCAACGTGCTGAGTATTATTCGTGTGATTTGTGTGAATGCGATTATGGTACTTCATATCATCTGATATGTAACTATCCCGTATTGACGCAGCTACGTATCCGGGTTTTTGGTTCTCCATACATAGTTGAGTCTGTGTATGCGGAGCTAAAATTGAAGGATATTCTCTCGTTTCTCACCCAATGTGGTAAGGAGCTATAGTCAGAAGGGTTCATCGTTCTTCCTGGAGTGAATGAATCCCTTCTGTATTCACCTTAAATAGGGTTTGGCAGATTGTTTGGCATCCTCTGGGGGGTACCGCATTTACTTCTGCTCGTACATACTGCGAGTCGTTCTGCATTCTTCCGGGAGTGCAGAATGGTGTCGCTTTTGTAAGATCTCTAAATCCTCTCGGGGGTTGGAGGTTTTATTAACAGCAGACTGTTCGGGACCTCGTAGAGGTTAAGAATTTCCTTCTGCTTCCACTAAATGTGATCCTCAGCAGATTGTTCAGCATCCCTTAGGGGTGCAGAATTTACTTCTGCTTTTATGTGTTTTTGTGTCGTCAATTTTTCCCATCCTCCTAGTCCAACCCTTACCATTTCCTTTCAATCCTTCCCTCTTATATATCGGGAAAATGATGCTAAAAACAAATTGATGGCAAGGCACAAATCTCCAAATATCAAGGGGAACGTGCCATTTGAGCCAATTTGTTCTGATTCCTGATTCCTGATAGACACATTTATCCTCAGTCCTACTCGTGCCGCTTCGCACTTTAGTCGGGTATACAGATCTGCTACCGTCTCCTTGTTTCCACCGATTATATCCACGTCATCAGCGAAGCACACGAATTGTCCGGACTTCGTGAAAATCGTGCCCCGCATGTTGAGCCGCGCTCTTCGCATAACTCCTTCAAGTGCGATGTTGAACAGCAGGCAGGACAACCCATCACCTTGTCTTAATCCCCTACGTGATTCGAACGGTTCCGAGAAACCGCCCGCAATCTTGACACAACACTGTACACCATCCATCGTAGCCTTAGTCAGTCTTGTCAGCTTCCCAGGGAAGCCGTTCTCGTCCATAATTTTCCATAGCTCTACACGGTCTACCGTGTCGTATGCGGCTTTGAAGTCGATGAACAGATGATGCGTCGGGACCCGGTATTCACGGCATTTTTGGAGGATTTGCCGTCTAGTGAAGATTTGGTCGTTTGTTGATGTGCCGTTGATGAACCCGGCCTGATAACTCCCGACAAATCCATTTACCAGTGGTGATAGGCGCCGGAACAGGATCTGGGTTAACAATTTGTAGGCGGCATTTGACACTGTGATTACCCTGTAGTTTGCACAGTCCAATTTGTCACCTATCTTGTATATCGGGGTGATGACCCCTTCCTTCCACTCCTCCGGTAGCCAATGAATGCAACCACTGATAAATTTTCATGTTCAAATTGCGATGCAAATCATAAATCCAATTATTTGAAATGTCCTATCAGGGAAAAATTTTAAACGCTCATTCGCTTAGACAACCAGTCAAGTCAACGACCTTAAATTTACAGAACATACCTGAAAATAAAAAAAACGTTACAAATGCCACGCCTAATTCTTCTAAGGCACTTATTTCTTCGAATTTAAAACAAAAAACAGGTACACCTTCCAATTCGTCTTCTAACGAAAACAATTTATTGACAGGTAGATCGACCTCGTCATCATCTTCTTCTAATGTCAGTCATGCTAGTGTAACAGGTAGAAATCTACCACTTAATTCTTCTAATGTAAATAATCAAAACACAGGACCGCCTTGCAGTTCATCTTCTAACGAAAACAATTTATTAATAGGTAGATCAGCCATATCATCTTCTTCTAATGGCAGTCTACCTACAAATATTCCTTCAATGCCACTCGCATCTTTAAACGAAGTCGATTTAGGTGATATAACGGAAAATAAAACGATCTACCTACAAGATCAACTTTTTCAAATGATCATCCGAATGAATTCGACTTCATCACTTTTTGAAGCATTTCAAATCGGATGGCAATTTGCAATTTAATGAATTTAAAATTTAACAGTGATATTAAATAATTATTTGAATATTTTAAATTGGAATGTTCGATCTTTAAAATCGAGTGAAGATGTGAGGTTCCATGAAACCATTCTTGGAACTTATTTCATCGCTGGAGCATATTTGGCATTCCTATGCACCGGTGAACAATTAAATTTCTTTAAAGGCGATTTGCAAAAACTCACAAAATATCGACCGAAATTTTTCGTAATAGGGGACTTAAATGCTAAGCATGTCCAGTGGAATTGTAGGCAAAATAACAGTAATGGTAAAATATTTCATCTACAATTGATCTGGTTCTAACGGATCAAAGTCACATTTGTAGTGAACCGATTACACATGCTGACTTTGACTCAGATCGTGTTCCTGTAACATTCAGACTTTCCAACGAAGCTTTAATTAATCCAATTAGCTCTATATTCAACTATCATGGAGCTAATTGGTTGGATTACAGATCTCACATTGAAAAACATGTGGATCAGGAAACTATTTTAGAAAATTCTGCGGATATCGACACAGCAATTGATAATTTGAATCATTACATTATCGAAGCTAGAAATCTTTCAGTTCCCAAAGCTCAAACAAAATTCAATTCTCCTATCATCAATGACAATCTTCAACTGCTCATTCGGTTGAAGAATGTTCGTCGAAGACAATATCAACTTTTTCGTGATCCTGCTATGAAAATCATAGTTGAGGATTTACAAAAAGAAATTAAACATAGATTTACTCTTTTGCGAAATGAAAATTTCGCTAAAGAAGTTGAACAAATTAAACCATATTCTAAACCATTCTGGAAACTTTCTAAGGTTCTTAAGAAACTTCAGAAACCAATTTCTGCTCTCAAGGAAGGAAATCAAATACTTCTTACAAATGGCGAAAAGGCTCAAAAACTTGCTCAGCAGTTCGAGAGTGTCCACAATTTTAATTTGAACGTTGTGAGTCCTATTGAAAATGAAGTCTCACTGAAATATGAGCATATTTCAACCCAAGTGTTATCACAAGATGACATTATTGAGACGAATTTTGATGAAATTAAATCAATTATTAGGAAACTCAAAAACATGAAGGCTCCTGGTAATGATGGAATTTTTAATATTCTTATTAAAAATCTTCCCGATGTTGCCTCGAGACTCCTGGTTAAAATTTTCAACAAGTGTTTTTCATTAGCTTACTTCCCAAAAAGATGGAAAAACGCTAAAGTAATTCCTATCCTCAAACCTGATAAAAACCCAGCAGAAACATCAAGTTATCGACCAATTAGCTTACTTTATTCTATCAGTAAGCTTTTTGAAAAAATTATCGTTTCGTCATGAAGATTCAACTACTCATCAACTTGTAAGAGTTACGAACATGATAAAAGCAAAAAAATCTCTCTGGGTTATCCACTGGAGTTGTTCTTCTAGACATAGAAAAAGCATTCGGCAGTGTTTGGCATAAAAGTTTGATAGCAAAAATGTCTGATTTCCAGTTCCCAGCTTGATTCAAAATTATTTAATTGATCGTACTATTCAGGTTAGCTATCAGAATTGTAAATCTGAATTGCTACCCGTTCGAGCCGGTGTTCCGCAGGGTTCGAGCGTAGCTCCAATCTTGTATAGGGGAAGATGGGGTAAAACGTACCTCTGTGGCATAATGCATTTTTTGCTTTTCTCAAAAGTTACCAATTTTTTTCATTGAAATTTTAATGAAATTGAAAGTCCGCCATAACAACAGATTACTATGAAATTTTGGTAGCGATGGTTCATTCATATCTGGAAAACTTTTAAAAACCATTTAAGTCTCTGTTATAAGCAATTTTTGATGTTCGTTCCATAGTAATTTTCTAGGGTGAGGAAGACGATTTTAATCGTGTAACCAGTGAACTCTTTGCCAATCATTCGGGTTTCTAAAATTAGTTCCAATAGAGACGATGTATTTGCAATTTTATTTCAAAATCGTCAAATTTATCGTCTCATATTTTTTAGGGCAAAACGACTCGAATTGTGTGAGGAAAAATGCTCAAGAATTCGCTTACAACAATTATCCAAAAGTTATCAATTTAATAAATAATACTGAACAATCTTCCACCTGGCAAATATTTCGTCAACGAAAAGTCTAAGACTTTCTTTAAAGAAAAAGAAGAAGCTTTATGAGGGTGCATATTGCCCCGTGGTCGTCATGAGCGTTCCGTTGTTTTGATGGATGTTTACCCGTTGTTTAAGATCATCCTGCCTCTATGTTCAGATAATCGTCACTTCGCGTAATTTAGAATGTATATTTTTCATGTTTTCCACGATCGGGCGTCATGCCCCGCATATATTGCAATAGACAATTTTTAAGGGTTTTAGAAAATAAAATATTTCATGTATTTTTCAATGTATTCAGCGAGTATTTGTACGTAATTTTGAGAAATGAAGATTACGGAAGATAGTCCTTAGGGGGTGCATTTTACCCCATCTACCCCTAATATTTTTACTTCTGATCTTCCAAATCTACCCGCTAGTTCGCAATCCAAATCACCAAAGTTCGAAACCGGATTCTCTCCGAGGTAGTGTTGGGGAGATTGCATAAAATCTTTTTCCTTGCTTGCGAGTAATATCGCCTAAATGTATACTATCCCGGACCTTTTTTGGCTAGATTATTTTTAGCTGCTCGTTCGTATATATCGATTACTTAATTTGCTATCGTTTTGGTCGTTTTAACGGTTAAAAGATCAAAATCGAAAGCAAAAAAAATGTTGTGTGACATCAAACTGAAAACTAGTTTTGCTCTCAGTGAAAGCACATTGAAAACTTAATATGATGTAGATTTTCTCGAAATGACACGTCACGAGCATAATAGAACAGCCAAAAGAAGTCCGGGATAGTATACATTTAGGCGATATTAGTCGCAAGCAAGAAAAAAGATTTTATGCAATCGCCCCAACACTACCTCGGAGAGAATCCGGTTTCGAACTTAGGTGATTTGGAATGCTAACTTTCTGCTATTGCTATGGACTGTAAGTGCTAACTATAAGTAGACAGAAAATGTTCGATTATATGACAAGCAGTGTTGTTTCACAAAGTTGTATGCAGGTAGTTCCTGTCAATGCACACTCGTTGCGTCGCTTCCATCCCGCATCCACCGTGAATAGCAATGTGGCTATTTGAGCACAGTATGAACATGTTCTCTTTGTACTTCTCATATCCAAAGCTGTAGCATTCGAATATTATAACATTAAATTGAGTTATCTACTTGATCTCACACAACTCGCACTTGTAATCACTTTGAAATAGTGAAGTCTTCTACAACACAGGGAACGTGAATTAGGAATCCGTCAATAAGGTATCCCAGATCATTTGTTTTTTTCGAATAATTGGGACAATGAACGACTATCTCGCTTCTGATCACCGATAAAACCAGTAAACTTTTAGTTCTCGTATAGACTTATAATTTATGATCATTTGATGCAGAATTAATCCTGTGACTCAAAATTATGAAGATTTAGTTAGACGGTTTCTTTAGCAAAGTGTATTAAAGTTCCAAGATCTATTAGATAATTGATAAAATACTTCTCATAGTATCTAGCGTTAGTGAATATACGAAGTTCTAAGCATTTATAACTAGAAATGAGAATTGTTTCGAAGAGTGTCTTCAACACAGTTTGTGGACTACTTAAGAATATAAAAATTAAACATATATTTTCTTGGTGGCTCATCTAAGCCACTAAAGTATTATTAAGAATTAGCTCTAGATTCTGAAATCTGAGACATTCAATGTTCGATATTCGAACTTCGTGAACAATGAATTTTTCCATACTGTTGGATATAGAGTTATGGATATTTTTAGAACGGGTTTGGCGAGTAGATTATTTTCGCCATCCAGGTCCCCGATTTCTGGATGCACTGAAATTAATGGCCTAAAAACTTTGGAATGAACTTCGCGAAGTCGTATGATTACAAATATCGAAACATTTTTTTAAAACAAAACTGAAACTTTTACAGGATCGGATACTTAACGTATCTAAAAGGAAATCGATGACGTCACATATATATTTCTCATATCAAATTCTGAAATAAGCTCTTTCTACTGCAGACGATCAGCGGGATGGGAATGCCAAAGCCACTATTCAGATTAACCTGCTTCATACAAACGTGGTACCGATGATCGCCAATTTATCTAATGCATCCCAGGCGTGTGGTTTGACACCAATATTCTCGTGGTTAAAAAGAAGGAGCATTATTTGCGTAAAAGTTGAAAAAATGAAAAAAATCGTTTCTTCGCGGTTATGGTTGCGGTCAACTGCAGGATATCGGCAGGATGTCAAAGCATTTTTGTAAAAAAACAACATAGGATTGAAGGAATAATTCTTCCATTGAAACATAACTTTGTATTTTTGTGTTGCCATTTGAAATTTGCTCAATTTCAATGGATTCACTAAGTTGTTGATTTTAATATTTTATTTCTTGATTTTCCCAAAACTTTTGCCTTTAAACAGCAAAATGATATCATAATGTGATATTATTTGAAAATTTGATGAGTCTATATCATATAAGGATTTCAATCTGATGTTGCTATCATAATCAGATTTCAATTTGTTCTCATTTTGATGTTAGACTTCACTCGGGTTGCTGCACTCATATCACGCTAAATTTTTGTTTGGGTGTAATTTAAAATCCAAACTTATTCTTATTTTATTCCGATTGACGTCACAATTGAATGAGGAAATTGTGTGATCATATAGTCGATGTTGAAAAATTTGTCTCGGAACGAATTGTTTGTTGTTTGGAAAGAACGAGGCAAACATTAGAGTAGGTGGTAGTAGTGACTTCGTCATTTTCAACGTATAGCAAATATCAAATTTACACAAGTTTTGTACAAATTTGGTTCGAGTCAGGGTAACGGTACCCCCATTCATCTCAGCTCCTCTATTCATTTAGTATACGAAAACTATAATTTAGAATGAGATCTTCTGTCTCCGTTCGATAAGATGAAATAAGTATTGCCGAACTATTTTTTGTGGTAGGGGGATGCGGAAGCCTCGGACCATTTTTCATTTGACTTTTTTTTACTTTTACAACTGTAAATGAAAAGTATGTAAACATTCCGCACTCTGGCACATTAGTATACTTCCTTGCCTATTTTTGTAATTTCTGAACATTGAACTGTTCTATGAAAAGAAAAATGAGATTAGGGTATTTGGTCACAGTTTCAGTAAAAAGTAAAAATTATGTAAAAATGAAAGTAAAAATTAAAAAAAAAATATTTGAAGCAAATTCGATTTCTACATTTAACGCAACACATTCACTTAGCGTTTTTTACAGGTTTGCTATGTATTGGGGACGTCTAACATTTTCTGTACTGAACAGCATATTTCAAGCCCCTTTGCTTTTTTTTCCTTTTCATCAGCAGTGGCCCAAGGCTGCCTACTGCCCTAGGCACCTGATTGTGCATTCCAAAATCTTTACTCATGAAACATTTTTGCTTACATTCGAATTGTAATGAATCCATAAAATCATATTCATATCATATCAATTTAATGATCCAAAATATTTTCTTTGGCAATAATCAAGTAATTTTGATAAAATTTGGATAACGGTCTCAGAAATTATTCTTTTTCCTTACTAAAACAAACAATTTTTCGAAGTCCTGGAGAGCCAATTTATTTCAAATAAATTTTTTTCGAGAGGACACCGGCGGCACCCCTTACCCGTATACGATTTAGCTGAAGTTTTTCATAGGGACTTTTGTGAGGTGCTTAAAGTTGGCACCCTAATGACCACTATTCTCGGTGCTTCCGGAAATGGAAAACCGAAAACCAGGATAGCCAGTATCGATTCGTTTGGCTGCATACTGATAATGACAATTGTGCAGCAAATCACCAACTTCTCTAAGTTGCACCAACAGTTATACAAGTTTTGCAAAAAAATTCCCATCGTCGTATAACAATTGCGCATCTTAGTGAAACTTTTCCAAATGGCTGTAATAATTGTATTGTTTCGCCGCTTTAAGTGACGGTAGTGAATTTTCAACTTACTTTACCCTATATCTCGTGAACCGGAAGTTGGATCCGGATGAAATTCAATCACTTCGTATAGAACCACGAGTCAAATCGGTTCAGCCATCTCCGAAAAAAACTAGTGAGATTATTTGACACATACACACACACAAACAGACATTGCTGAGCTCGACGAATTGAGTCGAATGGTATATGACACAATTTGTACTAGTCGATTTTTTAAGTGATCGTATGTAACTTTCTATATGAGAAAGATAAAACATGCAATGTTTTAGGACCATCTAGTAGTCTTAGATGTATTCAGGGGTGTTGATTGGTAATTGGACAATTCAAGTTGTTGTGCAAAATATTCTCCTTGTCTGTTAAGTTGAAATCATTAATACAGTAAAGCAGAGTATTGGTAATCCATTTTTTTAGTGGAACATGACCATTCTTTTTCAAAATACGTTGCAGTCGACTCTATCAGGAATCAGAACAAATTGGCTCAAATGGCACGTTCCCCTTGATATTATTACGATGCTTCGACAATAAGAATCCTTCCAGGTCGGGGTTTGAGCATACGACAACTAGTTTGTGAGACATTAGGCAGAGTTAAACAGGCGCAAATAAAAATGCATATTTGAAATAATGATAACGTCGAATAAATGTTCCGAAAACTGTTTAGTGAATGAATCAAACGAGCGGCAACTGTCAGCGCAGCTAGTTAAGCGGGTGAGTTATTTCTGGAACGCATTCCATCCGCCTATTCAGGCAATTATGTATTGATGATTAATTACTTCACACTTATATTTCTGAATAAATATGATACGTTGAGGAACGGTACGCTATAAACGGATCTTATCTAGTCGACCTCTTCTACTCACTTGTCAAAGCTAGATTACTTAGCAAACAGGTAAGTATTACCCGCTTCATAAGTGATGAATTGCTTTAATTGGAATCTTAAAATTCGTTGCTCGTCATTAGTTGGTATTGATAAAGTTACTGTTATTTTCGCTTGGCATTTTATTTATTCATTTATTTATTTATTTATATACAGGGTCCGGCACTCGAAGTGTAACCAACTTCAGACCGCTCGCGCAGCTGACGCACGGGCATCAGCTCTCTAGAAATTTGCTAAATGACAGTTCGGAGTTGTATTGTTTACAAGCGCAAGAAAGCATTTTGCCAAAAGTGAACGCGAAAAAAAAAATCTTGACTTGAGAGAGCGAAGGAGTTGCTTCGTTTGGCCGAAAGCGGTCAATTTCCGAACATTGTATTTTCTGACGAGAAAATTTTTCCAATTGAGCAATTCGTAAACTCTCAAAACGATAGGGTTTACTTGACCGACCGTTCATACGAGAATTTGAGTCACCGATTGGCCACCAGGAGGCAGCACCCGCAACAGATAATGGTTTGAGCCGCCGTAACCGCAGATGGGCGCTCTCCAATCGTTTTCATCTAGCCTGGCGTCAAGGTAAATGCGACATATTATCGGGAAAGTATTCTGGAGGTTGCTTTGAAGCCGTGGGCAGACATTTCGGTGGCAGACCATGGACGTTTCAGCAGGACTCGGCACCGTCTCACAAAGCTCGAGTGAACCAAGAATGGCTGAAAAACAGCGTTCCGAACTTCATCACGTCCACACAATGGCTCTCGAATTCACCAGATGCGAATCCAATGGATTATTCTCTTTGGGCCATTTTGGAGAGCAAAGTCCGAACTAAAAGATACACCAGTCTCGAGGCGCTGAAAAAAGTTATTGTCCGCGAGTGGGCCTAAATACCTGCAAGTCACATTCGGCAGCTTGCGATTCGTTTTTTGACCGTCTCAAGGCCATAGTCAAGGCAAAAGGTGGTCATATCGAGCAAAAGTTAATTGATTCTGAATTTTGTATTATTTTTACACATTTTGTACTTTGAATTAAGTAAAAGTAATTTTCCAAACTGAATTTATGGCCTTTTTAATTGGTTACACTTCGAGTGCCGGACCCTGTACAATCGACAGGCAATGATTAGACCTAGTGATTATTAATTATTTCTAAATATGCTTAAACAATTTGCTTGAAATCTGTTGTATGGAATGTGGCTTACTGAGAACGTTGGAGAAATATTACTAAGGCAATAAGTCACGTCGAATGACGTTAGTTTCGAGTCTAATCAGTAATCCACGGCTTTTGTAGTTCGATAACTCATGGAAGTAATTCCATTATAAAAAGATAACTTAAGATCATCAGCGAAAGATAGTTTAAGGGAGGCGATACTCACCATTCCCTCCTTTTAAAGCATATTTCTCCTTTTCTCTAGTTTTAATTTAAAATCACTATCGTTGCCCCGGTGGGTTTAGTGTCATCTAATTACTATAGATTTAGTTAGCTAGGGTTAGTTTTAATTGATAGTATTAATTAGTTGGATTGTTGTAATCTGTTGATATAAACGATGAGGAGGCTTTATGTCTGCTGGTGTGCGAGATCGTGACATTTCAGCTCCATCGTGTCTTTTCATGCTCCAAATAAATAAATAAATAAATAATAAATAGATAGATGCATGTAAAAACAAAAGTCGATTGGTATTTTTATGTTCCCCAATGCCATTAAAATTCTATCTATTCAGAAGGCTACTAGAACATGTTTAATTTTTATGTTTGGCTTTGGCTCATCAGTGCATTAGCAGATTATGATGGACTGTTAATGCCACCTCGCGAATCCCCTAAGTAGACGTAAAGTATTTACTATTTACAAATCACATGTGCACCAAAGTGGAATGTATTTACTGACACGCTGAAAGAACAAAACAAGTTTGCAGCATACTGACCGTCAACACATTGTCGTGGGTGGCATTTGCAGACCATCGTAATCTACTAAAGGCTCAACATAAAAACGAAACTCATGTGCACCTATGAGGCACCCCGAATAAGGGTTTTTCTCTGAATGACTAATGTTTTATAAGCGCGCCCAACTAAAAAATCATGCGCACTTTAGAACAAACCAATTCCAAAAGCCCCGAATGACTACAATCTGTTGGCGGTTAGTAAGCCGCTAATATGTTTCGTTCTTTTAGTATTTCAGGAAGGCATTGCACTTCGGTGCACAAAAGTGATCTGTAAATAACAAATACTTAGCAGATTATGTTGATCCGCGAGGCGGCAATAAAAAGTCTAGCAAAATTTGCTAATGCGCCGATGAGTCGAAGCTATAGCTCTTGGCTCCTGGATTTTTTTCTAGCTACCTAGAGTTTCATTGATTCATTGGTTACCTGAATCACTAACAGTTTTTTTTGAAGACTGACAATTAGTCAGCCTTTCTTAAGGCTATACAAAGAGTGATATTCTAATATAATCAGTCTTTTTCAAGACTAAGAAATTAATCAGCCTTTTTTAAGGCTTTCCATCCAAAGATTTTTTTCGAACTAATCAGTCTTTATTAAGATTACCACAAAATCAGTCATTATCAAGACTTAACCAAACTAAAAGTCTAATCGAATCCTAATTTAGCCTAGTTAATTTATATTATTCAAAAATGCTTGCGTCCAACCGGAAAGGCAACAAGCCTAAGGTTAAAAATAATAAAATACGGAAGAAACCCCAATCCGAAATTTCCAATTTTTATAACAACATTGACGGACTTCCCTTCCGTTGGTCCTATACCGTCTAACAATATTTAATATATTCTTCCTGAATCTGATTGTAGCGACATAGAAGAAAATTCTGCAAAAATTCCAAAACCGACGCTTTTCTTCCTGGGAAGAAACATCAATCTATGCCTCCAGTTAAGGTGATGATCTCCGACTTCAGTGCATTCCTACTTTCTACTTTTCTCCCGTAAGTAAAAGTATCATTTCAAATCGAACGAAGAAGATAATGTCGAGTCTTGGTTGATGGATTGGAAGATTACGAACGTCTTATCCGATATTTGTCCGAGAAACTTCATAAATTTTATTCATATGATATAAAATCAGACAGACCCTTCAAGGCTGTCTTGAAAGGCTCATCAAATGATCAAAGCACTGATGAAATTAAAAACGAACTAAAAGAATTGCTTGGTTTTGCCCCTTCCCAAGTAATTAGAAAAAGTACGTTTCATTTTCCACATTAAAATTTATTGGGAACATTATCAACGGCATAATGGTATTGCAAACTAAACGCAATGTCGTTGTTGCCAAAGTTTTAGTCATGGTACTAAAAACTGTCATATGGATATACGGTGTTTGAATTGTGGTAAATCGCATTCGAAAGACGTCTGTTCAATGAATGAAACCACAGATAAATTTTCATGTTCTAATTGTGATGGAAATAATAAATCCAATTATTTGAAATGTCCTGTCAGGGAAAAAATGTAAACGCTCGTTCGATTAGACAATAAGTCAAATCAACGATTTTAAATTTACAGAACATATCTGAAAATCAAAACCTATTTTAATATACCTAGTGGTGTAATGATGCCTTTCTCATATTACTCATTACATCATAAACATAACCGTGAAATTCGCAAAAACAACTGTTTATTGAATAGAAATAGGATAATTTGTTCGGATCTAATCTCACAAACTCTATAAATTCTGTTTACCCTGTAGTTTCGGAACCGATAGGATTATTATTTTTATTATTATTATTATTATTAGTATTATTATTATTATTATTATTATTAGTATTATTATTATTAGTATTATTATTGTTAGTATTATTATTATTATTATTATTATTATTATTATTATTATTATTATTATTATTGACATCACTACACAACGTGTACGAAATAGAACAAAGCACGCCTTGTGCATTTTTTGTTTTCTTCTTTCGGTGTTGTACATATTGTCACTCTATAAGGCGATTTGAAAACTTTGTGAAAATCGGTTCAAGCATCGCAGAGAAATCGAAGTGAATTTAGTTTCTTTTGATTTAGTGAATTTAGTTTTTCTTAGGAGTTTTTCTTCTCCACTTTCGGTGCTCTCGGAACAGAAAAAGAGGGGACCAGTGGTGCCGAATTAAGTTTTCATGCCCACAAACTAACAAGCTCTGCAAACTAGAAGAATTTATCAGACAGTTTTATGGGATTTGTACCTGTTTTTAACCATCGTTCGTGGAAAAATACTAATAAAATTGCTAATTTTCCACTTATCACGCTTTGGTTCCGGAACCGGAAGTCGGATCCAGATAAAATGTTCCACAAATTTTTGGGATATTATAAGACCTTTCATTTAAATCTTAGTTTGCGAAAATTGGTTGAGTTCTTCCAGAGATAATTGAGTTTAAATTTTTTTTCAAATTTTCACATATTACCATATAACTCCGGAACCGGAAGTCACATTCAAATGAAATTCACTAGCAAGCTATGGGACCATAATACCTTTTATTTGATTCTTAGTTTGTAAAAATCGGTTCCGCCATCTCTGAAAAAATGAGTGCATATTTTTATCACTGTTTTGGTACATATCATCCTATATCTCCGGATCCGGAAGTCGGATCGGGATGAAATTCAATAGCAGGCTATGGTTTAGCCATCTCTGAGAAAAGTGAGTGCATATTTTTGTTGCATACACACACGGACGGACACACACACTTACACACAGACACACATATATTTGCTCAGTTCGTCGAGCTGAGTCGAATGGTATATGACATTCGGCCCTCCGGGCCTCGGATATACAGTCGATTTTCACAGTGATTGCATTGCCTTTCTATGTGAGAAAGGCAAAAAACGATACAAATGGCACGCCTAATTCTTTTAAGGCACTTATTTCTTCGAATGTTAAACAAAAAACAATTCCAATTCGTCTTCTAACGAAAACAATTTATTGACAGGTAGACGCCATTTCAACGCCATTCGCTTCTTTAAACGAAATAGATTTAGGCGAAATAACGGAAAATGAAATGATCTACCTACAAGATCGACTTTTTCAAATGATCATCCGAAAGAATTCGACTTCATCACTTTTTGAAGCATTTCAAATCGGATGGCAATTTGCAAATAATATTATAATGAATTTAAAATTTCACAATGATGTTAAATAATTATTTGAATATTTTAAATTGGAATGCTCGATCTTTGAAATCGAGGGAAGATGAATTTTATAATTCTCTCGAAATTCACAAAATTCATATTTTCATTGTGTCAGAAACATTTCTTAAACCAAATGTCAAATTGAAAAACAATCTGCATTATGTGGTTCATCGATTTGACAGGTTTACTGGAATGAGTGGTGGGGTTGCCATTCTTGTCCAACGGCAAATTAAACATCGAATTTTAGCTTCTTCCAATACTAAAGTTATTGAAAGCTTGGGAATCGAAGTTGAAACCTTTCCTGGGATTTATTTCATCGCTGGAACATATTTGCCATTCCAATGCACCGGTGAACAATCAAATGTCTTTAAAGGCGATTTGCAAAATCTCACAACATATCGACCGAAATTTTTCGTACTATTGGACTTAAATTCAAAGCATGTCCAGTGGACTAGTAGGCAAAATAACAGTAATGGTAAAATACTTCATAATCAACTCTCTGCTGGTTACTTTACAGTTCTTCATCTCAGTAACCTGACTTGTTTCTCTTCCGTGAAAAACCCGTCTACAATACATTCAGATTTTCTAACGAAGCTATAATTAATCCAATTAGTTCTATATTCAACTATCATAGAGCTGATTGGTTGGAATACAGATCTCACATTGAAAATCATGTGGATCATGAAATTAGTTTAGAAAATTCTGCGGACATCGACACAGCACTAGATAATTTGAATCAGTTCATTATTGAAACTAAAAATCTTTCAGTTCTCAATGCTCAAACTAAATTAAATTCTCCTATCATCGATGACAATCTTCAACTTGAAGAATGATCGTCGATGACAATTTCAACGTTCTCGTGATCCTGCTATGAAGAACATAGCATTTACAAAAAGAAATTAAACATAGATTTACTCTTTTGCGAAAAAAAATTACGCTAAAGAAGTTGAACAAATTAAACCATATTCTAAACCTTTCTGAAAACTTTCTAAGGTTCTTAAGACACCTCAGAAATCAATACCTGCTTTCAAGGAAGGAAATCAAATCTCTTCTTGCAAATGGCGAAAAAGCTCAAAAACTTGATCAGCAGTTCGTGAGTGTCCACAATTTTAATTTGAACGTTGTGAGTCCTATTGAAAATGAAGTCTCACTGAAATATGATAATATTTCAACTCAAGTGTTATGTTAAGTGTTGGGTTACATTACTGGATGTGGATGTAGCAAGTGTCTTTAAAAAGGAGGTGTAATGTTTGAAATGGCATAACTCCGAAACTACTTAATGGATTGCTATCAAATTTGGCACATGTTCTTCTTGCTCTTTAGAGATGGTTATAAGAATATTTTTAGGGGGAGAGGGAGCGTAGCAAGTGTCCCTAACAAAAGGTGTCATTAAAACAATTATCTAATTTGTCGACAAATCGATACTTTTTTAAGACTGTAGATACTTTTTGCATAACTTAGATATAATTATAAGGATATTTGGTGGGGGAAGGGTGTAGTGAGTGCCTCTAGAAAAGAGAGTGTAATGTTTGTAACGGCATAACTACAGCACGAATTGCTATAAAATACTGAACGGATTGCTATCACAGTTGGCACAGATGCTTTTTGCTCTTCAGAGATAATTGTAAGGGTATTTTTATGGGAAGGGAGCGTAGCAAGTGTCCTGAACACGGTTCATAAGATTTTTTAATTAATTTGACGAGAATCGGTACTTTTTGAAGACCATAGATACTTCTTACGCAACTTAGATATGGGTATTCGTGTGGGGTGGGTGTCGTACGTGTCCCTAAAAAGGGGATGTAATGTTTGTAACGCATAACTCCGGAACTACTGAACGGGTTGCTATCAAATTTGGCACAGATACTTATTGCTCTTCAGAGATGATCATTTTCAGGGGGAAGAGTGTGGTAAGTGTCCTTAACATGGGAGGAGGGGGTCAATGACAAAATTTATTTAATTTGAAGAGAATCGAAATTTAGACTAGAAGGGAGGGTTTTTGAAAATCAATTTTAATCTCCCATATTTTTGTAAAACAAGAGTGTGGCAAGAATTTCAAGATCGTGGTAGATAGTATTGTAATTTTAAAAGATCTGGTTCCATTTTTCCGGGGAATTCAAAGAACTAAGACTAAGAACTAAGAACGAGAGAGCGCAGTCGAATTTCATTACCGGTTAACGAACTGTTGAAATAGGAAATTATTGGACACTAGACAACTAAAATAATTAAACCAAATATATGCATTTTCCATCAACGTATATATTTTAGAATTGTGATTCCATAATACTAAATAAAGACTGCAATTATTCAAAGAAAAAACGGAATTTATTCGGAGGCGTTTGGACAAAAGTCTTCATTGTCTGATGGTGACTTCGCCTTGGCTCTCTTGACCAATGATTTGGTTGGTGGCTTCTTTGGTGATGATTTGGCCGGTTTTAGACCGGCTTTGCGAGATTGAATACATTGCTGCAGTCGAATTTATTGGCTTCTTATCCATTAAGCAACGTTTAATAGCATTAATCAGTGCATTAAAGTTCATTTTCCTTGACTTGGGCGATTTGTTTAGAGTCGCCATGGCTAACAGAGCCAGAGAACCAGAGTTTTTACTTATATGACGGATGTATTGAAACCGTCAAGTTGTCCACATGTTGCATATCACCAGAGATGCCAGGTAATACAATAAGTTTCCCAAGTAGCATGTTAAGTTGCTGTTCTGTATTTTTCTACTGATTGTGCAATTTATCAAGTTAGTTTATATCACTATTCTAGTAACTGTTGTGTTATGGAAAAGGCGCAATTTTTCTGTGTTGTGCAACATACTTTCAAGTTCATCCGTTATTACGAACATTTAATCACAACGATTGTGCAACTGATATAAAAACTCATGCGTCGATCACATCAAAAAGGTAGTAATAAAATCAGCGAAAAAACAATTGTGAAACTCGTGAGAACTACTACGTAATGTAAACAAGAAATGGAAAGACATTTACAAAAACATGCAAACTTAATTTCTAATGACTAAGTTTCACATTTGATTTTCAATACAACTGCTCTTAACATAAACATGGATCTTGTTAAATAATTTGCTCATGAAAAATTATAATGCGACATAATGTAGAATTGATCTTTGGTGTTTTTGTAAATGAAAAATCGACAACGAACTGCATTTTTATAGTGAAACATGTTTTCGTACGCCCGAAATTTTCAAGCGCCTTTGAATTAACGTGTTTTAATGATTCTAAACCAATTTCTGTGAAAATAACAGTCTATTATTTTTAATGAGAATCGTCGGAATGGTGTTTAAAATACGTGTATTCAAACATTCTTCAAAATTCTCAGACGATTTTGATCAAACTAAGGTGTAATTAAACCTGAAAAATCTCGAAATGAATTTTTCTTAAATATTTTCCAATATGGCATCGATGGTAACAGTGAGTTGAATAGAAAATGGTTCAGCCAACGTAATGACATATATTATCTAAATAACAGGAAACATTAACATGTTAATATTTCGGAAAGTAATTCTCTACGTTTTGTTTTTTTTTATCAGTTTAAATCTTCTAGTTGAATTAAACAACAATACAATATAATCATTCATCTAAGCGGGCCCGACTTTTGTGATACCCACTGTAGGTATTATTTTGGTAAGTCCGTGTGCTGGAGTTGCAAAAACAAGTTGCACAAGCGGTAATATATAACTGTGGGAGTAACTATAATGAAATTAACTTTTCGTTCAATATCTTTAAAAAGTGATGTCATATCTGCTTTTTTTTCGCGAGATAAAAACCGAATACAAATTATTTGATTGATTTTTGTTTTCATTGCTTATATAACGCTGTATTCCTGCAACTTTTATGATAATAATCTCACATCTGCAAGTTTTGCGTTCAATTCAAACAGATAAATCTTGCACAAATTTTTTGCAAGTTTTGAATTTTATATCAATGTTTTTCTAGAACTGAAGAAAACTGCGCGCACTGATCTAAAAATTCATGAGGCAGCCAAAACAATGCGGACTCAGCAGAAATATATTTTTTAGCAAGGTTATCAATTCGGCTTAGCATTTTTGCCTTGCGGAGAGCATCAATCATTTCAGTAATTTTTCTTCCACAAGAGATTTATATCAATTTCGACGTATATTGTGTCCGGTACAATTATGGCAGCCGTTTGGAAAGTTTTTGATAAGTTGCACAATTGTTATAGTTACTCCCGTTTTACATGACGATATGAAATTTTTTGTGGAGCTTCTAGTGAAACATTAACAAGTTGGTGATTTACTGCACAATTGTTTTAGATGTACTTAAAGTTGTTCTATAGTGATTTTTTCGGTAGTATTGTAAAACTAAACAGTGATAAATTGCACAACTAATTTTAATATATACACAGAAAGAAAGAAATTTACACGACATGTAAATCAATAGTAACGTGTAATAGACATGGGATGAATCGAGATTTTGATTGAAAACCTTCATCGGTGCAAAACTAAATTGGATTGCATTGAATTTTCAATGAATATAACTGTATCTTTCAATTAACACTTTAATTCTATTGAAACCTACAGATTTGTAAAGTAACTTTATGTTTAATTACCTGCTCCAAATATGTGCATGAAAATAGTTGTAAATTCATAAAATATTTTTATCTGTGTATTTCTAAACATATCTAACATAAATAAAATTTCTAAATCAATTGTAAAACATCTTGAAAGTTTAATAAGTTACATTTGCTACTTGGGATAGCGAAAAGATCGCACCAATTTTCAAAAGTCTATAATTTCTGACGAATGTCTGCGAATAATCGACGTTTCAAAAGTCTGTAAAAGTCTTTAGACGAAAAAAGGTTTACATGTTAACTAAGAAATTTGATAAATCACAGACAAATTTGAAGACCGAACACCTTGGAGTGCCGGTACCCGAAATCGATAGACATTTTGAAAATGACGAAAAAACACTTTGGTTGCGACAATTTTGATAGCATCCAGTATTAAATCACGAAATAGATTTACTTCACTTCATAAACATTCAATCCACTCACCTTTTCGAATGTTGCTTTTCAATTTATGACACTATAAAAAAAGTCATAAAAAACTTGTGTTGATTTTCACGCAATTAAAATTTGTTTTAAGCGCAGCAAAAAGTACAAACGTCTGTTTGCATCGGCATTCGGCACAAAAAGAACGTGCTGCTATTACACACACATGACATTTGTCGAAATGTCGCTATCTGTGCCTATGTCCTACCAGCAAAAACAAAACCGAAAATTTGGGTTGTGTTGGCAGCTCTGTGGTTTAAAAATACATTCACCGGCGTAGCTCAGAACGGTGATACCAAACTCAGAACTCACTTTTTAAAATGATGAAAGTTAGATGCTATGGAATCAAAACTGAGAACCATCAACGTCATCATAATTTGATGTCAGCGGTGCTCCATATAGGTGAGTGTGTTTGTTTAGATCAGTTATGAGTTTCATCTTTACCATCATTTTGCGGATTGCATCGTAAATCATGAGGTGAGCTGACAAATAGAAAAAATTAGCCTCATGAGCGAGTTTTTGGTACCCTTGATCTGAAGTAATATCTATTATATGATATCACACAACCAAGCAACATCAGTGCATTGAGGTAAACAGAGTTGGACATTACAAGCATTATAAACGCCAGTTACATTAGAAAATGAACGAACCCATTTTATTGCATTCAAATCGTTGATATTTCAATACAAAACCCAGTTATTTTATATGTGACTTTTGCTCACGAAATAACGCCACCGAACCCACTGTGCAAAATTCTCACACCATCATCATACGAAACAGCAGCGCGCAAGCAGTAACCGTTTATACATTTCAAAAACCAATTACGGCTCGGCAAAGCAAAATTTCAAAATTCTTAGACTACTTAGTTGTGATTCATTTAATTGTGAGAAATTAAGTGGTCTAAATTTTTCGAAATTTTGTCTAGTTTTTGCATAATTGATCAAAAACGTGGCGCGCGCGTCCTGTTGAATTTTACCTTAATTTTTTTTAATCGTTCTTTTTGAATCGAAACCATACAATTTTTTGCTTTAATCCTATTAGTGCCATCCAAATATATAACTCATTTGCTCATTTTTTCTATGCAAACTCGGAAACTCTTTGTGATTGATATAACATCAGATATTAGAAACATTCATCAGCGTTGTGGCTTACCAGAAGGCCCTTAATTTGTGGCTAGTCTAGCCGTATCTGAGATCTCGACATCTTTGTTAACAACACACATACACACACCTTTGCTTAGTAAGTCGAATAGAATGGAAACTTCCAAGATTTAAATGAATTATAGTGCCTTTTTTATATGTATAAAAGAGATAAAATCATTCAATAGCATCCTGGCTGACCAGGAGACCTTTCATTTGCGATTAGTTGAATAAAAATTTGTCCAGCCATCTCTGAGATTTGCCTAGCCATCTTTGAGATTACATGTTACATAGGTTAAACCTTTGAATTTAAAAATCCGAGATCATCGACGAATCATGTCAATAGTTTTCTTTGAAGAGGTGTGCTCTTTCCGAATTTAGATTAACTTTCTTTTTTGCAGGTGGTTTATAGTCTCGGTGATGGAATTGCTGCTATCGGAATCGACTGATATGTTACAAAAAGCTTCAAGATAGGGAAATCAGGGGAATAGCGCTATATCAATATTGAATGATCAATTAAGAATAGGTGGAATGTCATGTAGCTTGCCCGATATCTATTGAATTCGAACTGAAAATGAATGACTACTTAATAGGGTGAATTTCGCGTTATCACCGTGAAAAAATAATGAATAAACGGTGTTCCAAAGTATGAGCAATTGCTATGATTAATTGCTTGATGTTATTTGAACGAAGGTGCAGTGATTGGGTGAGAAGGTAAGTATTACATATGTGGCGTATTGCAGTATATGGGACTAAGCTTATCAATCGATTATTGCTGTCCAAAGATCGACACGCCGAATGTTTAGACATTGCGGAGTCTTGCGTTATACCTGACAGCAATTGATTGAATAAGACGACACAGTGTCTGACTCTGTAGGGTAAGTGATTTATTTAGCGTTAACTTTATCAATAAAATGAGTTTAAATAACATTGATTGGCGAGGCCTCCCCATCTTCAAAACTACTATCCTCGGCATCATTAGAACTCTCAAAATCCGAATAATTTTCAGAACTTTTACGATCATACGAGTCAGTGGATTTACTATTCGAGGTACTACGATAATCATTCGAGTATTTTTTCATAGGATCTATCGTTGCTCCAGCAGATGTTGAAACCGAGACATGATTCGTGGATTTGCTTGCATCAACTCCCAGATCCACTGGCGAGTCCGACATGGGACCTCCATTATTTGCACGTCTCCATTTAGCACGGCGGTTTTGGAACCATGTTTTGACCTGTGGGCGGAACAAAAACACTTTAAAGTGTTCTTTGATAACTTTCATATGTAATGGTTACCTGTCTATCACTTAGTTTTAATTGTAGTGCAAGATGCCTTCGATCTTCCGGTGATAAATATTTATGGTTGGAAAATCTTCGTTCAAGGCTCTGTGTTTGCTGAGGTGTAAAACGCACTTGTCCTCCTTTGCGTTTAGAGCCACATGGTGGTAGTATGTAGCTATAATGAGGAGGGTAGAATGGAAACAAGCGTGGAGAAGCTGCAATCATAGATCAAAATAAATTTATATTTCTTATTCAAATCAATTATATAATTGATAGTATTATAGTACAAAAAACCTATTCCTAATTCACCTAGTGGTGTGATAACGAAGCTTCCTTCATCGAAACAGTTTCATTAAAATATTGTTAAAATTGGATCAATAATCGGAGAAAAATCTGTTTTAATCCACCTAGAGATGTAATAATACCTTTCTCATGTCAATCATACTATCATATATAATACTGTGGTATTCTTCAACATAATTTTCTTCGATGTTTGAAAGAATAACCGAAATCGGTTCGTTTGACCGTCTACTGATAAAATCTATCAATTGTAGTAGTTTTGAGGCCGATTTATAATATGTTTTACGTTTTTTTGCCCTTATAAGTGATGGTATAAAATTTTTAGCACACTTTAGCTGGAACCGGAAGTCGAATCCGGATGAAATTCATGCATTCCATATGGGTCCAGAGGACTGTCATTTGAATGTAAGTTTTGTGAAAATTGGTCAAACCATCGCTGAGAAAAGTAAGTGAGATTCATTTGGGAAAATTTGATCACTATTCTCGGTACTTCCGGAATCGGAAACCGGGAACCAGAATAACCAGAATTGGTTTGTTTAGCCATCTACTGATAATGGCAACCGATTGAAGTAGTCTTGAGGCAAATTCTGTCAGCATGGAGCGAATTCAATTTTGAGTTCAGCAATGCCATCGCATTGCTTCTATGTACGAGATTCTATGGGGACTTGCCTGAGGGCGCCATGCTAGCAAAAAAAATGTTGCCAATGATTTGTTAGGGAAATGTGAGAGCTGGATATCTTATTAACAAGATGTCTTTGCTTGAGGCCAGTTTAGAAATTGGTTTTCGTTTTTTGTTTCGCTACTCTAAGCAACGTTGCCAGGTATACCGATTTATCGGTATTTATACAGATATTTGACATCTATACCGCAATACAGATACACGGGAAAAATTCCGATTCAAGAAATGAGCAAAATGAGTCATGATTTGTGGAAAATAGTATATTTTCATGTTATGATAATACACCATGGTTAAAAGTTCTCGGATCATGATCCATTTGAACTGATTTCGTTGAAATTTAACGTAACGCATTTGACGTTGTTGGGTATATCTTCAGGCGTGTTTCTGTTTATGATGTCAATTTTCAATTCATTATCTTTATGTTGTCAATTCTCTGTCAGCCGGTGGGTAAACCAACACAATTATAAAATGAATATGCCTCAGGATCAAGTAAAAATTTTCAGTAGTTCATTCTTCTCAATGTCTGCTTTTTGTCTTACCATCAATCTATTAAACAATCCATCGCGTCACTTGAGGCAGAGGGTTCAAAGTGATATTTGGATAGAAAATTGGAGTTACGAGTTTTAAAAGAAATACATTCCTCGAGTAACGCTTTTTCGGACCATGATTAATTTTCATGGGAGAAGACTTTTTGCTCATGGTTCCATTCATTTGAACATAAGTTTGTAAAAATTGGTCACGCCATTTCTGAGAAAAAAGAGCAAGTAAATTAAACTTTTATTTTTTATGCTAATCACCCTATAATTCCGGAACCGGAAGTCGGACCAAAATGAAATTTATCAGTTTCGCAAAGGCCCATAAGATCATTTATTTGAATCGAAGTTTGTGGAATTTGGCTGCGCCGTCTCTGAGAAAAGTTAGTACACTTATTTTCATTTTTCTGCGCATTTTACCCCATAATTTTAAAACTGGAAGTCAAATCCAAAAAAAATGAGTATGCGACCTAAAGAGCTTTTATTTGAATCTAAGCTTGTTAAAATCTGCCCGGGTTGGTGGTTCAATGTATAGGGCGCTGGTCTTACAAGCCAGTTGTCGTATGTTCGAGCCCCGACCTGGAAGGATTCATAGTGTCAGTAGGATCCATAGTACTAGCCATGCAATGATTCTGTACACTAAGAATCGGCTGCGAAGTCCGTTGAAACAGAAAGGCCAAATTCCACAAAAGGAATGTAATGCCAGGACTTTGCTTTTGACTTTGTTAAAATCTGTTCACCACCTTCGTTGGTGCATTCATTTTCAATATTTTTTGCACATTTTACCCCATAATTTCGGAACCGGAAGTCGGATCCAAATAATAGTCAGGAATTTTGTATGAGACCACAAGACTTTTCATTTGAATCTAAGTTTGTGAAAATCGGTATATGGTAAATGACACTCGGCCCTCCGGGCCTCGGTTTAAAAGTCGGTTTTACAGTGATTGCATAAAGAGTGTGAGATCAAAAAGAAAACTCATTTTGATGTTGTGATCCCGAGCAGAGTGTGAGATCAAAAAGAAAACTCATTTTGATGTTGTGATGTTCGCATTTATCGATTACTCAATTTGCTGTTGTTTTGGTCGTTTTAAGTAGCAAAAAATCAAAATCGATAGCAAAAAGATATCCCGATGATAGCAAAAAGAAAACTATTTTTGATAACAGCGAATATAAGATATATGTTGATAGCAAAACTAGTTTTCAATTTGAAGTTATTATTAAACAACGAAAACAAAACAGGAATGCATAATCAGTTATTGATTTGCTTTAAAAAGACATTACTGAAAACAAACAAATCGCGAGCATAAGCTAAAAATAGATTGGGCAAAAGACCCGGGATAGTATACCTTTAGGCGATATTACTTGCAACAATAAAAAAGTGTCAAAAGCACCAACACCTCCACAGAAAGAGACTTAGGTTTCGAACCTAGGTGATTTGGATTCCGAACTCTCTGCGAATGGTATGGACATGGAGAATTTTCGATCATATGACAAGCAGTGTTGATTCGCAAAGCTGTATACAGGTAGTTTTAGCCGATGTACACTCGTTTCGTCGCATCCGTCTCGCAACCATCGTGAATGGAAGTGCGGCTATTTGATAGGTATGATAATGTGCTCTTTGTCTTTCTCGTATCCAGAAACTGTAGCATGTGAACATCATAATGTCAAATTGAGTTATTTATTTGATCTCACTCTACTCGAGTATGTAATCACTTTGAAATACGAATTTCTAGGCTCAGAAGAGCGAGCGCTTTAGAGTGAAGTCTTTTACAGCAAAGGCTTACTGGAGACGTGAATTAGGAATCTGACAATAAGCAATCCCAGATCATATGTTATTCCGATTCCAAGAAAATATCTTACTTATTTCGACTAAGTAGGACAATAAACCAGTATCTCACTTCTGCCCACAGACAGCATCACACTGATTTAGCAAATTTTTAATTCTGGTGTAGACTTAAATTCGGGATCATTCGATGAAGATTAATTTCGGAGCGAACATTAAGCAATTCATTTGCTTGCTTCAGATAAAATGGATTAAACATAGATAGTTCATGAAAATCTGATTATTTAGAAAATAGGGTTTTCAAACTAGTTTTCTAAGTTTTTCAAATATTAATGCAAAATCGCTGTACTATATGAAGCTAGTTTGCTAAAATATGATCTAGCTCAGAACCTGAAATCTTCATAGAAGACATATTACGCTATATCTCTGAAACATGATGATTTATAACGTCGTAGATTGGAGTTAATAAAATTTTTTCATTTGTTGGCTTTAAAATGCAATCAAATATTCAAACTTTTTAGAGATGGTCCTTGGGATATTTTTAAAGGGTTGGAACAAAAAGAAGCGAGGGGGGGGGGGATTTGTGTGGTTATGAAAAAAATGATATAATTTGACGAGAATCGAAACGTTTTGAAGATCATAGAAACATTTTGCATACCTTAGAAATGACGAGGGGTGGATGTAGCAAGTGCCTTTAAAACGGGGGGTGTAATGTTAGTAACAGCATAACTCCGAAACTACTGAACGGATTGCCACCAAATTTGGCACAGATACTTCTTGCTCTTCAGAGATGGTCATAAGTGTATTTTTGTGGGGAAGGAGGCCTAGGGTCTTTAACAGGAGATCAAACTCAAACATTCAATGGATGAATTTTATATATGATCGAACATAACTCCAAAACAACTCAATAGATTATTAACTTCCTTGGCACAAGTAATTCTTGCTGTTCATAGGTTCTTATAAGAGATATTTTAATGAAGAGGGGGTGGGAGAGGTGGTGGTTGCAGTAAGTGTTTGCTAACAGGGGGAATTTGAGGCAAAATGTTTCGAGTTTTACGAAATCGAAATTTCTCGACAGGCACCGATATTTTTTACAACTAAGAGATGATCGTAAGGATATTTATAGGCGTGAAAAAAAATCAAGTGTCTATTGAAGAAGCTCAATTGTTTGTAAATATCGGAATAATTCCATAAAAACTCAGTAAATTATCACCAAACTTGGCAGAGGTACTTTTTGCAATTCAGAGGCGGTAATAAAACTATTTTTTCTTGTTGAGATCAGATATTCATTGCACAGGTGAACAAAATGTTGGAGTTTGTAGCAAGTGTCTCTAAAATGAGGTTTATTGTTAAATTTATGTTATTTGTCGACAAACTTGGGAAGCCGGAGGATATAGACTATGAGAAAAGAGTCTGGAAAATCAATTTTTAGACCCCTCTCTTTTTTTGACGAGCACAGATACTGTTTACACCAGTGCCGTAGTTGTTCAAATTTAATGGGTTAGTCGTTGACTTTGTTGATGGGGCGCCTGGATTTCCGTGGTACAGGGGCGCATTGCAATTGACTGAAGTTAGATTTTTTAACGGGGTTTGCTGTTTCTTCATCTTCGTATTTTTGTATACAACAGTTATATAGTTCTATGATCAGACTTATTTGTTGCGAGCGAGGCGCCGTATTTTCCTCAACAACTCATTTTTAACTCTTTTGTAAGTTTTCTGAAGCTCTACAATTGCCACACAAATCAACCATGAAGACTCATTTGCAACAGACATAAGTGTTATCATAATCTGAACGTTAATGTTTCTAAGTACCCAGGTGTTGAGATTTCCACTTTCTGTATTTATTATTCTTTCAAATAATAGTTCCGATTGCGTGATTTTGAGATAGAGTTCAAAATCTACTTCTTCAAAACTGCACAGAAAGAAATTATGAATTTTACAGGTGACATAATTCTTACTAATTTACAGCCAAGCAGATATGTGCTTCTGTGGCTCAGTCGACTATCTGGTGTGCTTTGTGATCTAATGTTTCCGTCTATCATCAAAAACCATTTGAAATTGCATATTGCACCAAATGCATGATACTTGAGAATATTAGATCATGCCTAACGTGCAACCTAAACTGATGTAGAACTCATCGATAATGTAAAAGACCCCGTGTGTAGTGGAGGATGTACTGAAACCAAATTTATGTTACATTTAATGGAAAATTGTGTCTAATGCAGATTTCCGTTTTCACTGTTTTTGTAAGCATTAAGATTCCATTTTATTAACACAGAAAAAAATTGTAAATTTTACAGGTGACACAATTCTACACACGATACGATTCATAACAACCTAATATGTCAATTGACGCAATATTCCACTCGAGCAGAATTTTACTAGCTCCTAATGTAATTTGCACTTGGCTACCAAGTGACGCTGTATGCGTTTAGAGGTATCAATTATTCACTAAGCAGATATGTGCTTCTGTGGCCCAGTCGATTAACTGGAGCGCTTTGAGATCTGATGCTTCTTTTGTTCAAGTCTCGCGCAGTTGCTATCGATATTTTGTATTTTATTTCATTCGTTTTCAAGCCATGTAATTTTCATATCACACAATTCTACATGTTCTTGCATATAAATTAGTTTAAAACATGACGCTCCATTTATGTGCATCTTATAAGATGTAAAATCACAAGATTTTTTTGAACTGAGAAATTTTCAGATATTTTTACTGTATAAATTGTCAAATGACGCAAAAATTGACGTAATTTGAACTTGGTTAGCAAGTGGGACTATATAAATTTGTATGAACCATTTACTCATCAGCGGCTTGGGTGACTCAGTCAACTAACGGACATACTTTGCCATTTAATGATTCTTGGTTGAAGTTACCATTCTTTGCTCTATGAGTTTTTATTTTTTGTTCATATCGTTGAATTTCATGCCATATAATTTTCAACACTCACAACATTACATGTTTTTCACGTAAGTTTGCGTGAAGCATCAAATAGTGCATGTTTTGATAATTCTGTGAAAACTTATTTCAATCTTAGTTTGTTTAAAATTGTAGATTGAAGACGGCATTCATTCCTAGCAGCTGTCCCGGATTGTTCTTCACTGTATCAAGCATATGTTTCAATTCCACGGTTCATGGCCCAAAATCTTTTTATAAGGAATTACAACTGGCATATTTCCGCGCTTGACAAGTTGTTATTAATAATATATATTTTAAAATTCATAAAATCCAAGATGACGGCTTTTGGTTTGTGGATATTCTATCAACTCGCTATACAATTAGTGTTTTTGAAACAGGTTTGACAGGTAAGTTATTGTAATTAATGTCATATTATTCTCATGTGGTCTGCCGTAAAATTTTACTGTTACAATTATGCAAGTGACGCATTGAAAGTTTGCAAATCAACTAGTACGTGTGATTGTCGATATTCAGATATGTAGAAAAAGCATGTCAGTTTTATTCGTATTTACGTCATCCAGTTATGTCTGACATTACTCACCAGTTTTTTCTGCTAAAAATAAAAGACACTATTCTGGCTTACTGGCTTTCCCCTAACGGAGACGATGGTTTTGAAAGAATGGGGGATATATAAGTTGGAAAGAATTGGCCAATCAATGCAGAAGCGAAACTGTGGAGGCACTTTTGTTGCACTAATAAGTGACGAAAGAAGCTTTGTTATTATGTAAACAACCGTTCGTGGGCATACGATTTTTAGACGAGGAACGATAAGATATTTCCCTTGAAAAAGACCTTAACCAGTGGTCGAAACGTCGGGCAGTATATAACAGCCGTTCTTATTTAACAGACCGCTAAAGCCGAAACCATAATTAATGCATATTTAATACTGTAGTATTCTTCAAAATAATTTTCTTCGATTCTTGAAAGAATAACCGAAATCGGTTTGTTTGACCGTCTACTGATAAAAACTATCAATTGGAGAAAATTTGAGGTGGAATTAGAAAATTTTCGCCCTTTTTTCAGTGATGGTATAAAATTTTTAACCCACTTTACCCTATATTTCCGGATCCGGAAGTTTTCTTGGTTAGGATATTTATCAGAAAAAAAAGAATAAAGAACGCAACATCTGTTTCAACGAATTGTATTTAGCCATGAACTAACAAGACCTGCAAATTGATTTTGCGTATTTTTGCACTGTCACTTTCAAATAAAATATTCGTGGAAATTGAAATATTTAACACTTATCACCCTATTATCCCGGAATCCGTTGTAAGATTCAGATGAAATTCAATTGAAATTTCAGTTAAACTGTTATAATACTTTTCGTTTGAATTGAAATTTATGCAAATTAGCCAAGCAATTATTGTGAAAAATTTGTCAAATATTTTGACACACACCTACACGAACATTTTGCCATCTAGACTAATTCAAATGATATAGGGCAGTTGAACCAATAGTCGTCTCATTAGTCAGGACATCACAGTATTTATCCGATTACTCGGTCTTCAGCACACATATGATGCATTCGGAGCCAATATCTTCGCCGAAGCAGCCCTAACAATCAAAATTAGTGTGAAAATGAACTATACTTCTGTTATGAAAATGATGACTTGCGCCCTCAGTTGGATCATTTGATGTACCCTGGAATCATTCCTAAAGCGTCCTTCCAAATTATCTTTACAAGATGTTATTTATTTAGCGTGAAAACAAATAAAAAATTGGGCTCCCACTAGGATTATTTAATGTATTTAAAAATACTTTCATCCTTCACTCCTTCATTTCCCTATCGTGATTCTGCGCCTTGGAATAATTCCTGAGGTGCCCTTCGAAATTATCTTTACAAGATGTTATGTATTAAGCTTGAAAATAAGTAATAAGTTGCGCCCTCAGTTGGATCAATTAATATTTTCAAAAATACTTTCATTCTGCGCCCTGTAATCTATTGTATAGGTCGCCCTTTTCCCTTTTCCTGCGCCCTGGAACTATTACTAAGGCAATCTTCCAAATTATCCTTCGATATGTTATTTTTTAGCTTGAAAATAAGTAATAATTTGTGCCCCCTTCTTACGATTATTTAATTTATTTAAACTACTTTCATCCTGCGCCCTGGAATTAATTATATGGGCGCCTTTTTCAATTCTGTTACCGTGATTTTGTGCCCTAGAATCATTCCTAGTGCGCCCTTCCAAATTGTCCTTACAAGATGTTATTTATTAACCTTGAAAAGAAATAAAATCTTTCGCCCTCACTGGGATCATTTTATGTATTCAAAAATACTCTCATTATGCGCCCTGAAATCTATTTCCATTTTCCTCCCGTGATTCTGTGCCTTGGAACTATTCCTAAGGCGCCCATCCAAATTATCCTTACAAGATTTTTTTTAGCTGGAAAATAAGTTATAATTTGCGCCCTCACTACAATTATTTAATGTATTCAAAATACTTTCATCCTGCGCCCTGGAATTAATGATATGGGCTCCCTTTTCAAATCTCTTACCGTGATTCTGCGCCCTAGAATATTTCCTATTGCGCCCTTCCAAATTATCATTAGAAGATGTTATTTATTTGGATTGAAAATAAATAATTATTTGCGCCATTAGAAGTATATTTTACTATAATCAAGATTACTTTCATCCTGCGCCCTGAAAAAATTTCTGTGGGAGCCTTTTATCAATTCTCCTACCGTGAGTCTGCGCCCTGGAATCATTCCCAAAACGCCCTTCCAAATTATCAATACAAGATGTTATTTCTTTAGATTGAAAATAAATATTGATTTGCGCCCTCAGAAGGATATTTTACTATAATCAAGATTACTGTCATCCTGTGCCCTGGGAGCAATTTTGTGGGCGCATTTTCAAATTCTCCTACCGTGAGTCTGCGCCCTGGAATCATTTCAAAGGTGCCCTTCCAAATGATCCATACAAAATGTTATTTATTTAGATTGCAAATAAATATTGATTTGCGCCCTCAGAAGGATATTTTACTATAATCAAGATTACTTTCATCCTGCGCCCTGGAAGCAATTATGTGGGCGCCTTTTCCAATTCTCCTACCGTGAATCTGCGCTTTGGAATCATTTCCAAGGCGCCCTTCCAAATTATCCATACAAGATGTTATTTATTTAGATTGAAAATAAATAATGATTTGCGCCCTCAGTAGGATATTTTACTATAATCAAGATTACTTTCATCCTGCGCCCTGAGAGAAATTATGTGGGAGCCTTTTATCAATTCTCCTACCGTGAGTCTGCGCCCTGAAATCATTTCCAAGGCGCCCTTCCAAATTATCCATACAAGATGTTATTTATTTAGATTAAAAATAAAAAATGATTTGCGCCCTCAGAAGAATATTTCACTATAATCAAGATTACTTTCACCCTGCGCCCTGGGAGCAATCACCTTTTTCAATTGTATTATTATTTCTTTTGCACCCTTCAGGTTACTTGAATCAGTCATTACAAAATTTTCAAAAAAAAATTTTTCGGTTGCAGTTTCAAGAGCTGGTTAGTCACTGACTAACTGTGACTAACCGCAACTACAGCACTGGTTTACACTACTCAGAGGGCAGAGAGCTGTTGCAAATTGTTCAAAAATGTTCACAAGAGGCAGGGGGAATAAATAGTCTTAACCAAGGGAGGTAAAATTGATCTGAATTGACGAAGAAATCGTAAAATTAATGTGCATTTTTTTCATGTAAAATGAGAAAACAGTCGAAACGAGTTGATGAAAATAAGTTTACGATAACATTTGAATTAACTGAATCGTTATTCTATAGAACGAAAGTATTTTTTAACGTAGTTATGAATAGCCTTTCGTTATCAAATAATTATTATCGCAGTCTTGAGCGATTACGTGGAAATAGGTTGTGTTTCACTAAGCTCTGAGTATTTCAATGGTCAAAACAATTTCTAAAATTGTTTTTGCGGGCTTGTATTCACGAAACATTTCCGAGCAACGCCGGATAATTCAGCTAGTATGATAGAAAGAAGAGCGTATTATTCAAAGGGCTTGTTAGTTGATGCACGAAAAAACAATCACTTTGGCAATATCGGTACTCGAATTCTGAACCACAGACAATAACGGTCAAAACAACAACCGAAAATAATAGTCAGAACATTTAACATCTTTTTTTTTAACTAAACGCGAAAACTGTTAGAGAATCTGATATTTAACGCTTCCCACCAGAAGGAAACCGTTGACGTCAAATGTATTTTTCATATCAAGTTACTGACGAAGGTCTTTCTGTGATCAGCGAGATGAGAATCCCCTTTTGGCCGGATCTGGTGAAGGCCCAGCAGGCCCGTGCGCAGGAATCATCCATGGGGGGGGTTTCAAGGGGAGAGGGGGGTGTCCAAAAATGTAAAACGAATTCTGACAGAATCGTGCGCGGGGGGGGGGGGGGGGTTGGGGTTTCAGATTATGTCAGTCTATAAATTGATAAAAAATTGATAAAAAAATATGAATTGTCAAGTTATTTGCACTTTAATATAATAAGTACTCCATTGTTCATGAAACTAAATTTTAAAAAAGTTTGTACTTATGATCGTCAACCTATCCATTGTCCTCCAGATATGTGGTTCTACAACAATAATCTCGCAAGTAAAAATATAGACGATTATTGGTGTAAAAGCTGCAAAAGTGTTGACAAAAATCTTTTCCTTGATCTCGGTATGGTTCCGGACAACTGCTACAGGAACCATTTTTGTAAAACGCAACATAGAATTAAAGTAATAATTGTTTCATTAAAAGTTATTTTTGCATTTTTGTATCGCCTAATGGAATTAGTCCTATTTTGATGCAGTTATTAAGTTGTTGCTTTTGAATAATCATTTTTGGAGTTTCCCAAAATTTTTGCCACCCAAGTTTTTTTCCAAAAGTAACTGCAAAAGAATAACATAATGTTATATCAATTGAAAAATTGATGAGCTGAGATCAAATTAAGATTTCAATGTGATGTCGCTATCATAATAAGATTTCGATTTGCTCTCGTTTTAATGTTTGACTTTGCTCGGGTAACCTTTCTATATATTTTTTCGGTTTTCAACGATATCAAACTAACTAGAGATTGTGAGAGGAGAAAGAATATGAAATTATAGAGCCATAGTAATCAAGGAAGAGCAAGGATGTGAAGATAAAGTGCGGAAAAGTGTGACGTGACAAGGGTCATTTAAGTAAGCAGAAAGCTTCTCGTATCTAAATTTTTACCTTCTACCAGAGGAGTTGAACTAAGGCATCTTAGCGATCATCCGAGAATCAGAGCTAGAAATTTCATCCACTCATACTTTGAAGTTGATCAATGACTTTATAGTTGCTATTAAATGAGCCAAACGGATTAGAAATCACCACAAAAAGTTAGCGTATAGAAAAAAATTACGCGTTTTGTCGCTTATCATTATATCTCACGAACCAGATATATAAACGATTTTAAACTATCCTAAGTTTCTTGATATTGGTTTTGCCGTCTCCGAGAAATTGAATTGTATTGATTTAGCCCTCTTCGAGAAAATTGAGCGTCAAAAATCGTCACGGTCTGGTGTATGGTTTGCGTAGAAGAAGCGTGGGCACGCAAAATCAGCAAAATAAAAGAATTTATCGTTGAATTTTCGGTTTTCATTGCAAATTTTCCATAGCAAGGTCAGATCTACTCTCTATTAATTGAAGTTCCCAGAAGTGTTCGCTCACCATCACGCGCCAGTGATCACTTGGGTGTTTTTAGGCGAGAGCACGTGAGAGCGATTCGTGCGAAGAGAATGTTATTCAACACAAGCACGCACTCAAAGTCTGTCTGTCTGGACACTTTCCTATCTGTGTGGAGCGGAGCAAATGTATCCGCAGTGTACAATTGAAACCTACGCCCTGGTGTATCACTCTAGTAAAATGTTAGCATTACCAATTCAGCAGTAAAAAATTTTATTAAAAGATGCACACACGTGCATACAAACAGACATTTTCCGATATCGTCGAGCTGAGTCGAATGATATATATCATTTTACTATTTTTTTTCGCATAGATAGCACATTTTTATTTACGTCTTTGGCATCATGTTAAGTATGAAAAAAAACTATGTTCATTCAAAGAACAACGGAAAAGTTGGATAAATATCATGGAGCTAGTGCACATTAAGATTACACCGTTAAATATTGGTATCGAAAGATTCGTGATAGCCGAAATTTCACTGCTGATGATACCCGCAGGGCTGGCTCGAGTATAAGAGATGACTACTGGAACAGAGATGAATGAGGGTACTGTCGCCATATACGATATGAGTAAATGAACATAAATAGAGAATCGCTTGCTCTGAGCGGAATATGAATGAGGAGTGTTGCAATTTACCCTTGATTTGCTAGCACTCCACGATGGATTTGTTTTCCTATTAGATCACGGTTAACTGTTTGACTATTATATCAAAGATTTGGCAAGCAGAAAGGAATATTTGATGTTCCAATTTGTATCAATTATCCGCCCAGTCGCAGTTAGTTTGTCTCTAACTTGCGACTGGACCGAGTATTTATTTTGCCCATGGCGCGATAAAATTCAATTTGCGACTATGGTATTGCACCTACTATTTGCCCATTCATCTGTCGTTCTTTTAGCGGCAAACGGTTGATTAAGCGCCCTAGGAAAAAAAATTTCATTCTGATATGAGCCTGCCGCAAATAAATCCGAAATCACTGCTATAGATAGAGGAAAGATAGTCACCAATGCGATACACGTAGCTAATCGTTATCAATTCCGAATGAACATTGATTTTGGAATTAGACAAATCCAACGGTGAACCTTCATTGCAATGTGTGCTGCTACTTTTTAGCATATTTGTGTATTTGCACAAGAGATAAAAATTGTGGAAACGATTTGGAAACTGTTCTTTCGGTGTCATATATTATCATCTATCGCTTCGAGTGCGAAAAGATTACTGAGTTGTCTAATCCCCACAAAAAATTTTTTTTAAATAATTTAATTGAAACGTAATGTGGACACTTGCACACAAAGTGCTACTTTTTGGCTAGCTATCTAGTTGAAATCAATTAAAACGATGACTACAAATTACGATGGTGTGTGAGTTGAGCACCCATCATTGCGGAAGCTTTGCTTATCGCTTTGCTTTGCGACTGTCAGTAAAATAAGCCACCGGTAGGTTACCTATGATATGAGCACACTGCTTTGTCTGTTTTCCACCTTTCAAATCATCGTTGATTTGAAGACGACATCGATAATTGATTACTGATCACCCTTTTGGTAGGTACACCGTGCAGACATTTCTGTCAGTTGGAGCTCAGCCGGTGCCCTTTGGATGATATCGAAGAAAACTGTATTTTTTTATTGCTACGTGGTATCACAAATGTGAATGTTATATTTTCCCCACATTCGTGCATGATATTTTATACCCACAGTACACACTGATTTCGGTGAGGGATTAAACCATAAACACCCGATGGGATCATTGTGGCGCCATCAACGATAGTCCACGTAGTCTTGTGACTAGCTGGTTAAGCTCCCTTCGTGTGTTCATGTAGTAATTTACTTTATTGCAACATATTTGATCGAGGAACACCTTCGAGATTTATCAATCTGTTTACCCCTCTTAGTTGTGTAGAGCTTGATATCTGAGTGTCATTGCATGTACCATTGTTCAGCTGACTTTGAATTGATGTTTGACGACGGAGATATAAATCTCTATTTATTAAATATTTTTTGACGGAATGAGACCGGCGCCACGATATGTTTGATTGATAAACTTTAGCTTGACGCTTAGCAAGCCTTACAAATAGCTTGCGCCTCTTTTAAAAATATCTTGTCAACAGATTATATTATCCATACGTTTTTTTTGTTATTTGTTTTTGTTATCATTATTATTGATTGGATCCCATGTTTTGATCCCGATGTGAATTGGAAGAATAACGAACGTCGAATTAAACTTTTTGTGTTCTTTGCTAATGAATTCCATCAGTTCAAAGCATTACCAATTAATGCGAGTAGACCTACAGTAGATCCGAATTTGCTTATCAGAGGGTGTGTTTATATTATTGTTGTTAAGAAGATCAAAATGGGTGTTGCAGCCCTGGTTGGCGGATCAATGCATAGGGCACTGGTCCTGACTAGGAAGAATTCTTAGGCTATGAACCATTTCGCGGTTACTCTTTTCTTTAACTCTTGGTTAAACTCTGACACTCGAGTGGTTTTTTTTTCCTTTTTTGACAGTGGCTCAGACCTATTGATCCATAAAGCCCGGTCTTGTGAATTGTGTTGCCAAATTAATCGAACTTCTTAACGCGTCTATTTTGCTACCATAATTTGCTTCATGGCCCAGTTGTGACCGACCATGACTCGTCTATACTAATGTAATAACCTTCTCAATCATTCCTACCTATTATCGCCAGATAATGCACTATCGACATGCAATCTTCTGTTTTCTTTTCTCTCAGTATTTCGTTCAAGGGTACTTTGTCTTGAAGTGTTCTGAAATTAATTCGAACATTAAGATATTCTGGACAATCATATAAGATGTGGTGAAGATCCTCTGGAGTGTGGCATGTATCACGATTTCTTGAAACTATCAGATTCCATTTTGCTAGTCTATCTTTTGTAATAGTATGCCCTGATCTAATTCTGGATAGGATTATAACGTCGAGTGTTTGAATGTTCATTGATTTGCACCAAGGTGTCGACGTGACTGTTTTTAAATGTTCATAGTGAAAAACTCCCTTTTCAGTTGAGATCTCACTATAATTTTCTTGCCATTGCTGCCAGATATCTTGTTTGAAGATATTTATTAAGTCATCTTTACTAAACTTCCGGACTCACGCAGGCCCTCGGTCCAGTTGAACACATGGAAACTTTCATACTGGAATGGTCCGGTCGATGGAGTAAAATTGTAATTAAATAACTTTTCTCGCAAATATTTACACTACTTACACTTCGAGAGCCACTGCTCGCCATTTTCAAAATCGAGTTTTTCACACTGGAAATTCACGTAGATTGTTTGACGTTTGGTCAATTCACGTAAACCTTATGTGATGGCTATATTCATTTTAGGGGATGTTCGTATAACATTCATTTTCGTCACGTAAAATGATTAAATTGACATTTGAAACCATTCTACGTGATTTTTCAAGTGAATCGAACGTGAATTTTTATTTGAGTGTAGGATCTCAGCGCTCAACTTAAACTATCAACACCATTTAAAGATTTTTAGATCAATTTGTGATTCGTCGATTGATTACAAAACTCTCATCTCGTTACTACTACCATAGAGAGCTCAGACGAACGAAATTATTTTATTCTTTCCTTTTTTTTGGAAAATCTGTATGAATCTGTATTAAGTTTTAAAAACCTGTACAAAATCTGTATGCTGTATGAAATCTGTATGTGCATGTAAAAATCTGTATAATACAGATAAATCTGTATAAATGGCATCTCTGGTTCAAAGCATTACCAATGAATGCGAGTAGACCTACAGTAGATCCGAATATGCTTATCAGAGGGTGTGTTTATATTATTGTTGTTAAGAAGGTCAAAATGGGTGTTGCAGCCCTGGTTGGCGGATCAATGCATAGGGCACTGGTCCTGACTAAGAAGAATTCTTAGGCTGTGAACCATTTCGCGGTTACTCTTTTCTTTTACTCTTGGTTAAACTCTGACACTCGAGTGGTTTTTTTTTCCTTTTTTGACAGTGGCTCAGACCTATTGATCCATAAAGCCCGGTCTTGTGAATTGTGTTGCCAAATTAATCGAACTTATTAACGCGTCTATTTTGCTACCATAATTTGCTTCATGGCCCAGTTGTGACCGACCATGACTCGTCTATACTAATGTAATAACCTTCTCAATCATTCCTACCTATCATCGCCAGATAATGCACTATCGACATGCAATCTTCTGTTTTCTTTTCTCTCAGTATTTCGTTCAAGGGTACTTTGTCTTGAAGTGTTCTGAAATTAATTCGAACATTAAGATATTCTGGACAATCATATAAGATGTGGTGAAGATCCTCTGGAGTGTGGCATGTATCACGATTTCTTGAAACTATCAAATTCCATTTTGCTAGTCTATCTTTTGTAATAGTATGCCCTGATCTAATTCTGGATAGGATTATAACGTCGAGTGTTTGAATGTTCATTGATTTGCACCAAGGTGTCGACGTGACTGTTTTTAAATGTTCATAGTGAAAAACTCCCTTTTCAGTTGAGATCTCACTATAATTTTCTTGCCATTGCTGCCAGATATCTTGTTTGAAGATATTTATTAAGTCATCTTTACTATAACTTATATTTTCTATATTCTCACTAGTTGTTCCGTTTTTTGCTGCGGTATCTGCCTTTTCATTACCTACTATGTTAATATGGCCTGGTATCCATTGGATTTTTACTTTTTTTTATATTCGAATGTAATATTTGATTAATTACTTTTATAACCATCGGGTGGTCTGAATTTGTCGCGTTCATTAGCATTGTACATGCCACTTGGCTATCCGTAAATATGACTACTTCCTTTATTCCTAACATTTTGATATGTTCGATTGCATTAGATATCGCTACTATTTCTGCGCTTGTTATTGTGAACCCCCATTTTAGTCTACCATTTTGTTCATTATTTTTTTGTGTGTCATAATAGCCGTACCCTACTTCTGAATTTATTATTGATCCATCTGTGTATATCTGATATTTTGTTTTGTATTTTTGGTCGATCATTTTTAGTACTATCGATCTCTGTGTTGATGCTGCCTGATTTTTACGATTCAAATCTTTGATTTTGTTAATCACTCGTATCCTGTCACTAATAGTCGTTCTATCAATTAGATCTATTTTTTTAGTCATCTGGAAGAAGTAAAAATTGTTAATTGATGCGATTTTTTCAAGATATGTCGTATGTTTGGGTAAGTGGTTTAGGATCATCATGGTGGTAAGATTTGTGATTATTGGATTATTGTTGTAATATAGAATTTTTGTAAATTCTTTTAAAGCTAATTGTTCAGCTCTAAGTTTCAACGGTAGCGCCCCTGCCTCAAATAGTACTACGTGATTGGGAGTCGAGCGCAGCAGTCTAAGTGAAATTCTAAGTACCGGGAGGTTTATTGATTCTAATTTCCTTAAGTTCGTATTAGATGCTGCCGCTGTTATCGCAATTGCATAATCTAGGTGTGGTCGTATTATTGCTTTCGTTAATTGAAGCATTTGTAAAGGATGTGCTCCACTTCGTTTTTTGCTAACCATTTTGAGTAAATTGATTTTAGATTTTGCTTTTGTTACTGTTTTATCTATATGCATTTTATATAACATCTTTTGGTCTATTTATACCCCTAATATTTTGTGGTATTCTTTTATCGGAATTCGATTATTGTTGATTCGTATGTTTATATCTGGATTGAATTTATTCGTGAATACTATTGAAGCTGACTTATCAGCGTTAATTGTCATGCCCAAAGTGTCGGTGATTTTTTTATACGCGTCAAGAACTTATTCATTCTGTTACTAGTTATACCCGTATTGGGTCCTACAACTATTGCTGTAAAGTCGTCTTCGAACTGTATTAAAACTTCGTCATCTTCATCTATTACTGCTCTATGTATTATTATAGTGTAACAGATCGGCTGAAAAGTTCGTATCGTTTCTATGAGAGGGCGCCACTAGAATTAAATCCATACCATTTTCAGTTAGTACCAACCTTCAAAAGATACGTGTATAAATTTGACAGCTGTCTGATTATTAGTTTGTGAGATATTGCATTTTGAGTGAAGCTACTTTTGTTATTGTGAAAAAAATGGAAAAAAAGGAATTTCGTGTGTTGATGAAACACTACTTTTTGATGAAAAAAAGTCCCGCCGATACCAAAAAATGGCTTGATGAGTGTTATCCAGACTCTGCACCGGGCGAAGCAACAATTCGTAAGTGGTTTGCAAAATTTCGTACTGGTCATATGAGCCCCGAAGACGATGAACGCAGTGGACGTCCAAAAGATGCTGTTACCGATGAAAACGTGAAAAAAAAACCACAAAATGATTTTCAATGACCGTAAAGTGAAGTTGATCGAGGTAGCTGACACCCTAAAGATATCAAAGGAACGTGTTGGACATATTATTCACGAATATTTGGATATGAGAAAGCTTTGTGAAAAATGGGTGCCGCGTGAGCTCATAATCGATCAAAAACAACAACGAATTGATGATGCTGAAATTGAACGAATTGGACTTTGAATTGCTCCCTCATCCACCGTATTCTCCAGATTTGGCCCCCAGTGACTTTTTCCTGTTCTCAGACCTCAAGAGAATGCTCGCTGGTAAAAAATTTAGAAGCAATGAAGAGGTAATCGCTGAAACTGAGGCCTATTTTGAGGCAAAGGACAAATCGTACTACAAAAATGGTATCGAAAAGTTGGAAGATCGCTATAATCGCTGTATCGCCTCTGATGGCAATTATGTTGAATAATAAAAACGAATTTTGGCAAAAAAATGTGTGTTTCTATTAAACGATACGAACTTTTCAGCCGAACTGTTAGATGTTGAATAAGACAGGGGATAATGGGCAGCCTTGTGGCAATCCTTGATTGGTAGTTCTTATTATTTCTTTACCATCGTTAAGTTGTAATATTGCCGTTCTCTTTTTAAGATATGTATAAATCCAGTTTGTAATTTTAGTCGGTATTCCTATTTCTATCAGCGTACTAATTAGTTTATCTGTATTTACTTTATCAATAGCTTTGCTCATGTCCAAGAATGTAGCTATGGCAACCTCTCCTTCTCGTTTCGCTTGTTGGATTCTAGAAGCTAGTGTATTTACACAATTAATTGCTGATGATTTTTTTCTGAACCCGAATGAATACGATGGGATCATCTAATTGTTATCTAGAAATTCTGCTAGTATATCTTTGACTGTTGTATTAATAAGTTTAATCAATGCCGATAGCATTGCTAGCGGTCTATACGACTCGGGGTTATTTGGATCTTTTCCTGTTTTTAACAAGGGTATAATCTTGATTTTTCTCCAGTTTTCTGGTATCCTCTCGGAGTTTAGGACATCATCTAGCATTTCTACTATTTTAGTCTTAAAATTCAGGTGGATGTTTTTCAATATGTAGAATGATATATCATCTATCCCCGGAGTTGAGTGGTCTTTCTTGGACCTAATGTTTTCTTCTATTTTGCTATATTTGACCATGATCAGATTATCAGTTGCGCTTCTAGTGTAGCTAATTTCTTTATCTATCATAGGAAAATTGAGATCCATAAATTGAGTAGCTAATTGTGGATTATTTAAAAGATTTACGTTATTTTTCGATGGTCTACCTCCCCCAAGGATTTTTATTTTATTCCAAATCTTTTTTTGGTTAGTGTCTGGGTTAATGGAGTTTATTGTTTCGTTCCACGTTTTCCTTTTTTTTAATTCTGATTAATCTTTTCAATTTCGCTCTAGCCTTTTTGAACTCTATAAGATTATCATAAGTAGAATACTTATGGAATGTTTTAAGTTTGTATTTTTTTATGTTTAATTGTTGTTGTATTTCTTTGGTCAACCATTTCTTTGGTATTTTCGTATGAATTATATTAGTTAATGAATATGTTGCTTCTTGAATTTTTTCTCTTATTAACGGTATAATATCTTCTGGTTCATGTATCATCTGTGGTTTTAATTCATTTATTTTTTCAATTGCTTGTTTTATGTTGAAGTATATTTTTTTATATAGATATTTTGTGGCTGTATCGCATATTTATAATTTTTTTATGCGATGGTTACTGAAGAAGTCTTCGTTGATAACCTTCCATTCTCCCCTTGCAGCTATATTAGATGAAACGAATGTAAGGTCGATTGCCGAAGGAATCGGATTCGGGGCCTTAATAAGCGTGTTTGATCCATCAATTAATAGTACTAAATCACTATCTTCAAGAAGGTTAGCTATAAGCTCTCCTCTTGGACAATTAGGATGTGTAGGATTCCAAGACTGATGGTGCGCGTTAAAGTCGCCAGCTAATATAGTGGTTATTTTCTGTTTGTCTAAATCTAAAAGTATTTTTAATGGTGTTTCTATTTGATTATTATTTATGAGAAGGGGTGGGATATAGATCGATAAGACTAGAAGACGCGGGTTGGTATTGGTGAGCACGGTTGCTATCGCCTCTACAGAGTGTAGATTCGGTAAGTCTATTTTAGTTATTGTGATTTCATTCTTTAATAGCAAGCCTTCGCCTCCGTAACCGTAAATTGGTAACCAGAAAACTTAAATGCTTCGTTAGGTTTTAGCCATGTTTCGCTGAGAATGGCTACATCTATGTCGTTTCTATTTAAATATTCTTTAATTGCTTCTCTTGTATGTGATGGTCTTATACTTGTTACATTATTTTGAATTATTTTGAGACTCCTGTTGTTTTGTGTATACATTTTGTGTTTTATTTGTTTTTTATTCATATTACCACTGTTTTCAAAAGGGAGAATAATAGAGTTCAACTCACTACTAATATTGACTAATAAAAGATCTTGTTCTATGGATTCCGTTTTATGTGTATTTTGTAGTATTATATTCTGTATAGCTTTTATTTTTTCCGAAATGTTTCTCATATTATATTGTTCAATTAGATTTTCTTTTATTTCGGCTGTTAATCTCTCTATCTCATTGGTTCTATAAGGATTGACATCAAATACGTTTGGGATATCCGGAATTTTTTCAGCTTGTGGGAAAATATTTTTGTTAGTTTGGTTTTTCATTCGTTCTAGTGTGTTCATGTTAGAAGAATTTCTATTTTGATTTGAATTATTTGATCTGTCCTTGTTTATATTTTGTGAGAGAAGTGGGAAATCTTTTGGGGATTCTAACCGATATTTTGCTGACGTATTTTTTTGGTGTTTCTTTGATGCCTCAAAGAATGATAATTTTCCTGTTGACATTTCAATTCTAATTTTGTCTTGTCTTGCCCTTTCTGGACATAATTTGTCTGAAGCTATGTGTTTACCTTTGCAGTTGGCGCATATTGGGATAGCCTGATTGCATTCGCTTTCAGTGTGTTCTTGACCACAATTGTTACATTTAGGATACTTCGTTTTACAGAACTTTTCACGGTGACCGTACCGCCAACAAAAGTAACATATTTTGAGAGGGAATATATACTGTTCGCAAGGTGCGTTTATTCCGAATATTTTTACCGATTGTGGAAGTTTCTCTCCCTTAACTAATATTTTAATTGTGTAGGTGTCAATCAGTTTGTTATCAGGAGATTTACGTTTTATTCTTTCAATTTTTTGTATTGTGATATTTTCACTTTCAATATTATTAAAAATTTCGAGTTCTGTGAGTGACGGCGGTACATTTCTTACTATATCGATAGTTTCTTTAAATATAGTAGGCACAAATACGTTATAACCGAATGTTTCTTTGAGAAGCTTAGAATTTATTAAACTCTCTGCGTCTTTAGGCTTGTTAAATGTTATTTGGAATCTGCCCTTGCCGACAGATTTCAAATCTGCATAAATTTTAACTCCTATATTGTGTAGCATTTTAGCTATTTCCATAGGGTGAGGAAACTTTTTCCTGACATTATCTACTTGCAGCTGCAGTGTTTTGTCATTTTATTTTTCTAAATAAAATGTTTTATAGATAGTGTTTTTCACCCATCCGTCATTACTTTTATGGTCTTTATTGTTATTTGTTTGATTTAAATTCCCTGTCATGTCGTTAACTGTCAAGGATGCGTCATTTTTTTCAAAGTCTTTGTTATTTCCTTCTTCTTACCTCTTCATCTAGCTGTTGTATCAATCTGTTCGAATCAAAGATCTTGATCTTTTTGAATTTAGATCGTAAGATGTTTTCATTCAGCTCCAGGTTATCTGGCATCCTCATTCCCTCTTTTATTCTACGCTTATCCTTGCCTTTCTTTTGTGACCAGTCACGTACCCAGAGGGGGGGCCCGAGGGGCCCTGGCCCCTCCCGAAATCAAAAACTTATGTATACATATTTAGAAGGTCTCAGACATGTGTTACAGAAATAACAAGACAGTAAACGTAAAGAAATGTAACAGTTCCAGTGGAAAAGTTTAAAGTGTATGTTAAAAACACCCATAAAAGGTACACCAAGAATTAGGTACATAATCAATCTTCAGTAAGATTATTTTTTTATCTTTGGGCCCCACCCGAAACGAAATCCTGGGTACGGGCCTTCGTTTCGGGAAAGGCATTCCTGACATGTTCATAAGTTAGATAAATGGATTGTTTTTAAAAGAATTCATTTGTAATTTTATTTTTAGGTCTTAACCAGAAATACGGCTTTTGATATAAATCGGATTAAACAGGCTAGTACTGTCATTCCCATTGTGTTTAATAGGACCACAGATGTTTTGCACGTAATATGAACCAATATTGATACGTATTGGATCTGCTTTTGGATTGTAGATCATATTTCAAGTGAATATTATAACTGCCATTAAAACTATATGCAATCGATTTGTTAGTTTTTTTTTTACATCAGAAACACTCTATTCGCTCTTCTGTAAGTTCTTCGGTTTTCTGTTAAATAGTTAAGCTTGAATACAATGCAGTATAAAAAGGGAAGTTTGGGTAAAATGAACATGATAGCGTTTCGTGCGGTCCTTCTAAATACCTGGAATCGATTTTACTGATAATTTTACACCAAAAAAGTGCTTTGCTGTCAGCTGTATCATTTTTCCAACTGTACATTATACAAATAATGACGAAGGTTTGCCAACTCTTGAACGGGCGACATACAATTGGTTGTGTGACAAACATACAAACTCTAAGTTTAGGCACACTTCAATGATTGACCTTGTGACTTGTTAATTGTCATTGCAAAAACAAGGCGAATAGGAAATTGAATCCGCTTAAAATCAAACGGCAAATCGTTTGGAATCATAGGAGTTCTTGGAACCAGTACACCTTCTTCTTTATACTTCCGCTTTAGAATTATTGTTTCGATTAAGTTGTTCATTAGTATTTTTACAGCTAACCTGGTTCCGTTACAAAATCTTTGTTGAAGTCGCGGCATGATTATGCGGTGGCAAACCTGGCAATTCCAGAGAATTCAAAAATTATATTTACCACTTCATCTTGATTTACATAACTGTGTCCACCGATTTGTACGTAACAGCATGACCAGGAATAGCACTGAGATCGTTCACGTCTGTGTTTTTTTTCGGGCCAATATGGCGTTCGTTAAGCCACATATGGTTTTGGTAATACTGAGCAATATTTGGAAAAACTTTTTCGATAAGGTTTACTTTCGACGTTATAATATTGTAAAAACCACCATCCAAGGAAATCAAACCTGTCGAAATATCTCCTTTCACTTTCTCGTCTCCAGTATTCAATCGTTTCTTCGAGAACATGTTTGTAATTTGATTGCTTTGTGACTGAACGCACATAAATTAGAAGATTTCATGCAGGCGTTAATTTCATCAGCAGCTACTGACCTTGAAATAACAGGGAGAGTCTGACGAAAATTGCTAGCTAGTAATTTCAACGCACCATCAAGAAGGTTTTGATTTCCTCGTGAATCTTGCGTTGTTCGGTTCAATGCTTCCAACGATTTTCAATACGCCATTGTGCATTCTTCCCAGATGATTACATTTTTGGCATTGTTATAGAACCTTCACCATTCCACATGTCTTCGAGATGTTTCACGTTCGGATTTCGATTAGCTGAGCTTTCAGTGTTAGCTTTAGTGCAGAGTAAGTGTTAACTTTAGTGCACCGCGGCGTTAGACGTTAAAATACCAACTACAAAAAACTGATATTTAATAGTGAAAGTATTTTTGTCACGCTAATATCCCGTTTCGGAGTGGATATGATTAATAGTGCTTGAAATACAGTAACAACATACCATTAGGTGGTTTCAAGCATTCTCATGTCTGGAATTTCTTCAACTTTAACACAGATGTCACCTTTCAACTGAAAGTGTGAGATGTGTGTTTCTTCAATTATACGGTTCACGTGGACCATAGCAATGTTGTCGATTGTAGAATATTTTGTAGTTTTCCTTTCCACAATACCTTGTTTCTTTTTTACTCTAACTTCATCACTCTCAGCACGGAACTACAACTAATAAAGTACTCAATATATTTCTCAAAGGACTAAAAAATGCTTATTTTCCTACGCACATTGCAATGATTATCATTCTGTAAAAACCATTCAAGCGAAGAGGTTGTGTTTCGATTGTACTGGCTCGTGAGTTAACGGCTGCTACCGAGACAATTCTAAGCTTCAGGTAGTTAAACTGCCCATAGCAAACGCAATATTCGGGGCGTTTCCCGACTGGAAAGCTAGCAACGAAGGCCATCCCGTTCATACGCACAGAGGTGTAGAGACACAGAGGTGCGAGAGCATAGAAGTGACGAGTCACAGAGGTGCCATCGCATAAAGGTGCGAAGACGAAGGGGTGCAAAGGCACAGAGGTGCTAAAGCAACCCAGTGCTGATCTACCAGGTACCAGAATTTGTACGCTGCGTAGGATCAAAAGAGACGGCATATATCGCGAGGTGCTACACTGCAAGCATCGCATTTGATCGCCACCAAGAGCAAAAGCACTGTACCTGGGGTCAGGTACAGCAAGTGCAGTGGTGTTCACAACGACGGCAGAGCAACTGAGATAGCAGTAAACGACAGAAGACTGCCAATTGGAAACAGCAAAAGACTGCCAATTGGAAATCGTTGGAAGAGCTTCACGTCGTTCTTCACGATAAAGGAACAGAGACATCAGCTACAAGGTAGATTTAATTTAATTTATTTTTTATTTCTTATATCTGAAATTTTACTAAACATAAGTTTTTATTTTGGTATTATTAATTTACAAAAAAAATTTAATGTAATGGATGATCTCATGGAAGATCATCCGAATCCGATTCCGGATACTAGTAAAAGTTTAAATACTCCGAGGGCTAAACATTATCCACAGGGTACCACTGGGCCATGGATAGTCTATCTTCGAAAAAAAGAAAAGATTTTAAACTTGATGCAAATTACAAAGGATTTGACATCACATTTCTCTGAAGTTAAAGAAATCTGTAAGGTTAATAGAGATAAAATTCGAGTTGTAGTTAACGACTTGAAACAGGCAAACGATATTGTAACCTGTAAATTATTTGCTATTGAATATCGAGTTTACATTCCATCGAAGGAGGTAGAAATTGACGGTGTTGTGACTGAAGCAAGTCTGACAGCAGATGATTTACTTAAAAATGGAGTTGGCCGTTTTAAAAACTCCATGCTTGAGGGAGCTAAGATACTCGAGTGCAAGCAATTGTACTCAGCATCTATTGTCGATGGAAAAAAGTCGTATCGTCCCTCAGATTCGTTTCGTGTAACATTTGCCGGATCTGCGTTGCCTAGCCATGTCTATATCGATAAAATTCGTCTTCCTGTTCGGCTTTTCGTACCGCATGTTATGAATTGCACGAACTGTAAAAAATTCGGGCATACAGCTACTTACTGTAGTAATAAGTCCAAATGTATCAAATGTCAAGGGCCTCATAAGGATAATCTTTGCGATAAAGATGTTGAAAAATGTGTTTATTGTGGGGAAAGCCCTCATGATGATCTTTCAGTGTGCGCTGCATTTAAGCTGCGTAAAGACAAAATGAAGCTTTCTTTAAAAGCACGGTCTAAGCGCACATATGCAGAAATGCTCAAAACGGTCATACATGTCTCCCCTTTGGAAACCGAAAACGGTTTTTCAAATCTTGCGGAGCCAGAGGAATCTGACTCTGACGGAAATAGTGAAGATACCTCGTTTGTCACTCCTCAAGGGTCTGTTAAGAGGAGATTAACAAACCACAAAATACCAAAAAAGACACCTAAAATTATACCTTCAAAAAAAGATCCCCGTGTTAAAGCTAAAAAGCCAAATTTAAAACCAAAAACTGTGCCTCCTGGTTTGTCAAATTCACAAACCAATCCAGGAACTAGCTCAAGAAAAGACAATAATCCAGTGGGCTCCATTTCACATTCACCAACAGGATTACTGAAATTTTCGGAAATTGTAGAATGGATTTTCGCTGCATTCAATATTTCTGAACCTCTAAAGACCATCATAACAGCATTCCTTCCAATAGCTAGAACTTTTTTGAAACAGTTATCAGCTCAATGGCCAGCTCTTTCAGGTTTTGTATCATTTGATGGATAATTTATCATCCGCCGCAAATGATTCAATCACTGTCCTGCAGTGGAATTGTCGAAGCATCATGCCAAAACTTGATTCATTTAAAGTTTTGTTGCATAGTCAAAAATGTGATGTATTTGCTTTGTGCGAAACATGGCTTACATCAAACATAGCCTTAAATTTTAATGACTTTAACATTATACGTCTCGACAGAGACTCCCCGTATGGTGGAGTGCTTTTAGGAATTAAGAAATGTTATTCCTTTTATAGATTAAACATTCCTTCGACTTCTAGTATAGAAGTTGTTGCTTGTCAAATAAACATTAAAGGAAAGGACATTTGCATTGCTTCGGTATATATTCCTCCAAGAGCTCAAGTTGGACAACGACAGCTTAATGAAATTGTCGAAGCCCTTCCTGCTCCACGTTTGATTTTAGGAGATTTCAATTCGCACGGAATGATGTGGGGTTCCGTTTACAATGATAGCAGATCATCTCTAATATATAATATTTGCGACAATTTTAGCATGACGGTACTAAATATGGGTAGCATGACACGGATCCCAAGACCTCCTGCACGTCCAAGTGCATTAGATTTATCTCTTTGTTCGACTTCAATTCGACTAGATTGCACCTGGAAAGTATTTCCTGATTTACATGGTAGCGATCATTTACCAATCATCATCTCAATTAGCAGTAACAAAGGCATTGCTAATTCAGTTAATATTCCATATGATTTGACAAAAAATATTGACTGGATTAAATACCAAAGTAATATTTCAAGTGTCTTAACTTCAATGGAAGAGCTTCCCCCACTTGAAGAATATGACTTCCTCGTTTGTTCGATTCTGGAGGCCGCAGAACAAGCCCAAACCAAACGATTTCTTGGTCCATCGTCTAACAGAAGACCTCCAAATCCTTGGTGGGACAAAGAGTGCTCAGATGCTAAACACGCGAAACAAAATGCTTTCAAGACGTTTTTAAAACGAGGAGGAGGAACTCCTCAGAATTTTGAAAAATTCTTGGTTTTAGAAACCAAGTACAAGAACATACTTCGGGTTAAGAAATGCAGCTATTGGAGACATTTTGTGGAAGGTTTGTCAAGATAAACCTCAATGAGCACTCTTTGGAATACGGCCAGACGAATGAGGAATCGTAACGTAGGAAATGAGAGTGAGGAGTACTCGAATCGATGGATATTTGATTTTGCGAGGAAAGTTTGTCCAGATTCCGTTCCTACGCATAGCATTGTTAGGGAGTCTTCTTCAAATGATGATTCCATTGATAGCCCCTTTTCAATGATGGAATTTTCCATAGCACTCATGTCTTGTAACAATAACGCTCCTGGATTGGACAGAATTAAATTCAACTTGGTGAAGAATCTGCCCGACCTCGCAAAAAGACGTTTGTTGGAATTGTTCAACAAGTTTCTTGAGCAAAATATTGTTCCACCTGACTGGAGACAAGTGAAAGTTATCGCCATTCAAAAGCCGGGGAAACCAGCTTCCAATCACAACTCATATAGACCCATTGCGATGTTGTCCTGCATCAGAAAATTGTTCGAAAAAATTATTCTACGACGTCTCGACACTTGGGTCGAGACGAACGGTTTGTTGTCAGATACTCAGTTTGGCTTCCGTAGAAATAAAGGGACGAATGATTGCCTTGCATTACTTTCGTCTGACATCCAAATTGCCTTCGCTCAAAAGCAACAAATGGCATCTGTATTTTTAGACATTAAAGGAGCATTTGATTCAGTTTCCATTGATGTTCTTTCAGACAAGCTCCACCAACATGGACTCCCAGCGGTTATAAATAATTATTTGCACAACCTTTTGTCAGAGAAACGCAAGCATTTTTCACATGGCGATTTGGCAACAATCAGAATTAGCTACATGGGTCTCCCGCAAGGCTCATGCCTCAGTCCGCTCCTCTATAATTTTTACGTGAATGACATTGACAGCTGTCTAGTAACCCCATGTACACTAAGACAATTGGCAGATGATGGCGTGGTTTCAGTTACTGGATCCAAAGCTATTGATCTGCAAAAACCATTGCAAGATACCTTAGATAAATTGTCCGTTTGGGCTGTTCATCTTGGTATCGAATTCTCTGCGGAGAAAACAGAGCTGGTCGTCTTTTCAAAAAAGCATGATCCCGCGCAACTTCAGCTTCATATGATGGGAAGAATAATCGAACAGGCTTTGACTTTCAAATACCTCGGGGTGTGGTTTGATTCCAAATGCACGTGGGGAGGACACATTAGGTATCTGATAACGAAATGCCAACAAAGAGTAAATTTTCTTCGAACAATAACAGGGTCTTGGTGGGGTGCTCATCCGCAAGATCTAATAAAATTGTATCAGACAACGATACTTTCAGTGATGGAATATGGATGCGTTTGTTTTCGTTCCGCTGCAAATTCTCATATTATCAAACTTGAGCGAATTCAGTACCGTTGTTTGCGAATTGCTTTAGGCTGCATGCATTCGACACATACAATGAGTCTTGAAGTTCTGGCGGGAGTTCTTCCATTAAAAGATCGATTTTGGGAGCTTTCATCACGCCTGCTAATAAGATGTGATGTGCTGAATCCCATGGTAATTAATAATTTCGAACGACTAGTCGAGCTTCGATCTCAAACAAAATTCATGACAGTATATTTTAACCATATGTCACAGGAAATCAACCCTTCAAGATATATTCCTATCCGTGTCAGCCTCCTAAATGTACCTGACTCAACTTTATTTTTCGACACATCCATGCAGCGCGAAGTGCGTGGAATCCCGGACCACCTACGCTCTATGGAAATCCCAAAAATATTTTCAAGTAAGTTCAGGCATATTAACTCTGAGAAAATGTTTTACACGGACGGATCGCGAATGGAAGAAGCGACAGGGTTTGGTATGTTCAACAATAATGTTTCGGCCTCATTCAAGCTTCAAGAACCTGCATCTGTTTATATAGCAGAGTTAGCAGCAGTTCATTATAGCTTGAATGTAATCGTCACATTATCTCCAAACCATTATTTCCTCTTCACAGATAGTCTGAGTGCAATTGAAGCCATTCGCTCAAACGCTGCTGGCAAAAATGAACCGTTTTTCTTGGGTAAAATAAAACAGTGTCTGAACGACATATTGAATAATAATTATCTAATCACAATAGTTTGGGTTCCGGCTCATTGCTCCATTCCAGGCAATGAAAGAGCCGATATTTTAGCCAAACGTGGTGCTATTGAGGGTGAAATTTATGAGAGACCGATTGCTTTCAACGAATTCTATAGCGCGTCTCGCCAAAGAACACTTGCCAGCTGGCAAGCTTCTTGGGATAAAGATGATCTGGGTCGGTGGATGCACTCAATTATTCCTAAAATATCGACAAAGGCATGGTTCAGGGGACTGGATGTGAGTAGAGATTTCATTCGTGTGATGTCCAGACTCATGTCCAATCACTACACGTTAGATGCACATCTCCTTCGAATTGGACTTTCCGAGACTAATCATTGTGCTTGCGGCGAAGGTTACCGCGATATTGACCATGTTGTTCGGACATGCGTGGAGTTTCGTGATGTCAGATCTCAACTAATAAATTCCTTGCGTACCCAAGGTAGACTATCCAATGTCCCAGTTCGCGACATTCTTGCTTGTCGTGACCTTCCATACATGAAACTTCTTTATCATTTCATTAAATCCATTGGAGTTCCAATTTAAATTTTATTTTATGTTAAACTGTTTTCTCTTCCATGAGTTCAACCAATAGCCAACTATAGGATATTGAATATAAGTGGTGAACTGATACAAACAATCCTGAAATAGTTATAAGATCATGTACAAAATAAATGTATTTTATTTAATGTAATTAAAATAGCAACTCGCTTGATAAAAACAGTGTTTAGATTAACTAATGAGTACCAACATACTAATATGATATTCGAAATGTATTAGGTTTAAACTACTATGTATTGTGGATGCCACGGCGAAGAAAAACTTATGTATATTGCCTATGAAATAAACGTATTTATGAAAAAAAAAAAAATTGCAATGATTATGACAGAACGAATATTGCCCACTGATCTGTGGTAGAAATGAAACATACTAATCCAATCTTCCATGATTGGTGGTATGTAAAAGGTGATTTTTTTGAGGTTAGGATTTTCATGCATTAGTATTTGCTCAGATTTTTTGAGGTTATGATTTTCATGCATTATTATTTGCTCAGTATGCTTTGACATTTCATCATGAATAGACTTACTAACGAGCAACGCTTGCAAATCATTGAATTTTATTACCAAAATCAGTGTTCGGTTTCCGCTTTTTTATCGACAAATTTTGTTCAGCGATGAGGCTCATTTCTGGTTGAATGGCTACGTAAATAAGCAAAATTGCCGCATTTGGAGTGAAGAGCAACCAGAAGCCGTTCAAGAACTGCCCATGCATCCCGAAAAATGCACTGTTTGGTGTGGTTTGTACGCTGGTGGAATCATTGGACCGTATTTTTTCAAAGATGCTGTTGGACGCAACGTTACAGTGAATGGCGATCGCTATCGTTCGATGCTAACAAACTTTTTGTTGCCAAAAATGGAAGAACTGAACTTGGTTGACATGTGGTTTCAACAAGATAGCGCTGCATGCCACACAGCTCGCGATTCTATGGCCATTTTGAGGGAAAACTTCGGAGAACAACTCATCTCAAGAAATGGACCGGTAAGTTGGCCACCAAGATCATGCGATTTGACGCCTTTAGACTATTTTTTGTGGGGCTACGTCAAGTCTAAAGTCTACAGAAATAAGCCAGTAACTATTCCAGCTTTGGAAGACAACATTTCCGAAGAAATTCGGGCTATTCTGGCCGAAATGCTCGAAAAAGTTGCCCAAAATTGGACTTTCCGAATGGACCACCTAAGACGCAGCCGCGGTCAACATTTAAATGAAATTATCTTCAAAAAGTAAATGTCATGTACCAATCTAACGTTTAAAATAAAGAACCGATGAGATTTTGCAAATTTTATGCGTTTTATTGTTTAAAAAAGTTCTCAAGCTCTTAAAAAATCACCCTTTATCTGCGCATAGATTGCAATGTGTATTAACTCAATATTTATGTTTCCTCTGTCCTTTGCCACAGAAAGAGTAATGGAATAATGTCCTTTTGTCACCTCTGGGAGCCGCAGATAGTGTTGACAACATCGTTCAAAGACTGCACACCTAGTAGTTTGATTGCATGTTAAATGTAGCGCTCTTTTAGATTGCGTTGTAGAATGCTTGGTACTTTTTCTGACACTCGTTACTTTCACTCAATTCCTCACTAATTCTATACACTCATCAATTATCACTATCCCACTATGCGATGCAAAAATGAACAACAAAAAATACATCGACAAAGATAGAATCATTTCGATATCTTTTTAAAAAATTCAAGCAATTATCGTATGTATCGCATCAGACATGAAAGATATATAAGAAAGTACGACCAAGACCGAAGCGGATACAACACAAAAACCTCCGAAGTTTCATTAACGAAAACTTTACAAACACAGAAGCAGTTGGTAGGATGACAAAATACCGATACGGTACAGACGCACAACCCAATGTTGGACTGGTTTCCGGGTGAAGCACATTTCCTCAGCATTTTCCAAGTGACAAATTTTCTGGCGAACTTACAATAGAAGATATAAAAAAAATTAAATGGGGAACATTTTTGTAGCAGCAAGTACTTCTAATATGTTTTATTCACACCAACACTGCAGCTGTGAGCTTTGGTCTTGAGAAGGTACTACAAATATCAGATTTTACTATATTGTATTCATACGATCCAAATATCATACGCCGCCTCAGAGCGGAGGCGACGTTGTCCTGTAATTTATTATACACATATTGAAGATCACAACTTTTTTTTAATTACTATTTATTGGAATATGAGTTAAAATTAAATTATTAAGATTTAAATTGGGTGTTCAGTCACAAGTGGTGACTTTTCAGCCCTTTTATATATATATATATATATATATATATATATATATATATATATATATATATATATATATATATATATATATATATATATATATATATATATATATATATATATATATATATATGATTTGGTTATTACCATGAGGACATCATTTGCTTCCGCAATTCTGAGATTTTTGTGTAGGGAAAATTCTAAGCCTACTTGTATTGTGTAATGGGGAAAAGGAACTTATATACTAACTTACTAACTAATACAGAGAGCGAATCGATTCAATTGAAGATTGCATCGATTTTTGTCGGAATTTGCTTATAATATTATGTGATATTACATCTAATGATTCTATATTTATTTGTCTGTGTAACTCATTTGTACTAAACCAGGGAGGACGCTTCAAAATCATTTTCAGATTTTTATTCTGAATTCTTTGAAGCATTTTCTTCCTGGTGGAACAACAACTTGACCAAATTGTTACTGCATAAAGCGTGGCTGGTCTGAAAATTTGTTTATTATTTAACAATTTGTTTTTAGACAGAGCTTAGAATTTCTGTTTATAAGAGGATATAAACATTTAATATATTTATTACACTTTGCCTGGATTCCTTCAATGTGATCCTTGAAAGTGAGTTTTTTTGTCATACGTTAAACCTAAGTATTTAGCTTGATCAGACCATGTCAATTCCAAGCCATTCAATTTGAGAATGTGATTATTGTTTGGTTTAAGAACAGAAGCTCTTGGATTATGAGGAAAGATAATTAATTGCGTTTCTGCTGCATTTGATTTAATATTCCATTTTGATAGATAATCACTGAAAATATTTAAACTTCTTTGTAGGCGACTGTAGATCACTCTTAGATTTCTACCTGTGGCTAACAGACTTGTGTCGTTACAGAATAGCGATTTCTGACAACCAACGGGTAGATTTGGAAGATCAGAAGTGAAAATATTATACAAGATTGGAGCTACGCTCGAACCTTGCGGAACACCGGCTCGTACGGGTAGCAATTCAGATTTACAATTCTGATAGCTAACCTGAAGAGTACGATCAATTAAATAATTTTGAATCATTTCGATTGAATAAATAGGAAACTGAAAATCAGACATTTTTGCTATTAAACCTTTGTGCCAAACACTGTCGAATGCTTTTTCAATGTCTAGAAGAGCAACTCCAGTGGATAGCCCAGAAGATTTATTTGCTTTTATCATGTTCGTTACTCTGACAAGTTGATGAGTAGTTGAATGTTCATGACGAAATCCAAACTGCTCTGGTAAAAAAATTGAATTCTCATTTATATGAGATATAATTCTCAACAAGATATTTTTTTCAAAAAGTTTACTGATAGAAGAAAGTAAGCTAATGGGTCGATAACTTGATGTTTCTGCTGGGTTTTTATCAGGTTTGAGGATAGGAATTACTTTAGCGTTTTTCCATCCTTTTAGGAAGTAAGCTAATTAAAAACACTTGTTGAAAATTTTTACCAGGAGTCTCAAGGCAACATCGGGAAGATTTTTAATAAGAATATTAAAAATTCCATCATTACCAGGAGCCTTCATGTTTTTAAGTTTCCTAACCAGGCGCGTACCCAGAAAAAAATTTCGGGGGGTGTTTCAGAACATGTTGATCAATTTCCATACAAATGGAACTTTTTATATAATTATTTGAAATTTTTTTATTGTGGAGTCGTTTGTTGAAAATTATTCATTTTATTTTTTACTTATTTGAAAAAAAGAGTTTACATAATATCATACTTTTTTGAGTTTCGGAGGGGGTTTGAACCCCTAAAACACCCCCCTGTATACGCGCCTGTTCCTAACAATTGATTTAATTTCATCAAAATTCGTCTCAATAATGTTATCTTGTGATAACACTTGGGTTGAAATATGATCATATTTCAGTGAGACTTCGTTTTCAATAGGACTCACAACGTTCAAATTGAAATTGTGGACACTCTCGAATTGCTGAGCAAGTTTTTAAGCTTTTTCGCCATTTGTTAGAAGTATTTGATTTCCTTCCTTGAGAGCAGGAATTTGTTTCAGAGGTTTCTTAAGAACCTTAGAAAGTTTCCAGAAAGGTTTAGAATACGGTTTAATTTGTTCAACTTATTTAGAGAAATTTTCATTTCGCAAAAGAGTAAATCTATGTTTAATTTCCTTTTGTGAATCCTTAACTATGTTTTTCATAGCAGGATCACGAGAACGTTGATATTGTCGTCGACGAACATTCTTCAACCGAATGAGCAGTTGAAGATTGTCATCGATGATAGGAGAATTTAATTTAGTTGGAGCTTTGGGAACTGAAAGATTTCTAGCTTCGATAATATAATGATTCAAATTGTCAATTGCTGTGTCGATGTCCGCAGAATTTTCTAAAATAGTTTCATGATCCACATCAGGCGCGTAGCCAGAGAAAATTTTCGGGGGGGGTTTTAGAACATGGTGATAAATCAACACATGTACAATTTATATCACAATGTTTCCCATGGGTTATAATTTTTTGTTTCGGGGGGGGTTTGAACCCCTAAAACCCCCCCCTGTATACGCGCCTGATCCACATGATTTTTAATGTGAGATCTGTAATCCAATCAATTAGCTCTATGATAGTTGAATATAGAACTAATTCAATTAATTATAGCTTCGTTGGAAAGTCTGCATGTTACAGGAAGATGATCTGAGTCAAAGTCAGCATGTGTAATCTGTTCACTACAAATGTGACTTTTATCTGTTAGAACCAGATCAATTGTAGACGGGTTTTTCACGGAAGAGAAACAACTCGGATTACTGGGATGAAGAACTGTAAAGTAACCAGCAGAGAGTTGATTTTGAAGTATTTCACCATTACTGTTATTTTGCCTACAATTCCACTGGACATGCTTAGCATTTAAGGTGAAATGTAGCGGAATGCGAAAATCGCGTTTTTGATCAATTATTCAAAAACTAAACCGATTTTCGAAAAACCAAAAACACTTAAGTTTTCGAAATCAAATTTATCATAACTAAGTATTCTTAGAATTTTGAAATTTTGCTTTGCCGAGCCGTAATTGGTTTTTGAAATGTATAAACGGTTACTGTTCCGTTCCACGGGGATGATTTTAGTCCTGAAAAGTAGTATTTGTAGCAGAATTTCACAAAGAATCTGAAAATGCAACTCAAAATTATAAAATATTAGCTAAAACATCCGAAATTTGAAAAAGTTTACAAAAACTTTTCCGCATTTTTTTTATTGCTTGCGCGCTGCTGTTTCGTATTGAGGTAGTGTGAGAAATGCACGGTGGGCTCGGTGGCATTATATCGTAAGCACAAATTAGATATAAAATAATGACGCGAATTTATGCAGCATTGGGTTTTGTGTTGAAATAATAACGAGTTGAATACAATAAAATGGGTATTGTAAGAAATCGTTTATTTTCTAAGTAACTGTCATTTATAATGCTAATAATGTCCAATTCTGTTGAGTTCAATGCATTGTCGTTGCTGAAACAATAAAGCTTGGCTGTGTAATATCGTATAACAGGTATTATTTTAGATTGTAGCAATTTTTTTAGCAAAACTATAACTTCATCGTTGACAAGCTACTGAATGAAACTCAAACCAAGTATTATCGTGATACAAATAATGTGGTAAACATTGAAAAACAACAGGCGTTAGCAAGTTGGTCAATATATATATATATATATATATATATATATATATATATATATATATATATATATATATATATATATATATATATATATATATATATATATATATATATATATATATATATATATATATATATATATATATATATATATATACATATAACCTCATGTTAGTCATTCATAATTACTAAGAGTAATCACTAACAATAACGATTGAATTAGCATATATTCAAAGTGTGAAAAATTCATTACGTCCAGTCTTTTTTACAAGCCAATATAACGAGAGGTAAGCCCACTGCGCTCAATCATTGAAAAATGTTCTTGTTTCTATGTGTCCGTTTTTCTTGGTATGCTTTGTGCGACGGTTCGTTCAACTGAAGCGGATAAAATTTCGCGCGCATTTTATGACGCTACATTTCACCTTAAGTCCCCTATTACGAAAAATTTCGGTCGATATCTTGTGAGTTTTTGCAAATCGCCTTTAAAGAAATTTAATTGTTCGCCGGTGCATTGAAATGGCAAATATGCTCCAGCGATTAAATAAATTCCATGAATGTTTTCTACTTCGATTCCCAAGCTTTCAATAACTTTAGTATTGAAAGAAGGTAAAATTCGATGTTTAATTTGCCGTTGGACAAAACTGGCAACTCCACCACCCATTCCAGTAAACCTGTCAAATCGATGAACCACATAATGGGATTTATTAATTTTTTTTTAGTTTGACGTAAAGCCGCCATGACTAAGTTCAGTTTTTGCAATAACTGAGCAAAAATATATATTGGAGAAGCCAAGTGAAAGAAAAACTAACAGAAAAGATGAATTTTTGGAAAAAGATACGCTCAGAGACAGGACTCGAACCTGCGTATGCATTCCGTGCATACGAGCTACCATTTCGTCACTCTGATCTCCGCTCAGTCATTGCACATAATTGGTTCAAGAAAAGTTTCTGTCACAATGGCAATATGAATTTTTTTAAATTTGAGAAAATTATAAAATTCATCTTCACTCGATTTCAAAGATGGAGCATTCTAATTTAAAATATTCAAGTAATTATTTAACATCACTGTTAAATTCTAAATTCATTATAATATGAATTGCAAATTGCCATCCGATTTGAAATGCTTCAAAAAGTGATGAAGTCGAGTTCATTCGGATGATCATTTGAAAAAGTTGATCTTGTAGGTAGATCATTTTATTTTCAGTTATATCGCCTAAATCAACTTCATTTAAAGAAGCGAATTGCATTGAAGGAATATTTGTAGGTAGACTGCCATTAGAACTGTCATTAGAAGAAGATGATGTGGCCGATCTACCTATTAATAAATTGTTTTCGTTAGAAGATGAACTGCAGGGCTGTTTTAAATTCGAAGAAATAAGTGCCTTAGAAGAATTAGGCGTGGCATTTGTAACGGTTTTTTGATTTTCAGGTATGTTCTGTAAATTTACGGTCGTTGATTTGACTTGTTGTCTAAGCGAACGAGCGTTTAAAATTTTTTCCTTGACAGGACATTTCAAATAATTGGATTTATGATTTCCATGGCAATTTGAACATGAAAATTTATCAGTGGTTTCATTCATTGGACAAACGTCTTTCGAATGCGATTTACCACAATTCAAACACCGTATATCCATATGACAATTTTTAGTTCCATGGCCGAAGCCTTGGCAACGACTACATTGCGTTAAGTTTGCAATAGGATTATGTCGTTGATAGTGTTTTTGAATTTTAATGTGGGAAATGAAACGTACTTTTTCTAAAGTTTTCAAATTGTTTACATCACTTCGATTGAAGTGTATTAGGTAAAGTTCATGGGAAATTCCAGAGCGTGGTCACAATTCGCTCTTTTTTCGTAAGTATTACTTGGGAAGGGGCAAAACCAAGCAATTCTTTTAGTTAATTTTTAATTTTATCAGTACTTAGAACATTTGAAAAACTTTTCAAGACAGCCTTGAAGGGTCTGTCTGATTTTATATCATATGAATAAAATTTATGAAGTTTCTCGGACAAATATCGGATAAGACGTTCATAATCTTCCAGTCCATCAACCAAGACTCGACATTCTTCTCTTCGTCCGATTTGAAATGAGACTTTCACTTCCGGGAGAAAAGTAGAAAGCTCAATCCGGAATGCTTTGAAGTCGGAAATCATCACCGTCACTGGTGGCATAGATTGATGTTTCTTCCCAGAACGACAAGCGTCAATTTTAAGAACGTTTGAAGTTTTTACATTCAGATTCTATAAGATCGTGAATGTTATTAGGAAAATGTTGAATAACGAATTGTGATTTATTTCGTATTGAATTATTTTTAGCCTTAGGCTTGTTGTCTTTCCGGTTGGACGCAGGCATTTTTGAAATGAATGAAATTTTAATTTACATTAACTAGGCTAAAGTAGTCTTCGATTAGACTCCTAGTTTGGAAAAGTCTTGATAAAGCATGATTTTGTGGTAATCTTAATAAAGACTGATTAGTTCGAAAAATAGTTCTAGCTTTAAGAAAGGCTGATTAATTTCTTAGTCTTGAAAAAGACTTATTATATTAGAATATCACTCTTCGTATAGCCTTGAGAAAGGCTGACTAATTGTTAGTCTTTAAAAAGACAGTTAGTGATTCAGGTAGCCTTGAAAAAGACTGAAGCCTTGAATCAATGAAACTCTAGGTAGCCAGAAAAAATTTCCAGGAGCCAAGAGCTATACGCGTGCGGTGCGAACGACTGTTCAACACCGACTGGAAGATCACAACTTTATCAACATTTCATGGGACGATAGTCAATACTTCCGTGGATAGATAATGAAAGATTTTCTGTGAACTTGTAAACCTTTTAATAAATGATCCCTCATAATCGATTTCTGGCATACAGCCGGTTTCACATTATTTTACATTGAATTTTTAAATTTAGAGAGAAACCGTGTGAATTGCGAAAAGCATGTCAATAAAAACCTTGCTAATTCCAGAATCCGTGTTACAAACGTGCAAAAATTAACTTTAGTGTACTATTATTTGATCACTTTTTACCAAATATAGTTTTTAGTTTATCGAAAAATCTACGAGCTTGCATCCTTTTACAGCATCGATCATGCACTGTAACCCTTGGTCCCTAAAAATCAGACCGACCAAGTTGATTGAACAGCGCTGACTGGTAGCAGTTGAAATCACTTTGAACTTATCAAAAACAAATATACTGTCGACAACTTCTGTCGACGGTATGTGAATCAATATCACAACTGTAGCCCGATGATTGTAAATCAACGCCATCGAATCGCTTTGATATACACAGTGTTCATAAATCTTGCAATTGAAAGATTACCACTTATTTTTGGTGGCGGCTTCCTTTGACTGGTGGAATGTTCAAAGAAAAATAACCCCCGAATAAGCTTGTTAGTTCGCATCGATATTGCGCTAGTGGGATTAGCTCTGAACGTATTTTTATGCTTTGGATTGTGTTTTGTGACTCTGTTTCATGCCATAAACATGATGATACTTATCGCACGACACATGTGCACAGGTAGCTGCATCACTCTCCTGTCAATAAATAAATGGCGCAATCGGGCAATTTAAAGTACTGTCGAAGTAGACGAATCACATCCTTTTGGTACAGTTTCAAAACTAGAATACCTCAACTATTATTTTCATCAATATTCAAGTGAATGGTCTTATGTTCTTGTGTTGTTATTGTTGACTGCATTTAGAGTTTATCTAGATTCTCCCAATGCTTGTTTCGAAAATATAGAATGTTTAACCCGTAATAGCATTGTGCGAAGAAAACGAAGTTTTAAAAATTAAACGGTTTTACTGAATCTAGGAATCTTTCCTGGTCGGCTTTCAAACATATAATATCTCGTAATGAATCTTTCGAGCTTATTGATTAGTGATCCAAACTCTAAGTTTCACGTCATTCCATAGTTTACTACTCATGCACTGACGTCATTATTCATCTAAATCAAGTTTGATTTAATATTTGCATATTAACACTTGCTACATTAAAATAATCACTTGAAGTCCGCAAAACTTCAAAAATACATCTAGAAGGTACTTCGCCATTGAAAAAACTAAAAGCAACACGCAATTTCACCAATTCTCATTATAAACACATCAGTTTGTAATATCGCATATAAATTCAGCATGTAACATATTATTTAAAAAAAAAACTTCACAGGTTATGTACATTTATAACTCACCTTTATTTAGTACGTTAGCATAGTGTTCTAAATAAGCGGCGTTTAGTGCAGGATTAAGTGCTGAATTGAATGTAGGAACAGCGAATGGCAAATGCATAGGAAAGCTATTTTTCTGAATTTCCAAAAGATTTGGATACATAGCAGTAGGTTTCTTTGGTGAGTCTTGTCCGCTCTGAACAAATGGAGATCCTGGTGGTGACTTGGGACCACTACTGCAATACTCTGTGGATGTCGATGAGGGGGTCGAGGAATTATTCTGACATGTATTCAAATCCGATAGCTGTTTTAAAACACTGCTCTGAACCAGCTGATGTTGATGGTGTAGCAGAATCTGTTGCTGTTCTGCTTGATGATGTAGAATATCGTCGATCCTAAAAGACGATTTTCGTTTTGATGATCCCATTTCCATTGATGAACACGACCACAAAATCAACGGTAAATGCACTGTTTTGTATAGAAATCACTTTCTTATGAATAACTACCTTTTGAGTTCACTTAGCAATCATATTAGTATGTAACACAGTTTGATAAAGCAATTTAAAAAGAATCGTATCAAAACCTATCCTTCCTATCCAGCTTTTTATAGCAAACTACAAAATAAAGTGTTTCAACTCGTTCGATATCTCGCTGTGACTAACTGCGTTTTATCAGTTTCTTTCGTATATATTAAACCATTTATTAGGAATCGAATTTTGGGTGATAAGGATAAATAAACCTAGTGACTGTATGACGATAAAGCCCAATACATTGATGGAATGGTACCCTGCATTGATAAGTGGCATTCTAAAAAGTCGTACTTTCGAACATTTGTTCAAATAACTTAATTCTTCTGATATTGGTGGATGTTGTCATTGCTTAGTGTTTCAATATGGTCTTATCATAAACAAAAATGTAATTAATTGTGCATTTTCATACATACGTTTAGGCACAAGAAACTACCAACAATTAACCTTCAGGAAATTGCACGGAGTGCAATGATGTTTAAGTAGTCATAGGATGAATCGAAATAATATTTTTATTGGACTTATCATTCTGTTTATGATTGCGGCTATCCTTTTATGATGAATAACTTGGCTAAAGTTTTAGCCAGATAATGTTCGTGAGTAACGCAAGTGTTTTTTACAAGAGAAATATTTGAATAGATGCTTGTTATTTTCGGCCAATAGTTTCCGATGGAAAATACATAATTAAATAGGAGCGTTATTCGTTGCGATATTTTGATAATTAATTTATATGGCCATCAATCTTTTTTTCGTCTAACTATTTCTTTAGGTTTTAAACTGAAAAATATTCGATACGTATTTTTGATATCAATATTATAAGTGGAATTTTCGAGAAATGATTTACTGAAGTTCGGAGTTCACTAAAAAGAGACTATAAAGCAATTCCATGTGGAATAGGCTGACTGTTGGCATGACCCCCTTCGATTTGCATGAAACTTTGCATGTGTCATCGTTATAGCAAATCAAGTATTTTTCACTGGTCGAAAGATTTTTTTCACTCAAGACTAATTTTTGAAAAGGGCTATGTGCTTTTAGCCATTATATTTTCAAACAATTATAACTAGAAATCTATAGCTTTTACAAAAGTATGTCTAAGGATAGGTTGTAGGTAATCAATTGAACATTCTAAAAAACTATACACTGAAAATAAATATCTTATATTTTAAAATTTATAATTTTTGTAATCCTCAGACGATGCGAGCAGCTGTTTTCGAGATATCTTGAAAACAAAATCGAAGAAAAATCGCAGGCTCAACAGTGGAGTAACCGCCATATTGAAAAAATATCTATTTTTAGGTATAAAAGTTTACTTATGTTATAGAAGATTACCTACATCCAACTATAAAAGCACATGGTCTCACTGGTAGAAAAATTTATTAAAGAGCAAGAAGTATTGCCTGTTCCTAACAAAAATGTTGCCGTCCATTGGATCCCGATATTAAACGTGAAGTATTGCAGTTCGTCAACGACGATGATATAAGTAGTACTATGCCAGGAGAAGGAGATTACGTTTCTGTCAGAACTAATATTGGACGTGAACCAGTTCAGGCTTTTGCTTTCAATTCAAAGAGAAATTTTTTCATCGATTCGAAGAGGTCAGTAAACACCATTTGCATTTGCGGCGTTAAGACCAAACCATTGTAAACTTTAGGTTGTCATAATGTATGTGTTTGAATAATTCAAGAAAATGTTGACTTAATGCTTCACAGCCTCAAAAAATACTCCTTTCAAATTGATTGTAAAGCGCCTTCTGAAAAATTACTGCGTAATTCACCGGTAACAACAAAGGATTGTTATCTCCGCGAATGCAAGAAATGTCCAACCTCTTCAGTTCTTGAGGAAACTTGTTAGAGGAACTTAAGCAGAAGATTGTAAATGAGATCTCTGTTGAACAATGGATAACTATTGATAGATGCAATCTAGAAATGTATGTATGTAGGTGTGAAGCCACCATCAGTTCAAGGCATTACCACACGGAACCACCCGCGATCCCATTTCAACCAGAATATTAGTTGATTTTCTGAATTCGGTTGGTTAAAATTTGGTACAATTAATCGATTGTTGTTTTAACTAAACTGTCATTTTTGTTTTTCGATTAGCAGAAACGATGGTTGAAACAACTAATTTAACTGTTTGAAAAAAAAAATGCTGTCAATTAGTGAGGACACATACCTTTCAATTTCAACAAATATTTTAGTTGAAATAACTGGTGTTGTTATTGAAACAAAATTCTGTTAGTTGAAAAATAAATCGGTTATATTTGTTTTAGACATTGCAAATAGTTGAATCAACTCGAACAATGTTATTGATTTGCGAAAATAATCAAAATATACTACTCTGCGAAAATACTCTGTGATGTAACATAATATAAAATAATATAATATAATATAATATAATATAATATAATATAATATAATATAATATAATATAATATAATATAATATAATATAATATAATATAATATAATATAATATAATATAATATAATATAATATAATATAATATAACATAATATAATATAATATAATATAATATAATACAGTATATATGATATAATGCAATGCAGTATAATACCATACAACATCATGTAACATAACAGAAGATAATGTATGAAATAATATGCCATGATACAATGTATAACAGTTGATGTCGCAGTTTAAGTTATGCTCTTATTTCGTCGCAGTACTGCAGTCTGCAGAAAATAGATTATTTCTTTTCTAATAATAATAATAATAATAATAATAATAATAATAATATTAATAATAATAATAATAATAATAATAATAATAATAATAATAATAATAATAATAATAATAATAATAATAATAATAATAATAATAATAATAATAATAATTATAATAATAATAATAATAATAATAATAATTATAATTACAATAATAATGATTATAATACTAATAACAACAATATATAATACAATGTAATATAATTCAATACATAACAAATAATGCAACAAACAACAGAACCACATGTTTCAATATACTATGATAAATATTGCCCTTTAGGATGGACTTCAAACTACAAACCATTTCGCACCCTCTCATTCTGCTACTAACGTAAAAGGCGATAGCACCCAGTCGACGCCGTTCTATTGACCAAATGTCATCATAGACACACGGGGAGGCATGAGATAGGGACTTGTGAGGACTTTGTTATCTCACCATTTGACGACCCGTTTGATAGATGCAATCTAGAAATCATAACAAAACCAGTTGATGATTTTGCAGAATAACTAGAAAAACTTTTAACTCATGATTATATACAAAAAAACAATCTCAAATTTTGAAAGACACAAAATCTTCTTTAACTGATGGAGAAGAGAAGTAGTTTTTCCGAGAATTATTCATTCTTTTTCTGAGAATTATTCATTCGTTCTTCAAGATCATCATTGCAACAATTCATCCATTCGTAACATTTGAGTTTCGTTTATAACTGGTCCGCCAGAACGTGCCTCCGAGGTGTGCAAGCGGGTGATTTATGCGCCACTCTCGAACAAAGACCATCCTCCAGATGCTGTCCGGCCTTCTGAGACTTTGCTGGAGAAGGTTCCGGTTTTCCTCTTTGTAGGAAGGAAGCAAGCTAGCCGACCGACAGGGCGTCCGAGTCGCGTGTCCTAAGAGCTAAGTAATGCTCGAAATTACCGATACAATTCCAGTCCGAAACGAGATACGGTTTGCAGGAGATACGTTTGATCCAGTTCTAATATAGATCTCCCATATTGAGGGCATATTCAGTAGTTTTTTGTTCGATAATAGAGGTTTTAACCTTTAGGTCATTCGCCTCTTCGGGCCAGAAAAACTTTCTGACCCTATGTGCGGGGTTGGGAATCGAACCCAGGTGGGCTGCGTGAAAGGCATCGACTTACCCATTACGCTACACCCGTCCCCATGGTCACAAAGTTTTTCTGGTCCGAAGAGACGAATGACCTTAAGGTTAAAACCTCTATAATCGAAACAAAAGAACCTTTTGCTCCCGCTGAAGGCTGATTTGATATTTAATTTTCACTTTTGCCACTTTCGGGTGTACATCAGCGAAAGTTCTTCAGGGCTCTGTTCATTGCAATGTATGAAGCTATCATTAGACGATGACTTTAAACTATTCTAACAGGTGCAACGATAACAGTATGGTGCTGAATGCCTCAAAATTCTCTGCCATCTCCTTTTTATTTAAACCAGGGGTTCCCAAAGTGGTCGATATAGACCCCTTGGGGTCGATATCCTTTTTGCGGGGGTCGACGTAAACGAAAGCTGACTATGGGGGTCGACGAGGTCTAGAAATCGACCCCCTATTGTTTGATATAAGTTGTTATGTGAAATATTTACGCTAAAAAGTTGTGTTTATTTGACCATCCGCAGAAATTGGTAAGTATTTTACATCAATATTAAAAAAGCAAGAAATTGAATTTTTTTAAGGAGTTTGTTAATGGGGGTCTGAGGCCTAAGTTAATCTTAGTATAGGGGTCCATGACCCAAAATAGTTTGGGAACCCCTGATTTAAACGAACCACGATCACGTATAACTACACTATTTTGCAAGCGATTCTAAAACGGAAGCCATCATTTAGGAATCTGGGAGTTTTATTGATTGGGATACCATGGAGAGATACATCGAATCTTCCAAGTTACCAAAACCGACTAAAAGGCTCATCTATCTCGATTTGCTACATGTTCGCAGTGATGCTTTCAAAGCGGCCTTATCAAATCTTGAATTAATTGCATAGATCTCCTACAACGGCTAAATTTTGGCATCCATCGACCAACACGGTAAAATTCCGATTCGAATCCGGGTGGGCTGGGTATGTCTGAATCATTTTATGTATTAGACTATTGATATTTTGAACAACGCACTCAAAATAACTCTCTGAACAGTTTTCCGTTCATTGCTCCGGGTATGCTTCCATATCTTTTTGCACAGGTATTTGAGAGTCCAGTCAAACGAATGAAAACGATGTGAATCAAACCTTTTTAAAACATGGTTTATATTAAAATCTTTCAAAAATTTTTGTTGGAAAACGCGGTACAGCTTTAAATTTTTGTTTTCATATCATTTGTAAAATAATATGAAAAAAAAATCATATTATCATACAGAAAAAATATTTGTGTTTCAATACAGCCTATGTTATTTCTATGAACAGTAAACAATGCGGTTAGGCGAAGTAGTTTTTATGAATTATATTTGATGGTGTCTTAATTTATAATTAAATACATTCTACGGCGTTCGATAGCTTTTGGAACTATATTTTAATTTTAAAATAAAAAACCTAAAAATACTTTCAAATGTATTTTTCCAAAATATTACGTTACTTTTAGAAAATTGGAGTTACGAATTTCTAATAAAACACATTCCATAAGTAACGCATATTATGACCTTGAAGGATTGCCAATAACTCTGCTCATGGTTTGGATCATTTTGATCACAGATACCATGATTTCATGGGAAGGTAAATGAATAGGTTTCATGGTTATTTTAATCATGATAATGGTAATGGGTTTCTTTCCATAGAATTTGTGGCTCAATCTTTCTCTTCGAATTCATCGTGCAAAAGCTTTCATTCATCTCATAATTCATCGATTTTCATTCATCTCATAATACTATTACACACCTTTTCATTAGATTCTTTTCCCACTAGTTTTATAACTCGTAGATAGATGGCATTGTAGCAAGAGTGTCATTATGAAATATCATTTGGACAGATGTAATCTTTTGATACAAAAGAAAAGAAGGTTTCAAGTCTGTTGGAATTCTTAATAAAAAATAAATAATAAGATTTCTAAAATGTGAAATTTTTTTCAGTTAATATACTGTCATCATATACATTATTTACATTGAAAATCGTCATCATATACATACGTCATCATAGTGTACATACTGTTTATTAGTTATATATCAAGTGTGTGATACAAAGCGGTAACATTTCACGAATAATCATAGTGACATACGACTTTTAATATACTATACTATACTCTTAACATTAAGCACTATTTATTCAATTGTGTCAAATAAAGAAATTTCGACTTATCGAATTGATTTTTTGTCCTTACCTAAAAAGTTATCTATATTGTTTGAAATTTTCGTTATATATATTGATATCTTTTAAAATTTCGTCGAATATAATTTTTGTGAAAAAAACACTGTTTCGAGAGTATATTCCATAGTTCGTTTTAAATTGCATAGTAGAGAAAACATCTGCAATTCGTTCAGAATAATAACGATTGTTTTTTGAATCACTGTATCATTGATGCAAAAATATCTATGAATTCTTGTCAAAACGTATGTCAAAATTCACCGTCGACGAGATCCATATGCTCAAGCCGAGACAACAAGACACTTCTTTTTCACTTCAAACTCGATCTCTGCACGAAAAGAAAACAAACGCAAATAACCCGTAAGACAACCCATATAGTTATAGGTGATTTCACAGTGTGAAAGTAAAAGAATCTTACCCCGTCCCCTTAATATTTGAAACAAAAACAATTCACACATTAGCTCTCATTCACGCTGACATACGAGGGAAACTGATTAAACTCATCTCCATCCTGTGTTCGATTTGGTTGCAGTGAAATTGAGTTTCGTTTCACTATGCATGACCCAGATGGACCTCCTATTAGTAAAATAATATTTACTTATTTATCTTTGTTAATTGATTTTGTGTCACATTTTGTTTTCTCAAGCGAAATATATATATTATTTTTTGAAAAAGATCACCCAGCGCAATACGTACGGTCTTCTGGTGGTGATGCAATCTTCAGTTTTCAAACAAATAAAAGCACAGCGGTTTTGCATTTTATGTATAGAAAGCCAGTTTATCCGCTGATATTATTATATTGTGCGAAATAAATGTTAGTATGATCTTAAAATAACTTAACAATATGTACACAGAAAAAAGAACTCTTCAGGTGCCCTTAGTCTACATATGATGGAATTTTCAAAACCCAGCATTGTTCCATTCGCAATGATTTCATGTCGCATTTAAAGTCGAGTAATCTGCAAAATATCATGGTGAATCTAATAACATGTTTCTATGATTCTGTTTAGATCATTGGAGGATTGACTTCAGAAAATATATTTTGATTATCAGATACAATTTCTTGCAAAGGTTATATTTTTGGGATTAAATATTCGACTCTTATGTTTATTAAGAGCTATGCAGTTCGAAAAAATCTTACGTTTTTCGTCTTATAATATGAACATAAATGTGGCGTCGCAGTTTATTCAAATTTACTACCAGTAATATTGTACGATTTAAAATTAACATGGCCCAGAACCGATATCAGAATTCAATTTCGGATGACATCGGATAATTTTTTTACAACCTACCTCGGGAGTTGTTCAATATGTCAGCCGTGTTGTGTTTCTTACCTTTAAACTTACATCTACAAATGTTCCTAAGAACGGAATTTGCATGTTTTGTTCTGTTTTTCTTTACGGTTCGTCTTTGACTCGTCTATACATAACAGTTTTTGTTGAACTGATACGCCTTGTAAATTTGAACCGCTAAACAGACTAAAGTTCAAACTCTAGTTGAGTTGCATCTTTTTGCCTCTCTCTATAGAAAGGATATAGACTAGCTGGAAAAAAACCAACTTTCGAACAGATCCTCGGAGGGTCATAGTGGAACGAAACGTTTCGAACGTAAGTAGATTTCGACTTACTGACCGATTCAGTTTGTGGCCATTCAGGGGTAATCCTGATTTTATGCTAAGAGCACATAACCGAATTTGTGTTTCTCAACGTTTAGTAAAGAGAATTTCATGCTTTTTTGGTTCTATTTCTGTATAGTAAAATAGCAGTCATCAAATTTTTCAGACTTCGATTCGGATGGAACTTTAAACATGTTCTCAGTATGACAAAACATTAGTTCTGCACGCGTAGCGAGATCCGTTCGACTTGAGATTGATTTTGAAAAGGGCGGATGTATTTACAAATCAATGTAACTCTGTAATTGTAAATTGTAAATAAATCGTGTCCAAAACGAAGATAAAGGATTAGGTACATAATACTTTTTCAAATATTTAAATTATAATCGATGTTTAAAACTTGAAAGAAACATCTCTTTAAATGTTTTCAACACTAAAGATCCTTGACGGGTCAGATGGACGGTTTTGAAGTTTAGTATTAGAAATACACGTATCATCTAATTGTTTTTACGAATTTTATTTGACTTTTTCTCTTTCATCAGTGTATAGTTAGTACTCTATTTTTATTATTTTGTGATTTGTATATTTTAAGTAACACTTGACGTAAACCGATTTCACTACAACCGGGTCATTTGACCGGAGGAACATTTTGCATTTCTCTCTATAGAAAGAATATATTATTGCGGCCTTTTGATTTCATTTGTTCTGGGGATCACTTGTGTTATATATCACTCTACTTAATTCGACTAGTTCGAAACATATCTGCCTGTGTATGTATGTGTATGTATGTGTATGTATGTGATTTTCCTACACTAAATCCTCGGAGAAGGCTGATCCGATTTCAACAACCTTAGAGCCCTTTATCAAGTTCGAGGATCAAATGACTAACACTTCCAATTCCAGCAATATAATCGAAGAAGTGACATACGTATGTTTTTTTTTATTCGCTCTATTTGCTCGGAGATAGCTGATCCAATTCGAGCAAGCTTAGGCTCGTTTGAAAGCTGCTGTTGGGTTATTTATCATATATGAATGGCATACGACGCGCACCTCCAGTGCCGGATATGTAATCTGATGAGTGATGTCATTAGTATAACGCATTTCTCATTTCGAACAATTGATGGTTGTTGATGGTTCAACCGATTTATACAAACTTAGATTTGTTTGAAAGCTACAATGTGGTGTTGAGTCAAGTGTGAATCGATTGCGGCGGGCACTACCGGTTCCACAGATATGATCAAATTAGAGACGCAATCGCTAAACCGTACTCGCGTTGAAGCACACCTATGTGAACTACCCGAATCGATCTGGAAATTACTGGATTTTTTTTATTTTTTTACCTGATTTTGTCTCAAAAATTAACACAATGAAAAAAAAGTATAATGCAAGTCGCTTTTCGCAAGCTACTCAAGGCCGAATACTTCTCCATTTCATCGATCCACTTTGTTCGCAGTGTTCCTGTTTTTCTTCGGATCAGAATCAAAAACCATTTTTATAGCCTGTTCGCACTATACCGGGACGGGACCATCCGGGACTATCCGGGACGTTTTTTTCCTCATCGGCGATGACTGAGCTGCCGGCGTGTGTATGTATTGGAATCCCGGAACAAGCTACTGGGTGGCCATCCGACATCTTGATGACATGCCCAGTAGAAATGGTCGGGCAGTGGCGTACCGAGGAAATTTTACGCCCGGGGCGAAATAAGATTTGCCGCCCACATCGTTTGTTTAATGAGCAAAAAGAACTGAACTTCATCTCCGGAAAGATGACTTGGATGAGCAAAAAAGGTCCCAAGGATTGGTTTGCCGCCCCCTTAAAACGTTGCGCTCGACGCCGTCTCCATGTTCCGTCTGCTCTCCATCATAAATGGTTCGCAGTACCTTTCTTTCGAAAACACTTAGGGCGCGTAGGTCTTCTGCCAACATAGTCTAGGTCTCGCGGCGATAGAAAAGAACATTTTCGTTCGGTGGCGTACTTTACTCGATCGAAGAGTTTTTCTGAGTCCAAAGAATGCACGACTTTCTGCACAAATACGCCTTTGAATTTCTCCGTTGGTATCATTATCGGCGGTCATCAGTAAACCCAAATACACGAACCCATCAACCACTTCGATGTCGTTACCGTCTATTAATATTCGTGGTGAGAAACGTAGCGTTTCTCCTTTAAAGTTTCTTCCTCTCATGTATTTTGTATTCGATGCATTTATAATCAGTTCGATACTTCTATCTTCGGCTTTCAGTCCGATGTATGTTTCCATAATCTTCTCAAAGATACGTGTCACGATATGAACGTCGTCAGCGAAGTCAAAAAGCGGACTTTCGGGAGATCGTGTCGATCCTCGCTTTTCGAATCACGAATCACATTCAAAGTAATATTAAACAAGAGATAATAGGTTCCATCATCATACCGTAGCCCTCTCCGAGATTCGACGGGACTCGAGTAGTGTCCCAGCTACTCGCACGTAGTTTCCTAGAAGTGGCCGTTTTTGAGATATTTAGACATAAAAATCAAATAGCTTGGATTTTTGTTGATTTGTGCCGTTTAAACAATTCAAACTTGATTCTAAACAATCGAAAACACGTATTCTAAACAAAAAAATCTAATATAACTTATTGTTTGTCATTAAAATGATTGGTGTGTATTCTTAGTGTTAGTAGGATGTTAGCACCTAGCCAAAAAATTATCCTGTACGTTTAGAAACGGTTGAACGATATCCGGAAAAATAGAGTGAGCTCTTCGTACTGAGTCGAATCGTATATAGCATTAGGGGTTTTCGGGGTTGCGATCAAAAGTCGGTTTTTTAGAGAAAGGCAAAAGTTCAATACTTCTGTTGAAGCTACGCAAAAATTCGAAGTAGACGCACAAATGCTTTGAAGAGAGATAACATATTTTACCATCGGTTGGGTTCTAATACATGAGATGATGAGCTGACATGAATCGAGCAGGCCCGTGCGCAGGGGGGGGGGGGGGGGAATTTTTTTTAAATTAAGTTTCATGAACAATGGAGTATTTATTACATTAAAGTTCAAATAACTTGACATTTCATACTACGTTTTCAGATTTTATTTTTACAGTTTCAATATTGTGGATGACGCAACTTTCTTTTTCAAATTTTAGTGCCTTCCCACTTTCTGTCAAGTGTTACTGGAAATGCAGTCATCGATGTTACGCATTTGTATAGTGCGTGCCCGAAGTACCGACTACCAACGCTCTCAATAACGCGCATCTTTTCGTTAGAGTAAAGCCTAATACTCACATGCAGGGGAACTATTTCTTTTATCGTTTTCGCTAAAAAATGTTCGACAAAATTGCCCCCCCCCCCCCCCCCCCCCTTTTAATGATTTCTGCGCACGAGCCTGTCAGAATTCGTTTTACATTGTCAATATAGTGGATGAGGCGCCTTTTCGCCTTTTGGACACCCACCTCTCCCCTTGAATAAAACAGTGCTTTGATTGAGTAAGTCATCCTTAAGAAAACGAAATGGGTTCACTATTATATGCACTTCCGGCACCGGATCCCGAGAACCGGTATAATCAAAGTCGATTCGTACAGCCACCAACTAACATGACACACAAACTCTTCTAGTACGCACTCTAAATTACGATTTAAATGTTTGTTGCATCCGAAAATAATTTAAGTGACGATGTACAATATGTAACACACTTTACCCTATAACTCCGGAACCGGATGTCGGATCCGGATGAAATTCAGGAATTCCGTATGGGACCACGAGACCTGTCATTTGAATCTAAGTTTGTCAAAATCGGTTCAGCCATCTCCGAGAAAACCTAGTGAGAATATTTGACACGCACACACACACACATACATACACACACAGACATTGCTCAGCTCGATGAACTGAGTCGAATGGTATATGACACTTGGCCCTCCGGGCCAATTTTCACTACTCGGTTTTTCAAGTGATTGCATAACTTTTCTATATGAGAAAGGCAAAAACAATTTTGAATCTGTGCATCAATGTAAACTATATTCTATACTCTCACAGTCCTTTTTCTCTTATGAGAGCAGTCATTAGCAAAATCAGAAAATTTAGTTGAACATGAATACCCAAATAAAGTTAATCAGTTGAATTTTAAGACAATCAAAGTGTAAATTCAAAACACTGACAAACCGCTATGCGAAAAATACAAAAAAAAATCTACGAGACTTTATGAATATTCAAGTTTGAGAAACATTTCCGGAATGTTCGATGTTGATATACTCAACTTATTGTCATTGAAGACAGTAATTTTAACAGCCGAGTAACAATAGAATAAGTAAATCTGAATAAAGGCTGTTAAGCTATTTTGGTAAATCAGAAAGGAGAAACATGGTAAACTAATAAAATTCTAATCTTTAAAATCTAAAATATTATAATACTAAAATATCAATGGTTGCCAAAATGTCAATTGGAGCAACAGATTTTAAGAATTATGTTTCGTGTTTCTGATTGGTATGCTTATAATTGGGTTTATAATTATCTATTTAAAACTATCGCAATTTGCATTTGCAGTATATCTCAGGTGCATTATCTAATCTAGCTATAAATCAAATCGGAAAGTATATCACCATCACAATTTTTCCGCATTCAATTACATTACAGAACTGCATAGGTTCTAGCGTAAAACCTCTTCTCGTTCATTCATGTCCATGTGTTTCGCTCTTTCGTCATTGCTTCTGTTGCTCGTTGGTACTGATTTAGAAAATTTTTCGTATTGTTTGTTTTATGTGGCGTCTCGATAATCGTGTTTGGATAAGCCTACGTGTTTATTCTTACCCTAGCAAACATATGCATCGAGATCAAAAGCTTCGAATGATCGATATTTTGGTCAGTCCATGTATCGATTGATTTTGTAATTCAACAATGTGATCGCATAATTTTCAGCGAGAGTTATTCTTTGGAAACATGGTTCGTGTAAACAAAAGTATATTATTTTTTATTTTCTTATCAAATGACTTAAGGTATCAAAACCAAATAAAATTGAAATAAAATAGTGAGCTGTATAAGGCGTGGGTTTCATTAATCATCGATGTTAGGCATTGACTGATAGAGAGTTTGTTGTTAGAAGTTATGCTGTGCCAAAGTGCACAGTTAAATGCGAATTCGAAAAGCTATGCTTGATTACTTTTGGAATATAAACAACAGCAATAATATGCCAAATAGTTAATTTAAATACTCTGAATTTTTCGACGCATGTTGGTATTATTTCAGACCACCAAAGAAGACAGTTGATTATGTTTCTGTTATACTCGATTTCTAACGCGACCACGCTGTCGTTTGTTTGTTTTCCCTCTCAATTTCGAGCGCACATGTTGCCGATACAACTGGGTCAAACACTATATGTAACCGCCCGACAATCCGGAGTAATAATATCAATTACTAGTTCAATGCAAAGTGCACAAGTAAACAAAACAAAATGAAAAAAAAGTTAATAAATATCATATTTCGTATATGCCCATTACCGATATAAGATTCTAGCTGCTACAAAGGTGAAACCAATATCTAGAATGGATATGGATATTTACAGATGGAAATGTAAACAATATGAACTATATCGAAGCCACAATATAACAAACTGATGAAATACAATCAATTTGCACCGATAACACAGAAGAAACACTTCGGATTTAAAATAAAGCATATCATACTGGGTAGCATTTAACCATTTCATGGGCTGAACATAAATATTTACCATGAAACAGTTTCTCTCCCCGACAGTATCTCTTTGCTTCGTTGGTATATATTGGACGCATGTTATGATTGGTCGTTAGCTGGTACCAATCCTGGCGATTGTACACGCCCACTTGAAATGGTAGTGTTGGGAAATAACAATTCAGTTGCACGAGCGATATACTGACAATGGTAATGTCGCTCTCGCTATCAGCAACTCACGGTGAATCAATTTTTGTTGCTATATTTGAACCTTGTTATAAAGCTGCGGATAAGGTATCTTGTTTTGTATCGCTTAATTCTGTGCTCGGTTGTTTACATTGTACTGTATGGAGAAATTTCAATCTAAGCATGTTATATAAAAATTGGAAGAAGATTGTACATGGTTTCTAGTGGTTTAATCGATAGAGACATTATTTGAGAACATAATGGGCCGTATGAATAAAACGTAGCATGCTTGAATTTCTATAGTAAATGCTACATGTAGATCAGGTTCCTGTCAAAAGCAGAGACTATACTACACAACAACGTTCGAACATGTAGTATTTACTACAATTTTTCGGTAGGTAGCTCCAGAGGTTGCTATTCGTGTGTTTGCTGATAAAGTGAAGTAGAATAATTAAAACCAAACCAAACGTGTTTTACTCTGTGGACTATGTTTTTGAGAAGATACTACAAACAACAGACTTTATTACATTTTATTCATACGGCCCAATAAGAAAGTTAAAAAGGCGAATTTCGAGCACTTTTGGGGATTTAGTTCGTTAATTACGCTCAGCCTAGCCTGAAGCGCCTAAATTATAATGCGCGTTTTCTCGAAACCACGTTTCTCGAACCTCATTTTTTCATCTTAGAAAAAACCTTTATTCCAGTCGACCCGAATCTATATTAAGTTCTTGAGATGTTGATTACATAAGTGCATCAATCTCAAACACGAGCAATTCGAGAAAGATTAGATGTCGGTCATCAGACTTCACATACTCCGATTCGGATGAAACTTTGCTCACGTTTGCAGTATGCCAAACAGTTTTTTTGCACGGATGCAGAGACCAATTCGACTCAAGACTGATTTTAAAAAGGACGCAAGTATATTTGCATGCACTTTCTTCAAATCGTGGTAACTCAGAAACTGTAAATTGTATCTAACAAGAAATTGTAGGACATCTATTGGGCACTCTTAAAAAAATAGACACTTTTTAAAAAATCGGAAAACCAATCGAAAAATTAAAATTAAAAAAACATCTCTTAAATACTACTTTTATTAAGTATATACCTTAACTTCAAGCCCACACTCTGGTGCAAATTTGATTATTGAATATTGACAAATAACGAAGTTACAGCTAGAACAATTTATCAACATTTGCAAAACTTCAAATGTTTGTCAAAAATTGATAAACTAGTCGAACGTAATTCTAAACGTATGAAAACAATTATCCTAAATGATATATACAATCTTATATTCCATACTGTTAGTTATTAGAATAATTGGTATGTATTAATGGTAGTAGATACTTTACGCTTAGAATCGGTTTAAATGTACATATTGTAGTTTTTAGTTTCGGCGAATGACCTAAATAGGTTAAAACCGAAATAAACTAATAATAATAATAATAATAATAATAATAATAATAATAATAATAATAATAATAATAATAATAATAATAATAATAATAATAATAATAATAAAAATAATAATAATAATAATAATAATAATAATAATATTAATAATAATAATAATAATAATAATAGGCATTTTAATTAAATTTATAGAAATCTTTTATATTTGCTTGTTCTATCTACAACTAATATACCTTATGATCAAAAAAGAACCGGAATTTTATTAAAAACGCAAAATTTCAATTTTTAATCAATTTCTTTATTATCGCCTTCAAAGTACTCTCCTTCTGCGGCAATACATGCATGCCAACGCTTGATCCAATTTTCCATACAAGTTTTATAGACCGCCGAAGGTATGGCTTTTAGTTCACGCAGCGAATTCTCTTTTATGGTCTCTATGGTTGAGTCTAGGGAAGAGGAAAAAGTCACACGGGGCCATATCTGGAGAGTACGGTGCTTGGTTGATGATATTGGTTGAGTTTTTGGCCAAAAACTGCAACACAACCAGCGCACACACGACACTATTTTGAATGAAATTCAGCTTTTTTGGCACCAGCCGAGAAGCGACGCGTTTCAAACCCAAAACATCAGTTAAAATGGGTTCGGCTGATCCATAAGAGATGCCCAACAACACAGCAATCTCTCTAATCGGTACAGAACGATTTTGCAACACGATTTGCTTCGCCGATTCAATGTTTTTTTCAGTAACAGATGTTGTTGGGCGGCCAGGGATCTCATCATGATCCAAGCTTGTACGACCACCTTTGAAGCGCTTATACCACTCGTATGTCTGTGTTTTTCCTAGACACGATTCACCAAAGGCCTTTTCTAACATTTTCAACGTTTCGGAACACTTAAATCCATTTGCAACACAAAATTTGATGCACGCACGTTGTTCTAAATTTTCATCCATTATAAAAATCGCCACACGAAAATTTTTCAACTTCTTTGAATAGACGCCAAACAAAAACTAATCGTACGATATGCGTCAAAATTTGACAGAATGTGTATAAAAGTGTTGCCAACGTTGAGAGAGTACAAGTTTACCGATTGGACAAGCGCGGGAATTTTAAAATGAAAATTTCGGTTCTTTTTTTTATCATAAGGTATAGCTCAACCATCATTTTTGGACCTTTAACTACACACACAAATCCAACAACTGGCAGAAAGCTTAATACTAACCTGTTTCTTGAACGTCTATAACCGAATCGGGTTTTGATTGATTGTAACAGTTACTGTACAACAAAACTTATCAACCATTTAATATGTGCGCGCACAAACTAAAACTTCACTTCCACATCAGTCAAATTTTAGAGCTGAAAAGTAAATAATCCTGTTGATCAATTTGGCTCAAATTTTGGAATTATATAGAGTAACTATCTGACAATCAAGGAAAAATATCAAACTCGAAAAAATAAATAGTTGATTTTTCTTATTTTTGGCCTCTGGATGAACCACTGTGCATCGGATGCAACACACTTATGCCAGCGCTTGATCCAATCCTCGAAACATTTTTTATATTCAGTTTTCGGTATGGACATCAGAGCCATCTGCGAATGTTCACGGATAACGATGACATTGTGTGACGGTGCGTTATCGTGGTGGAAGATCCACGAGTTGTTTGCCCACAAATCTGGTCTTTTTCGGCAAATTGCTTCACGCAAACGTTTCATAACGCCCGGATAATACTTCTTGTTGACGGTCTGGCCTTATGAAATGATTTCATGATACACAACACTCTTGTAATCAATGAAAACTGTTAGCATCGCTTTCTTTTTTGACTGAAATCGACTTGTTTTTTTTTCGGTCGCGGCTCATTCGATGTACGCCATTCACTCGCTTGATGTCTGAATTGCGTGTCAGACTCGTAAATCCACGTCTCGTCACCAGTAATAATCAGTTTGATAAATGTTGAGTCAGATTCGGCTTTGAAAATCATGTCTTTTGTGACGTCAACGCGATCTCTTTTTTGCATGAAATTCAGTTCTTTCGGCACCAGCTTTGCAGTGACATGTCTGAGTCTCGAATCATTAACCAAAATGTCTTGAACGGATCCAAAACCAATGTCCAACTCCTCTGCCATCTCTGTAATAGTCAATTTACGGTCTACGGTCATTCATTCTTTGATGTTATTGATGTTTTGGTCGCTTTTCGATATCGATGACCTACCGCTTCTCTCATCGTCATTCACAGACTCACGGCCACTTCTGAAACGTTCATGCCACTGATAAACGACTGCTTTCTTCAGAGTATCGTTGCCTCTTCTAGCAAACAAAACACTCTTCTAGCATTTGCAATGTCTTCGCACCATTGAAACTGTTTTTAACACAAAATTTAATGCAAACTCGTTGTTGCAAATTCAATTCCATTTTGAAATTTGTACAAAATCGGGGACACGCACAATCGCAGATGTTCTCAATACAGCGTAACTTTTACAAATGTCCAGATATCAAGCTGAAAATTTGATAGAATATCAATGACAAATGTGGCAACTTAAAAAGAATCTAACCGGGTGACTGGGTGCCCCAAGCGGTGGTAATTCCTGGAACTTTTTAATCAAGGTAGTATGTCAATAGTAACTTGAATTTCGTGCTTGAGGTCTTTAATTGTTTCAGGATGGTTGGCGTAACATTTATCTTTAACCGCTCGCCACAGAAAATAATTCAGCAGCGCATCAAAGCAACTTCTCGGAGAACTCTATCAAACCGTTTTTTTTAATTGCATTTTTACATTCGCTCTCTCTCTCTCTCTCTCTCTCTCTCTCTCTCTATATATATATATATATATATATATATATATATATATATATATATATATATATATATATATATATATATATATATATATATATATATATATATATATATATATATATATATATATATATATATATATATATATATATATATATATATATATATATATATATATATATATATATCACGTTATTTGTTCACTTCAGTATCAATCATTCAAGAACTAAATTCTAAATCTCGGCCAGGCTCAGAAATCAGTTGTAAAATTCAGGTTTGGAATCCAGATCAATAATTCAGGTCATATAGAAATATGGAACTGTGCTCATTTTCAGAACACAGGTTTCGAATTTAGTGCTTGAACTGAGTTCTAAACTTAAATAACAAAACTTAATAAAAAATGAATCCGTTCCAAAATCTAATCTGAATCCCTGTTCCGAATTTAGGCTGAATTTAGACACTAAATTTTGAAATTAAATTCAGAAATTAAATTGTGGTTCAAAGGTCAGTTGAAAAACTCAGGTCAAGTCAAGGATTTAACATTTAATTCCAGATTCCAAATCTAAAATTCATATTCTGCATCTTGTTAATGAATTCTGAAGTTGAAATCAGACTTTTGTATTCGAATTCCGAATATAAATACAGGAATTAAATTCAGTTTCAAAAAGTCAAGAAATCAGTTCCTGAATCCAGAATTAGGTTTCAGTTTCAGAGTCATAGTTTTAAATTACACAAAAATTAAACGATATCAACCGATCGAAGCGCCATCTGCATATTACCCAAGTAACATTTTTAATATTAATGAATACTTGTAGCTATCTCCAATGTTACATAATAAATCTTGCATTAAAACTTTAAACTCCACGAAAGCCTACTGAAAACCTCTATAAGAGCATGTTCCTGCCAAGTGGACCATTCTTCATAAGGTTTATAAAGCAAACTGAAGAATCAGCATAAAGCTGCGTTAAAACTTCAAATTCAAGAAAATTTTGAAACCAGCTTTACGATCAACATTAAATTTATTTGGATGGAATGAATTCCGCTATGAATAAACTGTCGTTTTGATAATATTTTTCTTGACTATATGTGTGTCATGTCTGCTTTGAATGCAAGCAGTAAGAATTTATTGGATTTTATTTACAAGTTTGAGGCTTTTACCGAACGTAAAAACTTCATGCGCTTTTATTTTTATCGTGAATGTATGGATAAAAATAAGAATTATAACTAATCGCCTCGAAATAAATACGGTTTTTGTGACAGTCTCCATGATTTATGAAAATTATTTTCTGTGATTCATCGTCTGTTTTGTATAAAACTATTTCTTGGCGATAAAACTTGTGCATACGTTCTGAAAATGAAACATAACAGTCCATCATACTTCCTCGTTTTTGCATTTCGAAGATTATTTGATGTCAATAATGGCTACGGCAAAGAACATCATAATGGCGACCATGAAATTTTCTTTAATGCAAATTACACTTAATCTAAGAAGCAATAAATCAAATAGCCCACAACAAGAGTGTGATAAATGTACTTTAGAACCCTCAAATTTACTCTGAATGAAACTGTCAATCAATGAACACGCACACACTCAAAACTAGATTTATGAAAGAATTTAACTGACAATAATGTTTTAAAGAAAATTTTTTAAAGCAATATTAAGAGCGTTTGCATGGTTTTATTCTAGTACAAATTGATTTATTTTTAGTTCAGTTGTTAGTCTCGGTAAAAGGTTTTATAGATGCTTTAAAAACTATGATATTACTAGTCAAAAGTGACACTTATTATAGTTGTTATAAAACAAGTAGTGACTAAACAATCAATTACAAAACTCCTATAAATTATAATAAAAACCATAAGGCATTCGAATTGTTACTTGGGTATTGTCGGTGTTATCAGATTAATGTTATCTGATTTATATGGCAAGTGGGAAAATTTACAAATCAATCGTGTGATTCAGGCTGAAAATCTAAAATTGGTCTGCAGCAATCTCACCTACGAGTGTTTATTTTATTATATTTTTTCAGTTGTGGTGTGTCATCTCGCGTTGTTTACAGCAATGCGAATAGGAGAAACAGAATACTGGTAAGATCATTCCCTAGAGATATTTCACATTTTTTTTATTAACAATTACTTATTATATTTCTCCTTATTAAAAATCAGGCTAGACTAACCTCTGTCGATTATTCGGGGAATGTTTGAACGTTTGGGTCTATTTTTTATTCGGGTTAAACGTTAAGCTTAAGACGCACACGTGAAGTTTATAACCGTGCAGATGTTTCTTGCGAACATGCTTAACAAGGACGTATGTAAATATAGGTTAGACTGCGAGGAGGATCCATTTAGTATTTTATTATTTTGGTTAGGAAGTAGATATCGACATTACTTCGTATAGCGTAAGGCGTTGTTGTTCGATTGATGGTGATCGAGTGATATCCTGCCAGTGTTGCGGCTGTCTATTAAAAACAAAACAAAACACAATGAATTCAATGTATGAATTGATAGCGAGCCTCCCGACGGGCGGCTATCCGAAGTTTTTTGAGTTGTGGAACAAATTCAAATTTTAGTAGCAAATACATAGAATTACAAAACACGATAAAATTTGCAACGTATTCTCGGTAGCCGACTACCCAGAGCAATAAACACATGATAGTATTATTCGAAACTTCACTCACAAACAACCCCTTCCTGTGATGCATGGGAAAATACAGAGAGTTCCTCGGTTTCTAGTAGCAACATGCATTAAATTAACAATCCTCCCTTCACAAGAAGATCTGCATTAAGACGTGGCTCTTGATCAGCATGCAGGTATCAATGCAGTTTACACAATGTGAAACTACGTGCTATTCCCAAGCAAGTAATTCCAGAAAAAAACATTTTGGAAGCTTAACACATGGATCAATAAGTCCCGAGACTAAAGCAGAGATGGCGCTCAGTAAACCAGTAACCACGTCTTTCTAGAGTACTCATCTTTGCTTGAAACGGGTCAAAATTTTAAGTCGATCCGACCAGAAACAGCTGAGTTATCGAGGATGGAGTAAAGTCGTTTTGTAGTTTGTTTAGAAAATGGAAAAAAAACCGAGTTTCGTGTTTTTATAAAACATTGTTTTTTAATGGGTAAAAACACCGTGTAAGCGAAACAATGGGTTGAAAAATGTTATTCGGACTCTTGTCCATCAAAAGCAACGATTTGTTGGTGGTCCACCGAGTTTAAACGTGGTCGTACCGACACAAATGACGCGGAACGCTCGGGTAGACCTGTGGAAGCCGTTATACTGGAAAATGTGAGTGAAGTGACAAAAATTATAATGAAAGATCGTAAAGTGAAGCTCCGTGAGATTGCTAAGATGACACAGATATCATATGGAAGTGTATTTACTATCCTTCATGAAAAAGGTTTTTTCCAAGTGGGTGCCGCGATTGCTTCCGATGGAACAAAATGCACCCTGCCACAAGTCGATGAAAACAATGGCGAAATTGAACGAATTGGACTTTGATCTGCTTCCCCACCCCCCATACTTGCCAGATTTAGCCCCCAGTGACTACTGGCTCTTTGCTGATCTTAAAAAAATGCTGTAGGGAAAAAGATTTGGCTCAAATGAGGAGGTCATCGCTGAAACTGAAGCTTTTTTTGAAGCGAAAGATAATTTTTTTTATAAACATGGTATTGAAAAATTGGATAAACGTTGGAACCATTGTATCACCCTAAAAGGTGATTATGTTGATGAATAAAAAAAAATATTGCAAAAAAAATGTTGTTTCCATTGTTAGTCTCGGGACTTATTGATCCATGTGTTAATTGGGTCTAATCAATAACGGAGTAACACACACGTGCGATCTCTAATGCTATGTTAATGCTCATCGTGATCTACTATTTCTGCTCGTTCAATTGAGCAACGGGACTGATATGTGCATGATTACCTAAAAAAAGTTTGAGAAAACCTAATTTTTGTGCTATTTATGATTATTTTACACTGTTGAAAGTTTTACAATTAATTGCTGAAGATATTTTTGATAGTATGGAGAAAGGATTATGTTGTTGCTTTTAGTCACGATTAAGTTCTACCTATTCTTCCACAGACGAATTTTGAAGAGACGCCCCACAATGAAGTAAGATGTATTCACGAAAATTACTACTGATAGTGTAGAGTGTGAAAGTCTCTAAAATTGTTCTAAATTTATGCAAGAGAGATACAGAGAAAGAAATCGTATATGGATCATAATGCGTTTTTTGTACAGAATACATAGATTCTTAAAACATATAAAATACGTATGAACCAATAATAGATAAGATAAATAAATAGCATATTACATCAATATTGCATGAAATTAAAATGAATGGACCTCTGTTTAAATTTGAGAAGACCATGCTACAACTGAAAACGAAGAACCATTTAGTGTCTACTAAAAAAAATATTGGTATATAATCTTGCCACCAATCAGTATCCATTCGTGTCCTGATGCTTGTTTCTTTGTTGAAAGAAAATATCTAGCTTTGACTCTCCTCCTCTCGCTGCATCAACGATGTCGAAACATGTGCAACACAATACAGATGTCAATATTGGTCCAAACCAAGGGAAATGGATATTTATTTTAGGGATGCTATAGTGATGATTCTCCCTGAAGATAGCCGAGCAGATTCGAATTTCATATTCTCAGTAGTACATTAGCTTTTAACAGGTTCGGAAGTCACTTGAAATTCTTCTCGTGAAAAATGTTATCCGTGAATGGTGTGCTAAAACGTAACGGTGATCGTGGAAATAGCGTGAATTGCACACATGAAATCGGGGAAAGTTTCTGCAATGAAACATCTAAATCTAGTGTTGTGAGCTCCAGTTCGGTTGGAAAATCTAATAGTATTTGTAACATTCAAACGTCGCGGATACCCAAATGTGCACGTTGCCGAAATCATGGCGTTATATCCGGTTTAAGAGGTCATAAAAAGCATTGTACGTACAGAAACTGCCGATGTCCGAAATGCGAACTGATTTTGTCTCGACAGAAAATCATGGCTGCTCAGGTTTGTAAACCATAGTCGAAAAATGAATATTAGATTTTGTCAGCAAAATTAATAAGTTTGTGGAAGAAGGTCATAAGGAACTTATCCAATTCAGTATCACGTTGAAAATTAACATTACTGGGCCGATATATTTGTTCGCAATCTACGACTCCTGCTTTCCGATTTTTGAGAATAGCTTTATAATGCTCAAATTCCGAAATTATTGTAGAAACATGAAAACCAGAGAGAAGCTTTGGATTGCAGATTTATGATTGCAGCAACGTAATCATTGTGGAGTTTCACACTAATGAAAGCCAATGTACAAAATCTAGAACAGATTTTCACTTATATCACGAGGTGGCGGGTGAATAATATCAAATACATAACTGGATGCTTTGGGTATGAATGAAACAGCAACGCCGATCGATCGATCTAATTAGTCTATTGATTGCGTGAGCTTTAACTTCTTTCTACCCAAAATTTGAAACGATGCCCCGGTAGCACGATTTGTTCCACAATGAAAAAATTGAAATAGCTCTTTATAAAAGTAATGGTGGTTCTGAAAAAACCTTTTATATATGAGCTAGCGTTGAAGGATGACATGTTGAATTCAATTTTCGACGAATGCCTTTGATGCCCGTCATCTATTTTCAATCTGACTTATGATTGATGCATCTACAACCTTTTACACTATCAAAAGCCGAAACATAAAAAAAACGTGATTAATCCACCTAGCAGTGAGATGATACCTTTTTTTATCAATACGCATGTGTTTTGGCATGGATATTCTTAGGTGTTTTAGTTCTCATGACACTATTTTAATTACCGTCGTTTAAAACGGCAAATTGAGATTTTAATCACTCATTACCCTGTAATTTCGAATCTGCAAATCGTATCGAACATTCCATGAGATGTCGAAGTAAGTTCCACTTTAGAGTTTTTCGTCATTATTTATGGTACTTCCAGAGCCGGTATTCATGAATTAGCATAGCCCAAAATGATTCGAATGGCCATAAATTATTACGCCAAACAATTTACATGAAATTTATAAACTCATCATCTGTAATTCCAGAATCGGATAAAATTCACCAATTTAGTATGGGACCTTAAGTCCTGTAATATTTGTTTTTGAAGTTCGATTTGGTCTTTTTTGAGAAAATTATTGAGCTTTGAGAATCGATTTGATACTGGAACCGGAATTCTAAAATCGGTGTAGCCGAAATCAGTTAAATTCACCTGAGGAGTGTGTAGACATCTTTGAGAAATTGTAGTGCGAATTAAAATTTTGGGGTACATTCCGAATCCAAAAACGAATACCGTTCAAACTAATATAAATTTATTTGGTAATCGACTATCCAAATCTGCACCTGATTAATTTATGTGAAATGGACATTTTTATACTAATCACCCTGCATTTTCTAAATCAATAGATGCATTTTCTAAATAAGAGGTTTTATAGGATTTTAAGACCTCTCATTTGAATCATAAATGATTCTTAGATTTCATTAGAATCTTAGATCGGTTCAGCCATCAGCCATATTTTAATTTCGTTTCACATATCATCCTGTGGTTCCGCAATCAGAAGTCGGATCCAAACGTAATTCAGCAACCTTGTTTGGGAGTATACGACTTTTCATATGAATCTGAGTTTGTAGAAAACGGTTTAACCATCTCCGAGAAAATTGAGTGATATTATTTGTCACACACGCATTTGCTGATCTCGACGAACTGAGTCGTATGGTATATGGAAGTCATGTTCTTCCAGCATTTATTGCTGTAAATGGTTTAAATCAATATAATTATGGAATTACTTCCAACTCGATAATGCTGGTATCATTTGGTTTACATATGCCATATTCGAAAGATTATGTTGCCAAAAATGAACCGTGCTAAAATTGGTCCGAGGCAAATTGTCATAAAAAAGGATGCTGTACACAGTCTTTTTGGTACTTAGAAACAATTATATGTAACAGTATAAAAAATCGTGTTTCATGTTGCTCCCAAGCATTGCTTTTCCATACAGCGCTCAAAATTCCTTCTATTGGAATAAGGCTTACACAAAAATATCGATATCTCCGTTAAAAATGGACGGATTTTAACAATCTATGGCTTGTTGTATAGGTATTACCGAGCGAAATCTAAGTCTGGAAACATATTCTGTTTTCAAGGGCAAATGTGACAGATACTGTCAAAAAACTGAAAATTTTAACATAAAACCTCGTATAACTCAAAAAGTAAACATCCGATCTCAAAACCATTCAATAGCGTTCTGGGTGACGGGGAGACCTTTCATTTGCGACTAGTTTGATCAAAATCGGTCCAGCCATCTCTGAGATCTCGACCTCTTAGTTGACAACACACATACAGACACACACACAGACATTTGCTCAGTTCGTCGAGCTGAATCGATTGGTATATGACATTCGTTGAGTGATCTCCGAGGAAATTGAGCGATAAAAAAAAAGAGTTTTTTCGGTTAGTTACTTATGCCATCATATCTCCGGAACCAGAAGTGACAGCTATTTGATCTTCAAACTTGATCATTGGCGTAATAGTAGTTTTCAAGCGAACCTAAGCCTGTTAAAATCGATTCAGTATACACACAGACATTTTCCTATCTCGTCGAGCTGAGTCGAATGGTATATAACACGATTGGTTTCCAAGGTTCCGCTCGAAAGTTGGCTTTTGCAGCAAATCTATAGTCTTTCTACAGTGAAATACAAAAAGAATGTATATAAAGGGTGATTTTTTAAGAGCTTGAGAACTTTTTTAAACAATAAAACGCATAAAATTTGCAAAATCTCATCGGTTCTTTATTTTAAACGTTAGATTGGTACATGACATTTACTTTTTGAAGATAATTTCATTTAAATGTTGACCGCGGCTGCGTCTTAGGTGGTCCATTCGGAAAGTCCAATTTTGGGCAACTTTTTCGAGCATTTCGGCCGGAATAGCCCGAATTTCTTCGGAAATGTTGTCTTCCAAAGCTGGAATAGTTACTGGCTTATTTCTGTAGACTTTAGACTTGACGTAGCCCCACAAAAAATAGTCTAAAGGCGTCAAATCGCATGATCTTGGTGGCCAACTTACCGGTCCATTTCTTGAGATGAATTGTTCTCCGAAGTTTTCCCTCAAAATGGCCATAGAATCGCGAGCTGTGTGGCATGTAGCGCCATCTTGTTGAAACCACATGTCAACCAAGTTCAGTTCTTCCATTTTTGGCAACAAAAAGTTTGTTAGCATCGAACGATAGCGATCGCCATTCACTGTAACGTTGCGTCCAACAGCATCTTTGAAAAAATACGGTCCAATGATTCCACCAGCGTACAAACCACACCAAACAGTGCATTTTTCGGGATGCATGGGCAGTTCTTGAACGGCTTCTGGTTGCTCTTCACTCCAAATGCGGCAATTTTGCTTATTTACGTAGCCATTCAACCAGAATTATGTAGACCATAAATCGGGCGTAAAGCGCGAAACACATTTCGAACCGAACACTGATTTTGGTAATAAAATTCAATGATTTGCAAGCGTTGCTCGTTAGTAAGTCTATTCATGATGAAATGTCAGAGCATACTGAGCAAATAATAATGCATGAAAATCATAACCTCAAAAAATCTGAGCAAATACTAATGCATGAAAATCCTAACCTTAAAAAAATCACCTTTTATAAGCAGGCCATTTTATTCGGTTTTCTAGTATTACATTGGAGCTGATTCGTCTTTCCTAGATTTCATCTTTTTGTGATATGAGAGAAAAACGACGGTCTTATAAACTTCAGCTTTGTGGTAGATCTGAGCAATAGGCCTTATATATTTCGGTCTAATGTCCATCCATGGGTGCCCTTCACGTTCTTTTTGTTTGAACCGGTTCAGACCCCAGAATCATTTTCATTGGTCTGTCATCAAGATTCTTAGCTCATCATAGCTTTAAAATTTTACATCATTTCGATGGCCACAATGAAGCCCAAATATACTACATGGAATGAAAAGTTCCGGACTTCTCACAGAAAATACGTGGATAGTTCCAAGCACCTAAGGAGTATATCGAAAATAAGCTATCCACAAAAATTGATACTTTATTGTACGAGGTTAAACTTGAGCATAATGAAACCCGGATAAAATTTAAGTTATTCCTTGACAAATTTTCGAACTTTTGATGGAACGCTTTTCATCAAGTTCCGGACAAGTGTTGCATCGAATTTTTTAGACTCTTGAGTCTAAATTTTTCTGAACTCCTGCATGTTCCCAGCTGCCTTGCCAGTCTTCTTGAAGACCCTCTTCACGGTTGCCCAGTAACGTTCGATGGGTCGAAGCTGAGAGAAATTTGGTGGATTGATATTTTTCTCAATGAAATTTATACCCTTTTCCGCAAGCCAATTGAGAGTGGTTTTGGCATAGTGAGCCGACGCTAAATCCGGCCAAAACAGTGGAGGTGTACTATGCTTCTTATATAAAGGCAGCAATTTCTTCTGGAGACACTCAGATCGATAGATTTCTGTATTTATTGTTCCGGTAGTGTAAAAATGGTTGACTTCAAACCACAGGAACATATTGCTTGCCATACCAGTACCTTTCGACCGAATTTCTCCACTTGAATCTACCTGTCCGCATCGCTCACATCCTCCCCAACGACGACAGAAAAGTATTGTGGACATGGAAGGATTTTCTAGTCCTCCTTTAAATAAGTCTCATTGTCCATCAAAACGCATGCATCCGGACACTGCAAACGACACGAAAACAATTTCCGGGCCCTTGTTGCTGCTCGCTTCTTCTATTCTACACTTTGTTTCGAAATTTTGTGCTTCTTGTAGGTCTTCAGGTGATTTCGCCTCTTGACACGCTGGATCATTCCGACACTTGTTCCTGCTTTTTTGGCCAAATCACGTATTGACATTGATTTGTTCTTCATGATTAGAGATACCACTTTCTGGTGCAGTTTCGGGTTGGAAGAACCGGGTTTTCTACCCCTTCCTTGTAGCTCATCCAAAGAATAGTGTTCCCCAAACTTATTATTGATGGTTTTAACACTGGCATGGTGAATTCCAAACCGCTTCGCCAATTTTCGCATAGTAATACCCTTCTCACTTAGCCATGTGTCCAGAACCTTAATTTTCATTTTCTTTTCAATACACGACATTTTGAAAACGCAGAATTTCATCCGCACAAACAAGTAAACAAACTAAAGCTGACAGCCAAAGACACAGCATGGTGTGATTTAAGCATAAAAAACCATCACAAATACATGCGTACAACACAAATGTATGTGGATAGCTTATTTTCGATACACTCCTTAGATGGCCCAATACAAAATTTCTAATCTATCCACTAGTGTTTGAATAACAACTGATTGTATCAGACGAGGTATGGAAAAATACGAGTTTCGTGTTTTCCAGGGAAATAAATTTTCGTTGAATGCTGAGGGCATTACAGAAACGGAAGACTATTTTGAAAGCCTTGACAAATCTTGTTTTTTCGAAGAGCATCAAAATGTTGCAGGACCGATGAGTCAAGTGTAACGCTCTAGAATTGATTTTTTTTGTTAGATCCGGAACTTCTCATTCCACAAGTACAAATTTGTCAACCACCTCGATGGCTACTTGCAAACGACACAGGTAGCTTGTCTAGTGAACAGATTAATAAAATAACACGAGAATGTAACTATGTAATGAAAACTACGAAAATATTACCGCATAGACGAGGCTTGAACCCATGAAAGACAGCTCAGTTGACTAGAAGAAAATTAATGTTGAATTTAAGGTGCAGGGTTAACGAATACTACGTGCAACGTAAACTGATTTAGAATCTGGAATAACCAATAACGTAGATTGCCACGCCCATGCAGGTCAACATGGGAAGGGAATGAATGTTAATTTAACATTTGTTGCTACTAGTGACCGAGGAATTCTCTGCATTACCACAAGTGTCACTGGAAAGGAGCATTAACCGCCCGTGTGTTGCTACTACGTTATTGATCAGAACTAATTAAGCTTGCAAAATATTTTCCTTAAATAACTTGCTTGGGAATAGCACGTAGTTTCACATTGTGTAAACTGCATTGATCCCTGAATGCTGAACAAAACCGACGCTGGCCACGTCCGGATGTAGATTTTCTTGGGATAGCGTTTGTATTAATCTGTATTTTGTATTAATACGTACTTCCTACTAAAATACAAAATTTCTTCTGAAACTCGTAAAACTCCTGACAGTCGGCTGTCGGTAGGTTTGCTATACGTTTAATTTATTGTGTTTTTTTTCAATTTTTTTTTTTCAAATAGACAGCCGTAATACTAGCAAGATATCACTCGATCATCATCAATCGAAGACCATCTCAAGAAATATCCGCGCGGCTATAAACTTGATGCGCGCGTCTTAAACTTAGCGTTTAACTCGAATAGAAACAGATCCATTGATCAAACGTTCCCCCAATAATCGACGAAGTTTAGTCTTGCCGATAAGGAGAAATATGATAATAAATTGTAAATAAGAAAAATGTGGAATATCTCTAAGGAACGATCCCATTAGTACCCTGTTTCTCCTATTCGCATTACTGTAAAGAATACGAGATGACACACCACTACTGAAAAAATAAAATAAAATAAACACTCGCGGATTGGTTTGCAGCATACCAATTTTAGATTTTCAACTTGAATCACACGATTGACTTGTAAATTTTCACAAATTCCATGTAAATCAGATAACATAAATCTGATAACACCGACAATAATATGCAGAAGGCGCTTCGATCAGTTGACATCGATTAGTTTTGGCCGTAGATTCGCAGTACTCGTTATAAGGCGCGCCAATAAATTTGACTCAGACTGGAAATTTCATTCGTTATATGGAAATCCTGTAAAAATAACATCAAGAAGAGTTTTATGTTTCATAAGATTATCTCATATATTTGACATGATGTTGAACACATCTTGTAACTATTATTGGAAATGCTAATAGTGCCAAATCATTAGAATATCATATAATGTGAAAAAGAAAATTTAGCTCAGTGCATAGATCGGTGTATTCATATATGCAGTGCACCGAGTTTATTAAAATGAATTGCACGATTGAGTTTCAAACAATCTTTTTTCATAATAATTTATTCTCAAATGAATGTTAAGCCTGACATTTTGGATGAAATATCAGTTTTGATTAATTTTTCACCAACGTTTGATGGAAAATTGCTTACATCTTATGAATGTAGATTCTAATTCCCTAATAAAAAAGTTAGCAACACTGCTGCAATGCATTTGTATAAGATTGCGCTACACGAAATAAACAAAACTAAATATTTTCGGTTACAAAAGTAGTTTTCCGGAAAAATAAATAGTTTTACGACAACATTCCATATCCTTTGGCTTTCGCGTGTTAAATTAAAGGTTTCTTTTTTGCTGGTTTACTTACAAGGTGAGATGAAAAAACTGCAACAAAGTAAAACGCCATAATTTTTTCATTTTTTTTTTAAATTTTATTGAATGAAAGCAAAAAATGTCGGAAATAACATCAAATTTGAGAATCGGTTTAGATTTGTTCGAATTGGCCACCTTTGGCACGAACTATGGCCTTCAAACGGCCAATGAAACCATCACACGCTGCCCGAAAGTGGCTCTGCGGTATTTTGTCCCATTCTCGGCGAAGCGCTTGCTTGAGATGATCGACACTTTGGTATTTTTAGTGCCAACCTTGCTTTCCAAAATACCCCAGGCACAATAGTCCAACGGATTGGCATCCGGAGATTTTGGTGGCCATTGTGCGGTGGAAATGAAGCGAGGAACCTCATTTCTTAACCATTCTTGGGTGGCGCGTGCTGAGTGCGATGGTGCTGAGTCCTGTTGGAATGTCCAAGGTCTGCGGCCGAAATGTTTGCGTGCCCAGGGCTTCAGAACTCCCTCCAAAATATTTTCGCGATAGATTTGCGCATTTATTTTGACCCCACGGTCGATGAATACGAGCGGCGAGCGACCATCGGCTGTTATGGCGGCCCACACCATCACCATGGCCGGCTTTTGAGTTCTGGTGGCCAACCGAAGTTGCAAATTTTCAGCTGACCTCTCTGGCAAGTAAACACGATCATTTTGTTTGTTTACAAACTGCTGGATAACGAATGGTTTCTCATCGGAGAAAACCAAATTCGGCAGTTCACCACTTTCGGCCAAGCGAAGCAACTCTTTAGCTTTTTCGAGTCTAACTTTTTTTTGCGCATCAGTAAGATCTTGCACTTTTTGGAACTTCAATGGCTTTAGTCCAAGCTCATTTTTCAATATTTGCCGAATGGCATATTGCGATATGTTCAGCTCACGAGCCAATCTTCGGCCACTGCGACGCGGATTTCGTTCAATTCGCTTCTTCACTTTTCGAACCATTTCTGCCGATGTTGCTGTTTTTTTTCGTCCACTTCCTTGACGTCGGGCTACGCTACCAGTATCACGGTAACGAGCGATGGTACGAGACACAAAAGATTTATTCACTTTTAAATGCTGGAGGGCTCTAACGATAGCCACTTGTGGTTTTCCAGCCAAATGCAAAGCAATCACACTATCACACTTGAATTCCATCACAAATAACTTTTTTTCTGAAAAATTCCCACCAAAATGCTTTTGTGCGCTTGTAAATAATATAATGAGCTGTCACTAGAATAAATCTGACAGCTGTGGGACGAGCGGTTTAGAAATGACAGCAGTCTGAAGTTGGTTGCAGTTTTTTCATCTCACCTTGTATAGAAGGTATGTAAATCTTTATATTGCAATAATTTCTGCAAGAGGAAATCCATATAGGAATGTGTTTGTTGCTAATCAAATGTGTCAGTGGAAGTAAGCTGAAACTGAGATAATTTTTCTCGAGCAGCTTTAAGGAAAACGGAAGAGTTTTAGACTAAGATTTTTACTTTTCCTGAATTGCAACTTTAAGCAGTATGTACCGATTGGTTTATTTTTCAACCATATGGAAGATTTATTAAGTAAAATCAGGAAAAGAAGCGCCGGAATTTGTTTTCACGCACACATTGTTGGCGTTACTCATACGCTTGCAAAGAGTCTTGCTCCTTAACAAAGCCTGAAACTTGGCCTACAAGACCAAATTAAATTTGTATAGATTTCAAGCGTTACAAAGTTAGGCCAGCAGCAAATGAAATTGAAATCTTACTTAAAGAACGAATGCATCTAGACGCTAATAATGTAAGTAAGATTCAATTCAAGAAGGCGTCTGCACTGTGTGTACATTATGTTTAAACGTGAAAACGACGAAATTGCGTTCGCTTCGGTTAACAACGAGGTGAACAGCGTTGAGTGTGACATTAAATACAAAATCCCTGTACACATGGTGAACAAGTCAGAGCCCAGAGAGTGAAATCCTTTCCGTCGAAAGGGAAGTATGGCGGAATTTTTTCCCCGGCATCCGGAATGACGTGCGATTGGTACGTATGCAACTAAATTATTTGTGGTCATGGTGGGACACATCCGTGTAAAACGCTGATTGCCTATGAAAATCAGTTGGTTACATGTCAGTTTTGTGAACAACCTGCACACTACGGTAAACCTTGCACTGATACTGCGATGAGAACATCTTCAACCAAAGACAAGGTCAACCGTTCAACAACGAAAACTAGTGAGCGCAGTACTCCTGTTTCACCATCAAACCAACCAGCAACTGCAACCAATGTACAACAAGGCGCATCAACGATCAACGAGCTCAAGACTGCGAACAACAAGGAAAACGAAAAGAAGACGGAAATCAACAACAAAACCACCGATGCGGCAATGGATGACGAGACGAATCACGAACAAAATGCCCCTCAACCCTCGTAGGAGGGAAAAGGAAGCTCTTCTGCTTCTAGAAAAAGAGTGACAACGAGATCCACTTCAAAAAATTCTTTATTCAAAAAATCGGCTAATTCGGTCACGTAAACCTTGTACGCAAATAGGCCTGAATAAAAAACATCTTTAAAAAAACGTCCGGCATGGGGGTAACGGAGAAGAGTGTGTAAGAAATGGAATAAAAGTGCACTCGATTTTCTTAGAGACCGCTTAATGGATTTTCTTATGTCGTTTTTGCTTGAGAAAACTGAAACTGATCCAGTGTAGTTTCATCAAACAAACACTTATAATAAAACTGTGTTGGTTTCGCACTTAGCAATGGAGATCTGAGCAAACCTGATATAAAAACCAGGTTCGTAACTGGCTCGATTTTCAATTCAACGATGTTGAAACTAGATTCGAACAAACGATTTGACAGCAGTTAGGGTGGAAACTGGGTTGGGTTTGACATCAAGCGAAAACGACATTAAACTCATACCGTTTTCGTTTATTGATCAGAGCAGCCCGAAAGCTGACCCAGAGTCGCCCAAACAACGTTTGATATGTTTGTTTTAGCAACCTGAGGTCGCTCTAGATTGGACTCCAATCGCGTAGTTTCGCTCTGAAAATTTTCTCGGGTCGCACCACGCATCCAGGCGAGTTTGTTTATTTTATCTTTTTTTATGAGTTGTTGTTTAGGGCGCGTACCACGTGTTCGTTTTACTCGGAGTCAGGGTAGCCCGCGTCTGGGTTCAAAAACGAAAACGGTATCAGATTCAAATTAAAAGACTTACAGTTCCATAGCCTACTATTGAATTCCATCTTTATCCGACTTCTGGCTCCGGAGCTACGGGATAAAATATGCTAAATGAATTTAAAAGATTTTCTCAGAGACTCATATACATGAAACTAAAATTCGAGCCAAATACTTTCGAGTAATTGTTCAATTGGATAGATTTGGTGCGTTCATGACCAAACACGTCGAAATGCTCGTGTGCTCCAAACCGGAAATCACACCAGTTTTTCAGAAAAAGCTAGACCGATCTTCGCAAATTCAGATTTAAATGAAGAGTATTATGTATCCATAAGTTGATGTAGAATTATTTCCAGATCCGATTTCAGCTACCGGAAATACAGGTTAGTGTGGTGTGTATGAAATTGCAAACTGTCATATAGAGCTTGAGCTTGTGCAACCACCCCTGGTTGACTAAGGACTGGAAAGGAATGTTAATCAAACACTTGTTGTTATTAGAGACCGTAACCACACACATACATACACATATACTCACACAGACAATTTCCTATCTCGTCGTACTGAGTCGAATGGTGTTGGGAGAACAAATTAATTCGATTCGTTTTTTTTTTGGGTCAAAAATGCATTTTTTTTACAAAATAAGAAGAATTTAAAGATTAATCAAAGGATTGTCTATCGCTAGTTACTACTTCCCTCCTTTCAGGCAATTTTTGAACTCCATCTCGAAAAAATGTTTCATCTTTTGAGGTGATCCAAGTTCGAAGCCAATTTTCGAAACCGATGGCCTGCAAGATAGTTCTGCATCCGTTGGAACAACAACATTTTCTCGCGACTTTTGTGACACAAGGCCGAGCGTTGTCATACAGGAGAATAACTTTGTCTTTGTCTCGTAATACAAGGCTAAAAATCATCAATTGCAGTCTATACCGATCGCCTGTTATAGTGCATAGTACAATACACGTTTGTCTTCCATTTTTTTTGTTGTTGGTTGTCCAGAGCGATACCTATCTTCTGCGCTGAAATCTCCATTCCCTACATGACTTATTTGTTGGAGGATTATAACCATAAACATCCTCAAGCATTTGATACACTTCAGCTGCATTTTACTTCCCATTTAAATAGAGAACTAAAACTTCCCACCAATGCTACTTAGTTAACATAAAATTGCTCAAAATTAATACAGTGAAAAACAAGGACTTAAAAAAATTAAAACAATATGAACTGAATATTAATGACAGATGCTTAACCTCTTAAAACTTTCGACATCAGCTGTAACTGTTCAATATTTATAACAGTCAGAGCCATCAAGATGATACCACAAGAGTTAGCTTAGCTATATCGTTAACTTTAAAAGTTGTTCACAGGGAGGTGTCATCAATTCTCAATTATGGTTCGGATCTCATTCGGATTCGGATGAACGATTTCCGTAAGTTCGCAGTTCAGCAATGTTATACATTTTCTTTTTTTCGATTCTACCATTTTTTCAGTGTCCTGTATAAAAACACGCTCCTGAAAATGAAATTTTTATACTTATCAGCCTGTAATTCCGGAACCGGAAGTCGTATCCAGATGAAACTATAAGATCTTTCATTTGAACCAAAGCTTGTGAAAATTGAATGAACGGTCTCTGAGAAAATCGATTACACTTTTTAAAATCATTTTGCTTATCCATACCCATGCTTTGCTATAGAACTGTAATCCCTTCAATTTGAATCTGAGTTGGAGAATGTCGGTTAAGCGGTCTCTGAGAAAATTGAGTGCACTTTTTTCATTTTTTTATTAATTTATCCCGTTACTCTCGAAGCAGATGTTCCTGGAAAAACTCAATAGCAGCTATGGGATCAAGAGATCCTTCATTTGAATCTAAGTTTGTGAAAATCGGTCCAGCCATCTCTGAAAAAATCTAGTGCACATTTTTGTTACATACACATTTTGCGTACTCGACAAATTGAGTCGAATGGTACATGAGACTTGGTTCAAAAGTCGGTTTTCGCAGTGATTACATAGCCTTTCTATATGAGAAAGGTAAAAAAATTGAAAAATATTTCAATGAGACTGAGAAAGGCATTGTCATACTACCAGGAGGATTAAGAATAGTGTTCCTTTTGTCCTGGACATTTATTTTTTCTTAAAGAGAAGTACTTTTTAGCCTTCCTAAATAACTCAACCTTTATTTACAAATCTTAAGACTACGTACAATAGTATCATGTTGCGGTTTTTAAATCACTTTATCTCACTTTTATTTACAATACATTCCTTATCTCGTAGCAGGAATTTCTGGTCTGGTGGATGGCCTTCTCATTCTTCTGTAAATAGGATTAAACAATACACATGATTAAGATCCTGAAACATAAGAAAGATTAAAAAAAACTCCTTCTATTTTCCTAGCAGGATAGGCTGATTAAATTTATCCCTACGTAACAAATAGTTTGTTTTTACCATTTACGGGTTAGCCAAATTTTGTGCTAGTGCACATAACCGTTTTTTATTATTTTGTCGTGAATACGACTTACTTTACTATGGGGCGCCTTTTCAGAATTTACCCTCTGGGAGAGTGATAAGTTTTTGACCGTGAATATCTCTTGTTATAGTTAACGCAACAACATATTTTTTTACTCCATGCTATCAGAAATATAATCAGGAATTTGTGATTAAATTTTCAACAGTGTAAAATAACCGTAAATAACTCAAAATAAATGTTTTCTCAAACTTTTGGAAACAACTTGGAAAACTCATCACGTTTGCTTGCCTTTTTCGCACCAGGACGACGGTTTTGAGATAGTCAGGAACATATCAGTTCCAATGTTCTACTAGCCTAGTTTAATAGGTAAATCTTGACCGAGAATTGTTTATTTTTTCTAGTACGTTAGACGGAACTGGATATCGTGTTGAAATTCTTCCACCAACACCGGTAATAATGAGGTGGTAAAAACCACAAATGCTCAGGTGGTGCTTTTCTTCGCATTCGGACGTCGTGGCTAGCAGTAAACCAGCAGTAGCAGAGAACTGAATTTTTGTTTAAATTCAAGAACTAATCTCAAAACTTAGATTCTGGTCCCCCTGAGTTCTGAAGTTAATTTTAAGTTCCGAATTTAGTTTCAAACTTCTATTTCAAAATTTAGATCCTGAATACAGGTTCAGAATTTAAAACTATGACTCTAGAACTGAATCCTATTTCTGAATTTTGAAAATGGTTTCAAATTTAGTTCCTTATTCAGAGATTCGAATCCAGAAATATGATTTAGGATTTTGTCGTGAATACGACTTACTTTACTATGGGGTGCCTTTTCAAAATTTACCCTCTGAGAGAGTGATAAGTTTTTGATCGTGAATATCTATTGTTGTATCTAATGAATCAACATAATTCTTGCGACATGCCAGTGGAAATATTATCACAATTTTATGATAAAATTTTCAGTTTTGTGAGATAGTCTCAAAAAATTCAAAATTAAACTTTTCTGAAATGTTTGGTATAAACGAGTATCAAAGAGGATAATTCATAAGGCGCGTTTGCCTTTCTCGTATTTTTAAAGCTCATAGCTCAGTGATCTGTGAAAGGATTTATATAATCTAACTACCAATAGAATCGAAATTTTTCAATTTAAACGTGTATAGCAAATGCATTGAAGTATTTCAATAGTACACTATTGAAAAACCTGTCTCATTTGCTCCATGTCAACACCAGCCAATCAGAACGCGTTCTAAGGAAGAGAACAAAATATCTGCTGCTGTACAACAAATCGTCCGGGAAAAATGTTCCGAAAAGTGGTGAATATCGCAGTGAGTACCTCAATTTGGTCCTTGTGAATGCTAGAAACGAATCCCTACAGCATATTGATAGTTTCTTTCAATAAGTTATGCAAATCCGAAATTAAATAATCGACAATAAAATTCTGTATGCGGCTATTTTTATAGCCGTTAGGACCGCCCATTAGTGAAAAAGCTACAAACGAAATCACATAAAAGGAAATCTCTTAACATAAATTTAATCAGTTTGGATTCAATCGCCACTGCGAGCAGATGTGTTTTGTGTCGTCTGCACGCTTTCGACAAGAGCGATTACGTCACAGCTGCCAGTCATTAGCATTGGGAAAAAACAACGGTGGAGAGCATTGCACAATATCAGCCGTTCTAATGGCTCTAAAAGTTTTCTAAAGAACTATTAGGATTTGTTGTTTGCAAATCGTAGGGAAATATCCTCAGTTTACTGCAAATTAAGAACAGTTTGCTTAGATTTGTGCACTTTTCGCTGTGTGAAATTCACAGTAATCGAGATCAAGTGAAGATTTCTTTGTTTTTGCGAAAAATGTGAAAAAGGGGAATGCGTGCATAATTCATACAATTGATATTCGGAAGTGTTAAGGAACATGTCAGTTGTTTTCGTATTCACGAAATCCAGTTATGTCTCTGACATTACCCACCCGCCTCTTTTACGTTTCGTCTTTGACTCATCAGTGCAACCTGCATCGGCCAGAAATAGTCGAAAACACGTTTTCGTTCGGCACGTCAGAAAAGACACTGCACTTCGTTGCAAAATAAAAAGTGCTCTGTAAGTACCAGAAACTTTACGTCTGCTTAGCGGTTCAAATTGAACTGCCGAGTTTAGCACTAAGCAGTTCAATTTGAACTGCTTTGCACTGATGCGTCAAAGACGAAACGTAAAAATAATAAAGTTTGTTTTTAATTTTTAATGAAATATGATTAACATTTTATTCCACATATCTATGATTAAATCACATCTCATCAGCATCGAATATGACTTCACATTTTTACACAAAACCAAAGATCGAAAATGATTCCATATTTCTTGCTATCGTTTTGATTATTTACATTTGCATCCATTACGGCAATTGCTCCATATTAAGAAAAAGTACTAATTTTCAGGTGGCGCTCAAAAGACAGCAAGCTGTGGAAGACGCTATTGCATTACGCCTCGCTTCTACCGAGATGGGTAAATCACTAGAAACACTGCCACCGGGAAAAATTTATGGTATGACTGTTTCTGATCCTTGCCCTTTACCCCAATTGGAACCATCGTCATCCATGGACATAACTTCATCGACATCTCGGACTAGTAGTGAAAAGAATGTCGACTCAAGCGAAAACGCCAAGACCACGAGTGAGAAAGGAAATTACAAATACTGTTACTCGATAGTTTTATGGATTCTCATTTAAATTTCAGATAACACAATTAACATACCTATATCACAGAATGCATTGGACATGCTGTCGCAACTTTTCCCCCATCGAAAACGTTCTGTGCTTGAACTAATTCTCAAACGTTGCGATCTAGACTTGCTGAAAGCTATTGAGCAATGTAGCAAAAATCCACCAACTAGTGCATTCAAGCCACCAGTTTCCTCGACATCACTTATTTCGCACCATCAGGTTTGCTAAGAACCATGCTTTACTTAACATTTTGTATGAGACTAATTCCAAATTATTTCAGATTCCCTTTTCTCCACCTAGTCCACCCAACTACCCATCGTTGATTGCCTATCCAAAATGGCTACTACCTATGTCTATTCCAGTTCAAATGGGACACATAGCACCAAGCTTAGCACCGAGATGTACTCTTCCAAATTGTGTAATGTGTGTACATCATCCTATGTAGACATGAAGTTGGAATACAGCAAGTGACACAAAGATCTGCTTCCGACTCTGAGTCGATAAGAGTCCTTTGTTTCAAAACATTAGATATAAAAAAATTGAAATTTATTACAAGTGCTCCATTATCTCATGCATCACATTAGGGGTTGTCGAATAGTTTAGGAGTGCAATTTGTTAAATAGCTAATGCAGTTTGATTCAATTATGTTTATTTCCAGTCAAATCGCTTAGAATTTGATTTGCAATCCAATACGAATTATAAATGGATTGTGAGTCAGATGCAGCAATTGATTCCGAGACTTATCGGCTCTAGATCAGTTGTTGCATCTGATTTGCAATTCATTGTGGATTCATACTGAATTCTGAATCCAATTCCAGGCGATTTAACTGGGTTATTGTTGAACGTTTCACTTCAAGTCGATATGCGCTGTGGATAAACAAAGAAATTCGACACCAATAAAATTTATTGAGTTTTATGGAAAAACATCAATATGAAAATGAATTGATTAAATAAAAAAATATTGTTGCAATAATATCATTATTAGTAATTTCTAAAAAAAATCGTAGCAAGTGACAATTTATCTGTGTTGTATGTTGTGCTTGTAGAAAAAAGTCAGAAGCGAAGTCTCTCTCACCTGGTTATGATATCTTTCAGAGAATTTCGCAGTGCACCAATGTTATGTATAGAATTCAATGCGATATGTAAATCATTCAAAATTATACGACGTTTAACAACCATGTAACATTCACTCTTAAACCCATTGATTGCTAAACATACATTATTTATTTGAAACGTATGCAGAAAACCTTTTTCAATCCATCTAGCGGTGTCATGATGCCTTTCTCATATTACCTATAATTTCAAAAAAATCTAGAAGATTCTGTCAAGAATTTTTTTTTCAATCTTGAATAAAATAAACTTGTTTTGGGTACGAACTAACATAACCTTTTCAATTTGTAAACAGTTATGTCAAGTTAATAAGATTTTTTCTTTATTTTGTATCGTCGCACTAAATGATTGAACACACTTTACTCTATAGATCTGGAACCGGAAGTCAGACCCGGATGATATTAAACAACAAGTTATGAAACTATAGGAACTTTTATTTTAGTATAAGTTTGTGGAAATCGATCAAATCATCTCTGAAAAATTGTGTGAGTCTCGTTTTAGACTTTCTGATCACTATTTCCGGTACTTCTAGAATCGGGTACTTGGAACCAGTGTAGCCGAAGTCGGTTCGTATAGTAACAAACATAGCCTACACTGAAATGAAAATCTTATTTATATTCATTATATTCATTCATTATATTCATTCATATGACATCATATGCAGAATATAATTCATAGAAATTATATGGAAACTTATAATCTTTATTTAATGTGTACGTCAAATCTAAATGGAGGTTATCATAATGAAAGTTATAAAAATATCCCATATAATTTATATGGAAATCCGATGGAAGTCGTGAATCGTACTGCTTGAAGCTGAAGAAATAGTTGTGTCTCCGATATTCATCAACTGCTCCAGACCATTTTTTTCAGGAAGTTCCGCATCTCAATGTAATTTTAAATCGCTGACAAGACAGCTCATCCAACTTCGTTCAAGGATATGCGTTAACGGACCATGAAACATATATCCGGTACATTTCATTACTCTATCTGTCTAGTAAGATTCATTTTTATTTTCAGTCTCGGGATCTCACTTCTTTTTCGCAAATATCATGAGGTGCTCCCTTACCGAACGGAATACTAGTAAAGCTTGAATCCTCAAAGAAAAGTAGTAGTTGACGATTATCTGCTATTCGTATGAGCTCTATTGAAAGTTATATATATATATATATATATATATATATATATATATATATATATATATATATATATATATATATATATATATATATATATATATATATATATATATATATATATATATATATATATATAATTTTTTAAAACTAGTCATATGGTATATATGAACCTATCTAAATAAAATCGAAGTGAATATTATATGCGCTTCATAAATTGTTTCAATGTATGTTGTGCGGATATCTAGTAATGGTTATAAGACGCGCCAATCAATTTGACTCAGACTGGAAATTTCATTCGTTATATGGAAATCCTGTAAAAATAACGTTAAGAAGAGTTTTATGTTTCATAAGATTATCTCATATATTTGACATGATGTTGAACACATCTTGTAACTATTATTGGAAATGCTAATAGTTCAAAATCATTAGAATATCATATAATGTGAAAAAGAAAATTTAGCTCAGTGTACAAATTAAATCAGAATTGAGTCAAATTTATTACAATTTCACTCTGTTTTGCATCGTCGCTCTAAATGACGATGTGCATTTATAAACACACTTTACCCTATGAAAGCATTTTTCAAGTGAACCGAACAGTATATTTAAAAACAATGAGAGCTTTAATTTTATTCATGATTCGTCAAAATCGATTTGCTTTACTATTATCGGTGCTTTCGGAAGTGGAAACCGGGGACTAGTAGTCCCAAGGTACACTGAAATGAAAATCTTATTTATATTCATTAGATTTGTCATATGAATCATATGCAGAATATAATTCATAGAAATTATATGGAAACTTATAATCTTTATTTAATGTGTACGTCAAATCTAAATGGAGGTTATCATAATGAAAGTTATAAAAATATCCCATATAATTTATATGGAAATCCGATGGAAGTCGTGAATCGTACTGCTTGAAGCTGAAGAAATAGTTGTGTCTCCGATATTCATCAACTGCTCCAGACCATTTTTTTCAGGAAGTTCCGCATCTCAATGTAATTTTAAATCGCTGACAAGACAGCTCATCCAACTTCGTTCAAGGATATGCGTTAACGGACCATGAAACATATATCCGGTACATTTCATTACTCTATCTGTCTAGTAAGATTCATTTTTATTTTCAGTCTCGGGATCTCACTTCTTTTTCGCAAATATCATGAGGTGCTCCCTTACCGAACGGAATACTAGTAAAGCTTGAATCCTCAAAGAAAAGTAGTAGTTGACGATTATCTGCTATTCGTATGAGCTCTATTGAAAGTTATATATATATATATATATATATATATATATATATATATATATATATATATATATATATATATATATATATATATATATATATATATATATATATATATATATATATAATTTTTTAAAACTAGTCATATGGTATATATGAACCTATCTAAATAAAATCGAAGTGAATATTATATGCGCTTCATAAATTGTTTCAATGTATGTTGTGCGGATATCTAGTAATGGTTATAAGACGCGCCAATCAATTTGACTCAGACTGGAAATTTCATTCGTTATATGGAAATCCTGTAAAAATAACGTTAAGAAGAGTTTTATGTTTCATAAGATTATCTCATATATTTGACATGATGTTGAACACATCTTGTAACTATTATTGGAAATGCTAATAGTTCAAAATCATTAGAATATCATATAATGTGAAAAAGAAAATTTAGCTCAGTGTAGTTTTATATGTTCCCTAACTAACAAGATTTGCCCACTAGATAAATTTAGCAATGTGCTCCTAGTTTCGCCATCGCTTATGAAAAGTACTCATGAAATTGAAAATTTTTGCTGATCGCTCTGTAATTTTGGAACCGATAGTCGGATCTGGATCAACTTTTCGGGGACTTTTCAAGGAATTTCAATACCTTTTATTTGCTTCTTAGTCTGGAAAATCGGTTAAAAAAATTTCAGAAAAAATTTAACGGTCATTTTTTTATAAAATTGCACATATTTCCTTGTAATTCCGGAACCGGATGAAACTCAGGAAAATTGTGTGAGGCCAAAAGATCTTTAATCCGAACCTAAGTTATATATATATATATATATATATATATATATATATATATATATATATATATATATATATATATATATATATATATATATATATATATATATATATATATATATATATATATATATATATATATATATATATATATATATATATATATATATATATATATATATATATATATATATATATAGTGTTATATATAAATGATCTGTGAACTCGACGAAATGAGTCGAATGGTATATGACACTCTATCTATATGAGAAAGGCAAAAAGATAATTTTATTGTCTAAGGGTCCTGAAAATTATGACTGAAACGTTTAACGTACTATTTGCTTTATTGACAATTGTATTGTAATGCTCCATGAAAGTAAGTTTTAAGTCAAAAATTATGCCTAGATCTAATGTAAAATCTAATAATTTTACATTTTTCTACTGGTTGGTTTCCTAAATAAGTTTCAATAGAAGGAGGAGATATGGGTTTTCTACTAAACTATATTGAATTACATATCTTAAAGTTTAGCTGGAGTAAGCTTTTGTTGTTTGAGTAAGAAGAAAATGTCGTTTACGTACAAGATAAAAAGAAGAGGGTCTATGAGAACCTTGAGAAACACCTGAAGTGACATTTATTGATTTGAGGTGTGTTTTGATAGCGTAAAATTTGTTTACGTTTTGTAAGATCTCGGTTGATTTTTCAATAGGGCGTATAAGCAAGTGCCAGTTTCTCTTTAATCACTCTCTCTTTCGATTGTTGTGATGTGATTAAAAAGATTTTCTTTGATATCACTATTCTGTTTGGAAGTCGAAAGTTTCGGGTATCATTTCATGCAAAGAGTTGAGTGATAAAGTGGAAACCGCTTGGTAATTAATAGAAGAGAAAGTAAACAAAGAGAAACTGTCACTTGCTTATACGCCCTTTTGAAAAATTAACCGAGAGATATGATTCAAGCCATTCCAAAAGGTTTTGATCAATGCCATACTTTTTAAATTTTGGATAGTAATTATGGTATATCAGTTCTGTCAAAAGCCTTGCTGAAGTCAGTATATAAAGTTTCTATATAGTTTCCATTGTCCATAACTTCCAAATTGAATGCAATGATTTCCAAGAGATTTGTTGAAGTAGAACGACCTTTGAAAAAGCTATGTTGTTTTGGGGTTATGTAGTTTTTAGTCGTTGAAATAATTCTCAATTGAAAATTTCGTCAAACAATTTTGAAACGCACGAGATAATGGAAATGCAAATACAAATTTCAGTGCTATTATTTCCAGTGTTTCCGTCTAGGTTCATTTGGAAAAGAAGCTTGTTATTCTTCGGTTTTGTTTCAAAATAGCTGAAGCCATTTTTTAGATGCTCCTTGATTTCGCTTTAAACTTTAAAATTTTTTTTTGAAGTATGAGTTAAAATTATTTTATTAGGATTTAAATTGGGTGCTCAGCTACAAGTGGTGACTTTTCAGTCCTATTAAAAACATTATTTGGTTAGGGGTTAACCTTATTTTGTGCTAGGGCACATAACCAATTTCACTATCTTTACGTTTCGTCTTAGACTCGTCAGTGCAGAGCAGTTCAAATTGAACTGCTTACTGCGAACTTTAACAGTTCAATTTGAACCGCTAAGCAGACGTAAAGTTATTGCTATTTGCAACACACTTGTAAAAAGCACCGAAGTGCTAAGTCTTTCCTGACGTGCCGAACGAAAACAAGTTTCGACTAATACTGGCCGATTCAGATGGTCATTTAGGGGTTAACCTTATTTTGTGCTAGGGCACATAACCAATTTCACTATCTTTACGTTTCGTCTTAGACTCGTCAGTGCAGAGCAGTTCAAATTGAACTGCTTACTGCGAACTTTAACAGTTCAATTTGAACCGCTAAGCAGACGTAAAGTTATTGCTATTTGCAACACACTTGTAAAAAGCACCGAAGTGCTAAGTCTTTCCTGACGTGCCGAACGAAAACAAGTTTCGACTAATACTGGCCGATTCAGATGGTCATTTAGGGGTTAACCTTATTTTGTGCTAGGGCACATAACCAATTTCACTATCTTTACGTTTCGTCTTAGACTCGTCAGTGCAGAGCAGTTGCAAATTACAAGTGTGTTGCAAATAGCAATAACTTTACGTCTGCTTAGCGGTTCAAATTGAACTGTTAAAGTTCGCAGTAAGCAGTTCAATTTGAACTGCTCTGCACTGACGAGTCTAAGACGAAACGTAAAGATAATTATTTGGTTGTTACCATTAAGACATCATTTGCTTCCGCAATTCTGTGATTTTTGTGTAGGGAAAATTGTAAACCTACTTGTATTGTGCAATGAGGAAAAGCAGCTTATATACTAACTTACTAACTAATACAGAGACCGTATCGATTCAAATCAAGATTGCTTCGATTTTTGTCGGAATTTGTTTATAATATTATGTGACATTACATCTAATGGTTCTATATTTGTGTAACTCATTTTACTAAACCAGAGAGGACGCGTCAAAATCATTTTCAAAATTTTATTCTGAATCCTTTAAAGCGTTTTCTTCCTGAGGTTTATAGAAATAATTTTTGAACATAATGTTTGTACTCCAAGACCAAATTTAATCACATTGTATAGCATAAATTTTGCATATGAGCCAATTTTCAAAACGATCGATTCGTTTCTAAGGGAGTTTACACTGTATATACACTAGAAACACTAAAAGCAATGTTCTTTAAATTAATATTCATCGGGACTAAAATTTATGAATCTAGTTTTCTCATAGGCATCTTCAATATGAGAACCATGTATCAAATGCTAACCTCATGAAGCATAGTGATCATCAGGCGAACATCTTCATGAACTAATGGACATACGAAGCAGCTCTCCTTGCTTGGGTTGCGCTGTGGATTCTACCCGGCATACGAATGTGTGTGAATAGCACAAAGGGTGAAACCGACGACACGACCTGCCACTCGTCTTAAAAACTGTATCGTAAATCTAACTACCCCTCAGTAACTGGAAATGTCAAATCGGAAAAGCTAGTGAATTTTTTTAAACTGGCAGCACAAGTTGATATATTTATTGATTTTGAATAACAGTCACCATAACCTTGGTTACTGCATATCGAAGGCAAGATGAATGTAAACAAAATAAATTTCAGATCGGTTATTATATTACGGAATATTTTTATGGATTTACCTGACTCGAGCGGAATGTAAAAATTGAGGAGTATGAGTCTTTTATAAAGCCAAGTTCAAAATTCAGGTTTTGACTTCAAACCGTTGTGTGAGAAGGAAAACATGGAAATGATCGACAACGAGCTGAGCGAGGCTAGTGCTCTGAGGTACCTGCATAACGTACGGTAAAATGATTTCTTTGTGGAATTCCACTAGTAATCCTCGAATAGTGGCCAACAAGGTGAAATACTGTTTCCACTGCTGCCCAATCAAGCGACACAAAAGAATTTTGACACCGGCATATTACACCGAATCCTACTGCCCAGAAAAGCTAGCAGTTGAAGTGTACGGATGAATCGCTGGAAGCAGATCATTGTCCTCGTTCGTTGGTTTCATCCATAGTTTCGATTAAATTACGAAAATCGAGTCCATTTAAATGCATTTCTGCTTAATTTGGACAAAGTTTAACACTAATAGAACTATTCCACCGCTTTCAAAACATGTTTATTTGTTTTGGGGTTCCTTGGTAACTAGTCCATAGCAACTTAAACAGTGTTGCTCGAGAGAATTATTTTTATCATTTACAAGGGGTCACTAGATTTGTGGTAACTGGCGGTGAATCGTTAGCGAACAGTTTTAATGCTGATTTTTCTTCGGAGTGCCTGGTCGTGTCGTCGGTGAAACTCTTTTGTTAATATTCATTGCTTCAATTTGCAAGCCCTGGTCATCGCCCTATCTAGCATCGTCACTACACCTAACCTAACTCATCTGAGGATTTTAATTCCTACACTCCAGAAAATTTTGAATTTTACAGGTGACTTAATCCGTCGTACGATGTAATTCATAAAGACCTAATTTGTCAAATGACGGAAAATTTTATTTGTGTAGTGAACAATAGAACGACCTCGAAATGAGTGAACCAAACGAACAAAAGCTACCGCCGACACGGAAGAATACAATTGTTGTTGACTTCAGACAGTGCAAAATTCGACCTTCGATACGAGAACTTGAAGGTTTGCTTAAGGAGCAAATGCATCTTGACATTAAAAGTGTGCATTTACTTCAATGCAATAAGACCAATAATGTTGTTTATATCCAGTTCTATAAAGAGTTGGATGCATTTCAATTCGCTAAAGACAATAATAATGTGCACTATGTGGAGCATGAAAATATCAAGTACAACATTCCAGTATATATGGAAGATAGTGCTATAGAAGTGCGTGTGCATGATCTTCAGCGTTGCGAATAACCTAAGTATTGATTTTCACTAGAGATGTCGTAATATTGATCAATTAATCGAGTAATCGATTAATAACCCAGATAATCGAGTAATATTTAATCGAAAAAAAATCTTAAGCGAAGCTTAAAACTAATATTCGATTATTGAGCTAATCGAATAATTAAAAAAATCCCGTAGTAATAATCGAATGAATAATCGAGTAATCGATTAATAACCCAGATAATCGAATAAATTTCAATCGATTAGTTTCAAAATTATACTCGATTATTGAATAATCGAGTAATTCGAAATTTCCGACATCCCTACAAACAGCTCAATTTGTAATGTTTTGATTTTAGCACATAAAAATAAATGTGTGGCAGCCCTGATTGAATTCAATTTTGTAATTGAAAGGACTATTCACACATTTCAGTTCCGTGACGGTTCAGTGAAAGTGGTTTCAGTGCGCCGTCAGTCAGTCAGTCAATCTAGGAAAATTTGTAAAATCTGGGAAAATTTGGAAAATCTGGCAAAAGATCTGGTTAGTTTGAGTGTAGGGCGAAGCGATAAAAATCTGGCATTTGCCAGACAAATCTGGCAACTTGGCAACAGCACGGTGTCGTGCCGGCACTGAACCGGACCGGTTATGTGTGAATTGTCCTTAAAACTGCTTGTATTCGAAGATGAAGCTTGGTGCACACTTCGCTTTAATCGATCGATAATTCAGGGGTGTCAGATATTTTATCTAAACGCAACATTGCTTGTATCCGTTTTGTTTGTAAATGTGTAAGAAATAAAAAAAGCTTTTATGTAGACATATGAAGACAAACACTAGAAAAGGTTCTAAGTAAAAATGAAGGTTTCTCTTTGTTTGTTTTCTCTTTCGATTATTACGGTTCTATCGATAAACACACTCTCTAATTTTTTGCATAGAGTAACGACTGAACCCATCGACTTTCGATCTGTGGTTAAGAAATTGTTGAAAAATACAGGGATATGCCGTAATAATTGAGAGGGTGAGTGAACAAAGAGAATCTGTCATATGCACTTATGACCTTTTCTAATGTTCATCGAGATATTATATAAAGTAATATATTTAAGGATCAGATCACCTACACGTGATATATGTGCTCTCGCAATTTTGTAAACTGTCATCTGGAAGAATAAGCTTAAGATTACCAATTAACGAATCGAAGCATACATTGTTATAGTTTTTGTTTTAATTGACCTTAAACCATTGCTTATTTAAAACTTATTTTAAACTAGTAGCTGAAATTGTATTATTGCGAGTGCATCACTAAACATCAGATCAGTAAGATGATGTGAAAATAACTTGCATTTTTCATTCGATACGAGTTCATTTATCCTCTTGGTAGGTGTCCACATAAAGTGAACATTGTTAGCGACGAAAACAGAATGCTACAAATTATGATAAATTAATTAATTAATTAATCCCGAATTTTCATATTACAGACAAAATGATGAAAAGAACTAAAGGTGAGTGATTGCATATAAATACGTTTCGTTGACATCTTGTAAGAAAATATTTGAATGTATTCATTAATCTTCGACTATAAAGTTAACAAAGAAGTAGTTTGATAGACTTTCAAGCTTTTATTTCCTTGAGGAGTTGTGAACCGACCTAAAATTCAACCTGATGTTAAAATTTAAATCAAAGGTTAAACTAGGCTAAACTGGCCACAAACAAATCGTTTGGCAGGTGATAAAGTGGAAATTTGATTATGTTCGGGATCAAACGAATATGGCTTGAATTTTTCATATATTTGAGTTCAGACCCTGTCAGCTTAGAGCGAAATCAATCTTCAGTTCAGCAACGCCATCGCACGGCGTCTCATTCAACATGTCATGTCAATTGTATGGGTGCGCAGTGCTGCTATTTTGGTGAGCACGAATGTGACATTTCTCTCCCCTACTTCTATGTACGAGATTCGATGTTCGCAAAAAATGATGTTGCCAATGATTTGTTCGGGATATGTGAGAGCTGGATATCTTGTTAGTATGATGTCTTTGGTTCAATCACAGATAACAGATATACAGGCTCGAACAAAATTTTTCAAAATCCTGTGTAAATTTCAAATTTGCTATACGTTGGAAACACTATTGCCACCTACTCGACTGTTCGCCGCGATCTTTCAAAACGTTCCACTACGTTCCGGAACGATAACAAAATCCTCCTGCCAGTTGTAGAAATATTCCAACTACAACAATTTTAACACTTATCACACGATTTCCCTAAGTGTTAAAGACAATTTTATTACCATGTCACATAAATCACACGAGAATCCGATCGGAATAAAACAAAAATAAACTTGTCATTTTAACCAACAGCAAAACAAAAATCTAGCGAGAAGTGAATGTTGCACCCAGACCCTGTCAGCTTGGAGCGAAATCAATCTTCAGTTCAGCAACGCCATCGCACGGCATTACATTCAACATATCATGTCAATTGTATGGGTGCGCAGTGCTGCTATTTTGGTGCGCACGAGTTCGACATTTCTCTCCTCTACTTATATGCAAGAGATTCAATGCGGACTCACCTGAGGGCACTATGCTCGCAAAAAAGGATGTTGCCAATGATTTGTTCGGGAAATGTGAGAGCTGGATATCTTGTTAATATGATGTCTTTGATTGCACCCAAAGTTGTGTCTCAAGTGAAAGCGGCACCCAAATAGCGGTGGCATCTCGTGTCGATCGTGGTGACATCTGCAAGTGTTCGCCATGCTGATTGAGCAAATTTTACACACAGTTCATATGTGAGCCTGTATATCTGTTATCTGTGGTTCAATGAACCTGCCAGAGTTTTTCATAATCGGCGATACAAGAATTAAATTGGAATCCATGACGACACTCTTTATACGGTAGACACATTATTAGGTTAATTATTTTACCATTTGTTTTAGTTTTTTAATGTAATTTGAATTTTTGTGTTTTAGAATTGTTTTTGTAATGTGATTTTTTGAAAAGTAATAGGTTTTGTTCCTATTTTAGAATGGTACATTGTACAACAACTCAAACAAGTATTTCCCTATCAATAGTTATTAGAAAAATCATTAGAACATAAGTCGGATGATGGAACACAAAATGAATAAATAAATAAATAAAATGCATACCTACACTCAGGCAAAAAATATTTGGAATTTCATAATGATTCCGTATGGAATCATAAGACCGGCCTATGAAGTCAAGAAAATTGGAATTCCAATATAAAGCCATCATACGATTTTTTTAAGGGACGAAGCGCGAAATTTCTATGACAACATAAATTCTCTCATATATTGTGAAATTCATAAGTTGTACGTATGAAAACTATAATAGTGATAGCTGAGATGTATATTGCAGAGATATATTTTTCAAGTTAATCTTATGAAATGGTGATTTTTATGCATCATAAAATTTGCCTTATGATTCTAACTACTTAATCTGCCTCAGTGTACAAGAATCCTCGAAAAGTTTGTAAATACTGGAGAATATTTGGCATCTCTGCTGTCATCGAAGGTATATTTCAGCGCTGGCAATTAGCGACCTGTTTTTTTGCTTGCATTGATTGAGCGACCTTTATTTTTTGCTCGCAAAAACAGTTTCCTCACTAAATCATGTTTGATTTTTCGTGATAGATTTTTCCCCTAAATATAGATCTTTGAAACATAAAAAAAACAGTTGGCAGCTCTGGTATATATTCTAAATGCAATATGTGACATGGCCTGAATACGTTATGCATGCGTGACAGACTGTAACGATTCGAATTCCAAATCCCAACATGCCTTCATCTTGATTTTTACTTCAGTCGGAATTTGAACATCGAAGGAGCGTAATGGGTAGCTAGTGGAGAAGAGAGTAAAGTAACATCGGCCTTTGTCCGCTATTTAGCGTTTGTTTTAAACACCACACCACTTTTCACCATTTTTCGACGACTTGAGCAAGTTTGGCGATCGTTTGGCTTGAATTTTCGTTGATTGGATGAATCGTGAGTATCGACAAGCTGATGGAAGAAAATTTGTCGAAAATTTAAGCTGCGAAAGAAAAGTCGCAAAAAGGAAGTAAAAGGTTTTTTTTCACTCGTGTGAGCAGATAGGAAGAAGAAACAGCGGTCACGTAAAGAAAAAGTTTGCCAGTGCGCGAGTGTATTGGTGTAAACGATTTCTTCAACTCGGTTTGTTTTTGTGTCCGTGAAGTGCAACCGTTGACTCGGTTGTGTTTGAAACTCCCTACTTGCATGAATTGAATGCAGTCATCTTGAATCCCGTAGATCACGTATTCGTTCGTTTTCGTCTAAAAGGGAACTGAGCTGATTGGTGTTGTTTTGTAGAACAACGTGAAATCTTGGCAGTGATTTTCGTATGTAAGTGAGCTTGGAAAATATCACTTGGTTTTTCTTTGAAAGATCAAAGTTCGTTGATCGGCCTTTTTCCTGCTCCTCAACTCCATTTGTGTACTACTATCCTAAAGGATACGTGCGCAGTAATATTGGAGAAAGGAAGAAAGTATTCCACTGTAGAAACCAGCAACAAACAACGACAATGGTGGAACGCATTGTGGAGGAAACATCTGATGCAAATTCAGGTATTTTTTTTTACTTGTTACTATTTCAAATCAGGATCTAATCAGCTAGCCTTCTTCAAATTTTTATAACAACCAAAATGAAGTATTATTCTGAGTAAGAAATATGAGTACATCCATTATTGTGTGCACGGAAACACGTATTTCCCTGCAATTCATAAACTAAACGAACACATTCACGCAAATGCAGTGCTGCCATTAGTTTTGCTTTTCTCTTATATTTAATGCCGATATCAAATGTAATTAAAATTATCATACCGGCATGAAAATGGCAACGAGGAACAACAAAAAATATAACTTATTTCTATTTTTCAACACTGTTTTAAAAAAGATCAAAATTAAAAGTACAGCACAGAGGTCAAAATATCCTCACTTTGCATAGAGCATAAAAGGTTGAACTATCAGTATCGCAATTTGTTTCTGGTCTAACTAAGCGGAAAGTTCTTGTTTTATAAAAGTTTTAATACTGAATTGTTATTGATTTGATTGTTTTGATACTAGAAGGGTTCAACTGAGAGATTTATACACACTGTTATCTTGTTCCTGCACATATCAGATTGTATTGGTTCCGGTTTTAAAAAAGTTTCAAGAATAGTTCTGGGTTCCCCGTTTCTCTTTGCCAATTTTTAATAATTTTGTTGCTTCAGTGATTTTCATCTGGTAGTCTATTTCACTAAAGTGTTATTTTTTGAATTCGTTTTTAAAAAAATATTGATTTTCAAAAATTAGAATCTAGAGTTTAACGAATATTTGTCGTTTTCAATTGTATTGTATAGCGACCCTTACACGAGTTATTGAAAATGTATTTACTAAAAAATAATATCATTTTAATGAACGTGTAATGGTGCACTAATGACGAGATTTCTAACAAATTTGAAATACATCATTACTTAGTCATCATTTAAAATGACATTTTTAATGCTCGTGTAAGGGCCGTGTTGCGAACTTGCAACGAGAAACAGAGACAAGTTTCCGATTTCTTAAACTGGTTTTATTTCACGGTAACAATTTCCTGTGACGACAACACCGTCGTTAAAAAATCCCTATCGAGAGACAAATTAAATTCATATATTGACAATATTGATAATAACGTAATTGCATTTTCTTAACTCTAATGAATATACATTTCAGACTAAATTTGAACTTACGTTTAGTGTCTCTAATGTGCGTCCTTCTTTATGTTTATCTCATAAACCGGTAAGAGTTATGCTACAAGATTGTTTATATTTTAGGTTAGGTTTAGAACTATCAGTTTGTCGATGTCTTATTTACCCCAAGTTTGGTGTTTATCTAGGTTTGCTTTATTCCACAGGTTGTTTTCTAAACTATTTCAAACAGCAGGTAGGTATCTAAAATTGATTCGTTTAGAAATTATGTTGACAACAAACGCTGGCTGACAAACCTGATTTAGTAAAAACGTACTATAAACTTGAGTTCATCACTTCTTCACTTTCACCTTTTAAACTAGAATAATCAATTACTTTTTAAGCCGTTACAGTATTTCGAATTCGCTAGCTTTTTAGTAATTCTAACTAGTGTAAAATTCTCTTTTAAGTATTGCTGAAGTAATATTATTATTTAACAAAAGAATGCCAAGATTTATCACGGTTTGCAAAATGACTTTTAATAATCGTTTGTTTGTTTTTTACTTTGACACTTTTCATCTCCCTCTCTCTTTCATTCTTATGTCAATGGTAATCGAATTATGGTCCCTTCACACGGAAAAAAACTGCTGCTCCATATTGCAGTGATTAAGGCCCGATCATACGAGGTAAAAAAATAAAACACTGCATTTCGTGGTTGGATACGTGGTGAGTTGCAACAAGAAGTTGCGACACTCCCCCCCGGTGCTTCGAAATCACTTTTCCGACGTACCAGTAGACTCACCAACATCCAACACTGCGAGTTTAACAGTAGGTCTCTCTAGAACCCCAGTAGCTGTCCGTACCAGAGCTCGCCGAACTTGTCCATCCGTGGACTGAATTGCGCGAACCACCCGACCCTTTGGCCAACAGTTTCTGGGTAGTGCCTCGTCCACAATGACAACGATATCTCCTTCGGCTATGGGTTTCACATGATTAAACCACTTCGTCCTTCGGGTTAACGATGGTAAGTATTCAGTAATCCAGCGTCGCCAGAATCTATTTGCGTACACCTGCGATGTCGTCCATGTATTTTTCAAGGCGTACCTGCTATCATCAAACGCGATCGGGGGCTTGGTTCCATCTGATGACCCCAGCAAAAAGTGATTTGGGGTTAGCGCAGTGGACAGTTCGTTGTCTAGCGGCAGTTCAGTCAACGGCCGAGAGTTCACAATAAACTCGACCTCAGTCAACATATTTTTTAGCAGCTCGTCATTAGGTGTGCGTGTGAGTTGGGTGTGCTTAATGGCCTTCTTAACACTTTGAACTAAGCGTTCCCAAGCTCCGCCGAAGTGCGGCGAGGCAGGTGGATTGAATGACCATTTAGTGTCGGTGGTGGTAAAGTGCTCCATCATTCGGTCTTGATTCACTTGCTTCAATGCTTCCCTCAGTTCTCGACTAGCTCCGATGAAGTTGGTACCACGATCGCTTATTATTTCTATGGGGGCTCCTCGCCTGGCGATAAAGTTCCTTATAGCAAGGATACACGAGTCTGTTGTGAGGCTATGTGCTACTTCTAGGTGTATTGCTCTCACCGTAAGACATGTGATTAATACACCCCATCGCTTTTCAGACCTCCGACCAACAACAACAGACATTGGTCCGAAATAGTCAATACCGACATAAGAAAATGGACGGCAGAAGGCTTTCAGTCGCGTAGGCGGAAGATTGGACATAACTGGTGCAGATGGTTTTGCTTGATTGTTTTTACAGATCTGACAATTAGTTCGCACTCGTCGATACGTAGAACGGAGCCGAGGTACGTAGAATCTGCGGCGTACTTCGTTGAGCACTGTTTGGTGATTCATATGACGGTATCGTCGATGAATATTTGCGATAATAAGATCTGTTACTGGATGTCTTTTCGGTAAAATAACTGGACGCTTCGTACATTTATCTATGAATTCGCAAGCATCGATACGACCATTCATACGCAAAAGTCCATCCTCGCCCAATATCGGACTAAGCCCGTAGAGCGAGCTTTCTTTCGGCAACACTTTTTTCCAAGGGATGGGATTTGGTTTCTGTAAATTTGTTATCTCTGAACTAAACTCAGATTCCTGCACCAGCTTTAAAATGAGCTTCTCTGCCTCTCTGAGCTCCAGTTGAGTTAACGGTCCGGTAACGATTGGTTTTCCAATCAGTTTTCTGCGAAGATTCGCTGGATATCGTTTTACAAAAGCTACACGACGCAACAGTACCTGCCACTCTGAGAAATCTTCCCATTGAAAAGGAAAACGGTGCGCATTATGATGTAACACGTGCGTTCGCCTATCTTCTAATGTTTTGTTGAACACAAACGTAGACGTGGGCCATTGCTCTCTCAATTTCCACAAAAATTCCGGACAGCGATACCATCGGCTTGTCGGGGACAAATCAGGAGTTTGCTGCCATTTCGTCGCATCATCTGCTACGTTCAGTTTCGATGGAACCCAGTTCCACTCGTTCAGATCCGTCAACTCCAGCAATTCACTAACACGCACCGCCACAAATTGATTGTATTTTCGGTGATCGGAATTCAGCCAGCAGAGTACATCACGCGAGTCTGTCCAAAAAAACCTTTGTGATGGTTTGAGCTTGTGTGTTTCCCCGATGTCATTCGCAAAGCGAGCTCCAATTAGTGCTGACTGAAGTTCAAGCCTTGGAATTGACACAAACCGCAATGGAGCTACACGCGTTTTTGCACCAATGAGTGCACATTCCACCTGGCCGTTCTCTTCAAAACGCAGATACGCAACTGCAGCAAATCCATTCTCCGACGCATCTACGAACACATGAAGCTGCATAACATTTCGTTTTTCTATGCCTGTCTTCTGCCGATAACATCTGGGTACACTAACATTTTTCACTTGTGGAAGGACTCGTAGCCATGTCATCCATTTTTTGTGCTGCTCGGATTTGATTTGATCATCCCAATTAATTCCACTACGCCAGATTTCTTGTAGCAGTATTTTTAGAAACATCAAGAAATGGGCCAGAAGTCCAAGAGGATCGTAAATCATCATTAAAATACTCAAAACTTGCCGTTTTGACGGTATGACGTTACCCTGCAATAACTCAGTACTGATTCTAGGCGATACTTTGAACGTAAACGTATCCGTATTGGTACACCACCACATACCCAAAACCTTTTCCGTTCCCATCTCGTTTGACAAGTTCAAGCTCTTCTCACCTGGAATGGCTTCTACCTCACGCAATACTTGTTTCGAGTTTGATAACCAGTTTCGAATTTCAAATCCGGCTTCTGCATGCACGTGGCAGACATCCTTTACTAGTTGTACTGCGTCTTCCTCAGACTCCTCACTAGACAGCATGTCGTCAACGTAGTGCTCTTTGACTATCGCTTCTGCCGCTCTCGGAAATAGCTTTTGAAAACGAAGTGCATTGTGATTTTTCACATACTGTGCGCAACTAGGTGAACAGTTAGCCCCGAAAGTCATCACTTTCATCGCGTAGACATCTGGGCTACGATTTTGCTCACCATTTCTCCACAGAAACCTCTGGCATTGCTGGTCGTTCCTGTTGATCATAACTTGATGGAACATTTCACGTATATCACCGGTGATGGCGACTCGGAATTCCCGAAAGCGTTGCAAAACGGATGGCAAAGAGTTGAGTAAATCTGGTCCAGTGAGCAAAAATGAGTTTAGTGAGACCCCAGACACCTTTGCCGCTGCATCCCATACGATGCGGAATTTTCCAGGTTTATTAGGATTCACTACAGGAAAAATAGGTAGATACCAAACGCGGGGGAATACCTCCGACAACTGATTCTCAGTTAGCTTTTCAACATAACCGCTTCGTTCGTAATCTTGAATCTTCTGCTTCAAATTTTTAGCTAGCTCAGGGTCTCGTTGCATTCGCTTCTCCAAACATAACAGTCTTCGCGTAGCCATCGCTTTGCTGTCCGGTAGCCGGGTATCGTTATAACGCCATAATAATCCTGTTTCGTATCGCTTTTCCTTCACATGGGTTAGAGCTTTCAGTAACTGCTCGGCGCGCTCGTCGTCTTTTGATAACAGAGGTTTAATGGGATTCATTACTCCAAGACTATCTAGCGAAAAGTACGCCTTCACTGCACCATGCAATTCTAAGTCATTCCGCTCGCAACACGCGCACACATGCAGGCTATGGTGTGCTGCTAAGTTTGATTTTGGAACTACAGCGCATGGTCCAAATACTGTCCAGCCAAGACGTGTTCTAGTGGCAATTGGTTCGTTCTTTTCGCCCTCTCTACTGTCTAACGCGTTTCCTAAGCGGCAATTGTCCATTCCGATTAACATTCTTGGTCGAACGTTGTGATAAGAATCAATCGGCAATTTTTTCAAATAATGATAATGCTGCTCTAATTCATTCATCGCGAGAGTCTGATAAGGTAAAGCAAGACTTTCCACTGTATGTACTTTTGGAAGCCAGTGTGTTGTCGCTTCTCGCACTCCTGAAATCTCCAACGGTAGTCTTACAGAATTCATTTCTTGGCGCTGCTGATCTGCTGTCCATCCCAAACACAAGGGATGTGACTTCCCTTCGAGCTCTAGTTCTTGCAGGAGGCTGTGTTCCATCAGTGTTACCGACGATCCGTCGTCCAAAAAGGCGAAAATGCGTACAGTTTTTCCTCGTCCATGTAAAGTCACTGGGACGTAGCGGAAGAGAACCTGGCCAGCTTGACTGACATGTGCATTACAGGTCTCGGTAGATGTGGCTGTTTCAACATGTTGAGTTGATATTGGTGAGTTTTCATTCCGCTGGTACCTATAATCGTCGTGAAGTAGCTTGTGGTGCATGTATGGACAACCGTTTCTTCCGCATGTTTGTTTTACCATACAGGCTCCGAAATGTTTCGTCAGACATTTCCGGCATAATTTGTTTTGCTTTAATGCTGCCCATCGCATACCAACATCAAACTCTTGAAACTTCTTACAAATTTCTACAGTACTGCAACCTCCAAAACAAATTATGCACTGCTTGTTGTGTGACTTCGGCGGAGTCGCCATCATACTCGTAGTCTGAGTAGAGCTGGACTCGAGATGAACATGAAGCTCTTCCTTACGATTGCGTTTCTCGGGTTTCCCAGTATATACACTGATTGGTGATGGAACAGTAACCACACAAGCTGCTTCAACCAGCGTTCCTAACCAAGCACTGAAATCTGACAGTGTTATAACTCGAAGCGGTTGACGATACTTCGCCCAATCAAGTTTGATAGTAGGTGGAAGCTTTTCGACAAGCTCTTGAAGCAGTGCTACATTACACAGATGCTCATTCAACCCACAAGCAACAATCGTTGCGCACATGTTCTGGACTGCAACACCGAAATCGATCAGAGTTTCTAATTTCTCTGTCTTCGGAGCTGGCATCTCGCGAATCTTGCACACTATGGAATGCACAATTACTTCTGGACGACCGAATAGTGTACGTAATGTATTGATAACACCTTCAAGCCCACATGGATGCAATAACCGACTTCTTACCGCTTCAAGAGCCTTTCCCTTTAGACTTCGCTGAAGTCGCAGCAAATTTTCCTCGTCACTAAACCCACACATCTTTGTAGTGCTTTCATACGTAGCAATAAACAAAGGCCACTCCTCAGGGTTACCAGAAAACTCGGGCAGCTCTTTTGCTACTGCCTGCCGTGCAGCAAGTTGACTTCTGCTTAACTCGTGCGAAATGGTAGCTGACGAAAGACCAGGATTCGAGTCGAAAGAATCTACATCGACGTTCGATGTACTTCTGGATGCGCGATTATTCGCACTAATCTCCATTGCTCTTAATCGTTCCTCTAGTCGCATCGTATCACGCTTCTGAACTTCCGCCATCTTTTGAAGCTGTTTTTCCACCCGCTCCATCATTTGGCACATATCTGTCGCCGCATTTCCCACAGTAGTAGAATTTGCATTAGGGGGAGGTACAACCTGTTGACCAACCATCTCATCTCGAATTTGTTGCTCCCTTTTCTCTAACTGGCACTGAAACTGATACTGCAAATCATTCATCGCATTTTTCATTTCACGATCTTTTTCTGCAAGCATTTTCTCATATGCTAGCTGTTGTTCTTGGAACCTACTCTGCATTTGCTCCATCTGCTTTTGGAATTCCATAACGAGCTTATTTTGTTGCTCCTGACTGCCCTTTGGTGACTTAGTTGTCCTTGTTGGTACTGGAACCGTCAAACGGGTCGGTGAGACCTGAGCTGTTCGCCTTTTTTCGCACGATTTACAGCTCCAATCTACTTCTTCGATCCCTTCATCGACGCCCACGCACTCAAAGTGAAACCATCCACCACAGTCGTCACAACACACCATTCGGCTATCGTCCGGATTCCTGCACATACCACAACTCACACCTGACTTTGACATGTTTTCTTGTCTATCCTTAGACATTTCGAAAGCCTTCCCGACCGCGAGATAAACGGATTTTTTAAAATGTTGCGAACTTGCAACGAGAAACAGAGACAAGTTTCCGATTTCTTAAACTGGTTTTATTTCACGGTAACAATTTCCTGTGACGACAACACCGTCGTTAAAAAATCCCTATCGAGAGACAAATTAAATTCATATATTGACAATATTGATAATAACGTAATTGCATTTTCTTAACTCTAATGAATATACATTTCAGACTAAATTTGAACTTACGTTTAGTGTCTCTAATGTGCGTCCTTCTTTATGTTTATCTCATAAACCGGTAAGAGTTATGCTACAAGATTGTTTATATTTTAGGTTAGGTTTAGAACTATCAGTTTGTCGATGTCTTATTTACCCCAAGTTTGGTGTTTATCTAGGTTTGCTTTATTCCACAGGTTGTTTTCTAAACTATTTCAAACAGCAGGTAGGTATCTAAAATTGATTCGTTTAGAAATTATGTTGACAACAAACGCTGGCTGACAAACCTGATTTAGTAAAAACGTACTATAAACTTGAGTTCATCACTTCTTCACTTTCACCTTTTAAACTAGAATAATCAATTACTTTTTAAGCCGTTACAGTATTTCGAATTCGCTAGCTTTTTAGTAATTCTAACTAGTGTAAAATTCTCTTTTAAGTATTGCTGAAGTAATATTATTATTTAACAAAAGAATGCCAAGATTTATCACGGTTTGCAAAATGACTTTTAATAATCGTTTGTTTGTTTTTTACTTTGACACTTTTCATCTCCCTCTCTCTTTCATTCTTATGTCAATGGTAATCGAATTATGGTCCCTTCACACGGAAAAAAACTGCTGCTCCATATTGCAGTGATTAAGGCCCGATCATACGAGGTAAAAAAATAAAACACTGCATTTCGTGGTTGGATACGTGGTGAGTTGCAACAAGAAGTTGCGACAGGCCGCTTATTGTTCAATTGGCAATATACGTTAGTTTTTCTTCGCCTTAGCATCAATGTACAAAATAAAGTAATTTTCTTAAATTATTTTAATATTTTTTTATAATAGTGATCACAGTGGCAGTGGCGTCTCGTTCTCATGTGCACCTCGTGGACTGCACAACCGGTCAAATTGAAGGAATGAACTGCGTCCCCAACCCCATCCAAATTCAATTATTTTTTTGAAATCTTTATTCGATGAAAGCAGGTTGGATCGCACCGAAATTCTCATATTCTCACCGCATCTCATATACATCAGAAATAAAATTTTTTGTATCTGTTGTCGCTGTGTTAGTGTCTTTTCCGTGCATATGAGTTACTGCACAGATTCAAGAAAAAAAAGAATTACTCAGCTTAGCTCTGAGATTTGTTTGTTAAAAAAAAAACAACCGAAAGTATATCGTTATCTCATTGTATTGAAAAACACAAGCGAATCTCTTCATTCCGCAATCTGCTATCATACTATTGAATAACATACCGATATTTCCCTTGCCCAGACATTTTTATTTACCAGTGGCGTTTCGTGACAAAAAGTGATGTTCTAATGATTTTTCTAATAACTATTGATAGGGAAATACTTGTTTGAGTTGATGAACGACGTACCATTCTAAAATAGGCACAAAACCTATTACTTTTCAAAAACTCACATTACAAAAACAATTCTAAAACACAAAAAATCAAATTACATTAAAAAACTAAAATAAATGGTAAAATAATTAACCTAATAATGTGTCTACCGTATAAAGAGTTAGATCGTCATGGATTCCATCGCAATTCCTGTATCAGCCGATTATGAAAAACTTTGGCAGGTTCATTGAACTCAAATATATGAAAAATTCAAACCATAATAGTTTGATCCCGAACATAATCAAATTTCCACTCTATCACCTGCCAAACGATTTGTTTGTGGCCAGTTTAGTTTACCTTTGATTTAAATTTTAACGTCAGGTTGGATTTCAGGTCGGTTCACAACTCCTCAAGGAAATAAAAGCTTGAAAGTCTATCAAACAACTTCTTTGTTAACTTTATAATCGAAGATTAATGAATACATTCAAATATTTTCTTACAAGATGTCAACGAAACGTATTTATATGCAATCACTCCCGTTTAGTACTCTTCATTTTGTCTGTAATATGAAAATTCGAAAAAACCTGTCAATAACTTTATCAATAAAACCGCTTCGAAGTTGCAACTGAACTAGTAATTTGTTTTTAACTGCCACAAGTGTAAGCTAATGAAGCCTGTCCTAATGGTGTGCATAAAAATTCTCAAACAACAAATTTCAGAACTGAACTGAGTAATTCGTTGTCTTCTTGAATCTGCGCAGTAACTCATGTGCACGGAAAAGACTCATATAAAACGTGATTATTCTACGGTTATTGTACCATTGCTTCGGCACTAAGAACCAACACTGCAGAAAAAATAGCTGTAAATTGTTCAATATTGCTGTTATTTTCATCTTACGCTTGAGGGCAATAGAGATAGCAGAATTCACTCTAACTAATGGTTTTGTCGTGAATACGACTTACTTTACTATGGGGTGCCTTTTCAAAATTTACCCTCTGAGAGAGTGATAAGTTTTTGATCGTGAATATCTCTTGTTGTATCTAACGAACCAACATAATTTTTGCTACATGCCATCGGAAATATGATCTCAATTTTATAATAAAATTTTCAGTTTTGTGACATAATTTCAAATAATTTAAAATTAAACTTTTCTGAAATGTTTGATATAAACGAGTATCGAAGAGGATCATTCATAAGGCGCGTTTACCTTTCTCGTATTTTTAAAGCTCATAGCTCAGTTATCTGTGAAAGGATTTATATAATCTAACTCCCAATAAAATCGAAATTTTTCAACTTAGACGTGTATAGCAAAAGCATTGAAGTATTTCAATAGTACACTATTGAAAAACCTGTCTCATTTGATCCATGTGAACACCAGCCAATCAGAACGCGTTCTGAGGAAGAGAACAAAATATCTGCTGCTGTACAACAAATCGTTCGAGGAAAATGTTCCGAACAGTGTTTAATATCGTAGTGAGTTCCACATTTTGGTCCTTCTGAAAGGCAGGAATGAATCCCGTACAGCATCCGGGTAGTTTCTTTGAATGAAATGCAAATCCGAAATGAAATATCGAAATTAAAATTCTTTATGCTGCTATTTTTATAGCCGTTAGGACCGCCCATTAGTGAAAAAGCTACAAACGAAATCAGGTAAAAACAAGCCTCTCAACAAAAATTGAATCAGTTTGGATTCTCTCGCCACTGCGAGCAGATGTATTTTGTGTCGATTGCAAAGCTAGTTTCGCTTCCGACAAGAGCGATTACGTCACAGCTGCCAGTCATTTGCATTGGCGAAAAAGCAACGGTGGATAGCCATACACAAAATCAGCCGTTCTAATTGCTCTAAAAGTTTTCTAAAGAACTATTAGGATTTGTTGTTCGCAAATCGAAAGGAAATATCCTCAGTTTAGTGCAAATCTAGAACAGTTTGGTTAGATTTTGGCATTTTTCGTTGTGTGAAATTCACAGTAATCTAGATCAAGTGAAGCCTTCTTTGTTTTTTAAGAAATGTGGAAAAGGGGAATGCTTGCAAAATTCATACAATTGATCAACTAATTGATATTCGGACGTGTTAAGGAACATGTCAGTTGTTTTCGTATTCACGACATCCAGTTATGTCTCTGACATTACCCACCCGCCTTTTTGTCTATGAGATGACTATTGGAACTGATATGACTACTGAAACCTTTACCCTATATTTTAAACAATTGCAAATTGAATTGTGTATCTTTAGAAAATTACAAATCACGTGAAACACATCACCAAAAAAAAACCAACCATCCTACTATGCATGATAAACGTAGATTATTTGGTACTATTTCTGATATTCATTAAACTCTTTCTGTTCCATATTGATGATCTACTCATTCTTCTAAGCGGGTTCAGATGAAGATGAACCAAGTAGATACATTGCGTTCCTTTCAAGATTGTACGTCGAATGCATGGTAGGTAGTGAGTAGTTATATCTCAGTTTGTATGGCGGTCATGTTTTTAAAGACTCTAGATATCATATCAGCTGTTTTTCAAAGATGAGCGAATCTTACAAAAGTAAACAAATCGAGTTTCTCTCACCTACCAATAAATGCTTCAAAATTCTACAATTTTGCCTAAAAATTCGGATTCTACAAAAATCTCAATATTTGTAATACAAAGAACTATAAAGGGCGAAACTGTCATCCCATTTGTTTACGTAAATTTCGCCCTCCGTGTTCCATGCCAACAAACAGGGCGACACTCCAATCGCTAGTAAGGGAGGGCGAAACTTTTTATAATCGTTATTTTAGATGGCTTCCGAACCTTTTACTACTGGAAATAGTAAACGAGACAATAAAATTACTCGCAGATTTATCTTCGGCGCGAAAACCAACCAATTTCACGAAAAATACGCAAGGTCGTAACTTCATAATTCACACAGAAAGCATAAATGTAAACGAATCGAAAAAGGACGAAACTCCTTTTATGTTGATTTATTCAGTAGATACAGAAGGAAAGTAGTAAAATTTGCATGCCTTTTAAAGATGAACCAACAGTTCATCGTCTAATCAAAAACTGATCTAAGAATATACGAAAATTTCTAAAGTGGATTTGAAACCAAAGTCGAAACATTCATCGACGTTTTTCTCCATTTGCTGTCAATGTTAGATTCGCCCTTCTTTGAAAAACAGCTGATACGTGCAAATTGAAAAAAAAAAACAGAAATTTGTCGATTGGGTTACATGGAGGGTACCTATCTTTTTGGCTTCTATCTTGTATTTATTTTTACGGCGTAAAACCTTTCCGATCCGGTTCGTCGCCGATAATGATGTTCTGACATATTGCAATGACAACGTAACTGATTCGGGCAGGTTTAAATGCACTCTCCTTCTAACTGACGATAATAAAAACACAGAAGCAGTTGGTAGGATGACAAAATACAGATACGATTGGTGCGTATTTTACTTCGTGATACATTAAAATCATATCTAGATGTTGGAACGTCGTAAACGAAGTCGAAAAAAAGCTCTGTTACGGGGAACTCTGGGTTGCACATTAATATTAACTTCGTTGAGCAAAACAGGATAGTCGGTCCTATCGTTGAAGATGACAGCTATTATCAAACCTAGTGATAATTCCCGTCGTACTTGTAGTGTGTCGAGACCGATTAATAACCTGCGACTTTCATTGAATGTAAGTTATTCATCGAGATGGATGCCAAGATCTATAACGCTAGTCTATTCTTCCAATCAAGGATTCATCCAGAAAGTATTCGAATAGTTATAGTTAGGTAAAATGCTTAAATTTCGTTTGATTCAACTCTAAACTATAGGTGATGGCCGCTCTGGACTATATGCTTTTAGTATATGTTTCGACCTGTCATGTACCAACGCAGCGGCAAATACATTACCATCGCTAGATATATGTTCCTGCGCACTCGGTATATTTCGATCTTTCTCCGAAAAACCGGTTTGGTTGTTGACACTTCATCAGCTTACTGTCGTCGTCGCTGAACCGATAACTTTATTACATGGCGAAATAAATGTCGAACAATTTTCTTAAAGGCCTAAAGTTCCAAAAGTTAAACTTTACCGAGATTGATGTGAATGATTTTTCGGTCTTTGCTATTCTAATATAGAACAAGTTATGAAAAATAGCATTTAAATTTACAACCATCTTTAGATTTATTTCATTACCTTCAGGTGATGATATTTTAATATATTTTCCAAACACTCACTACGGATTCATCTTTAAGAAATTTTATTAGTGCAACGCAAGATCTATTTCATCAATTCTCTAAAGTCAACATAATAACAAAAACCGAAAGATTACCTTATTACTTGTAACGAACAATGGATGTGCATTTTTTTGCAAAATTACAGACAGGTAAAATTTTGAGAATTCGAAAAATCATTATTTATTTTGAACAAGCAATAAACTCAGGATGATTCATTTGTTATTATTGTACTGTTTCGCAAAATGTTCTGATATCCCCAACACGCTTCAGTGAGTTTACGGCGTAATTACCAAAATAAAATATCAAAACATGTTGAATGGCGAGTTATCTCGCGAATACAAGTAGCAATGGGTGTGTGTTCGTAAATATTTACTACATTGATGTGGTCTTAGTGCTTAGAAGTATATGCCTGGATAGAAGTATTACTACCACAACGACGTATGTTATTCTATTCCACTAGCCGTGAAAGAACGATGAAAATATAGGTCCACCACGTAGAAGGCAAAAGATTTAATTGAGTTGAACAATTCTTTCAATCAGTGATATGAAGTGATGCTTTCGAATTATGATTATCATTAGAGAAATATTGAGTCTCACTCACTCACTTCACCATTTTGAGCAAAGCCAAGACGATTCAATATATTTAAAATTAGTAGAGTTATATTAAAAATATTGTTGTGAATTTTTCTCTCTTGGTATGCTGGCTTTCAAAGAATAAGTTTTAGTGCTGGCTTTCAATGATTCATTGTTGTTTTACATAGTTTCACATTTCTAGGGCGAATCCAAACGAGCCATTACAAAACAATTGTTTTTCCTATTAATAATAAAACATCATTGAAATTATTCAATATTTGTATAGCAGTCATCAGTTTGAATCGGTCTTTTTGGAAATGACACAATTGTTTTACCTGCAAACAAAGCAAAATTCTGGCATTAAATTCCTTTTTTTTTTTTCAAAAGTCCCTATGCAAATATTTTTACTTAATCTCGGATATGGGTAATAGGATTTTTTCGATTTCAGAAATTTCATGGTTTTTTCCATAACCGTCGAGTGGTACCACTTATCTATGTTCGATTTAGCTCAAAATTTGCATAGGGTCTTTTTTGATTTGGTACCCTATTGTACATGGAAGTTGTAATTCATTAGGTTTTTTAACGTCACCCCCACCCCCCCCCCCCTGTGGTAATTTTACAAGATATAAAATTCCATTAAGTAGACTAAGAAGGGTTTTTATCTTTTTGGTAAAGACTAAGAAGGGTTTTTACCTTTGAATGGTTTTGAGATCGGATGTTTACTTTTTGAGTTATACGAAGTTTTATATCCAAATTTCCAGTTTTTTTACAGTATCTGTCACATTTGACCTTGAAAACAGAATATGTTTCTATACTTAGATTCCACACGGTAAAAGCTATCCAACAAGCCATAGATTGTTAAAATCCGTCCATTTTTAACTGAGATATCGACATTTTCGTGTAATCGACTTTTTCCCCTATTCCAGCAGTAGAAGTTTTGAGCGCTGTCTGGCAAAGAAATGCTTGGGGGCAACATAAAACACGATTTTTTATACTGTTACAAAAAAAAGGCTGTGTACAGCATGATATTTCGCCTCGGACCGATTTTAGCACGGTTCGTTTTTGGCAACATAATCGTTCGAAGATGACATATGTAAACCAGATGATGGCAGAATTTTCGAGTTGAAAGCAATTCCATAATTATATTGATTTAAACTACTTACAGCAAAAATGCTGGAAGAACATAACACCCATATACCATTCGAATCAGTTCGTTGAGATCAGCAAATGCGTGCGTGATAAATAATTTCATTCAATTTTTTTTCTGAGATGATTCAACCGTTTTCTACAAACTCAGATTCATATGAAAAGTCGTATACTCCCAAACAAGGTTCCTGAACTATGTTTGGTTCCGACCTCTGGTTCCGGAACTACATGATGTAAAACGAAATTAAAACTGTGTAACTCATTTTTCTCGTAGATGGCTGAACCGATCTAAGATTCAAATGAAATCTAAGAATCATCTAAGATTCAAATGAAAAATTTTAAGATTCTATAAAACATCTTGTTTTCAGTCTGATCCAACTTCCGGTTTAGGGGATACAGGGTGATTAGTATAAAAATGTCTATTTCACATAAATTAATCAGGTTTATCGGGTTAGCAGATTTGGATAGTAAATAACCAAACAAAAATTATTTCATTTTTGGTTGTATTCAGTTTTCGTTTCGGAAGCCACCCAAAAATTTAATTCGCACTACGATTCCAAAAGATGTCTATATTGATTTTCAAACATTTTGAAACAAATGTAAACTATACAGCTACTCAGGTGAATTTGTCTGACTTCGGCTACACCGAATTTCGAATTCCGGTTCCAGTATCGAATCGTTTCTCAAAGCTCAATCGTTTTCTCAAAAAAGCCAAATCGAATTTCAGAAACTTCGACATATCATTGAATGTTTAATTACATTACAGAGTAATGAGTCATTTAAATCTCAAATTGCCACTTAAAACGACAGACATTAGAATAATGTCATGAAAACTGAAACACCGAAGAATATTCATGCAAAAAACACATGCGGATTGATAAAAAAAGGTATCATCTCACTGCTAGGTGGATTAAGCACGTTTTTTATATTAGCATCACTCTTCTCATGCAAATAAGCAACGCAAATGTCAAGCACTAGGTTGGAAAAATGATGCCGACTGTGTAACATAAACACTGAAGCATGCTTTTGTGAACTACTCGAATCGATCTTAATCAATTGGTATTAAAATTAGTATCCGAAATTATTTAATGAAAGTATGAAATATATATAATATATCATAGGTAACATAGTGCACATTGTTATTGTCTTTTGCGAATTGAATTGCATCCAACTCTTTATAAAACTGGATGTAAACAACATTATTTGTCTTATTGCATTGAAGTAAATGCACACGTTTAATGTCAAGATGCATTTGCTCCTTAAGCAAACCTTTAAGTTCTCGTATCGTAGGTCGAATTTTGCACTGCCTGAAATCAACAATAATTGTATTCTTTCGTGTCGGCGGTAGCTTTTGTTCGTTTGGTTTACTCATTTCGAGGTCGTTCTATTGTTCACTACACAATACTGTACTTGGTTTCTTCCGTCCCGAACGTAAGCGGTTTTGCTTTATCGACTGACTAGGATGAGATGAGAAAGCGAACTGAGGTAAAAGTTTTTATTTAGGCTTTTACTGTAATTTCCCCACTAACTCTTCTATGGTTAGTGGGTTTGACAATATTGCAAGCATCATCGTTAAAATTTAACATATATATGTGTTACAACCTTTGGCTTAATTACTGAATGTGTTCATCCGATTGAGGGTAGCAGTGACGGTAAAAAACCTAATACTACCGGTTTTACACGATGACGACACAAATGAACTGCCGATGAATCAACTTCATCTTTGACAGCTGCCAACGGTTTGCTTTGTTTTGCGACCGCAAATTTAGAAATTTTTTACTTCAACAGGGAATAGGAGAAAGAGAGAGAACAAAATGCGTCACCTGTCTTTGACTGAGTATACTTCTACTTGGTCATTGAACTATCGAGTATCTCATTTGACAGGCACTTTGACCGTACCGATTACAGTTGACGATGATTTTAGTCAGTCTGTCAAGGTCATTTGACATGACTAACAATTTGCAGCTCTGCACATAATACATATTATCACAATAACAGATCTACGACAATGACAAAAACTACAACTAAATCCATAAGACAAACATGAACACACTTTATAACAACAATTTTATTCGCCCTTATTCTGAATAACGTCGTATTGATTTTTCGATCGAATAATGTTAATGTTGACAGTTTTCTTCGATTATCGAGGTGTTTTGCACTCCGAGTATCTTCCGACCGGCCAAACTGTCAGCAAGGAATATTATTTAACTGCTGTGCGTCATAGGCGCAGAGCCATTCGTAAAAAGAGACCGGAATAATGATCTGACAACTACATTGATTCTTTGTGATTTTTTCGCCTTAAATTCAACCAATGTCGTTCCACAAACATTGTATTCGCTCGATTTAGCTCCATGAGACTTTTGGCTATTCAACAAACTCATACGATCGCTCTAGGATTCTTCTGATACTTGTAAAACTCCGGACAACCGTTCCAACTAACCAAAAGTTGGGATAAAAGGGATTGATTTGGCTTAAGCAGCTCTCAAATTTCATCAATAGCATTCTAAGCATTCCATTTTTTAAGTAATTATCCACACTTGAAAGTCGCGCGATACATTTGGGTGATAACCAGTTGCACCGCTTTGGACATGGAAAACGATATAGGAGAGCAGGACCAAGACCGAAACAGATTCAATGTGCAAAAACTACACTACGCTACAATACTGCAATAAAAATAAGACTATAAGGTTCTGATTCAACTCCAACCTATAGCGTTCATGTGACCCGCCTTTACCAGCCCGTCATTACCTCTTTAATCACCGAAATTGGATTGACTTGCATTCTCATTGTCCAACCATCGCCAAAAAATGAATTTATGCCAAATGACATTTGTACCTAGCATACGGATGATGGCTCGACTAATGAAATGACTATTGGTGCAGTCACCCTATCTAGATAACACCACTGCGTGGACACAAAAAAAAAACATTTATAAATGTTCCTAAACTTCAGTTATCAGTGCAGTGCTACACGTTAACGGAATGCATTGAAAACGTTTTGCCTTCCTCTATAGAAAGGTATTAGAATTGCTGGAAAAACTGACTTTTGAACGGAGCCTCAGAGACCCATAGTGTTATATACCATTCGACTCAGTTCGACGAGATCGGAAAATGTCTGTGTGTGTATGTGTGTGTGCACTTTTCGAAGAAATTTATACGCGCTCAATTTTCTCAGAGATGGTTGAACCGATTTGAACAAACTTATGCTCGTTTGAAAGCTACTGTCGGGTCATTGATCAAGTTCAAAGATCAAACGGCTGTGACTTTTTGTTCCGGAGATATGATGGTATAAGTGACGTAACCGACAAAACACGTTGATTTTTACCGCTCTTATACATATAAGGGTGCCAATATTTTGGGATCACTTCTAATTTCGTAAAGCGCTAGCGCTGAAAAGTTTAAGCACCTCGAAAAATGTCCTCATGCAAAATTTGAGCTTAATCGGACATGCGTAAGAGGTGCTGCCCGGTGGTTAAAGTTTGAATATTTTTTGAAAAAATCAACTTTCTGGGCTTGGACCCAAAAAGTCAATTTACAAAAAAAAATTTTTTCGAGATGACACTAAATCTTGACGTTTCATGCAATTCTAAGCCTTTTGACATTAAAATTATTTTTTCGATTTCGAAAATTACATGTAATGTAATGTACATGTACATGTAAATTACATTTCGAAAATATATTTTCATGAGACTGTTATGAAAGAAGAGAAAGGCATTATCACACCACTAGGTGGATTAAGAAGGGTTTTTTTGTTCTTGTTTTTGGCAACTCAGAGAAAGTTGAAATCTCAATTTTTTAAAATCCATGATAAATTATGGTATAACAATGTATATTCCATCTAAAGTAGAATCTTTGATTATAGTGCAAGGCTAGCTATTTTATCCTGATAAATATTAAGGGAACCACACCTCACACATCATATTCTCAATCAAAAACCCATGTGCAGTATGTGTATCGATCTCGTTTTCAAATGATTTTGTTTTTCTATAATTATAGATTTACGAAATGCCGAGGTGGCTCGTTACAGTAGTGAGGAAATATCGGGTAACGAATCGAACGAGGCTCGGCTGATGACCGAAGCGGAACGCCAGGCTGATTTCAATCGCCACAAGGAGGAGATGAAACGCAAACGACGCAGAAAGAAACGAGCTAGCTCGTCGATGCAATCGTCATGCTTCCAAGGTAAGATACGATTTATTTCTTCTAAAATCATTTAAAAAATTCATTTTTACTCTCCAGAATTGTACAAATTGACTGGTGAGGTGCTTGGCGAAGGTGCGTACGCTTCGGTACAAACGTGTATCAACATCTACACGGAGCTAGAGTATGCGGTGAAGATCATCGATAAAATTCCAGGACACGCGAGAGCACGCGTATTCCGCGAAGTTGAGACCTTTCATCATTGCCAGGGCCACCCAAATATCTTGCAGCTATTGGAATTTTTCGAGGATGAAGAAAAATTTTACCTAGTTTTTGAGAAGATAAATGGTGGACCATTGTTGACTCGCATTCAGGAGAATGTATGTTTCTCCGAGTACGATGCTGCGCAAATTATCAAAGAGATTGCATCTGGTCTGGATTTTTTGCACAAGAAAGGTATTGCGCACCGTGACCTTAAACCAGAGAATATTTTATGCGTGTATCCGGATAAGCTATGTCCTATCAAGATTTGCGATTTCGATCTTGGCTCTGGAATTAAATTCACTACCAACATATCGTCGCCAACTGCCACACCTCAGCTGTTGACACCGGTAAGTGTGTATACAGCATACCATATCTCTTCAAATTTTATAATACTTTGAATCGATATTGAATTGATAGTCCTTTAGCAGAATATTTTCAAATTATTTTTCCTCAGGATATTAACAAGATAATGAAATATTACAATTCTGTCAATAGAACAAATAATTTTGTAGAATAGAGGTTTGAACCCTGTGGTCATTTACCTCTTGGATTAAAGAAGCTTTTCTAATACATATGTGTATAAATTTGGGAATTTGCTCTAAAACTGTAAAATATTTTTTTGTCACGTCCAAAGAGACAGCAACTGTTTCTTACATTTATTACTGACCATCATTTTACGCAGCTGTCTTATAGTTCTTATTTTAAAATGTTGAATTAATTTTCAATTCAATATATTTCACCACATGAGCAAATAAAGAAAAGAAGCAAATGACGCTTGCTAAAAACTAGCCATCTTGTTCCCTCGCGACACAGATGTAAATAATAATAATAATGATACAATGTCGTTGATAGATGTTCGAACTATCAATATGGCTAGAAATAGTGCAGTTTTTCTGAAATCTGCTAAAAAAGTATATATATATATATATATATATATATATATATATATATATATATATATATATATATATATATATATATATATATATATATATATATATATATATATATATATATATATATATATATATATATATATATATATATATATATATATATATATATATATATATATATATATATATATATATATATATATATATATATATATATATATATATACATTTTTTTGCAAAGTTCTGGAAATATTATTCTACACTCATCAATCGAGAGGTAGAGAGACAGTTCATATAGATAAATCTTCCTTTGTTGTACTTATCCATAATCGTAGAATAACAAATGATTAGCAAAAGTTAATTAGCAGAACTAGTATTGGCATTTTCTTTTAGCATGTTTTAGAGGCAATGCACATTGTCGCCACTACGAATGTATGAACATTGGTTTGATCCATCTGTATATTTTTTTTTCAATGTATCAACGACGCTCGTAACGCTTCAACATTGTATGGCATTAATTTTCGAACATCAAACATCGCACATTCGTAAATAGTATTATGACATGATCAGTATTAGGAAGCAATTCGAAGTTCTTTCTCGTTTCAGTTTATTAAAATTGATTACATGTCATTTCACCGACGGTCATTTGGCATACGGTCATTACTCATACGGTATATAGGCATAGCGGTCATTTGTCATAAAAACAATAAAGGCATATATTCCTATGGCATACAGTTTTTTTTTTGGCATACGGTCATTTGTCGTACGGGGTTAGGTCGGGCGAACGGGTTGATTACAGGTTTGCTTGCGAAGGGGCCGCCGCTTCCGGCAGCAGATCGACAAGCAAACCTGTAACATCCACACGTTCTCCCGTTCTTCCCAAAACATAGAATAACAGTTTAAAAATTAGGAAAAAACAATATTAATTTCCACATTTAACTACAAAACAACAATAAATATAAAGAAAAAGACTTAACAATACGAAAAAGTTATCATAATATTGACCAAAGATAAATTAAGTAAAAGTAGATTACAAAATCATCAGAGTTATTTTGATTTCGGCCCCAACAATACTGCTGCCTCCTTAAAATAATTTTCTTTGTTGTACTTGTTAATACTTTGCACTATTTTCATTACATTGGCGTCATTATTTAGAGCCTTAAAATTTTTCGACGGGGCAGTTTTATATACACGCCATGTAAATGCTATTAAGAAATATATACATAGAGCTAGCTAAATTTGATAAATCTCGATGAACATTAGAAAAGGTCCCAAGTGCAACTGACAGATTCTCTTTGTTTAATTTCTCTTTCAGTTATTACGGCATATCCTTGTATTTTCCAACAATTTCTTAACTACAGATCGAAAGTCGATGGGTTCAGTCGTTATTCTATGTAGAAAGTTAGAGAGAAGGATTACCGATAGGACCGTAATAATCGAAAGAGAAAGTAAACAAAGAGAAACTCTCATTTGCACTTAGGACCTTTTCTCGTGTTTGTCTTCAAATATGTTCCTCCAGCCATCTTCAAGAGTCGCCGCGCCAAGCTGCTCTTCCGTCGGTAGCACTAGCTCCAGTTGTTGCGCGTATTCCTCTGCAGTACAACGCTACGTAGCTGCTCGAGGTTGAGTCCCGGCGTTCCTGTGCGACGAGTGTTGTGCACCGTCGATAGTTTTGAGCGCATACAAACCGCGACAAGGTAGTGGTCAGAATCAATGTTGGCACTGCGGTAAGTGCGGATATTGATGACGTCGGAGAAGAATCGCCCGTCGATAAGAACGTGGTCGATTTGATTTCCTGTGTGTTGATCAGGTGATCTCCAGGTGGCTTTGTGGATATCTTTGTGGGGGAAGAAAGTACTTCGAACTACAATTCCTCGGGAGGCTGCCAAGTTTACGCATCGTTGACCGTTGTCGTTTCTTACCGCGTGCAGGTTCTCCAGCCCGATCACGGGTCTGTATATTGCCTCCCGGCCTACCTGAGCATTCATGTCGCCGATGACAAGTTTTACATCCCGCCGTGGGCAGCTGTCGTAGGTTCGTAACTTCCTTTTTCCGGGTGGCTTGTTAGGCCTGCACCAACCTCCTGTCTCGCCGGAAGGCCATCGTGTCAGCAATGTTTAGCGTCCCACTGTGCTGTTCGGATGCAATGGACTGTATCGTTACAAAATCAAAAAATCGCGTATGCTCTCGGAGCAGTCAAACTTATAACTAACTTTTATTCAGATCGATTACAATGGTATGTGTATGAGAATGAACTGGAATCACGGTGTTTCATTTCTTTGATGGTTGTCGCGTCTTCGTGGATCGAGTTGCCAAACTAACATTCTCCCGCGCGTTGAAATGGACCATTTCAAGAAGGGATGGCTGGTTCTTCTCCTTCACCATCCAATGGAAGTAAACAGATCTTCTTGATTGCTCTCGTCGTTGTTTTGCCGTTAGGTAAACGCAGACCAACCACACGTGTGTGGCCGTCTCTTCCTGGAATCAGCTCAGTGATACGGGCAAGCATCCATTGCAAAGGAGGTACGTTGTCGTCGACGACCAATACTAACGCACCAATCTTGAACGTGGTGATTTTAAAATCCTTCTGGCGTTGCTGAAGCTCGTGAAGATAGTGGGTCATCCACAGGTTCCAGAATTTTTGCTTTAAATCTTGGACGAACTGCCACTTGGACAGCCGACCAGGATGAATTTGCTGATATGAAGGCTCTGGGATCGCTTGAAACTCCCGACCGATTAGAAAATGGGCCGGAGTGATAGCACGAACATAGTTTGGATCGTCTGAAGTAGGTGTTAATGGCCGCTAGTTTAAAATCGCCTCTATCTGGGTAAGCACTGTTGAGAATTGCTCGAAGGAAAGATTATGCTCGGCCAAAATTCGCATGAGGTGCCGTTTAACGGATTTGACACCCGCTTCCCAAATCCCCCCGAAGTGTGGGCTTCGTGGCGGAATGAAGGACCACTTGATTCCTCGCTGTGTACAAAACGTATCAAGATCACGACAATGTTGCTCATCACGAAACAGTTCAGCTAGACGACGTAGTTCATTGTTAGCGCCTTCAAAATTGGTTGCATTGTCGGAGTACAAATTCTCGATCAAACCTCGACGACTGACAAACCGTTGCAGGGCCCCGAGAAAGGCTTCCGACGTCAAGTCTGAAACCGCTTCCAGATGAAGGGCACGAGTTGTCATGCACACAAATACACAGATGTAACCTTTCGTAATCTGCGCGTTTCGTAGTTTGTGGTTTCCGCGAATATTGAATGGTCCGGCGAAATCCAGCCCGGTGCGTGTGAACGGAAACGACGGCTGGACTCGATAGTCGGGTAGATCTCCCATGAGTTGCGTAGATGTAGTTGGTTGGTATACACTGATATATAACCTTTCTGATGATGTTTTTTGCTCGTAGAGGCCAATATCGCTGTCTTACTATAGATAGCAAGCTTCTTTGACTGGGGTGAAGATTGGTTTGATGCAAGTATCGTATCAATGTTGTTGTCAAGGGATGTCTTTCCGGGAGTAACGCTTGATGCTTGTACTCATAAGGAACTTGAGCGTTCCTCAAACGGCCACCGACTCGCAGAATTGCATGAATGGATCGATGAAAGGATGCAAGCTCCGGAAGGGAAGTTTCAAACTGGGGTTCTTCGTTCGCAATAACTTCAACTCAGTAGCAAATGCTTCAGTTTGCACTAATCGCATGGTCAGTGCGTGAGATCGTGAAATCTCATCCGTCGTAGGTAAACCCTTAGTGAGTTTCTTCCTACCGCTACGCAAAAAATCACAAAAACGCACCACATATGCCATAGCACGCAGAATAATTGAAAAACGGCTAATTCGATCGAAAAGCGGTAGCCGTGCTTCTGTGACCGCTGTTACTAACACTGTCTTCTTCACTTCAGGAATATCTTCGTCCACCATTGCAGGCGGCACAACAATGATTGGATCTGCAATACGGAGCATTGTTGGTCCAGTCCACCAGAGCGAATGAGACTCCATGTTCTTCGGGGCGATTCCACGCGATAAACAATCAGCAGGGTTCTCCTTCGTTGGGATGTATTTCCATTGAAATCCCTCAGTCGTATTTTGAATTTCTCGGACTCGATTGCTAACGTACGTTTTCAGCTTACTAGGTGACTTTCGAATCCAGCACAAGACAATTTGCGAGTCACTCCACATAGTCACACAACCAAATTGTATATCGAACGCAGCTAGTATCTTCACAGTTAACCGTGATAATAGCACTGCCGCCAATAATTCGGCACGTGGTGTGGTGATTTGCTTCTGTTCCTTTGTTTTCCTGGGTAACACTCTTGACTTGCTGCATACTAACTTCATCTCCGCTGTACCGTCAGTTCGTTTCAATCGTGTATAGATACAGGCGCCGTATGCGAGCTCTGAAGCGTCAGCAAACCCATGGAGCTCGATGTCACTGGTTTCTTCGCTCAAAATCCATCGCGGAATTTTGATATTGTTTAGAGTTTGTAACTGTTGGTAGTACTCTATCCACAACTGCGCCATATCTGCAGGAACCGTTTGATCCCACTCCAGGTTCAATGTCCACAGCTCACGCATAATTAATTTAGCAGCAGTTACCGCCGGACCTACAAAGCCCAACGGATCGAATATCTTTGCAATTTGACTCAAAATTGTTCGTTTTGTGTGAATAGCGTACTTGTCGACTGGATGTGTAGAGAGCACTACTGTAAACTCATCTTTGACAGGGATCCACGCCACACCCAGTGTTTTCATAATTGTGTTGATACTCGTATCCTTGATTTCAATACCTCGTTCTCGTTGGACTTCTGGGATGTCCATCAGTAGTTCTTGGGAATTCGAGGCAAATTTGTGTACACAAAAACAACCCTTTGCCAAAAGAGCTACGGTCTGATTCTTCAATTCAATGATTTCCGGTAATGTATCAGCTCCAAAGAGTGCATCATCCATATAGCAAGATTTCTGGATCGTCTTCGAGGCTAATGGATACTGTACTCCTTCATCTTCAGTCAATTGACGGAGAGACATCGTCGCAAGAAATGGCGATGAAGCTAAGCCGTACGTTACGGTTTGCAAGTCGTACGTTTTCAATGGTTCATTCTGGGTTTCCCTCCACAAGATTCTCTGATATCTTCGGTCGTCTTCGTGTACCGCGACTTACCGGTACATTTTAGAGATGTCGGCTGTAAACACAAATCTATGGATACGGAAATTCAGAAGAATCGAGACCAAATCATTTTGTACTATTGGCCCGATCAATTGGGTTTCATTGATTGAAATCCCCGTATCTGACGCTGCTGATCCATCGAAAACCACACGTAACTTTGTAGTAGAACTAGTGGGTTTCAGGACATAGTGGTGTGGTAAATAGAAACCCTGTGAATCATCGGGCTTCGGATTCTCGATCATGTGACCAAGTGCTTCGTACTCCCGCAGGAAGTCACTATACTGTTGCTTCAGCTCAGGAACGCCGTTCAGACGTTTTTCCAATCCATAAAATCGTTTTTCGGCCATACGCCTCGAATCTCCCAGTAGGATCTTCTTATCATTGAACGGTAAACGCACCAAATATCTGCCGTTTGCCATTCGCTGATGCGTTCTTTCGAAATGTTGCACGCATTCTTCTTCAATAGTAGAATTTAATCCTTCGATATCGCCGAACGACTCAATTTCCCAAAACTTTCTCACCAATGTATCCACGCTTTCTTCGGAGGCAGTAGCGGAGAAGGAATGAACGACTCGGGAATCTTCGTTCGGAACTGGTCCACTCAAAACCCATCCAAACTGAGTTTCTTGTAGTAAAGCACCACTTCTTACTAGTTGAAGTCGACCTATCATCAGCATATCAAAAAATACATCTGCTCCCAACAACATGTTGATCTTGTCGGGGACATGGAATCTTGGATCTGCGAGTTCAATTCCGCTTGGGAGAGACAAGGTACTAATATCCACCTTACTACTTGGCAGAACTCCCGTGATTTTGGGAACCACAAGCAGTTCCAAGCAAACCGTGTAGTCGTTGACACGAGACGTCGCTTGGGTATGGATCTTGAGACGAACTTTGGTCTGAGTATCGTTCAAACAGCTGATGTGCACATTTGTTGGATGCTTCTTTAGCGCTAAAAGAGTCGCGAACTGCTCGGTCACAAAGCTCGTATGCGACCCAGAGTCCAGTAGTACTCGACAGGGATACTGTTGACCACCCTTTCCGTGGACAAGAACGACTGCTGTAGAAAGAAGTATCTGCTTTCCCAAGTTTTTTGGTTGCGCGCAGAAATTAGATTGTTGCTCTACATCTGTTGTAGCTACAGTCGAACCGCTCGTTGATGACTGCTCAAAAGTTTTTGTTTGCTCTGCCTTCTTTGCGGACGGTGACGACTTTTCAGACTCTTTCGCACTATCATCAGGATGGAGAATTGTGTGATGAGGTTTCCGACACTTTTTGCACGTATGTTTCGACGTGCAGTTGCTTAGTCTATGCCCTTTCTGGAGACAATTGAAGCAGGCACCAATGCGTCGCAGGGTATTGTACTTGTCGGATAAGTTTACGTTCTTGAACGTATCACATCTCCACAGCTCATGATTATTAGAACATTGCGGACACTTATCGGTAACAGTGAGTAAGGTACTCGTCTTTCCCTTCGCTTCTTGTATGTTGCGTACTGGTTTTTGGTTTTTCAGTATTTGCTTCACTGCAGGTTGAATCTTTTCCAATACCTTACATCTTTCTCGTAGAAACTCAAGCGTGTCGTCATATCCTGGTAAGTCATCGTCTACGTGATTCAATTCCCAGGCTTTGCGAGTTTCGGTGTCTAATTTGGACACAAGGCGATTGATCATCATGCACTCCCCTAATCCTTCTACAGGAAGACCAAGGTTCTTTAAAGCTTCAACATTTTTCGTGCATGTGTCAATAAGTTTTCGGAGATCGCACGCATTTTCGCTCAGTAGTTTTGGAAGGTTGAAAAGAGCATCAATATGTTTATCAATAATGAGCCTTTTGTCTTCGTATCGCTCAATCAACATCTTCCACGCAGCATTGTAATCATTATTGTTTATGATTTCTTGGTCAATAATACCTGCGGCTTTGCCCACTAACGAGTTTCGGAGATGGTAAAGCTTAATACCAGGAGCTTCAGAACTGTACCGCTGCATAATCGTCTCGAACATAGATCGAAAGGCGAACCAATTCTCATACGTCCCATCAAACGTGGGTAACGGAACCTTCAACGGTGGTAGGTGTAGCGCAAATTCGGACGTCCTATTCTGCATACTTTGTAGCGGCTGGATGGTGCGAGCAGCATCTTCCTCCATCTTAATGTTATCATCGATCAATTTAGAAATATAGATGAATAACTCACCGTATTGCTGCTCAAACCTAACATATGCTTCCTCAGCCTCCTCTCGTACCTCGTCTCCAACGTCCGCTTCAAAAACTCTCTGTTGAAGCTGGTCGTATTCCGCAAAGGCACTCTCGATGGTTTTTAGCTGAAGCTGTAAGAACTGTTTACACTTCAGATTCGGGTTTGGAACGTCCTGGCTAGATTCCAAACTCGATCGCACTCTCATCAATTTGTTTCGCACGGAATCCATTCGGCTGTTCATCACCTTTATGGCTGCCATTGCTTTTTTCATTTCTTCTTTGGCTTTTTTCTTCACTTTTTGAGCACTCACTGATGGGGTTTGATTTTCTTCTTCGTCCTTTTCTGGTAATTCCAACTTTCGTGGATCACCTTTTTTAGCCCTCGGCATTGGCGTTTCGATCGACATTCAACATTTACTAATCCGATTCGCGGCTCCTTCACGAAATTATTACGAGCACAACGAATTTACTTGTTTCATTTCAAGTAACGCGTTAATCACAACTACAATGTAGAACCAGTATTCATATCGTGTTTACAACTACAACTAAGCCGGTAGCCGAGTAAATTCACAAATGCACACTGTCTAGTACGAAATCGATCACTGAACAATAGAACCGGTAACACAAACGCGTTGTTCCCGTATTCAACGTCGATCAATTAGTGATAAATCTAAACTATGTTAGACTTTCCGAATTCAACCACAATCGGTGATGTCAGCAACAAATGATTACTCAGGCACAATCACATCAATTTTCCGGATTGCGCCCTCAGGGCTTCTTCTTTGCAATCACCATGTATGAAGGCAAGCTTATTTTCTATATGTCGAACCGTCGGTGGTCCGATTTCAAAATGGCGTCGTATTCGAATGCTTCCCGCAGTTAGCTTCTTCACGCAATGGCGTCACTTCGCACTGACGTTTCCGCGATAACGAGTACACCAGTCGGTGTTCGGTTTCGAATAAAATCACTAGAATTCCAACATTTCCGCGAGAAAGTTGGTCAGAACTCCGTAACAGGATCGATCCGGTTCGAAGGACCAAAAAATGTGCTGTTCGGATGCAATGGACTGTATCGTTACAAAATCAAAAAATTGCGTGTGCTCTCGGAGCAGTCAAACTTATAACTAACTTTTATTCAGATCGATTACAATGGTATGTGTATGAGAATGAACTGGAATCACGGTGTTTCATTTCTTTGATGGTTGTCGCGTCTTCGTGGATCGAGTTGCCAAACTAACACCCACATTGATACATGGAGAACAGACGCTGTTTCGAGCTGCCCCAACATGGTGAACAGACGTTCGGGTAGGTTCGTTCTCTGTAAAGAGAAAGCAAGCCCCCCAGACCCCCCCCCCTCCCTGTCAGCATACGACCAAGGTCCCACCGGGGTTGGTTACCCGATCTTTATTCGTACCCCAACCGGCACCGCGGGAGGTAGGGATAGGAGTTACTGGACAAGAGGCTAAGAACCACATTGGGGCCTGAATTGTGCGTTGTCCAGTCGTTTACCAACCTAAACTAAACATGATATATCTGCTTAAAGTAAAGCTTAAATTAAGGAATTTTTAAATAAAAAAATATACAGAGGAGATATGAGCCTATTCCAAAAGCCAAGAATTTTTATCGCGTAATTCGCTATCAATCTATCGAACAGAGACAACAGATCTCACTCTCTAATGGTTTTCGTATATAAGATGACTAATTCTATATTTGTATAACTTCATCTGACATATGTTGTCTTAAGGAATAAAAGCAGTCAATTAAAAATTAAAAACTAAACCAAACTATCACTATTCACTACACATTAAAATCGATTTGTTGAGAGAATTCGTTGAACCTCATACATACTGTCCGAAAAGGCTCATGTTGTCCATACATTCTATTTCGTGGTTCAAGAGACAGGATGTTCCGCTGGCGAAGTGATCTTTCAGGTGCGTAGAGGTTTAGGTGCATGAATAACATTGGACTATCTATGTCGCCCAAAAGTAATTTGGCAGCGAAAGTCGCTTGAGCAGTTATGCGTCGTACCTCCAATGGCTCGAGATTCAACAAACGGCAGCGATCTTCGTATGATGGTAGGTTCATAGGGTCACGCCACGGTAACAGGCGCAGAGCGTACCTCACAAATTTATGTTGAACAGTCTCAATCCTAGCGTTCCAGTAAGCATGGTAGGGGCACCAAATCACAGCGTTTGACTCTAGTATGGAACGTACAAGTGAACAGTACTATGATCTTAAACAAAGTGGGTCTCGAAACTCTTTGGCTACCTTGAAGATGAAACCATGTTGACGGTTTGCTTTGGCCAACATATCGTCATAGTGCAGTCTAAAGGTAATTTCACGATCTAGAGTGACACCAAGGTTCTTAATACATTCCTCTCGTGTCATGGACCTATCTGAGATTTCATAGCCATACAAAATAGGATCAGTTTTCCGGTGGAAAGATATGACGCAGCATTTCTCGATACTCAGACACAAACAATTTTTTGAACACCAATCTACGAACTTTTGTATCATATGTTATAGTTCAAGACAGTCCGCGAGACGCTTGATAACCTTCAAAATTTTTGCATCGTCTGCATAAAATAATCTGGATTCCGGTGGTAACAGCTGTGAAACATCGTTCATGAAAAGCGAAAACAGTAACGGACCAAGATTGCTGCCTTGTGGAACTCCAGAAAAATTCGAGAAAACTTCAGATGTTGAAGAACCGATTTTTTTACCCGTACAGAACGGTTTGTCAGATACGATCTAAACCACTGCACACTTATCGTTGAGACACCTAGTAGTTGAAGCATGGACAAGAGTATTTTATGATCTACTCGATCAAATGCCGCTTTAAGATCCATATACGCTGCATCGATTTGCCATCCAGAGTCCATGGTCTGCACACATTTTGAGGTGAATATCATAAGATTCGATGTAACCGATCGTTTCGGGTAAAACCCGTGCTGTTCATTATCTATGTAGGTTCTGCTACTAGATTTTTTATCGTGACGTCACAAATGAAAAAGAATTCATCCTTGACAGTTCAGCGGTACTGTTTACAAACAAGCTTAAACAAAAATCGAAGAACACATCTCGAACTTTACATCTTTACACTTTCCCACTAGTGACTTTTATTTAATAAATCTCGAAAACAAACCGTATCCAATCGTGAACAAATGTTTTAAAACTCTATTTGGGCGATATGGACCGTAAATGGCCTCATCAAATTTGTTAACAAACAAACAAAAAAATATGTTTACAAACAGAACTGCTGAACTGTCAAAATGTGTTCAATTGATTGGGGTTAGCAGTAACTGTAAAAAACCTAACTGGAAAAAAAACATTGTTCACGATAATTTCGAATAGCTTCGAACATGCACACAAAGACGTAATACCGCGATAGTTGGAAATGTCACGTTTATCGTCCTTTTCGTGAACCGGAAACATATAGGAGAATTTCCATCGTGAAGGAAACTCGCTTTGTAAAGTTGAAAGATTAAACAATTTGGTATTGGATAACTGAGTGCTCCTGCGCAACGCTTCAATACAGATGAAGGAATGCCATCAGGACCAGTAGCGAACGACAGCTTTAATTTTCGCATTGCTGTCTCAACCATTTGCTCAGTTATGAGAGGAATATGGAAATTAAATATATCACGTGGTGCACCAGCAGTTGCCTCGTCTATTTGAATCTGTGTTGCTGAATTGTCATGAAATGCATTCTTGAAGTGATGCGCAAATAAATGACACTTTTCCTTCTCGTTGCAGGCTGTTTGATTTCCAAAAAACAAGAACAAGAAGACCAGTCTCTCTTCTTTTTGAGTTCACAAAAGACCAAAAAAGTTTAGGGTTTCGACGGAGATTGAGTCCAGTATGTCTTATATAGCGCCGATATAGGAGCATATTGTAACGGCGGTATTGACTGGTAGCGATGTTTAGTTGTTGTTTGAAATACGAAGCTGAAGTGAAATGTTGTGTGAAATATGGAGCTGAGATAAATAAGGGTACCGTTATCCTACTTTTATCTTTACTATTGGTCGATCGTTAGTCCTGAGCTAAAACGGTGGCCTTTATTACCGTTCTTGCATACACTTCCTCTTACACTTTCCTCACAGATCATCTCACCCATCAGGTTTCACATGAAAACGACACAACCTTACAAAATGAACTGGATGAACATCGTTTGACAGCTATCAGTGGTTTGCTCATTTGTTCATTCTGTATTATTTTATTCTATTCTACAATATTCTATCCCATTCCACAGTATTCCATGGTACCAATAAATGTCAAAGATGGATTGCATTTACCGTTCGTTTGATGTCATCGTGTGAAACTCAATTGGGATACGTTCACTCCATTTAATTTCCACTTGACACTGGTAATAAGGGCCGGTAGGATGAAAATCAAACATAAAACAGAGCTCAGCCAAGCCCTACCGGCCTCTCCAAACCCCGGATGTTTGGAGCGTAATGCAATCAACATCTTATTCTAGTCGTTCCGTATTTCATTCATTAAATTCAATAATTAAGCTAAAGCTGTAATATGTGATATTTAATAAAAATAAACTCACTTCAGTCAATTAATCCTTGATTTACAGTTTTGAAAACAATATACATCGGCATGAAATTCACACCAATTTCTCGATTTCTCAGAGATAATATATCCATAAACTGTGATATTTTGTGCGCACCACAATGATCGTTTTTTGATCTCGTCGATTGCTATTAACACTCCGAATACCAAGGGGGTAAAAAAGTGGGAACGTTAATTGTACCTGATCGATTTGAAAACTTTTTTTACCATTAGAAAGATAAATTCATTCGAAATAAAATCCATTTGAAACGATGGAAAACCAAATATTCTATTCAAAGTTATTATAAAAAGTTCCAACTAAATTCTGTTGAAAAAAAAAGTGGGAACGCTTACTTTGGCTAGCCATATATCAGCTGTTAGAAGTCCGATTTTGAAAATGTGTATTATTAGACAGATACGTTTATCACAACATAAATGAAACAGAGATTTTTTCAATTACACTTTGTTAATGAAAGTTATGATCAAAAACGTAACCAAAAGTCTAAGCATAAATTATCGAAAACTTCGTATTTTCGACATATCTTTAAATTCAAATGTCGTCATATGCATTTGCATATACCAATAGATTGCACTTGACATCAGCTATATGTTTTGTAAGAAATCAATTTCAACTTTACTGAAATTGTCTTAAAAAATTAGATATTCCATAGAAATTTTGAAATTAAAATAAAATTAAACCTGTTTGACACTTAGCATGAAATTCATATCGAACATTTAGGCACTGTTGATCACCAATCGATTAAATATTGCTTCAATAAAATTTTTAACAGGAAATTTTATCATATTTACTAAAAATCTCAAGAAATTTTGTATTTTTGCAGAAATTTTATTTTTGAATCTTAGTTTTTTGTGACTTAGCTAAGCACGCATTCAAGAATGTTCGTGTACCAACCGACTAAATTTACTTTCAGCTAAAAGTTCAAAAATTTTATACTTGAAATGTACCAAAAATCTCAAAAAAAATCGATATTTTCACAGAAATTTTTAAAATTGAAGAAGTTGTAGGCACTTACGTGAATTTCCAGAAATTTTTCTTATCAACTCAATGAACTTAGCAACGTGTAAAATTTTAGGAGTAAAATCTTATATTTACATCAAAATCTCAAAAAATCTACATTTTTTTGGATGTTTTCGTATTTAATATATTGGAAAATGTAAAACAAACATCTATGGTTGTCAAACAGGTTTAATTTTATTTTAATTTTAAAATTTCTGTGAAATATCTAATTTTAGGATTTTCTTTAGTAAATTTGAAACTATTTTTTCTCTTACATTATAGCTGGTATCAAATTCAATCGATTGGTGTACAAAAATGTTTAGCTGTATTATGCATTCTTCGAATACTTATAATAATAGTCTAAAATTTCTGTGAAAATATCGAATTTTTTTTTCGAATATCAAAAATGCAACGAACGCCAACGATCCTCGTTCGCTTTCCTTCGCATTTGTTCGATAATCGCTCTGATATTCGGATTCTATCTATTCCTTGCAGTTGTTATTCATACATACCCCGAATGACTTAAAGCGAATATGGCACGATCATCGTTAAAACCTAATTCGCGATGGTCCGTCGAATCCAACGATCATCGCAGTGACGCTATTCGAACCAATTCGAGCAGTAAAGTAAATGAACGAATGACAAACGAATGTATAAAACGAACATATACGATGTATACTAGCAGCGAAGAATACATTAGTAGATTCGGGTTCTCTACGATTATTGCTTATTCATTTTCACCCGTTCACGTTGTTCGAGCAAAGCAAAGACCTGGCATTACATTCCTTTTGTGGAATTTGGCCTTTCTGTTTAAACAGACTTCGCAGCCGATTTTTAGTGTACAGAATCATTGCATGGCTAGTACTATGGATCCTACTGACACTAAGAATCCTTCCAGGTCGGGGCTCGAACATACGACAACTGGCTTGTAAGACCAGCGCCCTATGCATTGAACCACCAACCCGGGTGAGTTGTTCGAGACAAGCATGAATATAGACAGGACATTCACAGTGAGGAAGGGCGAACGAATTAGTTACACGAAGAATATATGCAACATTGGCTGATATTAAATGCAATCTATTGGTATATAAAAATGCATATGTCGTCGCTTCGAATTTAAAGATATGTCGAAAATATGAAGTTACTTGAACTTTTTGATCATAACTTTCATTAACAAAATGCAATCGAACAATTTTCGGTTCCATTTATGTTATGATAGATATATCTGTCTAATGACAAACAAATTTTTAAAATCGGACTTCTAACAGCTGAGATATGGCCAGCCAAAGTAAGCGTTCCCACTTTTTTAACAGACTTTACTTGGAACTTTTTATAATAACTTTGAATAGCATATTCGGTTTTCCATCGTTTCAAATGGATTTTATTTCATATGAATTAATCTTTCTAAAGGTGAAAAAAGTTTTGAAATCGATCCAAAAATGGCTAAGATATAGTCAATCAAAATTTATGGTACCCTTGGTAGTCCACGTAACTTTTTACCCCCTTGGTATTCGGAGTGTTAAATTTGATCCGGATCTGTATATTACAATTGTGTTCATATTTGTTTCAGGTCGGAAGCGCAGAATTTATGGCACCGGAAGTAGTGGATTTGTTCGTCGGTGAATCGAACTATTACGACAAGCGTTGCGATTTATGGTCACTGGGCGTGATTGCTTATATTTTACTGTGCGGTTATCCACCCTTTTCCGGTAACTGTGAACAAGATTGCGGCTGGAATCGAGGCGAAAACTGTCGTACCTGTCAAGAGCTGCTGTTTGAGTCGATTCAGGAAGGTCGATTTAGCTTCCCAGAAAACGATTGGGTAGACGTGAGTGAAGAGGCTAAAGACTTGATACGTGGACTGTTGGTCAAGGAAGCACCAAAACGACTCAGTGCGGCTGCGGTGCTGTGCCATCCATGGATTAAAATCACCGACGAGGGCGACTGCATCGATGGTGTAAATTCCGATGTAATCAAAGAGAAACAACGCCGACGAGTGCTGAAAACACCGGGTATTATCCGGCGGTAATTTCAATATCTCCGTAAAATAATGTTAATCAGTATTAAATATATACTTATTTATTACAGCAACCAATCGGCACGAGAACTATCGCATTTTGCAGAATCCGCGATGGCTGTGAAACGTGTCATATTGCAGCATTTTTCGATGCGCTACGACTACATGAACAAGGAACGCCCTAACATTTACCAACCATCAGTAGTACAACAACAGCATGAAGTCGTCGTTCCATCGAAAATTGCCAATTGTGACCTATCAGCAACTGCATTATCATCTACGATTGGTTCTCAAGATGATAACGTAGTTGAAGTGCATGAGGAGAAAGGTTTATTGGACGTGGTGCGCACCGAGCCACAAGACTGTCCATCTCCGCCTGCACGGTCGGGTATGGTCGAGGTACAAATAGTGAAAAGATACGATGCGGATGAAGACACTGGTTCTACAACACCATCACCATCCACATCGCCATCATCTGTATCATCATCATCATCTACAGATGATCGACGCTGCGAAGCAGATACTGTTTACATTGCTACAAAAAAATCGTCCTCGCCATCTACACTATCATCAGAGCCGACGCCAACTCTTATTGTCACTAATGCCAGTTTAACTGTTGGAGGGCTTTCTTCATCAGCACTTCCTTCTGCCCAAACAGTTAACACTAATACTGGTTGTGATGACAAAGAAAACAAATCTACTACCATAGCACATCAAAAACCGCTGGAAGTAATCAAGGAGAAAAGTAGCACTCCTGCGACTATCAATTCCAGTTCGATGACTGTTCCACCGGAAAAAAATTGGCGATACCGCGGCGTTGATGATACGAACAGATTCAAGCATCCTTCGTCCATTCTAGGTCCAAGCTACAATAATTCCGCTAAAGCCCGTTATTATCAACAGCAGCAGTATCGTAATTTCAGCTCGTATCATAACTACTACAACAATCACAATTATCAAAACAATGGTAATTATTATCGTAGTGGAATAAATGGTAGTAATGGAATTGGTGGTGGAAAACCGTCATTCTATCGCCAGCCGAAGAGCAATATCGATACGGGTAATATTGATATCCGTTCGCAGCATCCCCAGCAGCAATCTTGGAGAAGTCGTCGAAACAACTGCTTCAACGATGAAGACGATGAGCTCAACGATGTATCATCCTACCGCCATACTAATGGATATGTAAATAACAGTCACACTCGGTAAGTAGTCACCTATTAGCTATTACTATTACGTATTGTTGAAATATATTTAAAAACTCACCAACAAGAGTATATAAGACCGTATATAGATGTGCACTAGGGAACAGGGTAAAAAGTACTACTTTTCGTATTTCATTTAGGTTCTATGAGAAAGTAACATAAAAATTATTTTGTACCAGGATTTAAAAAATTAGTATATTTGTAAAATATTCCGATCTCTATGGACAGCTTTTTTTGTTTATATATAAAAGTTGCAAACGAAAGGTCTACTGCTACGCTATTGTTTTTGTTTTTAGATTTTATGATTACTTTCCGATCTATACAATCTTTTATGTAAAAAATGCAGTTTTTTACAATATCTGTCACAATTGACCTTTAAAGAAAATGTGTTATGAAATTTGAATTCTACACGGTAAAAGCTATCAAATAAGCCATACATTGTTAAAATTCGTTCATTTTTCAACGAGATTTATTTGTGCAAGCTACTTTTCCCTCTATTGCAGTGCACAGCGGTCCAAATTACACCAAAACTCGTTTTTTGTTTGCGCTTCAGAGGTTAATTCTAAAGCCTAAATACCTTCAGAAGAATTTTTGATTGAAATTGTGACCTTGTCATGATATCAGCGCCTTTATTCAATAGAAATTATACTTACTTACTAAATATGGCTTGATGGTGTACTTAATCTATAATTTTAGAAGAGGAAATAAGTATATGTTTTGCGTAGTAAAATATGAGTGATGATTGATGGGTGAGTGGATCATTAGTTTGGATCTAAGTAAAAGTGTCGAATGTCTGAGAAAGCGTCAAGCATACTACAATGAATCTAAGAGAGAGCTACTTTCAACAAGCAACTAAACTACTATGTGTGGATGTTTCGGGCGCTGTTGTCCACGCCATTTGCGGTTCCAAGGGGTAATAAAGAGTACACGATTCGGTGATCATATAACCAACTGAATACTGCAAAAGAGATCAAATTTGATTAGTAGAAGCTTCAAAGTTGAACTCAAAGCTATTGCAATTTATTCGTCATATTAGTTTATGGCCATACGAATCGTTTTCGGGTTCCTAAATACCGGTTCTAGAACGAAAAACTCTAAAGTGGAACTTACTTCGATATATCATGAAATGTTCAATCGATTATTACACTTATAGATTTAATTTCGATCCGATTTGCAGTTTCGACATTACAAGGTAATGAGTGAATAGAATTTTAAATTGCCGCTTGAAACGAGGGTCATTTAAATAATGTCATGAGAACTAAAACACCGAAGAATATTCATGCAAAAAACGCATGCGAATGATAAAAAAGGTATCATCTCACTACTAGGTGTATTAAGCATCTCACTACTATTGTATTAAGCACGTTTTTACAATATCTTTCACAATTGATCTTGAAAACTAAGAATTGTTCCAAATTTAGATATCTTATCGCGGGGGACGGGTATAGCATGATGGCAGACCCTGTCAGCTTGGAGCGATCTCAATCTTCAGTTCAGCAACGCCATCGCACGGCGTCTCATTCAACATGTCATGTCAATTGTATGGGTGCGCAGTGCTGCTATTTTGGCGCGTACGAATTTGACATTTCTCTCCCCTACTTCTATGTACGTGATTCGATGCGGACTCGCCTGAGGGCGCCATGGTCGCAAAAAAGGATGTTGCCAAAGATTTGTTCGGGAAATGTGAGAGCTGGATATCTTGTTAATATGATGTCTTTGATGATGGGCAAGTCGATGCAGCCCTCCCAATCCCGCACATAGGCTAGGTTGTTCTGGTCCGAAGAGGCAAATGACCTTAAGGTAGCGCTTCGCCGTGGTCACGGGAGTTCGCTGCCTATCTCGGGGTTTCACGCACTTTACCCAAAATTGTGAGAAAACGGGAAAGAAAACGGAAATTCCAAGAACATACGATTCTAGATAATTATTTTTTCTATCGATTCGTATATAAATTGTGCCTGATAAACGTTTTTATCGAAAGATTTCGTGCGAGTTATAAAAATAAATGAGTTTTTCCTTATTCTTTCGCACGCACACAATGTCAACGCATGCATTGGGGTGTGCAAAATGCCACATGTGGTAGACGCTAACAACATTTCTTTTGTTTTCGTTTTCCGTTCTCTCTGCGTAAACGTTAAATATAGATGAGTAGAAAATGTAAGTAAGTGTTACTACTTTGTAAAATAATTACTATTCATGTTTCAATAGAACGAGAAATCAGTAATGGTTTTCATCGTTACTAGCTTTGACGCTTTGTTAAAAACGTAGCACATCCCTACGTATGCGAGTTGTTTATAGCGAGAAAAGGAATAAATAATACAAAATTTTTAACAAAACTCGCACGAAATCTCGCAAAAGAAAAGCTTTCTAACTGATATTTTTCGCCAAATGCATAGTAAAATCATTTACCTACAATTGTATGTTTTTGATTTTTCTTGAATCGGGTTAGTATTGGAGAAATTTGCAATTTAGGGTGAAATTTCGGCGACAAAGCAAGAGGAAGCAGTGAGTTGTCGCGCTTCGACCTGACCACGGCGAAGCGCTACCTTAAGGTAGAAACCTCTATAATCAAATCAAAGAAATACCTTATCGTAATACCAATCAACTGAGTCGTAGATTGTAACAATTTAACATATCCCAATAGTAGGCTTTAAACAAGACACGTTGAAATGATGCTTCGAATCAAAATTAGACACAATTTTCTAACAACAATTTTTGAGTGGTTGAAATAATAAATACAGCACAGCATTTTGGCTCGATTTGGTTTTAGCACGGTTCCACATTTTCTTTTATTGATGCAGAAAACATGTGGATTGATAAAAAAAGTATCACTGCTAGAGATGGCTGGACCTATTTTGATGAGACTGGTTGCAAAATGAAGGTCTTTTTGTCAATATTGTTTTCGTTATTTGATCCATTGTTTACTTTTTGAGTTATGCAAAGTTTTTTGCTAAAATTTGCAGTTTTTCGACAATATTTGTCTCAATTGACCTTAAAAAAATAGATACCAAAATTTAAATATCTTGCTGTAATACCTATCTATCAAACAAGCCATAGTTTTTTGAAATCCGTTGATTTTTAACGACGATGTTGACATTTCTAATACGCACTGTTTCAACACGCAACACGATTTTTAATACGCACTTAAGAAACTGTTTACAGCTCTTAAAAGACTGTGTACATCATGCTAAGATGGGACCGGTATGCGAGAATATTTTGGTTCGTTATCAAAAATACTCGCATTTGGGTCCCATCTTGTTTGTTGCGTAACATATTTTATATTTAAACGAATGACAAAAATGCAATATTTCATTCCAGATGAAAAGTTTATAATGTAATCCATGTATTTGATACAATAGTATCACGGATCAATCGTCACAGTAGCGAAAAAAAAGAATTATTACCGAAATATGCATGCAATATGCATATGTAAGTGTTGGGAGTTCAGTTCTGTTAGTCTTATTTAAATACTTTGGTTTGCGATCGAAGCTTTTTCAAAGATTTTTCGTTCGGTCCTACTCATCGTGATTTGGATTAAGGTGTGTTTTAAGGGACTTTGCTTGTCTGTTGCCTTGATTCTTAACAAGCTCTCTAGCTATAGGTAAGGAGCCGTTTTTCGTAATTTTAATCTTGATGTTTTCTCCATTAGTATAGATATTTTCAGGGGGCGAATATTTCTAGACTGCCGTCCTGATCGTCCGAGGTAAACTGTCTCGAGTATGAATGGATCGAACGAGAGAACGAGTAGTGTTGTGTTTATCGGCAGTGTTGGTGATTGCCGAAAATTTCACAGAAGCTGCTATATTGCTATCTATATTGTATACAACATTTTCAATCCGGTAGAAGATGCTACAAGAACTCGAGTCTCTCAATGCATGAACCACGAGAGAATTTTTCTACATTCCTTCGCTCCACTTCATACTCTGAGTATTTCTCGGCCCTTAAAAAAAATTGCAGTCTGATAATGATCGCCGCTGTGTTGAATTTACCAAGAGAGAATCGCAAGTTGACAATTATCGCAGAAAATCGAATCGATGATTCGACTTGATGATTCTCATACTAGGTTGCAATATTTCAAAACCCTTGTGTAGAGCTTTCACATACATTTTCATAGACACAACTTATACAAAGATTATATGCACATAGTTAGAATAAGCGGCAACAGTAAAATGATTTTATCGCAATTATCAACTGCCTGTATAGAATCGGATCGCGAAACGAGAATAAGCGACCGTTTGTTGCTTCAGAGAAGATCCCCACAGCGGCGTGCCAACCTTTGATTTTCAGAAATATCATCGAGAGAAATTCGCCCTCGCACTGGTGTCGATTCTATGTTAAATGAGCCATGCCGGGTTTTTGTTGTTGCGATGATTTTCAACTCTTTTTGATGGCACTGATTCAATCGTTGAAGAGTTGCCAGCGAACGTTCATTGATACGATAAAAGCCATCCTTGTTTATCGGTTTACCCTAAAGTATTTTGGTAATCCCTCGAATGATGATAACGTTTTGGCTTTTTGATACGTTCGTCTGTGTTTATGTCGGTGGTATCTAAATCATGAAGTATATTTAGTGTAAAACAATTGAAAATACTGGACCGTACGATTCGGGTTTTCGATACGATTTTTATCGTATTTTTTAGCCAATGCGTTGAATAAAAATTGATCTCGCTCTAAATAAAGGTTTTGATATTTGAGTTGCATTGTGGAGCTTATATCGTAAGGGGTACGATATAACCCTGCCCTATTTTGCTATTTTATTAGTAGGCTAGTATTGCATGGCATTTTGTAGAAATAAATAATATCAAGTGATCAAATGTCGATTCATTTACCTAAATAATTTCAAAATTTCCTTTGTAGACTACTATTTGGCACATCGGATGCACCAGGAAACATTCATGGCACATACAACAACAATCCTAATCACCATCAGTACAATCGTGGAGGAGGAAACAACAATCGGGTTAACGTCGGTGGCAACTATCGTTTACAGCAGCAACAGAATCGAAATACCGAGCTGGTCCCTGTAGTTAGAGCTGGTAAGCTTGACGATGATTCTTCCAACGGCGAAGGAGAGGTAGTGATAGTAGCAGTGGGAGGAGGAGGAGGAGGAGAAGGGCGGAAGCCGACACAAAATAGAAATACTTTGAACTGTGATCCAATAACAAATAATACTACTAATAAGTATAAGCATTATCATACAAACTCAAACACAATTGTTACCGCGTTGAAGCGAGAGACTCAGAACGGTTATCAATCGATGATCGGTACGATTGGCCAACTACGCATTAGCGATCTATACGACGAGTATGGCTGCAAGGGCAACAACAATACCAACGGTTTGACAGTGGGCCTTTCGCCACCGAACGAGTCTCTGTTGATGCAGCGTCGTCTCTCGCTTAAATCACGCAGCATTTGCAGTCCATCAGCAACGGTGGATTTTCCAAAAGAAACACAACATTATGATCATAATTTACCACAGCAACGTAAATATCATCACCAACAACAGCAACCACAACGCCAACAAACGCCAAACAATATGATCACGACAAAAAGTGGTTGAATTGGAAACGTTTGCTGGAATTAATCCTTAAAATCTTCATCTCACCATCTATTTAGTTCAACAAACCTGTAAACTTCTTCATAACTTTCCTTTTCTATCCTTCCTCGTATTTCAATTGCCATTTATTATTGAATTCCAGCAATGATTCCGGCTCTATATTTCTCCATCATTTTTGAAATTGTAAACTTCTCTTTTATCAATTTTAGTATATCTTTAAACGCAAAGGTAGTAACTCTTTGTAAATGATTCACAAATGAATATGGTTTAGAATTAGCACTTATTCTCGCTATACATATATATATTTTGAACGAAAGTTTGCAGAAGAACAACATAATAAAAGAATATATTCTGGAGCTTTTGGAAACAAATTCATAACACATATTTTTGCACTCAACTAACAAAATCTATTGTTATGAGAAGCTCAGTCTAGCGTTTGTTGAATGGCGTGGTGCAACCGGCTCATTTTTTAATTTATTCTAGTAGCTCGTGGACTAACCTGTGGGATCCGTTTGTTGCCTTTGAAATACGAAAGAAACGCGCAAGTGCGTTGCGCCTTTTGTTCCATGAAAAGTGGAGAGAGAGGATAGAAGACAGGATTTTTTTCAGTTGATTAATAACGACTCAAACTCAAGCAAAAGTAAATAAAAACAAATCATCCCTCAGGCAAATGCTAGGAAGGAAGAATATCCGAATTTCAAGTCGAAATGTTTTGTCTCGCATTATGATGTAGATAATAATACGGCTTAGTCACGCTGTATTCGAAAGTTATTAATTTGTTTTTGTAAAGCAGACAAATACAAAAGATTGAAGAATTCAACTATTACATGCTTTTATTTGGGTCATATTCATTCGATGTACAGTAATTTTGCATAAGGCTGTTTGGCATAATGAGTAAATGGCATAATTATATTGTAGCCAACACTACATTCAGGATCTGAAAATAATAAGTGGCATAACGGACAATGCTCACCCTTAATCTGATTAACGACGGATTGATTTTTGTATGTATTTTATATGTATTCCCATTATCGCTAGGAAAATCAAGGGTTGCTAGGATTCGATTGGACCACGTTCGATCGAAAAATCAAAACGTCGTTATTCAGAATAAGGGTGGCTATCATACTAAACTCAATATGTAGCCTGATACTATGCGTATCGATACCGATACGATAGCTACGACGGATTTGACCGACCATGCGGGCATTGTATTAAATCGAGACATATTCCTTACGTTTTAATAAAACGGGTAAATGATTCATATATTGGTTTGTGTATCAGAATTCTACAATTTCAATGTTATCATCTGTCCTTCGCTAAACAAAATATAACGCCAATTTTTTTTTATTAAGCTAAACAACCGTATGCCAAATAACATGGATCCCGTTGCAGTCCCTCTATTCTATCATATTAAAAGTAAAATGAGTCATATTTATCTGTTTGCTACTGAGTAGAAGGCACTGCTGCACGAGTCGATCGAAGCAACTTGTATCCGATAAATTGGAATTCATTTATAAGGTTTAAGTTTAGGACCGTGTTATTGAGATAAAAATGATTCAGATAAAATTATTATTAGTTGGAAGAAAATTAGCACCCACGGTTTTCTATGAAGATTGAACAGGCTGGAAAAAATTAATTTATTGAAATAGTTGTCATTTTTTCAAATTAGCGATTTTTGTTTTAACGTTGACCAGCTGTAGAGCTGTTAGCTGCAACTATACTCTCCTTATTCGAATACCAGTCCCATACAGAATGCCGATTTTGAGAAAAAGAATTAAATTAAGATTTGTTGCACGTAAAACTTTTAATTAAACACCTTTATCCCACTATTTCCTCATGTGGGACAGTTAAGAATAAATTAATCTTCGTTTTGCGGAATAAATCCGCAATTTTCTTCAGTGACGGAAAAAAGGACTTCATTCGTCAAGCTCCCTAAAAAATTGCTAAGATTCTAATGGAACTGATATTCGAGTATGGGGAAAGTAGCACAGTTACGATTTTCCTTTGGTAACGGTATAGTCATCAAAAACAACATGTTCTGCATTCTCAGTAACAAAAACTAGTAATTTACCGACATTTATTACTTCAGAGCTGTAGCTTTGTTGTATAATGCATATAATATTGCGTGCTTTCCCGAGAGTAGTGTCATCGATCTAAAAAAAGTCGTCTATGTCAAAACTGAAATGAAACTTCTAAAGGGGTGTTATAACATGCCTTAAATAAAATGATCACGAGAGATTGAATATTCCATTCTATTTGCAGAAATGAATGAAATAGATCTCACGATGAGGGTAAACTATAAGCATTTTTGATCTTACCGTTTTTATCACTACACAAGAACGCAGTCTATTTTTCTATCTAAACAAACGAAAAAAAATCTAAATAACGCACATTACAATCTAGTCATCTGGGTTACTGTTGTTGCTAAGCGCATATTCGATTTCAAGGAACAATTGCATGAAAATGCCAAATAACTGCACTCACAATGTTTAGTGGCAAATTATTGACTCCAATGAGGACGTAATATTTTTTACTTTAACATAGTTTTCTGCTGCATTTCGAGTGAATAGTTTCGCGACAAAAGGGCTTAACTGCAACTTAAAGTTTCTCTCTTTTTCGATAGTAAGCAAACTGCACTGATCAAAATTAGCACGATCGATTATAATGTTAATAGCATTTCAATTTAATATGCTCAATACTCAACCAAAGCGATTTGTTCCACGATTGCAAGATTAGATTATGTTTTACTTAGCCCGAAGTACATGTGTTAAATCTTTCATTTTCTAGTGGAAATAATTAGTACAGCACAAATGTATGTGCAAAACACTTGATTCGGCCAACCGTGTTTCAATTGAAATCTATATGGAAAACAATGAGACATTTGCATGAAATTCATACAGAATTTATAAATAACGATATATCTTATCGTTTTGATGTACATTTCAGATAAATGTAGCATGATTTCCACTAAATATCAACATTTTTTACGCTCGTTTGATGAGTTAAGTGTATATTTTCACGAATTTTATGTATTCGACATGTGATAGTTAAAATGCTTTACACATGATGCTAGCGTGCAAATTATTTTCAGTGTGTGCCAAACGCCTACACTACTATAAATTAGCACAATCGATTCACATGTAAATAGCACTTCAATTAAATATGCTTTTTATTTTCAATTCACAAATCGCTTTTGCTGATTTGCTTTAGGATTTCATTTGCAAATTTTCTAAGGTGCAAGTTTTCTAGTGAAAATAGGAACAGCACGTATGTATGTGAAAAACACTTGATTTAGTCAATTGTGATTCAATTAAAATCTTTATAGAAAAAAATGAGAAATGAAATTCATGCAGAGTTTAGCGGCAACGATATATCTATATCGTGCATTGTTAATGAATGGTACATGATTTCTTACAAAAATCATTCGTTTCATGAGTTAAGTGCAATTTTAATGAATTTCATGTTATTTACATGAGTTATGATAATTGAAATGCTTTGTACATGGTGCTAACGTGCAAATTTTTATCACTGTAATTGCTAATAAGCCAAAATAAACTTTCGAATTATTCTGGGAACTTCAATAAATAGTCTATATTCACTGCGTAATAATCGAAAGAGAAAGTAAACAAAGAGAAGCTTTTTTCGCAGGCCCATCAAACGTTTTGCGCTCGAAATTTAGCTTTGTACCTGCAAATGAGACACGTCAATACTAATATCAAAATCATCCGATAAAAAACAACAAAAAGAAAATGTTTATTGGTTTTTCATTCATATTTTTATCCTAAATTGGGAAACCCGATCTTGCTCTGTAGGGATTAAATACGTTATTTTTCATTAGTACCAAAACTTTTATTCCAATCGATGAAAACGACATTGCTGTTGCAGGCTCATCAACCCAATTCAAGTTCTATTTTTTATCGTTAAATAGCTTGAAACCAACATTGCATTATATTAGGGTCATTTTTGCTTGGTGACAAAATCCAGTGTTCAGTCTAACTAATGTGAAATCGTTTGTTTGAATCAAGATTGAACATAGTTTCAACGCAGTTGAACTGCCATTCGAGTCGGTTTCGAACCTAATTCTTATATCTGGTTCGCTCAAATCCCCTGCTGCTGAGTACGAACCCATCTCATTTTCGTGAAAATTATTTGTTTGGAAGGAACTACCTTGGATCAGTGCCAGAGTTTTCAAGCAATAACGACATAAGAGTGAGACCGTTGTATACAGTCAGTAGCAAGCAAACCTGTGAACGACCCGTTCGGTTTAGTGAATCAGGTATTACGAACTTGATTAAACGTCAGCAAGATGCAAAGCACTGAGCATAGCGGCGTTTACATTAGTGTATTCCATTTGTAAAATGCCCTATGCAACTACACCTCGTCGGAAGACCGAACGGCTGAACTCGAGGATTAATAAACGTTCATTAATTCGTCCTATGAAACTATGTAGAGTCTCAACCCATTTTCACATCTTTTTTTTTTTTTTCTAAAATAGCGGACACGATTGTAGAACATTCTATCACGCTTGATTATATTCATTCAGAACATTTATTTTTCTGTCGTATCGAAATTGCATACTGACAGCCATACTGTTTTTTTTTTTAAATTTTTGAATTTAAATGGGATAAGGCTCTGAATAGGTATACTAAAAGAAATAGTTCACACTAACGCCCAGTGCAGGGTTATTATAAGCTATAGGCTTATGTTTCCCATAAGCAAAACAGTTCATTAATATCTTTTTAATATGGACACTAGTTGAATGTTCAGAATAGCCCTAAATTCAAGAACTGACTAAAACTTTGTGGTTTATTTTTTTTTAATGTGTAGCTTCCACAGAAAATTAACTAATTGCATTATTACCGTGGTTTGTTTTCATATCATCAGTTTGGTGAACGATGAAGATATAAATTAAGCAATATCTATTATTAATCGATCTTCTAGTATCATATGCATTAGTAAACTTTTGAAAATAAAACCAATTCTTGTTTAGAAATGAAAAGAAAAACAGTAAAACAAAGGAAACAGATAAGACTGGTCTCAAAATTCCTTTTTATTCTTCCCCAATCATATGCGAAAAAGAAATATTGGAAAAGTACCACAATTGGCCGACTCGTGCCAAATGTGTATCTAACAATCTATCAATTGCTCTCGAAGACAACAAAAAAATGGTATCAAACTACTTGGTAAGCTGCGCATGTATGGTGTCCGGTGGCCATGTGCGAACATAGTTATTTCGCGTCAACTCTTTGTTTCTCACATTCTTACTAGCTGGTATGATGATACACAACGAACTGGTAAAATTGTATGATCTTCAACATAAAAACGGTACTCTCCAAGTTTTATGTACAATAACAGTAACAATTAAAATTCGCAGATTTTAGTGAAAGAAAGAAAAAAAAGTGAACTACTTATTTCCATGTTATATTTTTATACAAAACTCAGAAAAAAAAAACGAAAAAAGTAAAATACACAGAAAAAAGTAACAAATAATCTAAAAAATATAAAAAATACAAAAAAGTAAAAAATGAAGTAAAAAGAGAACTAAAATATATTACTACATTAATAAGGGAGCCCAATTTAATCGAAATAAGAAAAAGCTAATATATGATCGAGCTGAACTTATTACAAACACAAACAAAAAAGAGGATACATTTTTGAATTGTTGCCATATATTTTTTATTGTGTTAATATTATGTGAGAGATAGAGACAGAAAGGGTGACAAGATCCACCATGGAAAAATAAGGCCATTCTCTGTGGTATATTCCTAGACAACAAAAATAATTTTTCCATTTGTGGAATACAAAAGTTCTTATAACACTGCTTACAAAATATTTTGAAAAGTTCAGCATTGGAAATTCGTTACCTGGTTCTACGCAGTGCAACTCTCAAACCACAAAAACTCGGTAAACATCCTTAAATAACATTATTTCGTGAGAGAGAGCTCGAGTGATAAATCATGAGCTTGTGGAACATTGTCCATTGCAGCAGTACATAATACCATTGCTAAATTCATGACCTGTAAGAACATGCTGTGAACATCTTTTTTTTTAAGAAATCGGAGTTTGAGAAAAACATTTTATTTTAATGAAACGAAGACAGCGTTCTGCAGGATTGGTGTAAAATAATGGATATGCTCTGTTCTCGCCCATTTGGTATAACACTTATTTATACGAAATCATTCATGATAAGACATGTCATTTTCCACGAAGTCATTTGTTAAGATGATCATTTGGCACAATTGCTATTCGACCCAACGACACAAACGTGCGACCTAAGTAGATGCTGTCATATACGACTCGTAGGTTCCGTCAGTAAATTTGATCGTACTTGTAATTTCTTATATGTAAAGCAGTCGTACCATCTATATCCATCTCTACTTCTCTTTTCATCCCAATTACTTGAACCTTTTCGTCAAAATGGGATACGTTTGCACTACAAGAGTGCTTCTTGAATATCGATTAAAATGTGATCCGTCAATTGTGAGAAATTTAAAAAAATACAATTTAGTACATTGAGATTTGATGAACATTGGACCTATTCGATTGAACGTTGACATTTTGAAGACCAAAAATTTAACGATCTTTAAACATTTTTGTTGGCTTTTTCATTAGAATGCATCACTTATCCTGACAAAGCTAATGTGATATGCCTTTATTAGAAATAACGATGGATCGCATTATGTCTGATGAATATCTTTGGAAAAGTTGCGTTATTTATGGATGTTTATCTGTAGCGAAGGCGGAACACCTATTCGTTGGAAATGAACGTTTTGAAATAAATTTGGTATATTGTTTTCAAATCACTCAAAATTGTTTGTTTTTGTATCAATCCGAAAATTCTCTGCATGTAATAATACCATCATACAAAGACATCCAAGCTTGTTCATACATTCAAAAAAAAAAAACGGGTAAAGCGTACAAGTGGAAGTACGAAAAGTGTTGGTTGGTGAAAAAACGTGATTTCTAATCGCTCTGTGATTAAAATGAATTTTGCGATCTATTTGATTTCTCGGTGACAAATTTGATATACAGATTCGAGTGTCGGTAACGCGGCCTCGGAAAAAAAGAAAAGTTGAAAGAGTTGATTCGTGGACTAATAATTTATTTGGAATATGGCATATTCGAAATTTGCGGATGCACAAAAATGGCGGCCCAAGCCAGCCAAGAGTAAAATGGAAGGAAATAAAAATCAACTACAGCTAATCACCCTCATTCTTGTTTACGGCCGTATGCGATACGCTCGAAATTATATCAAATTCGTATTCCCGTTTACGTTCGAATCAATCACTATTTTAAACATCGCACATGCATAAAAACAACGCCCATCCAACATTAAACTATCAGTTCTGGTACAGATTTTAGTTGTAATTAAAAATCTTCGCTATCATTTGTTGTTTTACTTGTTTTTTTCGCTGACTAGTTGTTTTTAGGAAGATTCCAAGCATCAAGGAAGTGACGAATGCTACATAATAACGTACTCAGGACTAATTTGATTCAACTCGGTAAATGAAATTTTCAAATTAAACTTCGTGCAAAGCAGTCCGATCAGTATTATCTGTGAAAAATATGTTGCATTTTTCTTGCAATTTTGTCATGTTTTCGATAGTCTTCATATTTATTACATTGGTAAAATCATGCATTTAATATAAAATAAAGCATATTTGCCCATGGCGTATTTTCCAGTACCTAATGGATGTAAAATTTGATGCGTAAAAACTTGGAACCGTGCATATATTCGAAAGCTCGCCAGAAAAAAAACAGCATGTTACTATACTGCTATGCTTTCTAAATGTTTTCTGCAATACACAAATTTATGATTTGATTGCAAATCACCTTCAGCTCGAAAATAAATTTGTTAGAAATCGATTAAACTTTTTTCAATGTGTTCGAACGATTGATTCGCAGCATAAAAGTGACGAATCGAAACCACGCCATTTCGTCTATTCGTCCGTAAACGAGAATGGGACTTTCCGTTCGTACGATTGATGTTCGAATACACGTATCGTTTGAAGTTAAACTGCCATATATTTTAGCGTTTCGCATATGGATAATCACAAGAATTGGACTGATTTCATCAAGGCTTAGCATTTATTTGAAGAAGTTTAATGATTTTTGATTTTTTTTTGTGGCAAACGAGTCGCGTTCAAATTCATTAGAGTGAAAACAAGAATGGTTTATTCGTATTCGTTCGAAAATACCCGTTCGTCGTACTGCCGATACGGACGTAAACAAGAAAGACGGTGAATATTTCAAGAACAAACAGAAAAGAAGTATAATCTACAACATGCAGTTTAATACGGGTACACGTATAGTTACCAGACAACAGTACAAAGTCGGTACCGCAGGTGCCTCGACCAGAAACACGGGAGCCCCGGGAAAAGATAAAGCAAAAGAAGGAGAGGAAAAATCAACGACGATTGAACGAATAAAAAAAGACGAGACTGTAAAAAAGAACTCTCAAACTAAAGCAATCCTCGAACTAATTGATTTACAACAGATCAATTCAAGACACCCGGTACAAGTGGACAAAATTCTCACTACAGCAGGATTTAACGATTTCACAGAAATAACCAAGATCGGAAATTTCAGGTATAAAATCTCAACAAACAAAGAAGATACGCTGAAAAAAATTGATTTATCCAAAGAAAATTTAAGAATGTTCGCACCGAGAATGTCTAAACATATCATACACTTCGTAAAAGTACCTTTAGATTTGAAAAAAAAGATGAAATTAAAAAAAACATTGATGCAGACACCGAAGTCCTCAAAGTCGGAAGAATCAAACGAAGAGACAAAAACGGAATACTAATCGACTCACCGAACCTGAAAGTAGCCCTGAAAGGACAAAACGTAAAAAAGAAAGTGATGATATATGGATGTAACTTCAAAGCCGAACTGTACATTTTCCCAATCCGTCAATGCAGTGAGTGCTGGCGTTTTGGGCACAGTTTCAAATTCTGCCTGGCCAAAAGTAGATGTGATAATTGTGGGGGTCAACACGAGTCCGGAGAGTGCAATCGAAACACGAAATGCCCAAATTGCAAACTTTCGCACAATGCTAAGGTTAAGGAATGCACAGAAAGGCACAGAAGACAAATGATAACGCGAGAAATGAGAAACAAACAAATATGTTTTTCCGAAGCAAAGAAAACTTTCCCAAAACTAGATAATTTCTTTAACCTGTTGGAGGAGGAAGAAGCTTTTTCGGAACTCGAAGAAACGACTCCATCGATCTTATCAAAGATCTACTCTCGGATTCGCCGTCAAAAAGTAATCGATACTCCAGAAATACAAACCCAGGACAATGAAGTAAACAATGATCAAACTCGGAAGGATAACACCAACATACAATGCAGATGCCTTGACAACGTTTACAAGGCCACAGAGTTCGAAAGATTTATGGATAAACTCCGACAAGATTTCTTGGCGGAAATAAGAGGAAAAAACTGGTTCATTGGTCATACACTGACGAAAATTAGTACGATAACTCAACCGACTCCAGCATAGTTTATACAGAATATTGAAATGTCTACTTATGTTCAATGGAAAAGTTTCAATGAATATGTAACAATAAATCTTATGGTTTCTCTGCAACATTGTCCCAGGTGTCTAAATGGTATATGTGAAAACCTTGCTCTCGGCATCTTAAAACTAAAGCAGAGTGCCATATTAAATATATTATTATAACTACCATGTGGGAAGGTAAGTTTCTTGAGAAATTATCAACTATTCAACCAATTGTCTTCCAGTTATTTTAGTCAAGGGCAAGAAGTCCGAAGAAACTATATTTGATCCGCATACATACGACCAATGTTGCGATATGTTTTACAGTTCTGAATTTATTTCAAAGAAAATAGCACGCTCGGTAATTTCTGGTGTAATCAGTGTAAATGGATTTACATAAATTCGGCAATAAATCATTCGATTACTATGAACCGTTTTATCAATAGCTAAAATACGACCAACATCGAAAAGCAGATCAAAAATTGAAAAAACTGTCGTCGTAATGGTTAGAAGCAAGCCTTCCAGATGATTCGGGTGATAGTGCTGATCGGTTTAAAATATATTAATTATAATTATAATAACACGTATGCGAAAATAAACCAAATTTAAATGGGAACAAATATATTTTTATTTTTGTTAAATAAAAGATTTTTATCTTCAGTGTTATTTGTATCTTCTTTTTTCAATGTTGTTTTTTGTTAATTCAGTGAAAATGTTTTTAACAAAATCTAAATCCATGAAAGGAAAACAAATTGCAGCTTCAACCAATTCTATTCATTAAATTAAATTTTTATGACTTTGTTACTATTTCAATAAAATAAATGGAAATTGCCCAAATTTAATTATTCGTGCAATATTTCATAGTTTTATTAGGCATCCTGCGGTTCCAGCCCAAAACACTCTTGCGAATAATCTTATCAATTTTTGTAAACAAAATCCGTTCCAACATCTTGGTTGACGAAAGTGTGTGGGACATTCTTCGTCATATTTTTCTTATCAAATCTGATCATTTCCACCTTTGTTAGGAGCACTTACATATCAGTTCATCGATTTTGAAAAATATTCATATACTGTGATACCTTTTTGATACTTTGACCTGTTCTTTTTCATACTTATTGAACTCCAATGCAATTGTAAAAAAATTCAACTGTCATAGAAATGTTTAAAAATGGAAGTGGAGCATAATTAAAACTTTTTTAATTGTACAGGGTCCGGCACTCGAAGTGTAACCAACTTCAGACCGCTCGCGCAGCTGACGCACGGGCATCAGCTCTCTAGAAATTTGCTAAATGACAGATCGGAGTTGTATCACAGACTAACAGACAGGACACTCAAATTAGATTCTTGAACCATATAAACGGTCATTTCGAATATTCCTTTATTTGGGACAGTACTCGCATTTGTCATGATGGCGCCACGTTACCCTATCAAATACATCCTGTCTGTCATCTTGACTGTGTTTATTTTGTTCATTTACCAACCGAGTTGCCATTCATACAGAATTACCTGTACTGTATTGATTTGTATACCTCCATGCGAATTTCATGCAGTATACAGATTAATTACATATTGCCAAAACTATATACAGAATTGTGCCTACTTCTCATCCTACAACGCAATACAAAATCGAACCCGTTTTGTTACAATATTTACTTTCTTCTGGTCTGCCGTCACTTAATTTCGGGTGAAAATAACCAACACAATCAAAAATAGTCTAGATGAACAACGTTGAGTAAAATAAATGTTTACCTTCCAACATCGCTAAAAAAGTTAAATATATTATCAACGTAATCCAATAATTTATTGTGACGATTCATTATCAAATATTTTGACGAAATCTGACAACCCTGCTGATCGGTGTTGACAAACGAGGGGAAACCAACTAGTAAAAAAACTTTTACGTAACACAAGGGGTGTACCGATAGTAAATAGTTCGCGCAGTACAATATAGGTGGAACTAGTGCATCACTAAAAATGATTTTTATAAGAATTAACTCATACTGTCATGTCTGTTAGTCTGTGGTTGTATTGTTTACAAGCGCAAGAAAGCATTTTGCCAAAAGTGAACGCGAAAAAAAAATCTTGACTTGAGAGAGCGAAGGAGTTGCTTCGTTTGGCCGAAAGCGGCCAATTTCCGAACATTGTATTTTCTGACGAGAAAATTTTTCCAATTGAGCAATTCGTAAACTCTCAAACCGATAGGGTTTAGTTGAGAATTTGAGTCATCGATTGGCCACCAGGAGGCAGCACCCGCAACAGATAATGGTTTGGGCCGCTGTAACCGCAGATGGGCGCTCTCCAATCGTTTTCATCAAGGTAAATGACGTCAAGGTAAATGCGACATATTATCGGGAAAGTATTCTGGAGGTTGCTTTGAAGCCGTGGGCAGACAAACATTTCGGTGGCAGACCATGGACGTTTCAGCAGGACTCGGCACCGTCTCACAAAGCTCGAGTGAACCAAGAATGGCTGAAAAACAACGTTCCGAACTTCATCACGTCCACACAATGGCTCTCGAATTCACCAGATGGAATCCAATGGATTATTCTCTTTGAGCCATTTTGGAGAGCAAAGTCCGAACTAAAAGATACACCAGTCTCGAGGCGCTGAAAAAAGTTATTGTCCGCGAGTGGGCCTAAATACCTGCAAGTCACATTTGGCAACTTGCGATTCGTTTTTTGACCGTCTCAAGGCCATAGTCAAGGCAAAAGGTGGTCATATCGAGCAAAAGTGAATTGATTCTGAATTTTGTATTATTTTTACACATTTTGTACTTTGAATTAAGTAAAAGTAATCTTCCAAACTGAATTTATGGCCTTTTTAATTGGTTACACTTCGAGTGCCGGACCCTGTAGGTCATTTGCATTTTAATTTTCATTTCCAGCTGTATAATTTCAATATTATTTCATCTTAATATCATCCGCATTATAAGGACTTCGTAATACATAAAACTACATGAAAATCTTCTTAATATCATCCGACGATTGGTGTAGATTAAATTCATTCGGTTTATGATATGCGATTATATGTACGAACACAAGGGGCAAATCACTCTAAACTCTAGACAATCTCATACTAATAAACTCATGTCATTCCAAAACAATTTTCTCTAATCTCTTTTAATCCCAACTAGTCTAGATAAATTTGGTTAATTTAAAACTAATCCAACCTAGTTTTGCCTAATCTTGTTTGAAGTGTATCTGTCATTCGAGCTCCCACGCAGAGATGCCATTTATACAGATTTATCTGTATTATACAGATTTTTACATGCGCATACAGATTTAATACAGAGTACAGATTTTATACAAATTTCTCAAATTAAATCCAGATTTATACAGATACCACAAAAAGTAAGAAAGAAATAATGAAACTTTTCCGTCTGAGCGTGTTTGATTACCCATATTCAAATGAAAATTTCTTCGTGCAGCGTCATGAAACTTTATTGTCAGACTGAAAAGTTGTATGACCTGACTTGACGTTGCGTAATGGGCGTTTGAATTCCATGTTTGAATTCCAAGTCATCAGTTTCAAACGAAAAAAGTATATGGATTTACAATTCAATTGTGGTTGATAACAAAAACAATTAAATTTCGTCGTTGAATGTTCATGTCCGTGCGGCAAGGACTTACGATATAAAGGAATGCTCTTTGCATCTGCCATTCTATAACAATAATCTAATGGAATAACATCTTCAAACATCATTTTATTTCCGAAATTTCCTTTCTGAATACAGATAAATACAGATTTTTTATACAAAACAATACAGGTTTTCTATGAAAAATATCTGGCATCTCTGCTCCCACGTTCACAGCTTCTTATGTCAAAATAATGCTTTTCCAGATCTCGGCTAAACTTCTCTAATCCCATTCTAACCCTCTCAGCAGGCCGTTCAATTTTGTTGGTTTGTTGAACGACATATTGCACGAAATATTCGTTCAATTTGCTGGAACGGTTTGTTGTTGTTTTTTCTCTTGCAAAAATAGTGTGAAAATTAAGTGTTACCTTTACATAGAAAGAAAATTTGTTGTTATTCTACGTGAAGTAGAAGTATTGTGTTCATTCGTAACCGAATGTTCGAAGTGAGCACACGCGTTTTTTTAACAATCGACATCGGTAAGACGAAGGTGTCTATCACAGCAGAGGCTGTAGTATAGGCATTAAATAAAAGTGATAAAAAGTAGCATCCCCGCAAGTGAGTTCTGTCTGTGCACCGGTTTTGTATCGGTATCGACAGTAGACGCTATTGTGCTATCCTCGGGCAGCAGTTATTTCTATTGTTTGCTACCCGCATCGCAGCAGCCAAATCCTGAGTCAAGGTCACGCTGAAGCACAACGAAGGAGTGAAGGAGCAACTCACCTAACAGCTTACCGTGACATACTGTTAAGTATTTTCTCAAACTTTTTCTTCCAACTTTTACTATTCATATATTTTCTTTTCATTTTATTTCTTTCTTTCTCATTTCAAGTGCGGGAGACTTCTTTACTCCCGCACTTTAAATATGAATATTGATGACAGTGGGGGTGTCTCGGAGGAGGGCGAAGCTGAACGAATGAACGAAGAACATTTAGAGGCTGAGTTTGCTTCCGAGATGCCATCTACCCCTCCTATACCATCTCCCCCTCCGACACCATCTCCCCCTCCGATACCATCTCCCCCTCCGATACCATCTCCCTCTCCGATGCCATCTCCCTCTCCGATGCCTCCATCTCCCTCTAAGATATTGCCTGCTCGCCAAAAAGTTTACCAAGACGATGGCTCGGGGGGTCCGTGGGTGGTATACTTCCGGCCCAAATTAAAGTCTCTCAGAGTTTTAAATATTGCTCGGGACCTGGAAAAACATTACTCGGCAATAAAAACAATAGATAAGGTTTCGCCAAACAAGTTACGCGTTGTTGTGTCCGACCTGAAGCAAGCAAACGGGATTGCTACCAACGAGTTGTTCACGAAGGAATACCGCGTGTACGTCCCGTCTCATGTGGTGGAGATCGACGGTGTGGTCCGTGACGAAAGTCTGACAATCGAAGATCTGATGAAGGACGGGGTAGGCCGTTTCAAAAACCCCGACCTTCAACCAGTGAAAATTTTGGAGTGCAAGCAATTGCACTCCAAATCGATAGATGGTAAATTTTACCAATCGGACTCATTTCGCGTGACTTTTGCCGGATCTGCACTTCCAAATTATTTGGTAGTGAGTGGAGTTCGTCTACCTGTTCGGCTGTATGTACTGCGGGTAATGCATTGTACAAGCTGCAAACAGCTAGGTCATACGGCAACCTATTGTTGCAACAAACTGCGATGCGGCAAATGCGGAGAGGCCCATGAGGACGATCTCTGCAGAAGAGCAGTGGAAAAGTGTTGCTACTGCGGGGAGAATCCTCATGATCTTTCGGTGTGCCCTACGTACATACAGCGTGCGGAGAAATTGAAGCGATCCGTGAAAGAACGTTCCAAACGTTCTTATGCGGAAATCTTAAAAAGAACCACTCCATCGACCCCTGAGAACCCGTTTGCAATCTTGCCAGTTGAAGAGGATACCTCTGACGACCCAGGCGAAGGACCTTCCTACACACAGGTTGAAGGAAGCAGGAAAAGACAAAATCTGGCTTCTCCCAAGCTTCCTCGTAAAGGCCTCAGACTGTCCTCTTCGTCACAAAAGAACCAAACGGAAACAAAAAGTGCTGACTCAAAACCGAAGCAAACACCTCCTGGGTTCAAAAAACTTAGGGATGATAAGGAGTACCCAGCACTTCCTGGGGCATCAAAAAACCCGAATGACCCCAAAGCACAACCAGAAAATCCAACAAACGCTGGATTATTGAAATTTTCTGATATCGTGGACTGGATATTAACAGCCTTCAATATTACTGATCCTCTGAAAAGCTTCCTAACTGCTCTACTGCCAACAGTAAGGACATTTTTAAAACAGTTGACAGAACAATGGCCCCTCCTTGCAGCGATCGTATCTTTTGATGGATAATTTACCACTGAGAATCGAAGATATGATCATTGTGCTTCAGTGGAATTGCAGAAGTATCATCCCAAAACTTGATTCTTTCAAACACTTAATACATACTCATAATTGCGATGTATTCTCCTTGAGTGAAACTTGGCTTACTTCTAACATCAACCTCGACTTCCATAATTTTAACATAATCCGCCTGGACCGAGAAGACTCTTATGGAGGGGTACTTTTAGGGATTAAAAAGTGCTATTCATTTTATCGTATTAACCTCCCCTCGACACCGGGAATTGAAGTTGTTGCTTGCCAAATTAATATTAAAGGCAAAGATCTATGTATAGCTTCTATCTACATTCCTCCCAGAGTCTCGATAGGGCATCGTCGGCTTGCAGACATCATAGAACTTCTTCCTTCACCGCGGCTGGTTTTAGGGGACTTTAACTCGCATGGTACAGGATGGGGCTGCTTATATGATGATAATCGTTCTTCGTTAATCCAAGATCTGTGTGACAACCTCAATTTGACAATTTTAAACACGGGAGAAATGACACGGAACCCTAGACCGCCAGCACAACCAAGTGCGCTGGATTTATCCCTTTGCTCGACTTCGCTACAGTTAGATTGCAAGTGGAAGGTAATCTGTGATCCTCACGGTAGCGATCACTTGCCGATCATAGTTTCTATCACCAACCGTGGAAGACCATCGGAAACAATCAATGTTTCGTACGATTTCACACGAAACATTGATTGGAAACGTTACGCGAGCTCGATATCTGAGAAACTAGAAACATCACAGGAGCTTCCTCCGGAGGAAGAGTATACATTTTTGGCTGGCTTGATTCTTGACACCGCAATTCAAGCTCAGACGAAACGAGTACCTAGCGCGCAAACTAGTATGCGTTCTCCCAACCCATGGTGGGACAAAGAGTGCTCAGAGCTGAAAACGAAAAAAGCTTCAGCCTTCATCTCGTTTAGAAGGAACGGAACGCCAGATAATTATCGGAAATACGCGGCGTTAGAATTTCAAATGAAAAGTCTGATTAAAGCTAAGAAACGCGGTTACTGGCGAAGGTTTGTTGACGGATTAACGAGAGAAACAGCAATGAGCACTCTTTGGAATACGGCCCGTCGCATGCGCAATCGAAATCACGCGAACGAAAGCGAGATATTTGATTTCGCTAAGAAAGTATGTCCTGATTCTGTTCCGGAACAGAAGATATCCCGCGTCGCGACATTGAATACAAACGAAACACCGTTTTCGATGGTAGAGTTCTCACTTGCGCTCTTGTCGTGTAACAATAGAGCCCCGGGGTTAGACAGAATTAAATTCAACTTGTTGAAAAATCTGCCCGACTCTGCCAAAAGGCGCTTGTTGAATTTATTCAACAAGTTCCTCGAGGGTAATATTGTCCCACACGAATGGAGGGAAGTGAGAGTTATTACTATTCAAAAACCTGGAAAACCAGCCTCCGATCACAATTCGTATCGGCCGATTTCTATGCTTTCCTGTATTCGGAAATTGTTGGAGAAAATGATTCTCTTCCGTCTAGACAATTGGGTCGAAACAAATGGATTGCTTTCAGGTACACAATTTGGGTTCCGCAGGGGCAAAGGAACGAACGATTGTCTAGCGTTGCTCTCAACAGAAATTCAAATGGCATTTGCTCGTAAAGAACAAATGGCATCAGTTTTCCTCGACATCAAGGGGGCATTCGATTCAGTTTCCATTAACGTTCTATCTGAGAAGTTGCATCAGCATGGTCTTTCACCAGTTTTGAACAACTTTTTATATAATCTATTGTCCGAGAAACACATGCATTTTGAGCATGGAGATTTGACGACAAAGCGATTCAGTTACATGGGTCTTCCTCAGGGCTCATGCTTAAGCCCCCTTTTATACAACTTTTACGTAAATAACATTGATGAATGTATCAACGCATCTTGCACGCTAAGACAACTTGCCGACGACAGTGTTGTGTCTATTATAGGACCCAAAGCTGCCGATCTCCAAGGACCATTGCAAGATACCCTCGACAACTTGTCGACATGGGCTTTTCAAATGGGTATCGAGTTCTCTACGGAGAAAACTGAGCTGGTTGTATTTTCAAGGAAGCGAGAACCTGCGCAATTACAGCTTCAACTAGGGGGTGAAACCATAGCTCAGGTTTTCACATTTAAATATCTCGGGGTCTGGTTCGATTCCAAAGGTACCTGGGGATGTCACATTAGGTATTTGAAACGAAAATGCCTACAGAGAATCAATTTCCTTCGTACAATAACCGGAACTTGGTGGGGCTCTCACCCAGGAGACCTGATCAGGTTGTACAAAACGACGATATTGTCAGTAATGGAATATGGATGTTTCTGTTTCCGCTCCGCTACGAATATTCATTTCATTAAACTGGAAAGAATTCAGTATCGTTGTTTACGTATTGCCTTGGGTTGCATGCAATCAACCCATACGATGAGTCTTGAAGTGCTGGCGGGCGTCTTACCGTTGAAAAACAGGTTCTGGGATCTCTCATATCGACTGCTAATCCGATGCGACATTTTGAATCCGATGGTGATAGAAAACTTTGAAAAGCTCGTCGAGCTTAATTCACAAACCCGTTTTATGTCCTTGTATTTTGACTACATGGCTCAGAATATAAATCCTTCTTCGTTTGTTCCCAATCGTGTTCATTTTGTGGATACTTCTAATTCTACTGTGTTTTTCGACACATCCATGAAAGAAGAAATTCGTGGAATCCCGGATCCTGTACGCCCTCAAGAGATCCCAAAAATTTTTAATAATAAATTTAAAGAAGTCGACTGTAATAAAATGTTTTACACTGACGGATCATATCTAGACGGGTCCACTGGCTTCGGTATATTCAATGTAAATTTCACCGCTTCCTATAAACTCAGTGATCCAGCTTCAGTTTACGTCGCAGAACTAGCTGCAATTCAGTATACCCTTGAGATCATTGACACTCTGCCCACAGATCACTACTTCATTGTATCGGACAGTCTCAGTTCCATTGAGGCTCTCCGTTCAGTGAAGCCTGGAAAGCACTCGCCGTATTTCCTGGGGAAAATACGGGAACAATTGAGTGCTTTATCTGCAAAATCATACCAGATTACCTTGGTTTGGGTCCCCTCACATTGTTCCATACGGGGCAATGAGAGGGCGGACTCGTTAGCCAAGGTGGGCGCACTAGAAGGTGATATCTATGAAAGACCAATCTGCTTCAATGAATTTTTCAGTTGCTGTCGTCAGAAAACTCTAGCTAGCTGGCAGAATACATGGAATAGTGGAACTCTGGGACGATGGTTACACTCAATAATCCCACAGGTATCGACGAAAGCTTGGTTCCGGGGGTTAGACGTGAGCCGAGACTTTATTCGTGTAATGTCAAGGCTCATGTCTAATCATTATATGTTCAGCGCGCATCTCCGTCGTGTGGGGCTCGCTGAGAGTGGTGTCTGCGTTTGCGGTGAGGGTTATCATGACATCGAGCATGTTGTTTGGATGTGTGTCGAGTATAGTGATGCCAGGTCCCAACTCATAGGTTCCCTTCGGGCCCGAGGTATACCACTCTTCGTACCAGTCCGCGACGTCTTGGCAACTCGAAATCTTTCTTATATGACTCTCATCTATAACTTCTTGAAAACTATCAATGCTCAAATTTAGTGCTCTCCCTATCTCTTTCTCGTCTACAGCTCTACCGCACTCTTCTTTACGTTGCTGGAAGTATGGCCTGTGTAAACGATGCTTCGGAGCATGCACCTGCCTTGAACTGACTGAGTTGCTGGAAGCTACCCAAAAACGTCACATCAACGTCAGAACACACCAACGAAGCATTCCAATCCAGAATAATCTCTTCATTGCTACAAACTGAAAAACATGAAGATTCATCGAACGCAAAATGTGTCTAAAAGATGTATGCCACAAACCAATGATGTATTCAAATTTCAATTCAATACTGTGTAGGTCCCACCCTCCCTATGTCCCCTTACTAACTGGGGAGTATGCCGCCCCGTAATACGGCATCCCTTTCTCTCTCCCTAACAACAAGACAATCGGCCACGTTAAGCTAAAGCAAATGAGCCTAATAAAAATTTTATTTGAAAAAAAAAAAAAAAAAAAAAAAGTATTGTGTAGGTATGTATTGTTAGTTTAAACAAATAAGTGGAGAAAACTTCAGAAATTCTGCAGTAAAACTAGTCCAACGGGGCTCCAACTCCTCATGTTAAAAATGGCTCAACAATGGACCTCTGTCTGCCGGGTTTGTTGAACGAAAAAAATGGCATTCGGTTCAACGGTCTGTTTCAAAATCGGCAAACGAAGGTCCCGTGTTGGCCTCCCGTTGAACGATTGATTGGACTTTCATTGGACCAATGATCCAACGTATTGGACCAATGAAGGACCACCGTTGAACGTTTTTTTCTAAGTGGGAATCCAGCGAGATCCCTGCTAAACTTTTTTACTCCCGGTAAAACTTGTTTGAGTTCAGACAAAGTTTAGAGTGATTTGCCCCTTGTACGAACATTATACGCACTACAAAATGAATAGTATTTCCTATACGGCTGCTGTGATGATTAATTTTGAAACGAAAATCATCTACATTTTGGATTCATTCAATTTATAAGTGTATGTGCGTTAAACAAACTTCCTATTATATTCATACAAATCAATTTGTTGTTGACAGAGGGGAAATTTAATGGCCGACTTATTGAAACCATCTGAAAACCGTTATGGGGATCGGATGAAGCAAAAACCATTCAGCTTGTGGCCGGAAAATTCTTTCAGTGTAGAATTCTATTCATGAGCTTGTAGAAGTTGAGAGTTTTTGAACGAAAAGGATTATATGTATTTTTAAAGAAAATTCCGTCATATCACACAAATAGAGATTTACATGATAAATGTAAATCTCTATTTGTGTGATATGACGGAATTTTCTTTAAAAATACATATAATCCTTTTCGTTCAAAAACTCAACTTATCATTATTAATACAATTTAACCATCACAACTACGTTTATTTTTTGTTTATTTTGTTTTGTTTTTTTTTGTTTATTTTTTGGGAGCAGGGAAAAGCCCGATGGAGATGAAATTTGGCAATCTCTCTTTCCAGCAGGTATAAAACCTCCTCATCTTTCGTATCAACAGATTACAATGATCGAACAGATGCAATAAGGCTTAACACTAACAATAAAAACAAATAATTAAAACTAAACCTATAACCCTATATCTAGTTGATGACACCAAGCACTACAGGGCAGCAATAGTGTTCTTGCTTCAACTGGCGGAGAAAAAGGGATAGGTAAATAGATGATGAAGGTAGGTGGAGGGGGTGAAAAGTAAGCGTGGTCGAACAACGGGGTTAGAATCGGCATGTAGATCTAGTTGGTGATGGAAAAGATGGTGGAAGACGAAGAGAAAGACGGGGTTAGTGTTACGGATATGGTACAGAGCAAAAGACTAGTGTGTCTGTTCGATACAAGTGACTTTATTCAACTGAAGGGAGAGGGAGAAATATTGTATTGAATATAGGTGAGAACAAATTTAGCGTGTGTGAGAACCCGACTAATAACTAATGTAACATCCTCTTCTCATTTTAAAAATAAAAATTAATCATCTATAACATAGTCTTCATACTTGCCCGGAAGTTTTCTCTCACGTTTCGGTCTGTACGTCGCATCTGTGGTCTGCTTGTTCGATTTGTTGGTGGTGGCCGCAGCACCCTTGCTGCCCCTGCCGTGTGTCATCTCGGGTGCATCAGCTGATTTGTTGACAACGGGAGTTGCCACTGGTGTTGTTTTCTCGTTTGGTTCAATCGCAGTAGACGGCGGCGGAATCAATTGCAGTCCAGGTGTTGCGTTAATGGTAGGTGTTGTGCTGTCACTGTTTTGTGGTGAACTATCTGGAATCGAGACGAGAGGGCTTGATTCTGGTTCATTACGCGGCTTGATGTTCACCAGATCTCTCCGGTAGCAAGAACCGTCAACGTCCACCACATACGATCGGTCGCTCAGCTTCTCGTTAATCGTTCCTGGTGTCCAGAACTTGTTGCTTTCCGGATGTGCTTGTACGTAAACAGGCGTTCCAGTTTGCAGTGCAGGTAGGTTGCGAGACTTTCGATCGTAGTAGTACTTCACCTTCCTCTTGTTTTCCAGGATTGTTTCCGGGACATTTTGCACAATTCGAGGATCGTATTTTTTCATCGAGGCTGGAACTCCGCATCTTGTGTTGCGTGAAAACAATCTGCTCACCGGGCTGCTGCCTATCTTGTTCGGGATGTTCCTCCAGTGAAGTAAAACATACCAAATGTCTTGATTGGTTTCTTCTGCCTTTTGTAGCAACCGCTTCGCGATTTTGACGGCTGCTTCCGCTTTCCCGTTCCCTTGTTGATGGTGTGGGGAAGAAGTCGAGTGCTTGAAGTCCCATTTGGTCGCCATCTGCTTCATTTCCTTGTTCACGAAGTTGGTCCCATTGTCCGTGACGACGATCTGCGGAATTCCGTGTCGAGAAAAGTTATTTTTACAGGTTTCAACTAGACTTCTGGCGGACATGTCTTTGAGAATGTCCAGCTCAATGTAATCAGAGTAATGATCCACTGTTACAAGGAACTGGTGTTTCTTGCCACGGTAGGAGGCGAAAAACACATCCATGGAAACGATTTGCCACGGGTAGACTGGAACAGGGTGACTCTGCATCGATGGTTTCTGCTGGCTTGGTGAAAATTTGGCGCAGATAGTACATTCCTTTACCACATCCGTAATCTGCGCGCTCATTCCCGGCCAGAAAATATTTTCTCGTGCGAGCTTTAGGGTTGCTTCGATACCGTTGTGGCTCACGTGTACTTTGTCGATCATAGACCGCTGCAGGACTGACGGGATCAGAATCCGATCGTTCCTGAACACCAGTCCATCTTGTGTAGACAGCTCGCTCCGATACTTGAAGTAAACTTTGACGGCAGTTGGCACCCGGTCAATGGTATTGGGCCAACCATTTCGGATATAATCCATCACTGCTTGCAGAGCTGCATCTTGCTTGGTGGCCTCCATGATACCACTCAAACAGCTGTCGGAGATACTCAAGTAGCCACTCACGTTGTAATCTTCCAGCTGCTGAAAGACTTTGTAGATGTTCAACTTTTGATATTCGTTGCGTGCAGCTGGGTCATCATAAGGGGCGCGAGAGATCGCGTCCGCCACGATGTTTTCTTTTCCGGTGACGAACTTCAGTTTTAACTGGTAGCGCTGCAAGTTCAGGAGCATATGCTGCAACCTCTTCGGAGCTGTTAACAGTGGCTTGTTGAATATGTTGATCAGAGGCTTGTGATCGGTCTTCACCGTAGTGCAGGGATTTCCCACGATCAGTTGATCGAAGCGCACGCACGCGAAAAGAATTGCCAGTAACTCCTTCTCTATTTGGGCGTAATTCTTCTCCGTGTTTGTCAGCGTCCTCGATGCATAGCCGACGATACCATCCTTTTGGAAGATGGCCACTCCGAGTCCGAAGCAGCTTGCGTCGCACTCGATTGTCAGCGGCTCACGCACATCGTAATACCGCAGGGTCGTGATATCGGACACTAGGGATTTTACAATAGAGAACTCTTCATCCTCAGCTTTAGTCCATTGCCATGGCACCTTTTCGGAGATCAAACGACGGAGTTTCGAGAATGTGGCACTCAGGTTTGGAATGAACCGGCTGAGATACGTGACCATCCCAATGAATCGATGCAGTTCCGTTCGATTCGCTGGGACCGGGTAGTTCTTAATGGTCGAAATCTTTGTGACGTCTGGCTGTAATCCTTCGTTCGAGAGAATATGTCCGTAAAATTTAACGGAAGGCTTACAAAGTTTGAGCTTCGATTTGTTTAATTTGACATTGCTTTGTTTTAGACGTTCGAGCAGCTTTTCGAGGTTGACGTTGTGGTCCCGAAGTGCTTCCTCAATAGTTGTGCCCCGACCGTACACCAGGACATCGTCGGCCAGGCACTCCACACCATTCAACCCCTGGATGATCTCTTGCAATTTGGATTGAAATATTTCGGGGGCTGAAGATATGCCAAATGGAAGTCTCAGCCACCTGTAGCGACCGAATGGGGTCCAGAATGACGTCAGCTTGCTGCTTGGTTCATCCAGCACTACGTGCCAGAAACCTTTCCGTGCATCCACCGTCGAGAATACCTTCGCCTGGCCCAACTCAGGCAGAATTTCATCCAGCGTTACGAATTGTAGATTGGGTCTTTTTAACGCCTTATTTAACGGAATAGGATCCAAGCAAATCCGAATCGACTCGGAGCCTGGAATACCACGTTTCACAAGGAGAATATTGCTCACCCAGTCGGTGTGATGATATTCCCTCGTAATGATTCCGTCTTTCTGCAGTTGGTCAAGTTCGGCTTTCAGCTTCGATCGCAGAGCAATCGGCACTCGGCGGGGCTGCTGTATCACTGGCGTAATACTCTCGTCGATTTCCAAAGTGACTTCTCCGTTCATTATCCCATAGCCACGGAAAACGTCACTGAACTTACCGACGATTTTTTCGGCTTCGATGCGATATATCTGCAGCACATTTGGGTCTTCTAGTGCCGGATGAGCTGGTACCACGTTGACGGAGTTGCAGAACTTAACCAGGCCAAACGTTGTGCAAACCTTCAGAGATAGTAGTGGTCTGTGGTTGACGTCGACGACCTGCAAAACCAGCAAGTACTTCTTCTTCTGGCGTTTACAGGGAAGTTTAACTTGGCCAAGGACAGTGATTGTTCCCCCACCGAATGCTTGGAGTTTGTACGGTGACGGGAGCAACTTTGGATCTGATTCTCCGGTTAGTTTGCACAACCAGTCGTAGCCGATCAAGCTGGTATTGGCACCTGTGTCCAGCTCGCATTTCACTCTTCTCCACTTGCTATTTACCTTCAGAGATATTTCCGCCAGGACGTTTCCTCCTTTCTTCGAGTTGTCGAAAATTTTGCCAATTTCACCGACTTCCGAGTCTTCCGACTGGTCACTATCCTCATCGCTCGAGTCACTGTCCTCGGATGTGTCGTCATTTACTTTCTTCACTCGGCGCGTACGGTTGCGTTTCGACGAATTCGCTGGATTCTTTCGGCAAACTTTTTCGAAGTGGTTCTTCCCAGAGCACAGCTTGCATTTTTTTTTCCGAAAGCTGGGCAAGAACCTTTAGTGAACGAATGCCATTCCCCACAGAACTTGCACAGACGAGCCTTCGAGGATGAAGCTTTTAGCTTGTTCACTTCCGGTACTTTGTCAGATGAGAGAGACTGGACGTGCTTCGCCGTAATCTCCTCCACACGGCACAGATCTATCGCCTTCGGTGACGTCAGATCGGCCATCGTGAGCATTTTTGAACGAAGATGTGGCCATTTGTTGGATGTGGCCAGCTTGTAGGTGATCATCTCCGCTAGTAGTGCTCCAAACTTCGCCGGCTTTGCCAACGACTTCAAACGGGCCGTGTAATCGTCAATGCTCTGCGTAGCTGCTTGGCTGGCCGTGAAGAAATCCAGTCGATCTACGATAATGTTTCTGGTACGCGTCACTTTGGCTTTGATAGCTGCCAGCACATCCTCCGGTGTTCTTCTGTCCGCTTCGGTAAGGTCGAAATTGCAGAACTTTTTCAGTGCTTCCGTGCCGACGACTGACAATAAGAAGCTAACCTTTTTCGCATTGTCTGCCGGAGGCCACGCGTCCATGCCCACTGCTGTGGCAAAATTTTTCCAGTTGTCCTCGAAGAATGAAAAATTTTCATCCATGTCACCTTCAAGGCACAATGGCGGAGGAAGCGGCACATTTTGGGGCCCAGGTGCTACCGCCGGGGGCTCTCCCTGCTGGCGAATCAGCTTCTCGAATAGCTTATTTTGGTGTTCCAACAGCTTTGCTAGCTCCTCCATTTTGGATGATTCGCGAAGAAAGTTAAAATCGCTTTCTTTATTACGTACAACGCGATCTCGGATGTTTAATGACCGACGATTACGAACGTTTTACTTTTCGAACTTTATGCCGCGAGTGCTTCTGACACCATGTTACGGATATGGTACAGAGCAAAAGACTAGTGTGTCTGTTCGATACAAGTGACTTTATTCAACTGAAGGAAGAGGGAGAAATATTGTATTGAATATAGGTGAGAACAAATTTAGCGTGTGTGAGAACCCGACTAATAACTAATGTAACAGTTAGAATTGGCAAGTAGATCTAATTAGTGATCGAAAAGATGGTGGAAGACGGAGAGAAGAAGGAAGTGCGAGCGGGTTAGTATTCGCAAGCGAATCTGATTAGTTTCCAATAGAAATAAAGAAGACGAAGAAAATGAGAAGGAAAGCGAAAGGGTTAGTATCATCGAGCGAATCTGATTAGTTTCCAACGGTGATGGGAGAAATTTTTGTATTTTTGTTCAACCACCACTAGGTTGAACAAAAATACAAACGGTTACAGACAAATCCTGATCCAAAGTTAAACTGACGAGTGGCAATGAAACAATCGTTTGATCATATTTCGGGATAGATGAAAGTCGAAAACATTGGAGCAGCTATTGAATGTCCTGCACATACTGGAAAATGGTTCATTGTAATGTAACAATAATTTGTTCGTGCAATGGGTAAACTTAAGAAACGATGAGAGCGTAGATTACGTCGATGAATGTCCAGATTAATCAATTGCAGAAGTTCGGGACAATCGATACGTGATTGTAATAAATCAGCAACAAAAACGGCTTTGGCGGCATTCCTACGAACAGATAGCAGATCCAGGTCAATAAGCTTACAACGATCTTTGTAGCTAGGAAGATTAGTGGGATCCCTCCAAGGTAAATTGCGCAGAGCGAATCTAACAAATTTACGCTGGATAGTTTCGATGCGTGCAATGTCGATTTGATAGTGAGGATTATTAGAACCGAAATAGTACAACGTGCAACGAGGATTCAAGAAAAACCTATATGAGTTTTAAAGAGTTTTTGATCGCTTCCGGAGTCTGGTGAAACTATGGTTATAATGTGAGTTTACGTTTTTTTTCAGCGTTGCTGTAAATAATGGCTTGAAATTTCGAATACAAAAATCGAATCCCAATAAATTTAAAGAATTCAATCATTTATTTGAATCCGAGCGTGTGAAAATCAGTTTAATAATATCTAAGAAAAGATTGAAGAACTCAACGAACTGAGTAGAATGATATATCATATTTTCCTTCGGGCTCAACTTTAGCTAATTGAGTTTTGAAGTGAAAAAAAAAGTAAAATAGCAAAATGTGTTTGTTACTGCGCTAGCGCTCTTTATAGAAGCATATCGTTACTTGTGTGAAAAATCGAAAACATAATCGATAAAAGTTTTTGTACGCTTTTCATGGATATTCAAAAAAAAAATCTATACTTATTGAAATATAAACATCAAGATCAGTTATAATTTTGAGCATCCTGTTATGCTCACTTGATTGGCCTATTTCCAATTATCGCGTGCGCGTACCAGACATATAATGTAACGTTATCCCCATTCATCACAGTTCCACTTTTCATCCCATATACTAAAACCATTGGTTAGAGTGAGTCCTGTTGTTTCAGTTTGATTAATTGGCTCAATGGATAAGAAGAAAATCGCTGCATTCGCTTCAAATTCAGATATTAATCTGTGATATTGCTTGTTAGTGCCGAAGTGAAGTTGAATACATTTATTTACAAAGCTTGTAAGAAAACAGGGAATGCATTTGATTACGTCATGTATAACATTATTTTTAAAGCATATTTAAACATAATTTTCAATTTTTTTTCGAAACACCGCTTTGAAATTCAAACTCAAATGCTCGAGATCACACCGTTTTGCATGTTAGTTACTGGATCCGAGACTTGGTGGGTTATAATGCTTAATGAACTTCGCGAAATGGAAAGTATTCGGTTCGATGTCACCGGCAACTTATAGCCGTAACGAAAATATTTGGTTCAACATGTGATTATTCACATAAGTATTTTACGCACGCACGCCACATTGTTATATTTTATATTCATCGTGGTGCTTTCAAAAGCTTCACCTACTTTGAAAATTTCTCCCCCTATTGCGATTCTATCTGTTCCGGAATTCAGTACAGTGTGGGTCATTCACTTTGTATGAGGACAAAATCATTGCTTACCATAGTTGAATGTTGTTTTAAATTCGAGTCTGCACTGTTCACCCGCACACCTTTCATCGTAAGCTACCGATTGACTCCATTGCTAACGAACGACGAGTAAGATACAAAGAAGATTCGGGAGCATGGAGGAAACAATAGGTGGAAGAAGCCTTTAGTCCATGAATACATTGCAGTTACACATTTCAATTTGAATTGATGAACAGAAGCTAAGTAAGGTTTTCAAATTAATGATTGAAGACATACTGATATTCAGTAGCTCATTCACCCTCCTCCGACACGGATGAAATCGGTAATCAATTTTAACTCAGTTTATGTTTTTTTGCGTATTTACTGAAAATTTCTAGAATATGTGCTTGTTAAAAGGTGCTATACCAATTATTCTAACGCTCGCATGGCTCGTAGCTGGCGAAAAAACCAAGGCTACAAAAGACTCATATTTGGCTGCGTTGCAGAACTCATACAAAATCAACGGTAATAAAGGAAACGGTATGTGATAGTTTACTAAGTTTCAAGATTTTTGTTCAATTAAGATCGGACATCGACTGGGACTCGAATTTCTGCCCCGGACATAGTGTCAATGTTTTTCAGATCCAAATTTCATTGTTTTTAAACGAATATAAGTTTGCCGTTCTCGACAGTAAAATGAAACCAACAAAAAGTCTAACCGATGAATTCTGGTGCAGCGTTCTGCAGAATGGTTTGGTTGCTTGTAGTGAAACCGTACCAGTCAAAGCCGAGTATCAATAAACGACATTAATATCTCGGTTGATTTTTCATTAGGGCGTATAAGCAAGTGACAGTTTCTCTTTAATCACTCTCTCTTTCGATTATTGTGATGTGATTAAAAAGATTTTCTTTGATGTCACTATTCTGTTTGAAAGTTGAAAGTTTCGGGTATCATTTCATGCAACGAGTTGAGTGATAAACGTGGAAACCGCTTGGTAATTAATAGAAGAGAAAGTAAACAAAGAGAAACTGTCACTGTCTTATACGCCCTTTTGAAAAATTAACCGAGATATAATAATAATCATTCCAATATGACAGTACAGCATTCATAGTGTTGCCATATTTGTGGGCCTCGACCGACTGTGAAAAGAAGCTGCTAGACTCCGGACGTATGAAGATTAAGTCAGGTCGACGATTAAACCCTAGAAATCTTTTTGTGTTTTATTGTTTTGAGGAAAGTTTCGTTTTGCTATGAGTGTATACATGGGCAATCAATGTTTCTTTGTATACTTAGGGGTTTCAGTTGAGTTGCGACTTGCTGACCGTTAATAAATCGTGAAGCTGGCCGTTAAAAAATTGTGAAGCCCTGTACAGGCAAATCTAAGTCTTGGCATTACATTAATTTTGTCAGTGGCGTATCGAGGGAATTTGGAGCCCGGGGCAAAATAAGCGATTTGCCGCCCCCCTCGTTGATTTAGTGAGCAAAAATAAAAACAAAGCTGAAGTCCATCTCCGAGAAGATGACTTGGGCGAGCAAAAAAAAAAAAAATTCCACGGATTAGTTTGCCGCCCCCCTAAAAACGTTGCGCCCGGGGCGAGTGCCCCCTTCGCCATTTCTGTAGTTCATGAATGGAAAGGAATATACAAGTAGTATTGTCATTGATTTATCACAGCATGTAGAAGATTATATGGATGTATACAAAATATCCTTTGCGCAATGCAAACACAGAGTTGCGCTTTCTTTTTCGCAAAACCAAATCTTCTAATATTTTTTCTAAATCGAGTTTGTCGGTTTTGTCGCTATATAAAAGGTGATTTTTTAAGAGGTATACATTTAAAAAGAACAGAAAAAAATGAGAAAGTTCATGAAATTTATTGGAATCGATAGACAGATAAATATAATTTAATGTTTGAAGATGATTTCATGCAAGTATTGGCCGCGGCTCGGTTTTAAATGGCTCATGCGCAGAGTCTGATTTTGGCACACTCTCTAAAACATATCGGCCGGTTTTTACGGATAATGTTACCGGCCCATAATCCACACCAAACAGTGATTTTTTGTGATGCATTGGTAGCTCTTGCAATGCTTCTGGCTGCTCTTCACTCCAGATGCGGCAATTTTGCTTGTTGACGTATCCATTCAACCAGGAATGAGCTTCGTCGCTGAACACAATTTTTCGATAAAAAGGTGGATCTTCCTTCAACTTTGCCAGCGCCCATTAATGACTAAATTATAGACCAAAGTACGATTCATGATTAAATTATAGACCAAACTGAACCAGTTTGACAATAGCACAAGACACGATTCACGCGTGATCTATCAATGTAACATAGCAACGTTATTGAGTCTATCTTGTAACATTGTTGATCCTGAGTAGGTTTTTAACCTTGCGAAGAATTTCGTGTATTCGAACAAGATGATCCTGGTACTGCCACAAGTAAATAAACGAAACGCACAAACTCTGGAATAAGTCCTCTTATCCATTTATATATTTCATAATTCCAAAACTTCCCTCAGCCTATTTGCCTGTTCATTTTGTTATTTTTGTAGTTGCAAAAACGTTTCTCTTTCACTGAGTAACCTTTCCTTGTCAAAATCGTTCTCATCAGTTCGTGCTCGTATCTCAGCCAACACAGTCGAAAATCGTTTGCTGTCGAACCAAAGGAAACAAAGACAATACAGTGCAGTGAACAAAAGAGTGTACGGAATGGTCAAATATGATTTAACAAAGCCTGAAACTTGGCCTGCAAGACCGAATTCAATCTGTATAGATTTCAAGCGTTGCAAAGTTAGACCAGCAGCAAATGAAATTGAAATCTTACTTAAAGAACGAATGCATCTAGACGCTAATAATGTAAGTGAGATTCAATTCAACAAGGCGTCTAACTGTGTGTGCATTATGTTTAAACGTGAAAGCGATGCACTTGCATTCGCTTCGGTTAACAACGAGGTGCACAGCGTTGAGTGTGACAACATTAAATACAAAATTCCTGTGCACATGGTGGACAATGCCATACAAGTACGCGTGCATGACCTTCCCCCGCAGACCAGCGATCAGTGCGTTCGGGAAATCATGTCGCAGTACGGTGAAGTTCTTTCCATCGAACGAGAAGTAGGGGAAAGTCTTATAAAGCGCCCCTGCTAGCCAAAATGCCCCCTTTCATTTTTTAAGCATTGAAGACTTTTCTGAACCAAAGTTTTATCACTAACACTATTTTTTCGTAGGATCTTTCTGCTATGCAAGTTTGGTAATTGTCGTTAGCAGAAAAGTATGAAAAAACTAAAAATTTCATTTGGCAGCTTTTCGATGTAAAGTTTTGCTTTGACTAAATAGATGTTTTATCCGCCATTTCTTTGACATACTGATTATCTCAAAACAGTAACTTTATGGACATTTCAAGAAGCATAATGCATCATTGTTGTGGGATAAAATGTCTTTTGTTGTGTGTTATGCCACTGATTTGTTGTGAGACATAGTTTACGACTGCTGGGGCATTATGTCTGAGGCGAGCGAAAAAAACTAAGAATGTGACCGTTTTGGAAAATGTGTTTATATCAATCAATTCTCATCTTTTCTATTGGAGTCATTGAAAATTATGTTCCTCACCCGTATTGCAATGAAATACTTACATTCTCGAGGAAAATATATCAATACACTTGGAAATATCTCAATGTTTTCTTAAGGGGGCATATTATAACACTTTACCCTATGGCGGAATTTTTCCCCGGCATCCGGAATGGCGTACGAGTGGTACGTATGCAACTACGTAAGGCAATTCCATCATACATCATTTGTGGTCAAGGTGGGACACATCCGTGTAAAACTCTGTTTACCTATGAAAATCAGCTGGTTACATGTCAGTTTTGTGAACAACCTGCACACTACGGGAAACCTTGCACTGAAACTGCGAAAAGAACATCTTCAACCAAAGACAAGGTCAACCGTTCAACAACGAAAACTAGTGAGCGTAGTACTCCTGTTTCACCATCAAACCAACCAACAACTGCAACCAATGTACAACAAGGCGCATCTAAAGTAACTAGCAACGAGCTCAAGACTGCGAACAACAAGGAAAACGAAAAGAAGACGGAAATCAACAACAAAACCACCGATGCGGCAATGGAGGACGAGACGAGCCACGAACAAAGTGCCCCTCAACCCTCGCAGGAGGGAAATGGAAGCTCTTCTCCTCCTAGAAAAAGAGTGACAACGAGATCCACTTCAAAAAATTGTTTATTTAAAAAATCGGCTAATTCGGCCACGTAAAGTTTGTACGCAAATAGGCCTGAATGAAAATATCTTTTAAATAAAAAAAATCGTTCTCATGAAACTTCCCAGTTTCATCGACATCTGCTGGCTGACCAAATGCAAATCTTTCCAATAGTTGGCGAAATCGCGCAGAATCATCTTCGAATCGACTTTTAAGTGTCGAAACCAATTGATCAAAAATTTCAGTTATATTTGATATAAAAATCTATTGGTTTTTTAAATTCAAAGTTCTTAGCTTTTTCTTGCTTGAAACGTTTTGAAATTTTTCGACGACGCGGAATTCTAGGCTCGATTGATTTAAAGTCAGTAACAGCTTGAATGCTCTTGTTCCAAATTTCATCAAATGTAGAATCGCGTGAAACGTTAAGAACGTCGGAAACTGCTTCTATTTTTTCATGCGATTCGATGACGCAAAGAACAGACCTTGTAACACATGGATCAATAAGTCCCGAGACTAAAGCAGAGATGGCGCTCGTAGTAAACCAGTAACCACGTCTTTCTAGAGTACTAACCTTTGCTTGAAACGGGTCAAAATTTTAAGTCGAAACAGCTGAGTTATCGAGGTTGTAGTAAAGTCGTTTTGTAGTTTGTTTAAAAAATGGAAAAAACCGAGTTTCGTGTTTTGATAAAACATGGTTTTTTAATGGTTAAATGACGCGGAGCGCTCGGGTAGACCTGTGGAAGCCGTTACACCGGAAAATGTGAGTGAAGTGACAAAAATTATAATGAAAGTTCGTAATGTGAAGCTCCGTGAGATTGCTGAGATGATACAGATATCATATGGAAGTGTATTTACTATCCTTCATGCAAAATTGAGCATGAAAAAGGTTTTTTCCAAGTGGGTGCCGCGATTGCTTTCGATAGAACAAAATGCACCCTGCCACAAGTCGATGAAAACAATGGCGAAATTGTACGAATTGGGCTTTGATCTGCTTCCCCACCCCCCATACTCGCCAGATTTAGCCCCCAGTGATTACTGGCTCTTTGCTGATCTTAGAAATATGCTCCAGGGGAAAAGATTTGGCTCAAATGAGGAGGTCATCGCTGAAACTGAAATTTATTTTGAAGGGAAAGATAATTTTTTTTATAAACATGGTATTGAAAAATTGGAAAAACGTTGGAACCATTGTATCACCCTAAAAGGTGATTATGTTGATGAATAAAAAAAAATATTGCAAAAAAAATATTGCTTCTATTGTTAGTCTCTGGACTTATTGATCTATGTGTTAAGTCTTTGTTGAATATCTCCACACGATCGAAAATTTTAATCAGCATATTGAAGTGCAATAGCTGATATGGTGCTGTCGATTTTCGTGTCCACAGAACGGTCATGAAAAAACTGCACCAACTATGTGTACTTTACTTCTATAGTACTCAGAGATTACTCTTTAACCGTTTTGTTATTCGCCGAGGTTCCTCAGAGATTTTATTCGAATTAGAGTTTTTATAGTACACCCAAGTAATCAATAAGCATCAAATGGATCTTGTATATTGTCGTGAATACGACTTACTTTACTATGGGGCGCCTTTTCAAAATTAGTTATATGGAAGAATGGGCAGAACTTAATCGTGAATATCTCGACTTGTATTAATGGCAGTAACATAATTCTTTCACTATTTTATCAAAAATATGATCAGGAGTTTAGGATAATATTTTGAACAGTGCGAGATAACCACAAACAACTCCAAAATTAAGTTTTCTCAAAATTTTGAAACAACGCGGAAAACACTTTACTTTTGCTTGGGTTTTTCGCGCAAGGACGACGATTTTGAGGTAGTCAGACACATATCTTCAACTAAACGTTATAAAAGGGGAACCGTGGTCGAAAGTCGATCATTCTCGATCGAACCACCGTTACGTTCGGACGTGCTTTTCCCGGTCTTATCACCACAAGTTTTTCTTTAACCGTTAATTCGTTGTAGTTGTTGTCGCGTTGTCTCGCGAAGCTGTGGAACCCGATATGGGTAAAAAAGGGCTTTCTAACGGCCATTCGAAAAAACGTCCCAATGATGGGAAAACTGACGACAGTAGTGCCAAGAAGCTGCTTGGAAACAATCCGTACGCGTTACTCCCGGAAGAGGGGGTAGAGAAGAAGGAAAAATTACCGCCCTTTTACATTAAAGGATTCCCGCCGACCCTCCGATCGGATTTTAACACCTTGATAAGCAAAGGTTTACAAGCAACAATTCGCTTATGCTCGGATGGGTACAAAATTGTTGTACCGACAATAAACCACTACAAGGCAGTAGAGTGTTATTTAAAACAAACAAAGGCGCAATTTTTTACGCATGATATTGCTGCTAACAAACCGATGAAAGTGGTTCTTCGCGGACTGCCGGACATGTTGGAGGAGGAGCTGAAACTGGCACTGTTGGAGGCTAAGTTAAAGCCAATTACCGTCTACAAAATGAGAAGACACAATAAAGAACACAAATACCGTGACCAACTCTATTTAATCCATCTAGAGAAGGGCTCCGCAACCATGAGCCAATTGAAGGCAATTAAAACGCTATTCCACATCGTAATAGAATGGGACAAGTATAAACCAGTTCATCGTGAAGGAACACAGTGCACAAACTGTCTTCAATATGGTCATGGTGCCAGAAACTGTCACATCAAAAGTCGCTGTTTGAAATGTGCCGGGGCTCACAACACAGGAGAATGCCTCGCAGAAGAAGCTGCAGAACCGAAGTGCGCCAACTGCGGAGGTGGACATCCCGCTACGAGTAAATCGTGCCCGAAACGAACGGAGTTCCTGAAGATTCGGCAGCAAGCTTCCACCCGTAAACAACCGAATCGAAAAACAGCTCCTAAGATGGATAACGAAAACTTCCCACCCCTACCGGGAAATTCCGGCGGAGGCACACGAACTGAACCGGGCCCATCCTCACTTCCTCCACCTGGATGGGGCAACCGCAATAAAGGGCCAATTAATAAGGACCTCTTCACTGCCGAACAGTTATTCACCATCTTCGAAACGATGACAACCAAACTTAGGAGCTGTAAAACACGGTTCGAGCAAATAAATATTCTTGGCAAATTTATTATTGAATATTCCCTGTGAAGTAATAAATTTGCTAAACTGGAACGCTTGCTCACTAAGGAGCAAGACCATCGAGCTGAACGAGTTCCTTCACGAGAAGGAAATTGATATAGCCATCATCACGGAGACACACCTAAAACCAAACATCTCGGTGTATCTCCCAGAACATCGCATTCATCGGCTTGATAGGGCAACTTCTAGTGGAGGAGGAGTTGCCATCGCCATCAAGAGGAACATCAAGCACAAGATCCTACCAGCATTCAAACTGCGACTACTGGAGGCCGTCGAAGTAGAGATCCAGAGCACGAGAGGCCCCATCAACATCATTGCAGTATACTGTCCCAAGCAATCCAGCACCCGGGATGGTACTACTGCAATACTACACAACGATCTGTCAACGCTCACCCGACGGCAGGCCAAGTACATCATCGGTGGTGACATGAATGCGCGCCTCGAAAGATGGGGCAACAGAAGGCGGAACCGGAACGGTGTCGTCCTCGCCGAACACCAGGAAGCAGGCCAGTACAACATCCTGGCACCGGATTCTCCAACGAGACTGTCTAGATCGGGAGTCCATTCCGTTCTAGACATTTTCATCAGCAACATCAGCATAGACAACGTTCCGGCCGTCTTCAGTGAACTGTCATCAGACCACTATCCAGTGGTTTTGTCCTTCGGAACAGCACCAGTGTCATCACCAACCGTTCGCAGAAACAACTACCACCGGGCAAACTGGCCACTTTTCCAGCAACTAGCCGAAGAGAACATCAATGTCGATATGCCACTGGACACTCCGGTGGAAATCGACATGGCCATTAGAAACATCCAGGAGGCAATCACGATCGCCAGAGAAACATCAGTACCAACAGTTCAGAGGGTGAGTACTTCTCTCCAAATTGACTGCACAACTAAACAGCTTATTCGTCTCCGGAATATTTACCGGAGACAGTATCAACGTACAGGTGGTCTTGATAAAAAGACCACCTACACCAACTTAGCTAGGGTTATCCAGGGAAGGTTGGTGGAAATTAAAAATAAAAATTTTGAACAAAAAATTCAACAAATCCTTCCCCATTCGAAACCGTTCTGGTCGATGGGGAAGGTGTTGAACAAAAAACCAAAACCAATCCCTCCACTGGTTCCGCCTGAGGGCGCGGATGAGGGAATCATTTTAGTAACACCTGCCGAGAAGGCTAACGAACTGGGGCGGCAGTTTGTGTGTTCACATAATCTGGGACTCAACATTGTTAGTCCACACGAAAGGGCCGTTGCCGATGGCGTGGCCGAGATTGAGCTATCAGACAGCTTAGTCCCAGAAGAAACGAAAGTTACTGCAGATGAGTTGATGGCTTTTGTGAAAAAGTCCAAAAACATGAAGGCCCCCGGTTTCGACAACATTTTCAACATCGAACTAAAGCAATTGAGTTTCCGCTCTTTTGACTTTATTGCAAAAATATTCAACCGGTGCTGGGACCTTGGCTACTTCCCTTCAATGTGGAAGTTAGCTAAAGTCATCCCAGTACTGAAACCGGGGAAAGATCCTTCCCTATCCAAAGGCTATCGACCCATCAGCTTACTCTCTGCCCTGTCTAAGCTGTTTGAGAAATCAATTCAAAGCCGAATTCTTGCATTCGCCGATCAACATGGTGTCTTCCTGGAGGAACAGTTTGGGTTCCGGAAAGGAAGATCTACCATTCATCAACTCACGAGAGTTACCAACATCATTCGACGGAATAAGTCGGTGTCCAAGTCGACAGCAATGGCGATTTTGGACATCGAAAAAGCGTTCGACAACGTGTGGCACGATGGACTGGTGTTCAAGCTGCATCGATACAATTTTCCGATGTATCTTATCAAGATCATCAAAAATTACCTTTCAAATAGAGCTTTTCAGGTTTCTCTGCAAAATGTTCAATCGGACAAATTTTCCATCCCTGCAGGTGTGCCCCAAGGAAGTATCCTGGGTCCCATCCTGTATAACATTTTCACATCAAACATCCCACCTCTTCCGGGGGGTGGTGTCTTGTCACAGTTTGCTGACGATACGGCCATCCTTTATGATGGACGAGTCGTCAGTATTCTGAAGAACAAATTGCAGAGGGGTTTGGATGCTCTAAATGAATATTTCACCAACTGGAAAATTGTAATCAATGCGGCGAAAACTCAGGTCATCCTGTTTCCGCATTCGAGATCGACTAGACTTGTTCCGTCTGACGAATGCAGAATTCGGTTCGGTGGCGCTGACGTGCAGTGGTCCGACGAAGTGGTCTATCTAGGACTAACGTATGACAGACATCTGATCTTCAGGTCACATGTTGAAAAAATTATCACCAAATGTAACATACTCATCAGGTCTCTGTACCCGTTGATATGTAGAACATCAAAACTGTGCCTGAAGAATCGGATGGCTGTCTACAAACAAATCATCTACCCCGCAATCGAATACGCAGTCCCCGTTTGGCGGGGTTGTGCTCGAACACACAAGCTAAAGCTCCAGCGAGTTCAAAATAAAATCTTGAAAATGATCCTTAAACTGCCCCCTCGGACGAGAACCACGGAGGTACATGAACTGGCTTCCCTGGATACCCTAGACACAAAATTTGAACATCAGTGCAGAAAATTTGGAGAGAGGTGCTCAGCCTCAGAAATTGGTATAATTCAAACTTTGAATGTATTAGGTTAGGGTTAGACATAAGTAGGTAGGATTTTATAATAATTAAAACAAACGAAAGTTCAAGCTTTGCAATGTAAATTACAACTTATTGAAAAATTCACATCGGTACAAATTACTGTAAGAAGAAAAATTAAAGATGAAGAGCCATCAGGCTGAAACACTTGATATGTACAAAATTAATGTAAAACACATAAACTATTAAATAAACACAATTAAACTGCGAAAAAAAACGAAAGTCGATCATTTCTTTTTGTGCGTTGGATGAAAGCAGACGTCGAAAAGGCGCAGGGCTGCTGAGAGCGTACCTTCTGCGTGGTTAAAAACCTCAAACGCTCAGGTCGTAGCTCTCATTTGCCTTCCGGTCGTCAAGGCGAGAAGACGCATTAAACCAGTTTCGCATCATTTGACACTGCCAGCGAATGTGTCGGTTTGTTCGCAAAGCTAGTTTCAATTCAAGCAAGAACGATTGCATCAGCTGCTGGTGCTTTTCATTGGAGAGAAAGAAAACAAGAATCGAAAAGTGTACAGCATTATATAAAATCAGCCGTTCTAATGGCTCTCAATGTTATCTAAAGAACTATTAAGATTACTTCTTTGCATATCGAAGGTAGAAATCATCAGTGTAGTGAAAATCCAAAATAATTTGATTTGCTTCGTGCACTTTTCGCTGTGCGAAAATCGTTTGAGATAAATGTTCCGAACTGTGCTAAATATCGTAGTGAAATCCACAATTTGGGCCTTCTAAAAGACAGAAATGAATCCTGTACAGCATCTTGATAGTTTCTTTCAATGAAATATGCGGATCCGAAATGAGATGATCGACGTCAAAAATCGTTGAAAATTTTAGTAGAGAAAATGGGGAAAGTTTCACAATTCACACAATCGATCAACTATCAATTCGAATTCGAAAGTGTAAAGAAATCGCGTCAGTTTTATTCGTATTCACGACATCCAGTTATGTCTCTGACATTACACACCCGCACTTTTATGATCTAATCTTTCCACTCAGGCAGAGCAATGCGCTTCTCCTGAGCAGCTTTTGATAATTAGATTCCAAAATTTATTTTAAATTTTGGAATTGCAGATATTGTCAGTATCATGTGTAGCCTTATATTAGTAAATACATATATTGCATGATGTGATATGCCGAAAGTTTTTATGAAAATCTTCCTTCTACTTACGAGTCATTTTCCTCCGTTACGATAGAGGTAGTTAGAAGTGGGCGGATTGAAAGATTTTTTTCCTTGTATACGAATATGGAATTGTCATTAAACCCTTATCAGTCCTATTTCTTCTTTAGGATTCCGAGTCGGAAATTTTCGAGTGGGCACAACTACCCATACGGGGGACGGGTATAGCGTGATGGGATAGTCGATGCCTTTCACGCAGCCCGCCTGGGTTCGATTCCCAACCCCGCACATAGGGTCAGAAAGATTTTCTGATCCGAAGAGGCGAATGACCTAAGATGTTAAAGCCTCTATAATTGAAACAAAAAAAAAAAAAAACTACCCATACTATCTGCCGGGCCTGCCTGTAGATATTTTTTGATACTTAGCATGCTGTGTCAAAATTTGTGCATAGTTCTATGGGACCACAAAGCTGAGATTTTATTTGATTTTTTGACATAGTAAGGTCAAGATGTTCGCAGTATTGATTGAAATGGCGCATTATTCGATTTATTGGACTGTATTTTGCATAATTTGTTCTAGCATGTATTTCTAAAATTAATTTCCTGGAACGTAGTTGACGACTAGGTATATAAAAATTTAATTGAGATAACAATGGAGCTGATTGAATGCGTTGAGAAATAATGTCGCTGATAAAATAAAGCTGATTTTCCAGCTGTAGTTGCAACTCATTAAATCTGCCCAGAATTTCACGGGACCTTTATGGGCTTCAATGAAAGGTGATACGCGGTTTTTCAGGCATTCTTCATTGTTCAGATTCGAATCCATCGTCTTATTCGTCACGAATCATCAGTTTTTGGTAAATTTGTGCATAAAAACGAATCTAAACTTTGCAGGGACATCTTCTCGTGCCGTCGCCATATAGAATTTTTGGCCATGAAGCTGTCTGAAATCCTATTTGACGTACACCGATAAAATTTGAAGCAGGAAATTGAATATAATGTTACCTCTCAGATTTTTACTTTTCAATATAATTTGAAAGTAAAACTAAGTGTAAATTAAAATACGTTGTAAAATTGATTGAAAAACCAACGAATTCTAATTTACTTGTACATCGATAATGATTTTCAATCTAATTTCATTATTTTTTCTGTGTAGGTTTCGTCGTCGATGAATAGGCATCCTTGGTATTTCGTCAAAACCTGGTAGTACAATTTCCGAGCTTGAGTTTTGGTGAAGAAACTTTGCTTCAACGTTCTGTTTAGCTGCTTGCTGGCTCGATAAGAACGATGTCCTGCTCGCAAGCGAGTTTTTCGAAAGGTACTGCGATCAGCAGCGTATTATTGTGCGATTTTATTAACTGATAGTCCAGGGTTTGCTCTGACGATTCTTAACAGCTTCTGGTTCATCTTGCGGTCATATGTCCCACTACGACGCTCACCATGAGGCATTCGATCTACGCACTTTCGCTCCCTGAAACGTTTGAGCCCATCATACACGGTTGATTTAGCGATTTTCAACGTTTTAGCGGTTATTATTGTGGACCACGTTTGATTATTACAGTAGGTGTGCAGAACGTTTTTTTTCCCCCCGACTTCCATCTGGAATAACTTTGGCTGGCTGCACGAAACACCGTGAAATTTATACCATAGAAAGTAGGTGCCTAGGTTAACAAACCGATGTGAAAAAATTCATGCAGCGGTCACTTTTCGTGCGGCTACAAAACAATGCACAGTGGGGAAAATGGACCAAAAACGCGACGATTTTTTTGGAGGCATGATACAGCTGACCACAAAGTACTTTTTTGGTGTAAAATGGTCAGTAAAATTGATTCCATGCATTTAGAAGGACCGCGCGAAACGCTATCATGTTCATTTTACCCCAGTTCCCTTTTTATACTGCATTGTATTCAAGCTTAACTATATAACATCAAACCGAAGAACTTGCAGAAGAGCGAATAGAGTGTTTCCGATGTAAAAAAGTCTAACAAATCGATTGCATATAGTTTTATTGACAGCAGAAAACTCGTTGTACCGTTTTACCCCATTTCTTTTCTAGTTATAATATTTAGTTGAAATATGATCTACAATCCAAAAGCAGATCCAATGCGATCTATCAATATTGGTTCATAATACGTGTAAAACATTTGTGATCCAATTAAACACAATGGGAATGACAGTACTAGCCTGCTTAACCCGTTTTACCCAATTTATATCAAAAGTCGTATTTCTGGTTAAACTTTCTCGGTAGAACAAGATTCGTGCGATCATTGTTTTCATTTGTAATCCTATTTTCAGGTCTTTCTTCGTAATATCAATTGATTCTCATTAACCGCGGTCAGCCTGCTTTCGATATGTGAAAGAGAGTTTAACCAGCAATACGACTTATTAATTAAATTGGAGTAAAACGGGTTAAACAGGCTAGTACTGTCATAGTATTATGTAAAACATAGTCCACAGAGTAAAACACGTTTGGTATGAATAAAAAAACAAGTTCGAACATGTAGATAATGATACCTTCGAATTTGAGCATTATATTACAGGGTAATGAGTGAATAGAACTTTGAATTGTCACTTGAAACGACGGTCATTAGAACAATCTCATGAGAACTAAAACACCGAAGAATATTCATGCAAAAAACTCATGCGGATTGATAAAAAAAGGTATCATCTCACTGCTAGGTGGATTAAGCACGTTTTTTTTAAAAATTATTTTGATTCTACGTTATGCTTGATATGTGTCAAAAAAGATTGGTTGTATGACATACATGAACTCAATTTCCTACTTTCCCCTTTTCGTTCATCAAGGTAACATTCTCGGAAGATATTTAAACCTCATTTATACAAGATTTGTTCACCTATTAATCGACGAAAGAGAAGATAGAGATAGATATAGTACGGAGCTCATCGGTATCTAAAAAATCTGATTGGTTGTCAAAGAAATGTTAATAAAATTCTTATTTGATAAATGTTTGGCCACAAGATGGGGAACATTCTGTATATAGCATTTATTATCCATCAAAACTTATACGATATATTCGGTTACAATATGCCTCATAATCTTTACAGTTTGTGTAATTTGTTTATTTTTACTTTTCCACCATTATTCGAATTAATGTTCGAGAACATTTCTAGGGCTTGTCCGGATAGCACGTGATGATTACAGCAGTATTCCTTCTACGTCATACGAGTATAGTTTAGCCCCATCCAGTAGCTATGGTGCACCTTCAGGATCGTACGGAACCCCACCGAAGGCTGCTTATGGGCCACCCAAACCTGTATATGGTCCTCCACAGCCAGTTTACGGGACACTCGCACCTGCTAGCAACGGAATGCCTTATCTTAGTCCGGAAAGCTGGTTATTGAGCAAATTGAAACTTAAATTCAGTTGGTTTACACTTGCCAAAATATTGCTCAAACTAGTAATATTCAAAAAAATTGTGAAGTTCATTGCTCTACTATGTCTGCTGTTTTTTATTCCGACACTAAAGCCAAGTGAAAGCGATGGTGACCATAGTGGTGGTGATAACAATGGTGATGATTACCGTCGGCGAAGTTATAGCTTGCGATGTGAGTGGAATAAATAACGGCCTTTTTGCTAAGTTACTTCTTCGAATTACGAATAGAATAATCACAAAACTGTATCCATTACAGATGACTACGACTCCCGACTTAATGAGGTGACACGGTTTGCTTTGAAAGCCATGGAGGCATTTACCATTGACAATGAGCTTTATTGTCCTGTCGAGAATCTGCTCAGTTGTCGAGCCAAACGGATGTTTGATTATATTGATGAGGAATATCCCCTAAAAAAGTAAGTTTAAAATTTATTACCTATCACACTCATGATTGCTCTTTTATCTCCAATTCTTATGGATTCCACATTTGAATGAAACATATTCATATATTCATATTCAAAGACACTCATGAGTGATTGTGGATACAATAAACATGCAAGATGTACAGATTTTTAAATTGAATGGTTTCTGCTAAATAAGAAATTTAAAAAAATCAAAAATGTGACATGAATGACTAAAAGCCAGTGCTGGAAACGATCCCTTCACGCGACAATTTAAAATGAAATTCCCAAGTGGGTTCCTAAGACTGTAAATGATTGTTATGAATGTCGCATCGATCGCTACATGAATGTAGTGTCGACAGTCTTACTCGTATAGTGCGGTGAATGTAATCAAAGAATGATAGTCAGCAATAGGAGTTTTAATTCAATGAAAAGTAAAGTCAATAGTGAAAGAACTTCACTAGAATTCATCATTCCAAGGTTTATCTCCAAGCCAAGGAAAATTCACAATTTTTGAAAAAAAAAAAAGAATAAAGGCACAGCCTCAGTTTCAGTGAGCTAATGTTGTTTGTATTCACGTCAATCCGGTTATGTTTCTGACATCACCCACTCGCTTTTTATCTATTCCACAGCAATCAAAGGCTGTAATAACAAGAGGGAAAAGTTTATTTTACCATACCGTAACGCAAATTTCCAATTGTTCAATATTGATTTGTTTTGTAGAACATATTCAATCACTTAGCAAGCAACGATTAATAATTAGTACTTGTGAACAGAAAAGAACCTAGATATACAAAGAAAATAAAATAAAATGTTAAATTTCAACAATGTTCTATCAATAATTTTGTCGCGAAAATTGGGGAGGGAAAATACATGCATGTTTCGTCTGCCATGGTGAATGTACGTTTCAGTACGAAATTATGCATACTCGATTGGCGTCACCCTCTGGATATGTGTTCTTTTACGATGTCATCTTGATTCGGAGATGCATTAGAGAATTATATTAACAATTCAATTTAAGTAAATGAAAGAAGTGTATGAATTATATGACGCTACTAACACTAACAGATTACTATATCAATTTAATTTGTTGTTTTCGTCCAATATTTATTGAGAGAAGCGTGCTTTAATGTTTCAATTTAACAAAAAAGACGCTTATTTCATACCGGTATATCTTCTATATAATTCTAGGATGATCGAGAAGCAAGTAGGTACTTCTTCATTACACTTACACACCATGTTTGGGAACCCGAACTGCCAATTAGGTTTACAATTTTCCCTACAAAAATCACTGGATTGCCGAAGCAAATGATGTCCTATTGGTAATAACCGAATCATGTATTAGGGATATACTTATGCTATCCACTACCTTTTCCCATCTGTCTGACAATTCACGGATATCCTTTTCAAAAATTCTATCGATCCATTTTTTTATCCATCCTATTCGGAGAAGTGCTGGTCTGCCGGGCCAAACTGCTTCGATCGGAACAAATAGTAATTGGAAGAAGCAATGCCTGTGCTACACGGCTTGTGGGGTCGTACTTCTCATTTGAGTGATTCTAAGTATATTTTACCGGTGGCCGTTATTTTATTGCAATGCTTGGGTCAAACGCATCAATCGTCGTTGGTAGATCTCGTGATCGTGTCTCGTGATGTTTTCACACGGCTACAGTTGCTCATAATACACCACACTCAGCTGGCTCATCCATGTACAGTGCATAATATTCAGGTCATGAATATTCTGAACGGTCGTCGATGATGATGCATGGCCAGACATACGTTGTCCGACGTTTTGGATTATCGTAATGAACATAATTTTCATCGTCAGTAACAATTCTATGTAAAAATCCTTTTCTTTTGTACCGTTGAAATACAATACAATGACTTTCAGCGGCTGTTCAACCGCAACACCGTCTACCAATATTCCACACCAGTAGCAGGCATTCGTAACCATTTCGTTTTTTTTATAGCGTGTACGAAATAGAATAAAGCACGCATCGTTCGTGTTATGTTTTCTTCTTCCACTTTGCACGTACCGGTGTTGTATTGTCATTCTATATGGCGGTTTAAAGCTTTGATCCGGATGAAATTTCACAGTAGCTTTTGAGACAATGTGAGCTTTAATTTGAACTAAGATTTGTGAAAATCGGTTCAAGCATCGCTGAGAAATCGAAGTGAGTTCTACTTTTGAAGTTTTTCTTCACTACTTTCGCTGCTACTGGAAAGGGAAAAGGGGGGACTAGTAGTACCGAATAAATTTTAAAAGCACACAAACTAATAAGCTCGGCAAACTAGATGAATTTATCAGACATTATTATGGGATTTGTACCTGTTTTTGACCATTGTTCGTGAAAAAAATCGTGAACTTTTTGATGAACGAGGCAACTTCCTGTAGGCATTTCGTATTATACCTTATGATCAAAAAAGATTTCATTTTAAAATTCCCGCGCTTGTCCAATCGGTAAACTTTTACTCTCTCAACGTTGGCAACACTTTTATACACATTCTGTCAAATTTTGACGCATATCGTACGATTAGTTTTTGTTTGGCGTCTATACAAAGAAGTTGAAAAATTTTCGTGTGGCGATTTTTATAATGGATGAAAATTTAAAACAACGTGCGTGCATCAAATTTTGTGTTGCAGATGGATTTAAGTGTTCCGAAACGTTGAAAATGTTAGAAAAGGCCTTTGGTGAATCGTGTCTAGGAAAAACACAGGCATACGAGTGGTAAAAACGCTTCCAAGTTGGTCGTACAAGCTTGAATCATGATGAGATCCCTGGCCGCCCAACAACATCTGTTACTGAAGAAAACATTGAATCGGCGAAGCAAATCGTGTTGCAAAATCGTTCTGTACCGATTAGAGAGATTGCTGTGTTGTTGGGCATCTCTTATGGATCAGCCGAACACATTTTAACTGATGTTTTGGGTTTGAAACGCGTCGTTTCTCGGCTGGACCACCACCACGATAATGCGCCGGCTCACACAGCGTTGGTTGTGTCGCAGTTTTTGGCCAAAAACTCAAACAATATCATCAACCAAGCACCGTACTCTCCAGATATGGCCCCGTGCGACTTTTTCCTCTTCCCCAGACTCAAATTGCCATTGCGGGGAACGCGTTTTGAGACCATATAGACCATAAAAGAGAATTCGCTGCGTGAACTAAAGGCCATACCTTCGGCGGTCTATAAAACTTGTATGGAAAATTGGATCAAGCGTTGGCATGCATGTATTGCCGCAGGAGGAGAGTACTTTGAAGGCGATAATAAAGAAATTTATTAAAAATTGAAATTTTGCGTTTTTTAATAAAATTTCGGTTCTTTTTTTATCATAAGGTATAACATATCTCCCCGTTCACGATCAGTCAGGGGTAGAGAGAATAGCGACGTTGACATCCCTTTCTCGCTGATTGTCAGCCACAGCAGCACCTTCTTGGTTCTTGGTGTGTGAAATGAGTTTCACCTCGGAGCTCACTTCCTTCGTGGGGACGTAAAATACGAAGTACAGTGCCAGTCGTTGCCATCCAGGTTGAGATAAATCTCGTCGTTCATCACCACTGCCACGTCACGATTCGCCGAGAAAGTTGAGTTGACTATCTTCTTTGGACGGAGTTGCTTCACTGTTCTTCTTGGCACGGTTAGAGTTCGTCTGATAGAGCTTTCAAATTTTGTCTGCTGACTCATGGGTTACTATGATTGATGCTGCATTGGTAGTTTCGTCAGTACGGGTGATCGTCAACCCACGAAAAATCGGCTATTTTTGTCATTGTTTTGAAATGCAAACGTTATGGACTTGGCTAGTGTAGCTTTTCCTTTCTAAGTTCATAACTGATTCAATCTAGATATCTAGAAATTTCATATATTTTGACCCATTTTAGTTTATATTGCTATTGTACCCTTAAATATAAAGAATTTGTTAGTTTTTTGTAACAGTTAATAACCTACAGTTTTTCTCTAAAACAATCTGCAATATTAATAAAAGGAACGTCAACCTTTTTAAAAAATATTCCTACCTTATCGTTTTGTTGTAACATCGCTGATAATATCGTATATTATTTTTCAGTATCATTCAAATGTTCTTTCGGAATGTGAGTAAAAAGGAAGATCAACCGCATTCTACGGCAAGTAACCTGATAGAGAATAACAATTCGGAACGTGGAAGAGACAATAGCGCAATTGAAGAAAGTGAATGATTTAAAAGTATTCTTTAACATCTTTTAAGCAAAAATGCAATAAGAAACGTTATTTGTACTTGGAAAAAACATAGAATCGAGATCGTTTTAGGTAATTGATTTCAACAACAGTACTCAAAAAGCAAGAAAGAACCAAAGTTCGGATATACTGTGAAATGTATAGAATGATTGTTATTTATTGTATTAATTTTATTGCCATAATTTAAATTATTTGTTTTCGAAAATATACGTAGAAACATTCTAGTTTCAATATGGGAATAGATATATAAAAAAAGAACTTTCATATGATATGTGTACTGATCATCAAACATAATTTGATTTCTACCACCAGTCTAGCAGTAATTTCCAACTGATACAAACTCGTTCATATATATCAACATTTATTCCTTAACACATATCGGGCTGATAATAACAGAGAGATGGATTGGCTGATTATTGATGTGAGACATAACAGATGTGAGTATGATTAGAACCGATAGTTGTCCTTTTTCGATCCGTTTTTTTTCATTACAGATAAAATTTGTATGTCGGCTGATTAACTTTCTAATAATACAAACATCGAATCAATTTAATAGAAAACTGCATCGATATTTATTTGAATTTTATTCTAATACTATGTGACATTGATAGCAGTATTCAAATTTTGAGTGTGATTAATTTCTAACTTATATAATATGAACTCGATTGACAATGAGAAAAAGTTTATCGCTTCAACCGAAATCGCAGAGTGGTAGAGAAACTTAACGCTATAAAATTAACTAAATTGCTGACTTGCACACAAAACTTGAACACAAGCTTGGCGAAGAGTTTTTTTAATATCAAAATCGTATCGCAAGTATGTACCTTTGTACAATTGCATACATTTTGGATATTGGTGTAATTTCGTCGGCTATAAAACAAACAATGTTCGGTGTTGGTTCCTAATCAAGATCAATATAAGAAGACTCTCGTGCAATTGCGGATTCAAAAGCGTGACGATTGATTAAAGTGTTTGATTACAGATCATTAGAAATTTTGGTTGCCTTGTTCCACATCAATGGCTCGAACAACCCCATGGGGCTGATCTTTGTAATTTTTTTTTCTTCGGTATTGTTTCTTACAATCGAAGCTTAAACATTGCATTCAATTTTACCACAATTCGTTGTTTGCGAGTCGACTAGTTCGTAAATTAACATGACGACTCTAATGATGAGATGTCTATTGCATTAACCCTACTATGCTGACTTAAAATAAACGATATTCAATTCAATTCAACCCTAATATGCAATCACTTTAAATATCAAATTACGTATGATTTGCATATTGAAAGATCCATTATTCCTATGACTACAAATGTCGAAACATTTTTTTAAACTGAACGCAAAAATTGATACAGGACCGAATACTTAACGTATCTAGAAGGAAATCGATGACGTCAAATATATTTCTCATATAAAATTCTTAAATAAGCTCATTCTATGGCTGACGATCTGAAAGATGGGAATGCCAAAGCCACTGTTCAGATTGACTAGTTTTGAAACGTGGTACCGATGATCGCCAATTTATACAATGCCTCCCAGATGTCTGATTCTACACCAATATTCTCGTGGCTAAAAAGAAGGAGCATTATTGGCGTAAAAGCGTAAAAATGTTGAAAAAAATAATTTCTTCTCGGTTATGGTTGCGGTTAACTGCCACAAGGTTACTCGGCAAGATGTCAAAGTATTTTTGTAAAGGATTTAAAGAATATTTCTTCCATTGAAACTTAACTTTGTATTTTTGTGTCGTCATTTGAAATTTGCCCATTTTCAATGAATTATTGTCGTGAATACGACTTACTTTATTGTGGGGTGCCTTTTCAAAATTTACCCTCTGAGAGAGTGATAAGTTTTTGATCGTGAATATCTCTTGTTGTATCTAACGAATCAACATAATTTTTGCTACATGCCATCGGAAATATGATCACAATTTTATGATAAAATATTCAGTTGTGTGACATAATCTCAAATAATTCAAAATTAAACTTTTCTGAAATGTTTGGTATAAACGAGCATCAAAGAGGATAATTCATAAGGCGCGTTTGCCTTTCTCGTATTTCTAAAGCTTATAGCTCAGTGATCTGTGAAAGGACTTATATAATCTAACTACCAATAGAATCGAAATTTTTCAACTTAAGCGTGTATAGAAAAAGCGATCAATAGTACACTATTGAAAAACCTGTCTCATTTGACCCGTGTTAACACCAGCCAATCAGAACGCGTTCTGAGGAAGAGAACAACAAATTGCTGTACAACAAATCGTTCGAGAAAATGTTCCGAGCAGTGTTTAATATCGTAGTGAGTTCCACAATTTGGTCCTTCTGAAAGACAGGAATGAATCCCGTACAGCATCCGGATAGTTTCTTTCAATGAAATGCAAATCCGAAATGAAATAATCGACATTGAAATTCTGTATGCGTCTATTTTTATAGCCGTTAGGACCGCCCATTAGTGAAAAAGCTACAAATGAAATCAGGTAAAAACAAACCTCTCAACAAAAATTGGATCAGTTTGAATTCTATCGCCACTGCGAGCAGATGTATTTTGTGTCGTTTGCAAAGCTAGTTTCGCTTCCGACAAGAGCGATTACGTCACAGCTGCCAGTCATTTGCATTGGTGAAAAAGCAACGGTGGAGAGCATTACACAAAATCAGCCGTTCTAATGGCTCTAAAAATTTTCTAAAGAACTATTAGGATTTGTTGTTCGCAAATCGAAGGGTAATATTCTCAGTTTAGGGCAAATCTAGAACAGTTTGGTTAGATTTGTGCACTTTTCACTGTGTGAAATTCACAGTAATCGAGATCAAGTGAAGCCTTCTTTGTTTTTGTGAAAAATGTGGAAAAGGGGAATGCTTGCATAATACATACAATTGATCAACTAATTGATATTCGGAAGTGTTAAGGAACATGTCGGTTGTTTTCGTATTCACGACATCCAGTTATGTCTCTGACATTACAAATCCGTCTTTTTTAAGTTGTTGATTATAATTTAGTTTTTTAAGTATCACAAAAAACTTTGCCTTGAAAGTTTTTTTAGAAGCGAATAGCTAAGTGATAACATAATGTGATATCAATTGAAAATTTGATGAGTCGGTATCATATTAGGATTTCTATCTGATGTTGCTATCATAATCAAATTTTAATTTGTTCTCATTTTGATGTTAGACTTTACTCGGTCGGATACCCAGAGCAATAAGTACATGATGCCCTTTTCACATGTTGGTAATAAGATATAGCTGTTTCCCGGAATTTACTACTCGTTCTGGAAGGAAACATGGAACAAATATTCAATTTTTTCGGGGAAAGTTTGTGCAATGTTTGTAGGAATGGCCTGAAGTGAAAAGTTATGAGAATGTCAGTATGGTATTGGTTGAATTGACTGATGTTCAAAGAACTACTGTGCTACACGTGTTCCGGGAGATGGTTACTGCCATAAGTGACAACATTGATGATTGGTTTTGGTCAGGTATGTCTCAACTAATTCCAAAATAAACGTGCACTTTACAACCCCATAAACTAGTTACGTGAAAACTCATGTCTGTATTTTCCTATCAATATTATTTTCCAGTTCTGACCATGATCGAACACTCCTGGCTAATACTCCGTTACAGGCCGAGATGAGTTGAAATGGTATGAATAACTTCTAGATGATGATACTTGGATTAGGGAAATTATGTGGAATATGTATCTCTGTAAACAAAAATTCACCGGAATATCTGCATGATTTTTTTTATTTTATTAAACACGTGTTAAATTATTTATTCTAAAAGGATCCAGCTCCTTTTGCCGTTCGTAAACCTATTTATTGTGACTCATACTACCACAAAAAATTGTAGCATAAGCAAATTGACGATGAGTATATTCGAAATGGCAATATCTATGAGAAATCACAATTTTCAGATTTTCTATCTCTAAGATTCCAAAAACCAAATTTGAAATCCATTCAGTTAACAAAGTTAATAAATGCTTATTGCACTGCCAGTATATGCTGCTTTGCCGAGTTTCTGTTTAAGTTTTTTGAAGAATTGTGTCGCTTCTTTGTCGTTTTGACGATATTCGAGTACTGGAATGCAGTCTGACTCTGAGAAAAAATGAATAGGAATTAGAAACAATGATTACATGTTAAAATAATAATTAGCCTTGTTGAATACTTACCGATATTCTCTGGCAATGTGAGAAAAAGCTGTCGAACGTTGATATTGTTTATGTCAAAATCGGGTTCCACAGTAGGAATACTATCCAATCTCATAAAACACTCGCCGACATGTCTTTGACTTAGACCCAGCAATTCAGATACCTTTACGTTGAATACTATCAAAATGTCTGGAATTTTAAGCTGCTCTTCAGTAAGCTTGCTGTGGAGAACGACAAATGAAAAGAATATACTGGAGTCATCATCTTTGATTAATATCGATTATGTTTTAATATAACCACTACTCGAACCGACAAATTCTTAGTTTTACCCCCGGTGAAGAACAACAGAAGGTTGAACAGAGTTTATATGAACGAAAAATTCAATCAATTATCCCTTAATTTTGTCTAACAATCATGAAAATTATTCGAACGGTCGTTCTTGGAAGTTCTTTTCAATTCAACCATTTGTTTTTAGTCTTTGTTAAGACGTAGAGCCGCCTTGAGCTAGCTTTAATATGATCAATATCTAATGGGGAAAACAGATGGGAAAATTAACATATGAACAAAATGATGTAATTAAAACCGCGAAAATATTACCGCAGAGACGGGACTCGAATTCGTAGCTAACTCTTAACCGGGGAAATTGTTTTACCAATTAAACTACTCTGCATATGAAAACACATGAAGAGAACGTCCAATTGACTAAACGAAGCTAAGCATGTTTCTCTGTACTTAGCCACCACGGTATTCATTTACAGTCCCGTATCGACGGAAACAAATTCAACAGAAACATATACAATAATCACGAGTCTATTCATACCCAACTACTTTGCCACACGATAGGGTAACAGAGGTTTTTTGGTCCACTTTGTAAAAGGATACACCAAATGTTGTAATATCTTTGAAAACCCCTTTCGCAATAGGTAATTTAATGTGATTAGCTTCAAATTGATGCAACATGGGTTATCTAACATCGGTTAAATTCATAAAATTTGTTAGGTGGGCCAAAATATATGAAATGGCCAAAATACCTCTGTTATCCTACTGTTTCCAGACTTTTGTTTTTATCTATTTCGCTATCTACGGGGTACACACGATATTTTCATGCATCTATTTTAATGGATCTCCACTGGTGTGTGGTAGCAGCAGTGACGATTGTGTGATCTCAAACACAATATGGTAAAGGTACACAAACCTTTGATTGACCTTCAACAATTTGATTTTAGTCTTAGTTAAGACGTAGAGTCGTCTTTTCAATTGATTCAGAACATCGAATGGAATGAATAATATTAAAATGATTGAAATGTTGCAAAACGAAATGCGCAATACGCAATTAATGTTAATTAAACTATAAATTTAACCAATATTAGTAGTTTTTGATTTACTTACAGCATAAATTTCTCGTTATAAGATGGTGAATGATTTTTAGATTTTGTACGAGTCTTTGGCATTTGCAGATTAGAAAATTTGTACCCAGGCACAAGATTGACCTTCACATATGAATCACAAGTCCCTTTGAAGTCTAAGGGCAGTTTAATATGTTCCGCTGAAATCACTTGTATTTCTAGTGTGTAATTCCGAATGTAACATCGTACTGTAATTATTCCTCGTTCGGGTTCATCAAGACGGTTTTGAGCTTCCAAGCAAGCTAGATAGTATTGATGAATCAGGTCGCGAGTGCTGCTACTATACAAATGCAATTGTTTCTCTATTATAAACAGTTTTTTTGCCAACGTCTCATCATGCAAATTTTGAAGTCCTCGCAGATACGCTTGAGTGATTATTCCATAAAAGTCTTTTAGATTGGCAAACGATAATAAAGTTGACTTTCTCTAAAATTGGTATTGGTATTATTGTAAATATCATCAGTTTTTAAATACGTAACTCACATCAATCATTCGTTTTAGAAGAACATTAAGTTCTGTTGTTAGTGTCTCCCAAAGGTCTTTTTCTGCCAACTTCAAATCATCATTATTTAAACTATTTATCATCAAATATGCTGTTTGTTTAGTGAAGCTTTCAATAATGTCTTTGATCTGATTCAATCTGCTTAGTGAATCAATCATACTAATCTTTATAACCGACATGCAATGATTGACTAGCAGTTTTAAAACTTTCGTCTTCCAACTATTTAGCACCTTGATTGGTAGCATATGGTCCTGCGATTCATCAGTTTCTTTGGGACTGTAACCAAGATCGACAGCTAACATCCTTACAATCTCGATTAGAATCGATAAGTTAGAGTTAACTAATGCACATTTTTCCATTAGTTCAATTGTACTAGCCATATCGAGACGACCTTGATCTTCAGGTTGCTTGAGTTTAGTCGATATTCTATCGGCGTAGTATACACAGCAACTGCAAATGTCCTGTGAAAGTGAAAGACGAAAAAATGTTTATTTAGTTTTAGGACTTCGAAATAACAATAGGGTAACAATATTCTCATTTTTTTAAGCTCCTGTAGTCATCTCATATCCGAAAACCATTAGTTAGAGTGAGATCTGCTGTCTCTGCTCTATAGATTGGCAATAAGAGTAAGATAAAAATAAATGCATTCGATTCGAGTTTTTGCGTGGCAATAAGTATGACAGTAGTATTCAATGATTTTCGAGCAATTTTTTCTCCGGTATTGGTTTTTAGAATCGAAGCGAAGATATTGCATCACAATTCGTTGATTGAAAGTCGAGTAATCGGCAAAAAAATATAGCGATTCTACAATAACCTACCTTCTTTTGATGCTTTGATAATGCGAGTACCTCTTTACTTCTCTTACATAGGCGCACCTTACAACTGATCATATCAGCATCATGTTTCACATCTTTCATCTCATATTTTAAACCAATAGCTAGAATAGAATCTACTATCCGGTAGACCCTATACACAACCCTTCCCCCCATTCCTTAAGCATACAGCGTTGGATAACCGGTTTTTACAAAAGTTAATAACATTTAATACTAATGACTGTGGAGAAAGGAGTGGAGGGAGAGAGACTTTTCATTTTGTTTATTTGTTACTTAGAGGTGATAGAGACTGAGAAGACTGAAGTATAAGTTGGTGTTCGTTGGATAGATCCGATGCGGGCGGTCCTTGCCTCTGGTTCGAAGTATCCGTTGGTATGGAGCCACGGGAATCGCTCCCGGTGGGTCGTCATTCTCGATCGAACCACCGTTACGTTCGGACGTGCTTTTCCCGGTCTTATCACCACAAGTTTTCTTTAACCGTTAATTCGTTGTAGTTGTTGTCGCGTTGTCTCGCGAAGCTGTGGAACCCGATATGGGTAAAAAAGGTCTTTCTAACGGCCATTCGAAAAAACGTCCCAATGATGGGAAAACTGACGACAGTAGTGCTAAGAAGCTCAGAACAAATTGGCTCAAAGGGGAAGGTTCCCCTTGATATTTGAAGATTTGTACCAAGAAGCCAAGAAGCTGCTTGGTAATAATCCGTACGTGTTACTCCCGGAAGAGGGGGTAGAGAGGAAGGAAAAATTACCGCCCTTTTAAGTTAAAAGATTCCCGCCGACCCTTCGATCGGATTTTAACACCTTGATAAGCAAAGGTTTACAAGCAACAATTCGCTTATGCTCGGATGGGTATAAAATTGTTGTACCAGCAATAAACCACTACAAGGCAGTAGAGTGTTATTTAAAACAAACAAAGGCGCAATTTTTTACGCATGATATTGCTGCTAGCAAACCGATGAAAGTGGTTCCTCGCGGACTGCCGGATATGCTGGAAGAGGAGCTGAAACTGGCACTGTTAGAGGCTAAGTTAAAGCCAATTAACGTCTACAAAATGAGAAGACACAATAAAGAACACAAATACCGTGACCAACTCTATCTAATCCATCTTGAGAAGGGCTCCGCAACCATGAGCCAACTAAAGATAATTAAAACGCTATTCCACATCGTAAAAGAATGGGACAAATATAAACCAGTTCATCGTGAAGTAACACAGTGCACAAACTGTCTTCAATATGGCAATGATGCCAGAAACTGCCACATCAAAAGTCGCTGTTTGAAATGTGCCGGGGCTCACAACACAGGTGAATGCCTCGCAGAAGAAGCTACAGAACCGAAGTGTGCCAACTGCGGAGGTGGACATCCCGCTACGAGTAAATCGTGCCCGAAACGAACGGAGTTCCTAAAGATTCGGCAGCAAGCTACCACCCGTAAACAATCGAACCGAAAAACAGCTCCTAAGATGGATGACGAAAACTTCCCACCCCTACCAGGAAACTCCGGCGGAGACAACGATCCGAACCGGGCCCTTCCTTACTTCCTCCACCTGGATGGGGCAACCTCAATAAAGGGCCAGTTAATAAGGATCTCTTCACCGCCGAACAGTTATTCATCATCTTCGAAACGATGACAACTAAACTCAGGAGCTGTAAAACACGGTTCGAGCAAATAAATATACTAGGAAAATTTATTATTGAATATGCCCTGTGAAATAATAAATTTGCTAAACTGGAACGCTTGCTCACTAAGGAGTAAGACAATTGAACTGAACGAGTTCCTTCACGAGAAGGAAATAGACATAGCCATCATCACGGAAACACACCTGAAACCAAACATCTCGGTGTATCTCCCAGAACATCGCATTCATCGGCTTGATAGGGCAACTTCTAGTGGAGGAGGAGTTGCCATCGCCATCAAGAGGAACATCAGGCACAAGATTCTACCAGCATTCAAACTGCGGCTACTGGAGGCCGTCGGGGTGGAGATCCAGAGCACGAGAGGCCCCATCAACGTCATTGCAGTATACCCAAGTAACATTTTTAATATTATTAAATACTTGTAGCTGTCTTCAATGCTATATAATAAATCTTGCAATAAAACTTTAAACTCCACGAAAACCTACTGAAAACCTCTATAAGAGCATGTTCCTGCAAAGTGGACCATTCTTCATAAGGTTTATAAATCAAAATGAAGAATCAGCATAGACCTGCTTTAAAACTCCAAATTCAAGAAAATTTTGAAACCAGCTTTACGATCAACATTAAATTTCTTTGGATGGAATGAATTCCGCTATGAATAAACTGTCGTTTTGATGATATTTTTCTTGACTATGTGTGTCATATCTACTTTGAATGCAATCAGTAAGAATATATTATATTTTAATTACGGGTTTGAAACCTTTTCCGAACGTAAAAACTTTATGCGCTTTTATTTTTATCGTGAATGTAAGGATAAAAATAAGAATTATAACTAATCGCCTTGAAATAAATACGGTTTTTGCGAAAATCTCCATGATTTAAGAAAATTATTTTTTATGATTCATTCAATTTTCAATGGCGGCCATGAAATTCCTTTTAATGCAAATTACACTTAACCTAAGGAGCAATAAATCAAATAGCCTACAACTAATGTGTCATAAATGTACTTTAGAACCCTCAAATTTACTCTGAGTGAAATTGTCATAGAATGAACACGCACACACACAAAACTAGATTTATGAAAGAATTTAACTGGCAATAATGTTTTAAAGAAAATGTTTGAAAGCAATATTAAGAGTGTTTGCATGGTTTTATTCTAGTGCAAATTGTTTTATTTTTATTTTATTTTCAGTGCAGGTAAAGGGTTTTATAGAAGCTTTGAAAACTATGATATTACTGGTTAAAAGAGACACTTATTATAGTTGGCATAAAACAGGTAGTGATTGAAAAATCAATTACAAAACTCCTATAAATTATAATCAAAACCATAAGGCATTCGAATTGTTACTTGGGTACAGTCCCAAGCAATCCAGCACCCGGGATGGTACTACTGCAATACTACACAATGATCTGTCAACGCTCACCCGACGGCAGGCCAAGTACATCATCGGTGATGACCTGAATGCGCGCCACGAAAGATGGGGCAACAGAAGGCGTAACCGGAACGGTGACGTCCTCGCCGAACACCATGAAGCAGGCCAGTACAACATCCTGGCACCGGATTCTCCAACGAGACTGTCTAGATCGGGAGTCCATTCCGTTCTAGGCATTTTCATCAGCAACATCAGTATAGACAACGTTCCGGCCTTCTTCAGTGAACTATCATCGGACCACTATCCAGTGGTTTTGTCCTTCGGAACAGCACCAGTGTCATCACCAACCGTTCGCAGAAAAACCTACCACCGGGCAAACTGGCCACTTTTCCAGCAACTAGCCGAAGAGAACATCAATGTCGACATGCCACTGGACACTCTGGTGGAAATCGACACGGCCATTAGAAACATCGAGGAGGCAATCACAATCGCCAGAGAAACATCAGTACCAACAGTTCAGAGGGTGAGTACTTCTCTCCAAATTGACTGCACTACTAAACACCTTATTCGTCTCCGGAATATTTACCGATAAAAAGACCACCTACACCAACTTGATTAGGGTTATCCAGGGAAGGTTGGTGGAAATAAAAAACAAAAGTTTCGAACAAAAACTTCAACAAATCCTTCCCCATTCGAAACCGTTCTGGTCGATGGGGAAGGTGTTGAACAAAAAATCAAAACCAATCCCTCCACTGGTTCCGCGTGAGGGCGCAGATGAGGGAGACATTTTAGTAACACCTGCCGAGAAGGCTAACGAACTAGGGCGGCAGTTTGTGTGTTCACACAATCTGGGACTCAACATTGTTAGTCCACACGAAAGGGCCGTTGCCGATGGCGTGACCGAGATTGAGCTATCAGACAGCTTAGTTCCAGAAGAAACAAGAGTTAGTGCAGATGAGTTGATGGCTTTTGTGAAAAAGTCCAAAAACATGGAGGCCCCCGGTTTTGACAACATTTTCAACATCAAACTATTTCTATGTTTAGAGATTTATGACGTGTGTTATAGATAAGTTTGTTGCTATGCAGCGCTGATAGAAAAATTCGCAATATTTTGATTTCATTCAGGAGTTCTTGCGTGAGTCACAATATGAAAATTACGTTGCTTTTAAATATATTGCTGGACGCATACACAGTGATCGTAAATAACGTAATGAAGGTTTCTCTTGTAATCTTTTTGTTTCGTAATTCATTGCACCCGTACTGCTTAGGTACACTAGCGCCGTCCTGAATTCAGTCGAACATATATGAAACAGGCTCATTTCTGTCATGTTGTGTATGGGTTGGCCAGAACCTTAACCTTACACTAATCCAATCCCAACGCAAGTACGGCTCGAGATCTTTGCTGTGTGGTAACTCATGTACAAATGGAAACAACTGAATTTGTACACGCGGGTTATATCAACATTGGTGTGCAAAGAGAAAGGTTAATTTTTCACTCTTTCTTGTAGAAAAGGTTTGCTTGGATACTGAAGTAGATTAAACAATGATTCGTTTCCACTTACTTCTTGAAATTGTGAAGCCACTTCCCACCGGTTGACCATTCGAGTTCACTGCCCACTAGAAATAAGCTAGCGCCCACTGGTGGGCCGTAGGGAAATCACTGTTCTAAAGCGTTTAGTTTCATGATCAATTATCAAATATTTATATTTTCTTTTACATTACATGTTTGGAACATCTCTAGTATCTTAAAATGTCATATCATTAGGTATCTAGTACTGCATAAAGCGAGATCTGAAAATTTATTCATAATTAAATTATTATTTCCTGAGACAGAGCGAAAAAAAATTTACGTTCATAAGAGGATATTTTTGATATTAAACCTTTGTGCCAAACACTATCGAATGCTGTTTCTATGTTTAGAAGAGCAATTGTTTAAAAGAGTTGATGAGTAGTTGAGTGTTCATGGCGAAATCCAAACTGCTCTGGTAAAAGAATAGCATTCGCATTTATATGAGACATCATTCTCCACAAAATAATTTTTTCAAAATATATTCGAAGCCTGTAGGATTCTGTACGAATGGAATATTGCGTTATTTGTTAAGTTAAGTAGTTCTGAATTTTATCGTTTGTAGAACTATGTCACCTGTAAAATTTATAATTTTTATCTGTGTACTTGAGTTGAAATATGATCATATTTCAGTGCGACTTCATTTGCAATAGGACTCACAAAGTTCAGATTAAAATTATTGACATACTCGAACTGCTGAGCAAGTTTTTGAGCTTCTACGCCATTTGATTTCCTTCTTTGAGAGTAGGAATTGTTTTCTGAGGTTTCTTAAGAATCTTAGAAAGTTTCCAAAAAGGGAGCTTTGAGAACTGAAAGAATTCTAGCTTCTAAGCTTCTATAATGTAGTGATTCAAATTATCTATTGCTGTGTCGATGTTTGTAGGATTTGTTAAAATAATTTCAAAATCCACATGATTTTCAATGTAAGTTGTGTATTCAAACCAATTAGCTCTAAGATAGTTGAATATAGAACTAATTGGATTAAATATAGCTTCATTGCAAATTCTGAATGTTACAGGAAGATGATCTGAGTCAAAGTCAGCATGAGTAATCAGTTCACTACAGATTTGGTTTTGATCTGCTAGAACTAGATTATAGAGGAGTTTCTCAAAGGAGATTATGAACTATTTTTCCAGTCCGGCTATTTTCCTCACAATTCCACTAAACATGTTTTGCATTTAGGTCCCGTATTACAAAAATTTTGGTCGATATCTTGTGAGTTTTTGCAAACCGCCTTCAAAGAAATTTAATCATTAACTAGCGCATTGGAATAACATATATGTATCAGCGAAATAGATTCCATGAATGGTTTCAATTTCGATTCCCAAGCTTTCGATAACTTTAGTATTGAAAGAAGGTAAAATTCGATGTTTGATTTGGACATAAATGGTAACTTCATTATCTATCCAGTAAACATATCAAATCGATGAACCTGGGTTGATTTTCAATTTGACATTTTGTTTAAGGCATGTTTCTGTTTCAATAACAATATGAATTTTATGGACTTTGATAAAAATATAAAATTCATCTTGATTCGATTTTAAAGATTGATCTTTCCAACTTCAAATATTCAAATAATCATTTAACAACATTTAACATTAAATTTTAAATTCATTATAATATTATTAGAAAATTGCCACCCAACTTGAAATGCTTCGAAAAGTGATGAAATCGAATTCATTCGGATGATCATTTGAAAAAGTAAATGAATATTTTTTGACAAACATAACAACACATATACTATAATGAATGGAATACTCTTTAAAATTCTGAGGCACGATGTACATTTTGATTACATCTAGAGATATGTGTACCGGACCACTTTTCTCGGGGATGGCAGAACCGATTTTCATAAACTTAAATTAAAATTAAAGGTTTCATGATAACATACAAAGTTCCACAATTTCATTTGGATCCAACTTCCGGTTCCGAAATTACAGAGTGTTATGCACTAAAAATGTGAAAATAATGTCACTCATTTTTCTCGGAGATGGCTGAACCGATTTCTACAAACTTACAGTTTTCATTCGGCTTAAACCCCTGCTTCCGGAGGTAGGGTGCTTAGTGTAAAAAAGGCAGTTTAAAGATTTTTGTTTTCATAAATTACCTTTTTATATTTACTAGTTATTTTCTCTAGTTTGCCGACTGTATAAACCAACCATTGATAATCCCATAAAAGATCTGCTGAATTTTATTCAAGTTCGATTACTAGTACATTTTTTTCCCAAAATTCAAATCTTCATAGAGAATCGTAAATGAATTGGTAGGTCATATTAGCGTATGGTTGAATGAACCGAATGTCACTATGCCGATATCCAGCTTTTGGTTGCGGAAGTACCAACAATAGTAATTAAATGTAATAAAATGGATTAAAACAGGTTTTTTTAAGGTAAAATAGCAGGTATAATATTTCAATTATCCAATCAATTTTTTAAATAGTAAGCTAAAGTGATGCCGTACTGAGGAGAGTTGGCATCACTGGGAGTGCGATGCGGTGTCCTGGTGCTGCTCTCAAAAAAGTATTTCAATGTGTTGTTTGATACGTATAGTTAACAATTTGGTTGAAACAGTTATTTTTAGTGATAGTGCAGATGTGGGAAGTGTGTGTTTAGTAGTGAGAATGGAATATGTGAAAGTTTACAAGTCGATCGTGTCATTCAGACTGAAGGTCTAGGGTTTGTTCTGCAAAGGATCTACTCGCGAGTGTTTTTATTTTATTCTCTTAGTGGTCGTGTTTAATCTCGCGTTGTTGACAGCAGAGCGATGTGAGAAACGGGATACGGTGAGATCGTTCCTTGTAGATATTTTATATTTTTCATACTTATTATTTTTTTCCTGAGTATCGAAAGTCATGTTTTGTTAAGATCATATTGTTTACCAAAACATATCCGGATCTCTTTCCCTCCCTACTAACAAATCTCCTATCCCGTGATGCTCGTGGAGATACAGTGGTACCCGCGGTCTCTAGAAATAACGAGTATCGGACTAACGCTCCTTCCTTTCTTTTTCCTCAGTAGCACAGCCTTTGGTCGTAGCCAGCGTCGTTATTGATCATTTAATAAAAAGTTAGGAGTGAGTGGGTATTTCGGTGAAAATGTTTGGCTTCTCCCAAGCTTCATTTTCTTGGTTCATTGTACATTTCCACTCATTCGGTCAATCACGAAGTGCAACTACGGGCGATCTACTTCAGCTCAGCTCAGTAAGCTAAAGCGATGCCGTACTTGCCCATTCAAACACTAGCCAAATAACAAAATATGCTGCAGCATCTTATTTCTGATAAGTTTGCTACAAAATTGCTCATAATTTCAAACTAAGCATCACACATAAATTGCTGCTAGGGAATGAATGCTTCCAGGTCGAGGATCGAACATACGATAATAAATTTTCGAGGCGAACGCCTTATTAAAAATATAATGGGTGGCTAAGATTGAATTTCATTTGGAAGTGTGTGTTTCACTCAACTTACATTTCTCAATGAATATAACGAATGGTATGGTTGATGATTCTTGGGATCGGCAAGTTTGATACATGAATCACTACATATGACATATTCGGATATAAGTTAGAGATTTTATACTTGAAACAATTATGATAATATTCCGTATTATATCATAAGATTTTTTTACGTCGAAGAAGTCAAATTGATATGGTGGAGAGAGTGGTCAAATTTTTCAGTATTTTATCATGACATAATTTGTGCGAGAACGATTTAAGAGGTGAGTAAGTGTATGTCGAATTGGCTTAGTTGGTGCAGAAAATACTATTTTGAGTGTTGAAATACAACAAAGCAAACATACTTTATCATTTCTGCTTACCCCAATACTTTTCCTCAAAAATCGATTCAGCTCTTCTGGATCCGGCCAGCTTAGTTGTTGCCAGAATACTTTCAGTTGATGAACAATGTTCAAAAATTCTGCCGCAGAAGAGGATTGTTTAGGTTCACTTCCAATTTCTGCAACCAGCAAATCGATTTCTATCGCTTGACTCAACCTAGCTAAAGCTTTGAGTGCGAATACTTCACACCAATGTGAGATACCGCCGCTAAACCACCTATGGAAATTTACAATATCCGGGTGGTGTGCTCCTTTTAATTGTTTGTCCGTTTCCTGAAGGAACAATTTCATCACTATATATAACTCGAATACAGTGGTGCTCATATCCAGCGAATCCATTTCCCCTACTCGATTATGCTGATCGAGTCTAATAGTAAGTTTTTTGAAACTTTTGCATATTTTTTCCACCATTGGTTTCAGATGGTTTACGATGCTCGCTTCATGTTGTTTACATAGTTCACGAGTATATTCAACCTCCATGATACTGAAATATAATTTAGTATTTTTATGTTTGGGTAAATAATGTCGAAATGTATTACCTTTTAAATGGATTATTATAGTATGTTGTTGCTCGCATGATATCACTTTGTAGCAGATGAATAAGTTGAATAGCATTTCGTAGCTTTTCCTCGTCAGAAAAGGTGGATTTTGTCGTATTGGTTACACTCCCATCAAACCAATTTTTTGCCCCCTTTTGAACCGCCAGTAGTATCATTTCGTGTATCGTGATGTTAGGATTTTGCTGGATTCGGTATTTAAAATACCTATTGTTGAAAGAAATATATATTCAAGTATCAATTGTTAGGAGTTTCGAAATACTTACTCGTAATCGTCCGGAGAAAAAAGATCTATACTACACGTACTCTTGATATTATCCACCATAGAAAGAATATTCAGCACAGAAATTACAGTCTTGACAATATCCTTATCTCCGGCAATGCGTTTCCTAAGCTTCATTATGACAGCAAAACATGACGGAAGAATTTTTTTTGCTCCACACCAAAAAGCTTTTAATTTGGGTTCGTCGAGACTCCCGTTTTTAATAAACGTCCAGATCTTGCCCAATATAATTTCAAAAAGGCTAAACGCTATTGGATAGGTGATGTGTATCGATGTATATGCATTCCAATAGATTAATGTCTTTTGCATCTCACATAAATCTGCGCAAAGAGCATGTTGCTTGAGTATCGCTTCTCCTGCGGCCGTGAACTTACCCGACCACCAATATCGGGCTACACTAGAATTTCTTAGCTCATATTCAAGAAAAATTCGCGTAAGTATTTCATGCTCTTCTGCCGCCTTTTCTTTGTTTTGTGCTGAGCTGAAGTGGAATTTGAGCTTAACTGTTCCTTGTGGTTCGGTTCGCTTTTTCTTGTTCAATGTATACCACATAACCAACCCGGAGGAACTGATGGACTACAAACGGTACATACCAATAAAAGATACTGCAAAATATATTCTTCTTAGTTGTTTGATTTTCAGACTACTTACCTCAATAGGAATGCTTGTTCTACCAATCAATTTCTGATAGGAGGATCGTGGCATAATGCAACTAAGAGCATACTTCCTACAAACTTTGATAGTCTTGGTTATTTTTTTCATATTACACTCATGGTGGAACATTTCCAGTATAAGATTTTCTTTGTTATTTGCATTGGTAGGCCTACAAAGTTAGAAAAAAATTACAACTTTTAATTCGTGTCAAATGTTAGTGAATGTTTTAGACTCACAATGTAAAGCACTCTTTCCAAACTGGATTGGTGGTTTCTTCCTTGATGGAACTTCGTACTTTGTCCGGAAGGGTGCTTTGAAGGTACATCACTACGAACGGATTGATTCCACCCTGCACATCGGAACGTTCTTGTAGTTTGGCCTCGATTACCTCAACGCGCAGATACACTTCAGATGATGGTTTGAATCGCGCACGTTTTAAAATTTCTTCATGTGCTTTTTCGTTCATTTTGAATACATCCTGCGCATACGAAAACAGAGTCTTTTCCGAAAGTTCCTGACTATCAAAATTGCCATTGATGATCTCCAAAAGAACTTTTTCGTATAGATCTTCGATCTGGAAGTGAAATAAAAATTATATCAGGCATCAGAACAAATTGGTTCAAATGGCACGTTCCCCTTGATAGTTGGAGATTTGTGCCTCGATAAAAAGATAATTTGCGGGAATATTTCAATCATCACTTTGTTTTGCAAAAGAGTGCTTCTCGATGTTGGTTTGTACGATTTAGAAGTGTAAAAGACAAAGGTACATCAATACAGGCAGACCCTATCAGCTTGGGGCGCAATCAATCTTCAGTTCAGCAAAGCCATCGCACGGCATCACATTCAACATAACATATCAATTGCATAAGTGCGCAGTGCTACTATTTTGGCGCGCACGAATTTGACATTCCTCTTCACTACTTCCATGTACGAGATTCGATGCGGACTCGCCTGATGGCGCCATACTCGGAAAAAATGGATATCTTGTTATTATGATGTGTTTGCTACAGGTCAACCCAAAAAATCCAAATCGCAAGGATTGTTGAACGAAGACTATACCTAAAGTCAAAAAATTAATAGCGGAAAGGTTAACAGCAACTAAAGTGCTTTCGCAGCATGAAACAAAGGGGTTTCTGCTTCGGATCGTAACAAATGATGATAAATGGATTTATTTTGAGAAACCCAAGTGCAGAAGATCATGGGTTTACCCCCAGTTCGCTCGTACATCTCAACCAAGTCAGTCGATAAACCAAAACCGCTTACGTTCGGGACAGAAGAAATCAAGTACAGTATTGTGTAGTGAACAATAGAACGATCTCGAAATGAGTGAACCAAACGAACAAAAGCTACCGCCGGTACGAAAGAATACAATTATTGTTGACTTCAGACAGTGCAAAATTCGACCTTCGATACGAGAACTTGAAGGTTTGCTTAACAGCTTAACATCCAACCAACCAGCAACTGCAAACAATGTACAACAAGGCGCATCTACAGCAACTAGCAACGAAATCAACTGAAGGACGTGAATACGAATAAAACTGACACGATTTCTTTACACTTTTGAATTCGAAGTGATAGTTGATCGATTGTGTAAATTGCGAAAATTTTGAACGATTTTTGACGTCGATTATCTCATTTCGGGTTTGCATATTTCATTGAAAGAGACTATCAAGATGCTGTACAGGATTCATTTCTGCCTGTTAGAAGGGCCAAATTGTGGAATTCTCTATACGGGCAAAATTCCGATTCTAGAAATGAGCAAAACGAGTCATGATTTGGGAAAAATAATATATTTTCATGTTATGATAATACACCATGATTAAAATTTCTCGGATCATGATCCATTCGGACTGATTTCGATGAAGTTTAAACGTAACGCACTTGAAGTTGTTGGGTATAACTTCAGACGTGTTCCTGCTACGATGGTAATTTTTGCAACATAATTTCAGGCGTTATGTGTGATTTTTGCAACGATGGTCATTTTTGAAATATAAATTCAGTGAAAAGCACGACGAACTTCTTTTAGAATGAAAATATTCTGTGTTTGAAAAACGACGACTCAAGAGATAACGTGTTTACTTGAGTTCATTACTTCAGTTTTGTTTCTGTGTTTCAGAATTTAAACACTTAAACGAACTGCATGAAAAAACACGAGTGTCTACTTTTCGTTTCTTGTTTTCTTTCTCTCCAATGCAAACCATCAGCAGCTGATGCAATCGTTTTTTTTTTATTTTTTTAAATAACTATTTATTGGAATATGAGTTAAAATTAAATTATTAAGATTTAAATTGGGTGTTCAGCCACAAGTGGTGACTTTTCAGCCCTATTATATATATGATTTGGTTATTACCATGAAGACATTATTTGCTTCCGCAATTCTGAGATTTTTGTGTAGGGAAAATTCTAAACCTACTTGTATTGTGTAATGGGAAAACGGAACTTATATACTAACTTACTAACTAATACAGAGAGCGAAGCGATTCAATTGAAGATTGCATCGATTTTTGTCGGAATTTGATTATAATATTATGTGACATTACATCTAATGGTTCTATATTTGTGAGTCTGTGTAAGCTGATGCAATCGTTTTTGCTTGAATTGGTACTAGCATTGCGAACAAATCAACACATCCGCTCACAGTGCCAAATGATGCGAAACTGGTTTAATGCGTCTTCTCGCCTTGACGACCGGAAGGCAAATGAGAACTACGACCTGAGCGTTTGAGGTTTTTAACCACGCAGAAAGTGCACTCTCCGATGCCGCTGTTTGAATGCGTTTTCTCGCCCCAACGTCTGCTTTCATCCAACGCAAAAGAATAAATGATCGATTTTCATTTTTTTTTACATTAAATATTTATTGTTTCTCTTTGGTTACATTTCTGTATGATGTTACATGTCAAGTGATGTAGTACTGTTACTTTTCATCTTTTAATTTACGTTAATTTACTAGTTAATTATGTTTGATTAAATTTCTTTTTAACAGTTTAACTGAGAGACAGTTTGATTTATATGGTATGATCGATTTTCAACCACGGTTCCCCTTCTATACGCAGTCAGTTGAAGATATGTGCCTGACTAACTAAAAATCGTCGTCCTTGCGCAAAAAACCCAAGAAAAAATAAAGAGTTTACCGCCCTGTTTTAAAATCTTCAGAAAACTTAATTTTTGAGTTGTTTGTAGTTATCTCACACTGTTCAAAATATTATCCTAAATTCCTGATCATATTTTTGATGAAATAGTGAAGGAATTATGTTGCTGCCATTAATACAAGTCGAGATATTCACGATTAAGTTCTGCCCATTCTTCTATATGGCTAATTTCGAAAAGGCGCCCCATAGTAAAGTAAGTCGTATTCACGACAAAAAAAATTTTATCTAAAAACTCAGCTGGATCGGCCACGTAAATCTTGTACGCAAATAAGCCTGAATAAAATATCTTTTAAATAAAAAAAATGGGTTTACCCTGGCAACCATCGACATCAACTGCAAAAGCCACACACCATACTTCACAGACTTTCCCCCTTCCATCTTTCATTTGCTTTCATCGTTGTTTAACGCATTTGCTGAGCAGTATTAGTACAGGGTTTCACGACTGGATCGCTCCAAAAGACAGATTTTTCGATGTGGTTTTCATAAGTTGGAGGATAGATGAAAAAATAAGCTTTTGAAGGCAACTACTTTGAATAAAGTATCTTAAATATATTATCTACAATCAATATGTATTTCCACTAAAAAAAATTCTCAAAATAACACACCTGTGGTTAGAGTAGGAACTTGTATCTCTGTTCGATGTATTGGATCCAAGGGTTAGATGTGCCCATGAATTCTATTGTGCTGTTAATATTGGTGGTCATTGTATACCTGGTTATTTCTTAGAACCGAAGCGAAAATATTATTTCTGATTTTATCTCAATTCATTGATTAGATGTCGAGTAATCCATAAAATTACGCGTTAACTCCCTCTAATTTTTGCTCAATAGACTGTATATACCGTGAGAAAATTGAGCGGGTAAAAGTTAACGCATTTTGCCGGTTACGCCACTTATAAAATTATATTACGGAAATGCAAAGTGACAGCCATTTTATCTTCGAACTTGATCAATGGTCCAACATTAACTTTCAAACGAGTCTAAGCTTGTAAAAATAGGTTTAGTCATCTCTGAGCAAATATCGCTCAAAAATAACGCTATAAAAATGCCTATTAATCGGTTACGTTATTTATACCATTATATCTCCGGAGCCGAAAGTGACAGCCATTTGATCTTCGAACGTGATCAACGACTCAACAATACTCCGATTTGAAATTGACGTTGATTGATCAGAAATGGCCGAGTAAATTTAGATTTAAATTCGATCGATCGATTTCAAAATCGTTGAAAAGATTATGTATGTACTCGGATCACTTCTGTAGTATCTATAGAATTACGAATATGTATCAGTATCACATGAAACTGCTTTACAAATTTCGTAGACATTGGCGGTAGGGAATGGCAAAGAATTTTTCGAGCTTTCGCAGTGGTACCCGTGGTCTCTAGAAACAACGAGTATTGGACTAAAATTAATTCCTTTTCCTCAGTAGCACAGCCTTTGGTCGTAGCCGGCGTCGTTATTGATCATTTAAAGAAAAGTTAGGAGTGAGTGGGTATGTACAGTGAAAATGATTTGCTTCTCCCAAGCTTCATTTTCTTGGTTCATTGTACATTTCCACACATTCGGTCAATCACGAAGTGCAACTACGGGCGATCTACTTCAGCTCAGCTCATCTTGGCATGGAAAAGAAGGATGATTATCTATATACCGATAAGTGAATCATCAGCGAATAGAGAGCAGTATAATATCGATCACGCTTGAGTACGGGTGCTCCAAGATGAGCTCCTGACAGTTTGATTTATTATAATGTAGAGCCAAAACAAAGTATAAGTGAAAGTTAAATCTAAATTGTTTAAGGGCAGTGTAATAAGTCGATGTTTTATTACCCGTCATTAATTGTCCAGGATCCTAGACGCATGCTCGAGTTTAGCCAAGGTTAACCTTCTGGAACCCAATTATCAAGTCACAGCGAATTAACGACAAGGTACATTGAAGCGTTTTCCAAAAACCTCTTTGTAAACAATATTCGATGTTACAACGAATTTATCGTTTTTAACTTACTCGGGAGTTTCTTATTTATTTATTTGTTCATTGGAGCAGGAAGAAGCTCTCTTGAGTTGATCAACATATTAGTACTTACTCAAAAGGGCGCTAAACCTCCTCTTCTTGTTGGTATGAACCAACAGATATTACATAATCCAAATGAACGGCAAAAATTGGATAAGTGCAACTTAGTTTGGAAAACCCGTGTAAGTATTTTTGAATGCAAAAATCCTATAAAAACATTGAGAGCAAAAACCGGACATGAATTTTGCAATGTAAGAATCGTTTAAAAACATCTTTTCTGTAAGAACCGGACAAAATAACTTTGAATGCAAAAAACGGACAAAAACTTAGATGGTTCTTCCAAAACAAATGTATTTATCCGGTTTTTGCATTCAACGGTTTTACAAACTGCCGCTGTGGAAACGCAGCATAGATCATGTTCCCTTAACAACCAAGCAAAGCATGCTTCGTCAACTTCGAAATCAAGAAATTAAAAAAAAATTTACTCAAAAACAAAAAAATAACCTATCACTAATTTTTTGATACGTTATATAGAATTGCTTTCAGAAATAATATAAAATTACATAGTGCCCATTGGTCACAAACCATTAATACAATTGACTTTTTCAAACACAAAACTTCAGCTTTACAATATTTGCATATTTTTACTAATAACTATAGGCATTTCTTGACAACATCATTATCCGAATCGGGTGAATAGTTCTAAAGTTGTAAAAGTCATATATACGTTATTATTAAAAGTATAGTGAAAGAATTTGTTCCTCTTTTTATCTTCTATCTCGAGAGTGAGTGAGAAACCTTCATTTCTCTCAGTAGAGGCAACACAATAATTTTGCTTTTAACCACTGTAAACAAATGATGGATCATGTAACGGTGTTTCCCGTTGCTGACTCGAACGAACAATGAATCATTTCTTCTGGCCGCGTTGACGTGCTGATCTGTTTCTTGTATTCTATGACGTGACATACGGAGTATGCTGATTGCAATTGAGATCATATGCATGAAAAAAACCCTACTCCTTTCACTTATCTCATTAGGTCAAGTAGACGAAAATGAGAGGCGCTGCCTGTGATTGTTAACCCATTGAAAAACTTCATTTCTAATGTTGGAACTACGGTAGTGAAATTTTTAACCATTTCTTTGTTAACGATACTATAAACATTTTTACGTCACTCTTGAAAGATTAAATTAGGATAATACGTAATCAGCGTGTTATACACATTTCACTAATCGATTCTACGGCAAACAAAGAAGCTTTTTGAACAACGTAGCCTACATTAATGAAACTTACTGCATCAGAACCAAGTAGCACTGCTTCGGTGGTCAGCACTGTAGGAACATCTTGCTTTGAATCATCAGCAGTACCAGATGATTGATTAACCACCGGCTTCGACTTCTCCCCAACGAGTAGTTCGTGGGTCTCAGCAGATTCATCCAGAGGGGTAACTTCTCGCTTGGTTTGCAGCAAAAATTGATTGGATTGCTTTTTAAGCAGTGTGCCGAATTTCTCGAAAAAGGCCTCCTTCTCCAAGGTTCTGTAAGTGGGAAAGAAATTTATTACACTATTCATTTGGAAATATTTCAAGTTAAACAGTAAACTTATACAAAAATGATCTTATATGATTTATGAGCTTCAATAGCTCGTCTAAATATGGGTTTGATTGGTGAATTTGCAAGATAAATTGTATGATTTGATTAATTACGTGAGTATGACGTCAGTAAAGATTACATATATCTAGTAAAAAGTATCTTGCGTGAAACACATGGTGAGAAGTGATATGAAACTCACAGTATATACAATACAATGTTTTTATTCTCACAAGCAAATGCGCATTCGTTGTAAATCTTATATATTTCATATTGAGGGAACTCAATATACTAATTCATTCCTCGCGGAAAGAATTCAAGACTTATGTAATATCTCGAATAACCGAAGAAATTTTAGCTAGTCAACAAATATCTTTGGCTGCCAATAATGTTCCAGTTCGTTCTCCAATTGGTTGTCATCATTTAATCACTGCTGCTACTGAGAGCTCAGCATGTGAGTTGAAACGTTCTTCAAGTGCTCGCCCCGATCCATAGTGATGAAAAACTGCTCTAACAGTCTGACAGCTCCACTATCCAGTATATTCAATTGCTCTTAACGTTCATGATTTTTTCATGGAATATGTAAGAAATCTTATGTGTTTCCAGTTCATAAAAAAGGGATCAAATGTACACAGTTCGAAAAAATCTTGTGATTTCACATCTTATAAGATGCACATAAATGGAGCGTCGCATTTCACACGAATTTATATTCAAGAACATGTAAAATTGTGTGATTTGAAAATTGCATAGCTTGAAATCGAATGAAATAGAAAATAAAAGATCGATAGCAACAGCGCGACTTGAACCGAGAAACATTAAATCACAAAGCACGTCATTTAATCGACTGAGCCACAGAAGCACGTATTTGCTTGCTGAATAATTGATACATATATCAACTTTGCTTCCGCCGTTTTTTTTTAAGTTAAAAGCTTCATTGCGAAAGAGTGCTTACAGATGTATTATTCAAAGTATTGTCTGTCGCTAGCGACAACTTTCTCCCATCTTTCCGGCAATTTTGGGCTCGAAAAAAGGAGTCCTCTTTTGACGCTATCCTTGAAGCAATCCATTTTTCCAACTCTTCTTCGAAGGATTGAAAATGTTGATCTGCCGTGTGCCATCGAACGGAATAGGTAGAAGTCAGAAGGGGCGACATCTGGGGAATACGGCGGGTGGGGCAAGACTTCCCATTTCATCGTTGCCATCTGGGTTTGGTATATTCAACAATAATGTTTCAGTCTCATTTAGGCTTCAAGAACCTGCATCTGTTTATATAACAGGGTTTGAGTGTAATCGCTATATTATCTCCAAACCATTATTTTCTCTTCTCAGATAGTCTGAGTGCAATTGAAGCCATTCGCTCAAACGCAAAAAAAAACGTTTTTCTTGGGCAAAATAAAACTGTGCCTGAACGACATATTGAAAAATAATTATCAAATCACAATAGTTTGGGTCCCGGCTCATTGCTCCATTCTAGGCAATGAAAGAGCCAAACATGGTGCTATTGAGGGTGAAATTTATGAGAGACCGAATGCTTTCAACGAATTCTATAGCGCGTCCCGCCAAAGAACAACTTGCCAGCTGGCAAGCTTCTTGGGATAAAGTTGATCTGGGTCGGTGGATGCACTCAATTATTCGTAAAATATCGACGAAGGCATGGTTCAGGGAACTGGATGTGTGTAGGGATTTCTTTCGTGTGATGTCCAGACTCATGTCTAATTACTACACGTTAGATGCACATCTCTTTCGAATTGAACTTTCCGAGACTAATCATTGTGCTTGTGGCGAAGGTTATCGCGATATTGATCATGTCAATTGGACATGCGTGGAGTATCGTGATGTCAGATCTCAACTAATAAATTTCTTGCGTACTCATGGTTGGCTATCCAATGTCCCAGTTCGCGACATTCTTGCTTGTCATGACCTTCCTTACATGAAATTTCTTTATCATTGCATTAAGTCCATTGGAGTTCCAATTTGAATTTTACTCTATGTTAGACTCCTTTCTTTTCCATGAGTTCAACCAATAGTCAGCTATATTATATGAATAAAAGTGATGAACTGATACAAACAAACCTAAATAGTAATAAGATCATGTATTAAATAAATGTATTTTTTCATGAAATTTATAATAGCAAACAGTGTTTAGATTAACTAATGAATACCAAAATACTAATATGATATTGGAAATGTATTAGGTTTAAAGTACTATGTATTGCGGATGCCGCGGCGAAGACAAACTTGTGTATATTGTCTATGTAATGAACGTATTCATGAAAAAAGAAAACGACATAACATATCATTTCATCTAAGCTCGCATGACATGTAAGATCAAACCAAACCAGTTAAAACTTCAAATCGTTTAATAGCGCTTTGTGTGATACTTGCTGTCTGAATGTTTTATGCGAAACTGAAGCTATAGAAATAATTTTATATATATTTATAGCTTCGCGTTTCCATCAGTTTCGCATTGATCAGAGCGATGGTTTCTAACTGATAAATCGCTTACTCCTTCAAACCATCGTGTCATAGATTTTTTACAGACAAAATAGGACACTGCTCACTATTAATCGAAATTTCAATCAAATCGAAACTTAGAAATATTTCCAATCAAAAGGTGAAGTTAAAAAAATTGACTGAGCTATAAGTGTTCAAAACTTGACCACATTTCTACGTGTATTTTTCCTTGAATCTCTAATTTGCACCCTTATATAGAAAAGAAAGGTGTGTTCCATTTTGAAGTTTTTGACCACTCTTTCCGGTACTTCCGAAACCAAGTACTGAGAATCGGTATAGCCGAAGTAGGTTCGTATAGGTAGAAACAAACATAACCTACAAATTGAATTAGTTATGAGTCATATTTAGTAGAATCATTCCCTATTTTGTATCGTCGGATTTTACAGTGATTGCATATACTTTCTATATGAGAAAGGCAAAAACCATCAATATGAAAGGATTTATAAATAAAAAATCTTGAAAGACTTTCATTTTATTCAACTATTTATCTTTCGGTTTCTATAGTGTCGGTAGGGAAAGTTCATTCACAGGGTCTTTGTCTCGAAATACAAATCGAAGTATTAGTGTTACAATAAAATTATGCGACGAAAAACAACTATAAAACTGTTTTGTTGTATATTTACTCGTAGAAACTATTGTACAAATCCGAAAAACATGCAATGAATGTATTCATCTACTATGTAAAATCTTTACGTGTGAACTGCGAATCGGCCAGCTAACATTATATTGAAAGAGGACTAGTTTACGAGTAGGTGATCATTCTCCTTTGCGCTGTGAACCGGCGCAAATTATACAGAGTTGATAATTAGTTGAAACCGGTTTAAGCTTATTCGACCTTTCGACAGGTATAACTGTTGATTGCGGAAGTTCTTGCGTCATGGGTTATAGTTTCTCTACAAACAATGTGTCCGGTATGATTGGGAATCATGTTGTACGCCTACCTTTTATCATCTTTAGGTTTCGATTTACTCCACATGGCATGTAAAGTATCCATTTTTTGATCCAAATAATTATTCAAGCTGGCATGAGACATCCTTAAACGCATCATCGCATGTCACTACTGCTTCAAAATCTCAAGCTAATTATTCGTTTCGATTTTTAAATGGTGTTGCATTTATGCAATAATTTTTTTCTCATCCCACACTACTCCGAACTTTTCTGTTGTTGTTTAACTTACTCACTCTTTGTCCGTCACGTAATCATTTACCAATTTGAACATTTCGTTAATCGCACTTCCACATTTGCACTCTCTAAATGAAAAAGCTATTTTTGCCTCGAAACAAAATCATCCCGAACTGATGCACTTTCCCCAGATAACATTAATTCATTCTTATAGATAAAATCAAACAAAGGAAACAGTTTTTATAATTTTGATATTGTTTTTTAAATCTGCGTTCGAAACCAAATGAGTTTGTTTACTTCTCATCTATGAACTATTCGAAATCCTTGTTCAATGTGCTTGAAATTACTGATGCTAAAAGGTTTAGATGCCCAACGCTTCTCAGCTAAGCAACTCTGAATACACTTGCGCGCAGCTTGCTATAACGACTGTTTAATGCGTTCTGAATACTATCCCACGTACGACGACGCCGGGACCGGGAAATCCATCCTACACTACGCGGTTTGAGAGTGCCACATGAGCGATTGTATCTAGCAATCGTCCGAATGGCAAACGCCGGGCTGTCTCTCATTGATGTTATGCTTTCCCACGAATCGGTTTCATGCACATTGCATGATTCAATCGAGAGAAGAGAAAAAACTATTAAGGGGGTATTCATTGACGCAAACGAAAGGTTCGTCATTCTGGATTTTAATTTAAATATATCAAACAATTTAAATATATCAAAAAATTGTTGACACTTCTGTAACGAAATTTTCAACTGTTTAAATTAACTATTCAAGACTTAGGCACTAAATTATCAGTAGGTGCTGTGTTTAACTACAGGTTATTATTGCATTTTCCGCTATATTAATTGACTGTCTTGAGCTCGATTTTACTTGTCGTCACTGCCAACGGAAAATACGCGAAACAGAGTCGCCATCGGCAGGGCTTGAACACACAACCTTCTCTTACCTGAACTCAAACGCACTAACCTAGTTCATGTAGGAACACGTTCTGGTACATGTAAAAACACATCAGCTTTGCCCGTCTATGTAACAGGCCGTCAGGAGTTGGTGTTTTCCAACCCGGACGTGACTTCTTTCTCGGTCCGTTTTTCGTAGAATGGAAGACTCGAATAAATAAATTAATTTTCTGGATCCTCAGATTTATTTCATCTAATTAGAAGTAAATTAGCATCCTTCATCCGAGTTAAGGAGTAGCGGAGGTATTCAACCACCCCAACCAACCACAATGAAAACGATAGCTCCGAGAACCAGCATACAAAATATATTTTCGCCTTTCTTTTATTAAAAGGAAATGTTCAACCACTGCAAACACGTTTTCTTTGGCAATTGCACTGGTGTAGCTTCACTTTTTGCGCACTAATACCGCTGTTGAAGCACTAATCAAATGTTCAGCTTAGAACCTCGGGCTTAAATTGTTTATCGTTTATCAAGAGTTACCATTTATTATCGTTTTCACTTGATACCAAACCTAACTCAGTTTCCACCACTGCTGTCAAACCGTTTGTTTGAAGCCAGTTTCGAGCCTAGTTTTAACGTCATAGAACTGAAAATCGGGTTAGTTTCGAACCTGATTCTAATACACCCGAACCGCCATTTACGTAATAATCGGGACTACGTGAATCGAATTATGACGTAAAAAAAGTTTACGTTATTTGGAATTTTCGACGTAATAAAAGTTTACGTTATTTGGAATTTTCGACGTAAAAAAAGTTTTCCTTATGTATATTTATTATTAGATATGTATAATATATTGGTTAGTTATGGAACGAAAATTACGAGTATTTACAGGAAAAGGATGTTCTAAGCAGCATAAATTTCCAAGATGGCGACTTCCGGTTTATTGATATTCCTTGAAAACCCTTACAATATGGATATTTTCGAAACGGGTTTGATGAGTACATGTCGGAAAACGATATTTGAGGTGGTTCTAAATTCCAAGATGGCGACTTCCGGTTTATTGATATTCCTTGAAAACCCTTACAATATGGGTATTTTCGAAACGGGTTTGATGAGTACATGTCGGAAAACGATATTTGAGGTGGTTCTGAATTCCAAAATGGCGACTTCCGGTTTATTGATATTCCTTGAAAACCCTTACAATATGGGTATTTTCGGAACGGGTTTGATGAGTAGATGTCGGCAAACGATGTTTGAGGTGGTTCTGAATTCCAGGATGGCGACTTCCGGTTTATTGATATTCCTTGAAAACCCTTACAATATAGGTATTTTCGGAACAGGTTTGATGAAATTCAATATAATATTAGCTGCCTTCCTGTACAAATTTTGGCTATATGAAAGGTTTACTATCATCTCTTTTCGGGTGTAACACCTATTACCAGTCACCATGTGTTACACATATAGATAGTGGAAGGTATCAATGGAGGACTATGACTTAAACAATGAAAACTTTATTTATTCAATAAATTGAGAATTAAATTAAATAATATTTGCAAAATATAGCCAATATAATTTTACATTACATTGGACGGATTACAATAAATTTTTTATTCATCAAGTGTGAAAGTACTGGAGTACAGAGCGAAACACTTGGACTCACAGTATATCACGTGATTTTTAGAGGCACAACATAGTTTGTTTCAAGCGACTTTTCCCATTTCGAAAATAATAATACAATATAGTATATGATCAGAAATCCACTAATATTCAACATTATTTTCTACGTAATATGCACTAAACCAGCTCCAAAAATTCCCATATTGTAAGAGGTTTCAAGGAATATCAATAAACCGGAAGTCGCGATCTTGGAATTCAGAACCACCTCAAACATCGTTTGCTGACATCTAGTCATCAAACCTGTTCCGAAAATACCCATATTGTAAGGGTTTTCAAATAATATCAATGAACCGGAAGTCGCCATCTTGGAATTCAGAACCACCTCAAACATCGTTTTCCGACATCTAGTCATCTTGGTATCCAGCTCAAACATCGCTTGCCGACATCTACTCATCAAACCCGTTCCGAAAATACCTATATTGTAAGGGTTTTCAAGGAATATCAATAAACCGGAAGTCGCCATTTTGGAATTCAGAACCACCTCAAACATCGCTTGCCGACATCTACTCATCAAACCCGTTCCAAAAATACCCATATTGTAAGGGTTTTCAAGGAATATCAATAAACCGGAAGTCGCCATCTTGGAATTCAGAACCACCTCAAACATCGTTTTCCGACATCTAGTCATCAAACCTGTTCCGAAAATATCCATATTGTAAGAGTTTTTAAGGAATATCAATAAACCGGAAGTCTCCATCTTGGTATCCAGAACCACCTCAAACATCGTTTTCCGACATCTAGTCATCAAACCTGTTCCGAAAATATCCATATTGTAAGAGTTTTCAAGGAATATCAATAAACCGGAAGTCGCCATCTTGGAATTCAGAACCACCTTAAACATCATTTTCCGACATCTACTCATCAAACCCGTTCCGAAAATACCTATATTGTACTAATTTCCATGGAATATAAATGAGCCGGAAACGATTTTCATTGTATGCAAAAATCTCTTTTTACGAAGTATTTTCAACGTAAAAAAAGATTACGTTATTTGGGATTTATGTCGTAAAAAGAGTTACGTAAAAAGAGGCAACGTAAAAAAAGTTTACGTAAACGGAGGTTTGGGTGTATCGGGTTTGCTCACACCACCGTTGCTAAGTGAGAACCCAACTCAGTTTCGTGGAAAGCGCTTGCTTGATGAAACTACCCCGGGTCGGGTATTTCAAAATTTGATGATTCAAATGCGTGCTCCAGCTCATTTTGTGGAATAGCCGCTAATGCTCTTGTAGAAACCATATTAATGGTCTCAACTTTTTCAAGAACCTGTTTTAATCCACCTAGTGGTGTAATGATATTTTTTTCATATCTCACATATTCTCATACATAGATGTGTGGTATTCTTCCAAATAATTTTCTTTGATTCTTGAAAAATATAAAGATTTATCCATAAACTAGTATAACCCACACGGATAAAAATCAATTGCCGGTACAATGATTAAAAATCATGATATCATGAATCATGTCTATCATGAATAATAAGTCATGATTTCATGAGCAAAATGATTGATATCATGAACAATAACACATCTTTCATGAATATTTTGATGATATAAATCATTTTGCTTGTGAAAATTCATGAGGAGGCATGGTTCATGATTTCATGATTAAAAAATCATGGTACCGGTAATAGTTTTTTATCCGTGTGCAGAGTGAAACAGCACTCAAATCGGTCAAACCATCGCTGAGAAAACAAAGTGATTTTCTACTACAGGTTCTTCCGAAAACGAAATCCGGGAGTCGGTACAATCAAGGTCTGTTCAAGAAAATGTACTGGGATCCATTTCTGAGTCTATGGCTACAACCTTCGGTCGTTAATCCAAAACCGGGAACCAGGAACGCCAGAATTAGTTTGTTTTGGCCATTTACTGACAATGACTACCAATTGGAATAGTTCTGAGGCAAGTTGAGAAATTATTTAACGTATTTTTCTTCGCCGCTTTTAGAGACGGTATTAATATGTTAACAATCTTCACTCTGTAATTTCAGAACCGGGTGTCGGATCAGGATGAAATTCAGTAATTCAATATGGGACCACAAGACCTTTCATTTGAACCTAAGTTTGTGAAAATCGGTCAAGCTATCGCTGAGAAAAGTAAGTGAGATCCATTTTGGAATATATAACCACTATTTCCGGTGTTTCCGAAATCGGAAACCCGTAACCAGGATAGCCGGAATCGATTTTCTTGGTTGCCTGCTGATAATGACTAATGATTGGATTGTTGAAATTGGTACTCGCCCTCACGTCGCAAAAGTGGTCAAAAAGTACCTGGAAACGCTGAAATGGGAAGTCTTGCCCCACCCGCCGTATTCCCCAGATGTCGCCCCTTCTGACTTCCACCTATTCTGTTCGATGGCACACGGCCTGGCAGATCAACATTTTCAATCCTTCGAAGAGTTGGAAAAATGGATTGCTTCATGAATAGCGTCAAAAAGGATCTCCAAAGAAACCATGTGCAGTACGATGATTGGTAAGCAATTTAGTAGACCCGAAAAACAGTTTCCAATCAAGCAACATCAGCGGTCACTGTGTGATATGTATGTCTTCCATCATGTTGGGTTCAGAACATGTTTTGAATAAAAGGTTTATACATAATGCTTCCGTTATGGAACACCAATTTAAGGTTCAAATTAATAATTTTACAGGCACTGGCAAGTTGCCATGAAAAGTCATAGTATCTTTGACTGAGTGTAAAGAATGCTGGAAAATATTTTGGGAATTATTCGTAACACTGGTATCATTTTATCAAAAGAAACCTCTCTACCCCTTCTCGTATGCAATCGTATGACATTTTTATATCGGTGTACAAAATGGAATGGTTTATCGCACTTGGTGTTCCTGTATGTGGAAAACCCTATCACAATGATGACGTGCTCCTAATTAAGAAAGGTAAAACTAGTATAAGGAATCACAAAACAAACAAGAGGACAATTCCAAGAATCATAAGAATCAATCTCAAATCATGTTTCGATAATTCATAATGAATGTAGGAAAAAGTTGAAATCATTATGCCAATTTCTGCATTGGATTTGGATGTGATATTCTACAGATTATTGTCAATGTAGTCAATGTTCCTTTTTACGGAATAAATTGGATTTTCGGCAAATAGAATACAAATTAGGCAATGAATAAAATCAACGAATCTGTCCCATTAAAAATTTAGACATTATCAACAATCTAGATTACGAAGTACATGGCAATAATGTTCTTATTGTCCCATTTTTTGTTTTAGCTTCTTGAGAAAATCTTTTGCCTGTTTATCACCTTGACGATATTCTAATGCTCGTACACAGTCCGTATCTATTTGATATAAATGAAAAAGGTTAGTAACAATTTTGCTATGAAAATTTCGTAGATCAATTACCTAAGCGGCAGGGGCGAGTTAATCGTAAATGTTTCTGTTCAATTTTACCGCTTTCACTAGACACATCTGCAATATCATTGAAACTCATATAACATTCAGCCAAGTATTGGTTGGACATTCCAAACAAATCCTTATCTTTTACACTGAACAGAATTACCGCATCCTTCACGAGTCGCTGTTCCGGAGCGAACGTTCTACAATATAAGTTAATATAGCAATTAGAAAATAATAATAATAATAATAATAATAATAATAATAATATAGTTATGTACATACATAACAAATTTTTCGTCGTATAACGGAAATAACGTTTTTGTCTCAGTATGGGTACGGGGCTTAATGATTCCCACAAACCGTTCCTCTGGTATAAAATGAACCCGAACGAAGGAATCGCATGATCCGTTGGAATCCATTGGTCTGAGATTACGCGCATTCATAATTTCCAATTCGAGAACGTTGCCTTTGAAAAAGCACTGAACCGTTAGTTGTCCGTAGTCGTCATTTTCCGTTTCTTGTTCCTTTAGCCTATCAATGTAATACTGATGAATTAGATCGGTTGTCTCGTAACCATGCAATTGCAAAAGCCGTTCAATGTGTGCCAGAGTTTCTTTATCGGAAGCGCTCTCCGATTCTAGATTCTGGGTAGTTTTGAAGTTGGCAATTAAGATATGGAGCGTATCACGTAAGTTGGCGAAAAATGCTGGCGGACGACGCTTCTGAAATAAAAAAATTACAATCAATGTATAGTTTCAAACAATAGTAATGTATTACTTACATCTAAATTACTCTGAATTAGATCGTACAAGATAGTCGCCAATTCACTACAAATCGCATCTAATACACGTTCAAAGTTCATCTCGTTCAATTCTCCATTGAGCATTGCCAGCGATTCCTCCATGTACATCATCAAACGATCTATTGAGTTTGAATCTTGCTGCAAGAGCTCTGCTCCTTCGACCAAAAATCTTCGCATTGCAGGAGCCATTTTCCGAGCTAATTTTTCAACCAAATCCAAAATTTTGTTCCTTTCTGTATCTATCGCATTTTCAAGGACTGCGCGTAACGTATCTGCGCAACGCTCCGCTTCCATGGGACTTTCACTGTCAGACATTTTCGCTATAATATCATCTACTCCCAGCTCCGTTGCGAATGGCTTCAAGCTCTGCTTCATGTAATCGATATTGTTGATGGCAATGCACCATTCCTGGGTCACAACGAACTTCTTTTCGTAGATGTTTTCAACGATTTCCAGGTTTTCAACTCTTGCAGACATACGATCGGCATAAAAAACACAGCAACGGCAAATATCCTGAAATCGAAGAAAATGAAATACAAATGATAGTCTATCATTCGATTGTTGCGGTTTACTAGAAAGATTTTGTAAAATCGTCTAAATAATTCAACCTTATATCAGAAATCTATTTCCTATCTGTTCGTCTTCGACTCGTCAGTATATGACAAGTTATGTTGAACTCTTATGCCACATAGCAGTTCAACATACACCGCAACGAAAATATAAAACTCAAGCGGTACTAGTAGTGGCGTAATTTAACTAATGTGGTATAACAGTTCTACATAAACTGATATGTACCGGTGAATCGAAGGAGAATGCGAAAAAAAAATGGAATGGTTTATCGCACTTGGTGTTCCTGTATGTGGAAAACCCTATCACAATGATGACGTGCTCCTAATTAAGAAAGGTAAAACTAGTATAAGGAATCACAAAACAAACAAGAGGACAATTCCAAGAATCATAAGAATCAATCTCAAATCATGTTTCGATAATTCATAATGAATGTAGGAAAAAGTTGAAATCATTATGCCAATTTCTGCATTGGATTTGGATGTGATATTCTACAGATTATTGTCAATGTAGTCAATGTTCCTTTTTACGGAATAAATTGGATTTTCGGCAAATAGAATACAAATTAGGCAATGAATAAAATCAACGAATCTGTCCCATTAAAAATTTAGACATTATCAACAATCTAGATTACGAAGTACATGGCAATAATGTTCTTATTGTCCCATTTTTTGTTTTAGCTTCTTGAGAAAATCTTTTGCCTGTTTATCACCTTGACGATATTCTAATGCTCGTACACAGTCCGTATCTATTTGATATAAATGAAAAAGGTTAGTAACAATTTTGCTATGAAAATTTCGTAGATCAATTACCTAAGCGGCAGGGGCGAGTTAATCGTAAATGTTTCTGTTCAATTTTACCGCTTTCACTAGACACATCTGCAATATCATTGAAACTCATATAACATTCAGCCAAGTATTGGTTGGACATTCCAAACAAATCCTTATCTTTTACACTGAACAGAATTACCGCATCCTTCACGAGTCGCTGTTCCGGAGCGAACGTTCTACAATATAAGTTAATATAGCAATTAGAAAATAATAATAATAATAATAATAATAATAATAATATAGTTATGTACATACATAACAAATTTTTCGTCGTATAACGGAAATAACGTTTTTGTCTCAGTATGGGTACGGGGCTTAATGATTCCCACAAACCGTTCCTCTGGTATAAAATGAACCCGAACGAAGGAATCGCATGATCCGTTGGAATCCATTGGTCTGAGATTACGTGCATTCATAATTTCCAATTCGAGAACGTTGCCTTTGAAAAAGCACTGAACCGTTAGTTGTCCGTAGTCGTCATTTTCCGTTTCTTGTTCCTTTAGCCTATCAATGTAATACTGATGAATTAGATCGGTTGTCTCGTAACCATGCAATTGCAAAAGCCGTTCAATGTGTGCCAGAGTTTCTTTATCGGAAGCGCTCTCCGATTCTAGATTCTGGGTAGTTTTGAAGTTGGCAATTAAGATATGGAGCGTATCACGTAAGTTGGCGAAAAATGCTGGCGGACGACGCTTCTGAAATAAAAAAATTACAATCAATGTATAGTTTCAAACAATAGTAATGTATTACTTACATCTAAATTACTCTGAATTAGATCGTACAAGATAGTCGCCAATTCACTCCAAATCGCATCTAATACACGTTCAAAGTTCATCTCGTTCAATTCTCCATTGAGCATTGCCAGCGATTCCTCCATGTACATCATCAAACGATCTATTGAGTTTGAATCTTGCTGCAAGAGCTCTGCTCCTTCGACCAAAAATCTTCGCATTGCAGGAGCCATTTTCCGAGCTAATTTTTCAACCAAATCCAAAATTTTGTTCCTTTCTGTATCTATCGCATTTTCAAGGACTGCGCGTAACGTATCTGCGCAACGCTCCGCTTCCATGGGACTTTCACTGTCAGACATTTTCGCTATAATATCATCTACTCCCAGCTCCGTTGCGAATGGCTTCAAGCTCTGCTTCATGTAATCGATATTGTTGATGGCAATGCACCATTCCTGGGTCACAACGAACTTCTTTTCGTAGATGTTTTCAACGATTCCCAGGTTTTCAACTCTTGCAGACATACGATCGGCATAAAAAACACAGCAACGGCAAATATCCTGAAATCGAAGAAAATGAAATACAAATGATAGTCTATCATTCGATTGTTGCGGTTTACTAGAAAGATTTTGTAAAATCGTCTAAATAATTCAACCTTATATCAGAAATCTATTTCCTATCTGTTCGTCTTCGACTCGTCAGTATATGACAAGTTATGTTGAACTCTTATGCCACATAGCAGTTCAACATACACCGCAACGAAAATATAAAACTCAAGCGGTACTAGTAGTGGCGTAATTTAACTAATGTGGTATAACAGTTCTACATAAACTGATATGTACCGGTGAATCGAAGGAGAATGCGAAAAAAAAATTGATTATGAGTTCTAAGCACGAAAATTGTCTTACTTCTTAATGACCAGCAATCTATAATTTATCATAGCTTTATCAAATTACAGCCTAAGAAATGTTTGATTCACAGGTTCGTAATTGGACTAAGATAAGTTCAAAGCAATGTTTCACATATTCTTCGTGTAACTAATTCATTCATTCATCTTCGGTGCGCACATCTTTATATTACATACGCCCGTCTCGAGCAACGTGGAACTATTCACTGCACGAAAAAGAGAAGGGTGAAAATGAATAAGCAATAATCGTAGAGAACCCGAATCTACTAATACATTCTTCGCTGCTGGTATACATCGTGCATGCTCGTTTTATACATTCGTTTGTCATTCGATCGGTTCCAATAGCGTCACTGCGACGATCGTTGGATTCCATTCTTCGTGAAACATTCTTCATCTACTGAATTCATCATATCTCGTGAGGTAGCAGCAATAAGGACTCCTTGAGGCTGGTATATGGTTCATCACACACACATAAGACTATGGTACTAATACAGAGGAAAACGTCTTAATTTGTTTGTTTTAAAGACAGCACGAACGATCATCGCGAATTAGGTTTGGACGATTATCGCTGCATGAATATTCGTTCCACTTTCGCGTTAAGTCATTCGGGGATATGTAAGCCTTGGTATTGCATTCCTGTAGTGGAATTTGACCTTCTGTTTCAACAGACTTCGCAGCCGATTTAGAGTGTACAGAACCATTGTATGGCTGGTGATCCGATCCTATTGACACTACGAATTCTTCCAGGTCGGGTCTCGAAGATACAACAGTTTTGTAAGACCAGTGCCCTATGCATTGAACCGCCATCCCGGGACGTATGTTCAATGCGAATAACAACTGCAAGGAATTGATCTTTATGCAAACAACGAAGCAGCGTCGGCTTCGTTCGCACCCGAATATACGGACAAGTCGAATATCAGAACGATGATCGAACAAAGGCGAAGGGAAGCGAACGATGATCATTGGCGTTCGTTGCATTTTTGATATTCAAGCAGTAGTAAGGTAAATTTGTTTCTTTTTCTCTTTGGAACAAAAAAATAAACTTTAGGGTCTACAAATCTAGAAATCATTTCCATCTAGAAAATGTTTATTAGACCGGCTGTCCTCGAAGGTGTTAAGATTTAAACTAAACAGACAAAGAATCAACGTGTTTTCGAATAAAGTGACTGCAATCGTTGAGTTGAGTCGAGTGATGAGTAGCACCTCATGGTCAACGTGTAACCTAAACTGACTTAGAGTATGTAATTGGTGTAAAAATGCATGTCACAGTAGGAAGAGAAGGAATATTAGTTCAACATTTGTTTCCATTAGTGAACTAACTGCCTTACCACAAGAGTCACAAGAAGAGGACTTTTTTAAGTTGATCCAGATTGTCTTTTGTATAAGACTATTTTTTCTAAACCTATCTAATTCTAAACTAGTTCTACATTTAAAAAACGATTTACAAAATCAAGCCAAATCAAAACCAAAAAAATCTATTTTCAAAAATCAGATTTCACAGTGAAAGACCTTCTATATGAGAAAGGCAACGAGCAGTTTTTCTCGAAGATTAATAATTATAGCGATTCACTTTCTAATGATTTCATGCATTATGATCAAAAAAATTTTATTAAAAAACGCAAAATTTCAATTTTTAATGAATTTCTTTATTATCGCCTTCAAAGTTCTCTCCTCCTGTGGCCATACATGCATGCCAACGCTTGATACAATTTTCTATACAAGTTTTATAGGCCACCGAAGGTATGGCCTTTAGTTCACGCAGCGAATTCTCTTTTATGGTCTCCGTGGTCTCAAAAAGCGTTCCCCGCAATGGCAATTTGAGTCTGGGGAAGAGGAAAAAGTCACACGGGGCTATATCTGGAGAGTACGGTGTTTGGTTGATGATATTGACTGAGTTTTTGGCCAAAAACTGCGACACAACCAACGCTGTGTGAGCCAGCGCATTATCGTAAAATTCAGCATTTTTGGCACCAGCCGAGAAGCGACGCATTTCAAACCCAAAACATCAGTTAAAATGTGTTCGGCTGATTCATGAAAGATGCCCAACAACACAGCAATTTCTCTAATCGGTACAGAACGATTTTGCAACACGATTTGCATCGCCGATTCAATGTTTTCTTCAGTAACAGATGTTGTTGGGCGGCCAGGGATCTCATCATGATCCAAGCTTGTACGACCAACTTGGAAGCGTTTACACCACTCGTATGTCTGTGTTTTTCCTAGACACGATTCACCAAAGGCCTTTTCTAACATTTTCAACGTTTCGGAACACTTAAATCCATTTGCAACACAAAATTTGATGCACGCACGTTATTTTAAATTTCCATACATTATAAAAATCGCCACACGAAAAATTTTCAACTTCTTTGTATAGACGCCAAACAAAAACTAATCGTACGATATGCGTTAAAATTTGACAGAATGTGTATAAAAGTGTTGCCAACGTTGAGAGAATAAAAGTTTACCAATTGGACAAGCGCGGGAATTTTAAAATGAAAATTCCGGTTCTTTTTTATCATAAGGTAAACCCATAAGGGAAGTCTGTCATTTTGAATCTCATCCATTTAGTTGTTGAACTTCTTAATCTTCTGAGCAAGTCCAACGACATATTCGTATAGAATACGTAGAGAATGGTAAAACTTAAAAGGTAATTAAAAGGGTCAAATCCCCAAAAATCGTCCCTGCGCAGTAGCCTGTTCTTGACAGAAAAAGCCACTTAGCTTACTTCGTTTTTTTTTTTAAGTTGATCCAGATTGTCTTTTGTATAAGACTATTTTTTCTAAACCTATCTAATTCTAAACTAGTTCTACATTTAAAAAACAATTTACAAAATCAAGCCAAATCAAAACCAAAAAAATCTATTTTCAAAAATCAGATTTCACAGTGAAAGACCTTCTATATGAGAAAGGCAACGAGCAGTTTTTCTCGAAGATTAATAATTATAGCGATTCACTTTCTAATGATTTCATGCATTATGATCAAAAAAATTTTATTAAAAAACGCAAAATTTCAATTTTTAATGAATTTCTTTATTATCGCCTTCAAAGTTCTCTCCTCCTGTGGCCATACATGCATGCCAACGCTTGATACAATTTTCTATACAAGTTTTATAGGCCGCCGAAGGTATGGCCTTTAGTTCACGCAGCGAATTCTCTTTTATGGTCTCCGTGGTCTCAAAAAGCGTTCCCCGCAATGGCAATTTGAGTCTGGGGAAGAGGAAAAAGTCACACGGGGCTATATCTGGAGAGTACGGTGCTTGGTTGATGATATTGACTGAGTTTTTGGCCAAAAACTGCGACACAACCAACGCTGTGTGAGCCAGCGCATTATCGTAAAATTCAGCATTTTTGGCACCAGCCGAGAAGCGACGCGTTTCAAACCCAAAACATCAGTTAAAATGTGTTCGGCTGATTCATGAAAGATGCCCAACAACACAGCAATTTCTCTAATCGGTACAGAACGATTTTGCAACACGATTTGCATCGCCGATTCAATGTTTTCTTCAGTAACAGATGTTGTTGGGCGGCCAGGGATCTCATCATGATCCAAGCTTGTACGACCAACTTGGAAGCGTTTACACCACTCGTATGTCTGTGTTTTTCCTAGACACGATTCACCAAAGGCCTTTTCTAACATTTTCAACGTTTCGGAACACTTAAATCCATTTGCAACACAAAATTTGATGCACGCACGTTATTTTAAATTTCCATACATTATAAAAATCGCCACACGAAAAATTTTCAACTTCTTTGTATAGACGCCAAACAAAAACTAATCGTACGATATGCGTTAAAATTTGACAGAATGTGTATAAAAGTGTTGCCAACGTTGAGAGAATAAAAGTTTACCAATTGGACAAGCGCGGGAATTTTAAAATGAAAATTCCGGTTCTTTTTTATCATAAGGTAAACCCATAAGGGAAGTCTGTCATTTTGAATCTCATCCATTTAGTTGTTGAATTTCTTAATCTTCTGAGCAAGTCCAACGACATATTCGTATAGAATACGTAGAGAATGGTAAAACTTAAAAGGTAATTAGCTATAAGCTATCGCTACAAACAGTTTAAATGATCACCTTAACATAATTACTTACAACTAATTAAAAATGCAGTACATCATCTATTACTTACATCAACAATTTTCGCAACGAATATATACGCTCCCTCAATATCTGGCCAAGCCAATTGTTGCCAAAATATTTTGATCTGATAGAATATTGCTAGTGTGTCCACCGCTGAGGATGAATACTTCACCGTCTGATCTACCGGTTTCAATATGTCTAGTTCGATTGCTTTATAGATTCTCGTCAGCGCTTTGTACACTGCAATATCCAGCCAATGAGTCACTCCAGCTGTAAACCAACGATGGTACTCGTCTATAGCAAAGTTGGACTCTCCTGGACTGAGTGTTGGACCAAGGATGGAGAAGCGTTTCAGAACCAAGTAAAGCTCAAACAGCGTTGTCCCCATGTTGATGTCTTCGTATTCAATCATTCCATTGGTATTCGATTCGGGAATGTCGATTCGCTTAAGGCCACGGCAAATGTTTTCGACACAAGGTTTTATCAGTTCCGCTAGTTTAAGCTCATAGGTTATATAAAGCTCTTTGGTGTATAGAAAATGGAAAATTCTGGAAAATAAAACCTTATAAATCTACATCCTTATTTCAAAAATCTTCCATTCTTACTCCTGAAATATTTTATCGTAGTATTCAATTGAACGCTGAATATCTGAACGAACTAACTGAATTATCTTGATCAAATTCTGCAAGCGATCCTCGTCAAGGCCAGTATCAATATGGTGGCTCTCCTTGATACTAAGGAACCAGTCTTCGGCACCTGACACCACTGCACTAGACAATGCTCCGCGTACATCCCAACTAGGTTCGGAATTCTTTTCCCGTCTTATCCAACTGTACAGCTGAGTAGGAAATAAATCCGTTCCCTCCGGTGGTTCTAACAACGAAATTTTAGCGAGAATACTCAAAACGTCAGTAAGCATCTTAATAACCAGTTTATCACAGGCGGTCTTTTTGCGTAATTTTCGTATCGCTGAGAAACAGGACGGTAAAAGTTTTCTTGTTGCTTCCCAGAACATTTTCAACTCCTCGTCCGAGACAGATTTTGTTTGAACTGGACGCACTAGTTTGTCAAGTAACGAATCGAATAAACTAAATGACAGATGATGGTCTAGATGAATTGATGCATAAACAGACCATTGAATAAATGCAACAGCCGTCGTGGACAAACTACTTTGAGCCGAATGTTGAGTAAGTACGAATTCGCCTTGCGGAGTGAATTTTCCCGACCACCAGTATTGAGCTACTTTTGATGTTTCCAGCTCGTGCAACAATAGTATTCGCAACAGATGTCGGTGTTCTTGCGCGGCAACTTGGTTGTTCTTCTGAGAACTAAAGTTCAGTCTCACTCTTATCGTTCCTTGTCGTTTCAATTTATTTTTTTTATCCAGATTGTACCACATTACTAAGCCTGATGCCGGGATCGACTGAAAAATATAAACGATTCTTCATGTTAACATGGACATTTTATTACCGAATGTTGCAATGGACGAAGACTTACCTTCAGTGGTATACTAGCGCGCCCAATCAATTCGTTATCATGCTTTCCCGTTGAAGCTGTGACGGCTATTTCTTTCATTAGCTTCCTCAGTCCTCGTACACCTTTCACATCGAACACCTTATTCATTTTTTCTTTTACAGTTTCAGCCGGATCGAAGTCCCACACTTCGATGATGAGGTTGGCGTCATTTGCGTTTTCATCTATTGGCCTGAAAACGAAAAAAATCATTTGTTATATTTAAGGGGAGCTTCTCCTGTAAACGGGAACAATCCTTTATTTTGAGCATGGATTCATTGCAAGCATGGACTTCGACAATGGATTGGATTATTTCTTCATTTCGAGCATGGATGGGCTACCTAATCTTCATTATTTTGTAATCATTATTGTTTATTGAAGACTGCTACCGTGTAAATTATATGTTAAAAATATCGAGTAGTTCCTGAGATATGGTTGCTCAAAGTGGGGCATGTTTTTAAAACTGATGTACATGGTCAGTAAAGAACAGCTTGACTGATTTAAAAATAAATATCGGATTGAAGCGTGTTAAATTTTTCAATGGAACACCGTTAAGAAAATGTAAAAAAATGTATCCCACTTTATTCAAATGAATCATTCGAAACAACAAACAAAAACGGCGTTCTCTAGAGAACTCGAAAACAAAAAAAAAAGCATAATCTAGAGAAACAAAAAAAAAACGTTTACCTTTGAAAAAATAACATGTCCCACTTCGTGCAAACATATATCAGTAGCAACTTTATATCTTTACATATAATATACACTTTAGCAGTCTCTAGAAAATCAAAAGAACTACATAAAAAATTGAAGACTAGGCAATCCATTGTTGTTTTTAATCCACGTTTGAAATAAAGGAACGAAAAATAACATTCACAGGAGATCCTCCCCTTAAAACCAGCATCGTGTAATATATGCAAAATATAACTTACAGTGAAAAATGTTCTTCCCACACCGGATCTAGGGTAGCGGATTTAACCGACGTGTTATAACGATGCGTTGGATTAGAGGCAATAAACATCGTTACAAATGGATCGGACAGTCCATTAGAATCTTTTGGTTCTAGCTCTTTAGCCTCAATTACTTCCACATTAAGACATATTTCTGGCGGTTCTTTGCTATGCGCTATCTGAAAAACTTCATCATGCTTCTCGTTGGATATTTTGAATGCATCCTGGACATAGTGTATCAAACTATCCTCAGTTTGTTCTTCATCCTCACAGCCAATATTGTGTATGATTTCGAATAGTATTTCTTCGTAGAGCTCATCAATCTAACAATAATCACCAAATTAGTTACTAATATACATAAATTAAGCACAAAATTGAAATCATTGCCTACAGTCATTGAGTGAATCACCATGCTAGCTTGATGTTCCATCACATCCTTCCGGACACCTCGAAATTGATTGCGTTGCAATGTCCCACGCCGGTTGACCACCGGCATGGGCAGTAAGTTGTAGATATCGTTTGTCGGTTGGCATTTCGCTCGACCATATAAATCTTCGGTTCGAGCAATGGACTTTGATCGCTTTTCGCGGAATGATTTCGAAAGACGTATGGAGCCAAATTTGATATTGAATTTGTGATTTCCGCTTAGACCACCACCGCCGAGTAATCGTGGTAAAGAATAACTACTCATCATGGAATTTTTCGGTAATTTTTAGTGTACTTCTGGTTGCAAAGATTCAAATGTTTCATCGAATTTTCAGATTTAGTTCAATTACGTCACATGACGGTGGAGGTGATTCTGCATGATGGTTTCCAAATTAGATATTGTGCAACAGAACTTTGGGTATTTTGATTGGACAAATAACATAATAACACAGAGAACAGACATCCAAGCTAGTACAAACTTTTTCAAAAAAGGTGTGTAAAGCATACAAGTAAAAATCCGTTAAAAATCACCGTTAATAGTCTAGTTGTTAAAGAAAATGCATAATCAAAAATCGTTTTTAAAGAAAATGCATACCATGAAATCTCCATTATTATTTTTTATTTTTTGAAGAGTAACACAATTAATATTTCCTTACACAATATTTATATTGCGTTTGATGCAAATGTTTCGAAGCAGGGTAAAACGACAACAAACGGGAGAAAATGTCGCAGTACGGTGAAATCCCTTCACCGGAAGTATGGCGGAATTTTTCTCCGGAATCCGGAATGGCGTGCGAGTTGTGCGTATGCAACTACGTAAGGCAATTCCATCTTACATTATTTGTGATCAAGGTGGGACACGTCCGTGTAAAACGTTGATTACCTATGAAAATCAGCTGGTTACATGTCAGTTTTGTGAACAACCTGCACACTACGGTAAACCTTGCACTGAAACTACGAAAAGAACATCTTCAACCAAAGACAAGGTCAACCGTTCAACAACGAAAACTAGTGAGCGCAGTACTCATGTTTCACCATCAAACCAACCAGCAGCTACAACCAATGTACAACAAGGCGCATCTAAAGCAACTAGCAACGAGCTCAAGACTACGAACAACAAGGAAAACGAAACGAAGACGGACACTAAAAACAATACAACCGATGAGGCAATGGATGACGAGACGAGCCACGAACAAAGTGCCCCTCAACCCTCGCAGGAGGGAAATGGAAGCTCTTCTCCTCCTAGAAAAAGAGTGACAACGAGATCCACTTCAAAAAAATTGTTATTTAAAAAATCGGCTAATTCAGCCACGTAAAGCTTGCACGCAAATAGGCCTGAATAAAAATATCTTTAAAAAAATAACCGACAAATTGCATTTTTTTTCTTTCGCTCATTTTTTCAGAATGTGAGCAATGATCAAGTTAATATGTATTATTGCTGATGTTTTTGTTCTCGAGTATGTAGTCGAATACGCGACGGGACCCGAATATAAAGCGAGAACAAACTAATATCATACTAATAGTTCATTTTGCTGTCACTGCTTATTTAGGCATTATTTTATTATTGAAATGATAAAATAATGCCATATTTTGGTACAACAGCTTGCTTAGTCATTTGTTTAGTTTAGTCACTGTATTTTACATTTCAATATTGCTTTGCTATTTTTTGATATTGAAAATACTACGTTAAATAAAAAAAATAAATTCAAATGTAGCGGTTTCCAAAGCCCATAAAAGAGCGGTCGAAAAATTCGAAATAGAACATCACATCGATTTTTTAGAGACAGCCAAATCAATGTTAACGAACTTATATTCAAATGAAGTGTCTTATCATCTCAGAGAATCCTATTTAATTTCATCGCTTTCTGGTTTGGATATATAGTGTGATGATGAATGTTGAAAATTTCAATTTGTCATTAGAAGTGATAGAAAAATTTTCTTAGTAGTGGTCAAAAGCTTCAAAACAGACCTCACAAGGATTTCTCAGAGATGAGTAGGACGATTTTTACAAATGGATTTAATAGAAAGGTCTTATGTTTTCATCAGTATTCCCAAATAAACACCGAACACCATACTCGCGGGAGTTCTGTTCTCATACTGACCTATCTATTCACGTTGAAACCCGACCTCATACATTTGTACACAAACGCGTGCACATCACCATGCACGTACATCATGTACAAACTCGATGTTCGCTTGTCTGTTGCTGAACAGTGATTTCAAATTACCACAATGTCCATTCCGGAAATTATCGATTGACAAATATATCAGCCATGTCTACAAATAAATTTTCAAGTAAAAACATGGAAAATACAATTTTAGATTCAACATTAGCTTCACTTGCTACCGTTTGAATGGATTTGTATGAGAATTTCAAGCACTTATTATATGCGAAGGCTTAAATGATCACTAGAAATAATGATCTGAGTAAAACCTTCCAGTATCTTCTAAGTTCGTACAATATTAGTTCTCAGCAGGTTTCGTGATGAAAGATTTATTGGATTTTAAGTAACATTAATCGAAGAACAAGGTACTATGAACTAATATTAAATGAATTCGAAACACTATTGTTGGATTCCTTTCTTTGTAAATTAATGTTAATAAACGACAACACTGATATCCTTAATTTTGTTTCGCTCCTAAAATATATCACTCTGATTTTTACCGAACTTGTTTTGTTTTTATTTGTTCTGTCTTTCTTCTATCACTGGTTCAACGCGACCCAATGTACGTACTGTGTTCGTTCGTTTAGGGTACTCGGGACGAGTTTGAACATGGACTCACAGTAAATTTGAGATTGAATATGTGCTTGAAATATTGTGTACAGGCACAAGCGTGCCGATGTTCATGTGAAGACTGGTTTTCATAGATTTCTATACAGTTTAATCCAGCTCCGGAACAGGATAAAGAGTGCTCCTAAATTTAAAGTGTCATATGTTTAGATTCCTTATTATCATCGATTATAAAATGGCCTCTCCCACAGTCATTGTCTATGTGACATCAGATTGTAATGGCCGTACTTTACGCGATGAATCGTGCTTCGAGAATCTACCGAGAATGTAAAAATTATTTTTTCCGAACGCAATCGATGAGTCCCAAAACTGCATAGGCATAGGAAAATTATTTTTCCCATAGTATTGGGTAATAGATGTTATTAAGTGTTGAATCGGAAAAAAGAGCTGCTGAAAAAATATTCATCCATTTTGCAAAGTATGTTGATTGATGAGAGTGATTGTTATTCCGAATTCCAGAACACTGCGTATTGATAAGTCTCAAAACTGCAGTAATAATGACTCTATTTCAATTTGTAAAGCAAAACAATCCGCGAGGATTGTGATGTTGCGATATATTCTAAGATCAACACACATTAATGCAACTTCAACTTCAAATGACGACAGTTCAGCGCATAAATCATTCAGCATGATAAGGAGTGGTCCTAAGTGGCTCCCTTGTTTCGACTCGTGAAGAACAGAAAGATTCTTCTAACGTTGCATCAAAACTATTCCAATTTGCAGGTCATATTAGTTACTCGGGCGGTTCAGATTCCAAAAATACCGATCAAAAACTACAAAATGAAACTTACGCAATGCTCTTGTGAACCGGCGAATTGTCTTAAAAAACGAATTTTTCGGTCTTTAATCGCTTTAGTAATGCTAGTTGTTGAAAATGGTGTTTTTCCTTGTTTGCGGTAGTCCACGAAAACTTTACGATGACAATCCTAGAAAAACTACTTCATGAGTCAAAATTTGTATTTTGAGCGGTTAGTGGAATGCAAACTAAACCGTCTTAAAGAAATTATAGGTTCCTTTGGATTCCACGGAAAAATAAGCTGTAAATACGGTTTAGAATAGCAATCTGATACTAAAAAATCCCTATTTATATAAATGTTTGTGAGATGTAAACGCAGAACTAAACGAATCAATCTTAATGCTAATTCCAGAATTTTACCAACATTTTCGAATTAAGTAATACAATTTCTTGATTTTGCAAACCCACTCATTTCTATAAATCCGCAACCCGCTGGTTACGATGTTGTCGTCAAGCACGACCACGATTACTGTAGAGATATTGAGAAAATCACATTTTGCATGGAACGACTTGTTTTAGTCGAACAACAAAACCGTGACCTTTAAAAAAGAATACGGAAAAGCCAAAAATAAATTACAGCGTTTAAGGCTAGAGTTCAAGCTCTAACGAATCTAATGATAAAATCTATGAAGTCTGGATTCAAACAAGCGATTGGCTATTTTTTCAATCCAAGTTCGTTGAATACTGATCGACTTCGGAACATAGTAGATGAGGGATTGAAGCTGGTAATTAAAAGTGGACTTATACCGAAATTATTAGTTTACGACCAAAATTCAACAAATCGTTCATTATTTAAATTGTATGGAGTCACAGTAGATCGTCCTTGGTTCTTTTTTCAGAACAGAAAAATTTTCGGTGCGTTTGATAATCTTTTTGACTGTGCCAATTCATCAAGCTTCAACGAGACAAAGGTTTGTTCAGTCGTGTTCTTGTTCATTTTCACCACAATATTTCATTAACAGTACCTTAAAAAACCGATTAAAAAGAATTCTGTTCATTGGAAACTTTTAAGTTCTTTGATACCGCTGGTTGAGTAGCATCTTTGGAAAGATCTTCATGTAAATCACGGAGTTTCTTTGTTGAGAACTGAAAATTTGTCACAGGACTGCCTCGAACACTTTTTTTCGTTGATTCACTGGAAGAACTGCAACAACAACCACACAGATGCCAGTAAATTTGCATCTGCATTTAAATCAATTGTGGTCAATCAAATTATTGCACCAAAAAAATTAGGTAACGTCGAGGTAAACCTCAACAAGTACTTTATAACAACTTCAGAGATGTCTAAAATGCGAATAATAAAGAGTGAAGAATTTAAAAAGAAAATTGCACCGAATGAAACTGTCAGCAGAATGGAAATTCATCAATCGAATAGTGTATATTATACCGCTGGTTGGGTAGCATCTAAACTACGACATGAAGATTGCATCGATAGAGCGTATGGTGATACTCGCTTTGTATCACGATATGACAATTTAATCATTAATCTTGAAAAGTTCAAAACCAACTCAAAACTAAATCCACCGGGCCTGTGCATGTTTCGATTTTGTAATGGTATACGATGAACGATTCCTCGGACTGCAGAAAACGCCAAAAGTGTTCTACAGTGCTGGACAACCACTACTACACCACAACCGGAAGAAGCATGGAAACCCCAACCGGGAAACGCAAAAACAAGCTGTGCAACAACAAGACCAACAGCCATGTTAAGCTAACCGCAATGAGCCAAATAAAAACATGCTATTAAAAAAAATAACAAATAGCATCACACAATACTGAAACATGTTGAGAAACAGCTCATATCTTATACGCAAATAACGATACCATTTGGATTCACATTTCGCTTGCTCGAGCATAATCATTCGCATTATCAGGATGGTGCGTGTTTGTAGGTATATTTTAAATCAGGGGTTCCCAAACTATTTTGGGTCATAGACCCCTTTACTAAAATTAACTTAGGCCTCAGACCCCCATCAACAAGTTCCTTTGAAAATTAATTTTCTTGCATTTTTAATATTGATGTAAAACACTTAGCAATTTCTGCGGATGGTCAAATAAATACAACTTTTTAGCGTAAATATTTCAAATAACAACTTATATCAAACAATAGGGGGTCAATTTCTAGACCTCGTCGACCCCCATAGTCAGTTTTCGTTTACGTCGACCTCCTCAAAAAGGGGTCTATATCGACCACTTTGGGAACCCCTGTTTTAAATGATCGGATAAAAAAGTCGGCCTGCATACTGGTGAAACAGTATCGAACTCCTTTCCAAATAAATATGAAACTTTTCAAATAAATATTCGAGTAAAACGATTGGCCATTTTGTTTGCAAACTGGGGTTTGTTTAGTTAGAGCATATCATCAAAGACATCATATTAACAAGATATCCAGCTCTCACATTTCCCGAACAAATCTTTGGCAACATCCTTTTTGCGACCATTGCGCCCTCAGGCGAGTTCGCATCGAATCACGTACATAGAAGTAGGGGAGAGAAATGTCAAATTCGTACGCGCCAAAATAGCAGCACTGCGCACCCATACAATTGACATGACATGTTGAATGAGACGCCGTGCGATGGCGTTGCTGAACTGAAGATTGAGATCGCTCCAAGCTGACAGGTTCTGATATCATTGAACAGCAGATATCACGCGTTTCTTTTTGAGAACGGCTAATAAGCCACCTGTCACCTTCCACTTTCGAAAGAAATTGCAAGCGAGCTATGAATGATAGAGTATTAAATTTAACACCAGACGGAAGAGAAAACTTTTCTCTACCGTTTACTCTTGTGACTTGCTCTCAGCGAGTGCCGAGTGATTTGGAATTACTTTTCAAAGTGAATGTTGACTGGTGGCTTATTAGCCGTTCTCAAAAAACCGCGTGATATGTAATACTACGGTATATTATTGTTTGTAATGCTGTTGGCACTGCTGGTACTGCTCGATGTCTATAATTTACTGTTTATCCCTGTGACAAACAGGTCGAATTCATAATAACACTCTACAAATAAATATAAGCTCTCATATCATTAAATAGGACCTAATAGTAAAGTTTTACCTGGGAAATAAAGTACCAAACATGAAAGGAAGTCACATCTAGTTCTTGGCTTGTTTATTGACTTAATTTTATCTGCGAACAGCGTTGCCAAGTTCCCAGATTTTTCTCGCTTCGCCAGAAACCAGATCTTTTGCCAGAGAAAATGTGTAGCTAATTTAAATTCAATGCCATGAACGCAATGAAAAAAATATCGCAATCAAAGTAACTTGTAATACATCGTTCATTTCATTTTAATTTTGTTCTACATATCAGAAGTGATCTGCCAAACATTGCCTTCACAGCCTATAGGTTTCATCTTTTCAGCACTATTCATAACATTCATGAGCAAAGTTAAATACTACTTCATAACTCTTGAAATTAAAGACGATAGGTCTAAAAGAACGTAATTCTACATTAATTATAGGCAATATTTACTTTCGTCAGAAAAAAAACACATTAATATATGAAAATGTCCACACAGTTCGCATTCACATCTCATCCAAGTCAGTCGATAAAACAAAACCGCTTACGTTCGGGACAGAAGAAACCATGTACAGTATTGTGTAGTGAACAATAGAACGATCTCGAAATGAGTGAACCAAACGAACAAAAGCTACCGCCGGTACGAAAGAATACAATTATTGTTGACTTCAGACAGTGCAAAATTCGACCTTCGATACGTGAACTTGAAGGTTTGCTTAAGCAGCAAATGCATCTTGACATTAAACGTGTGCATTTACTTCAATGCAATAAGACCAATAATGTTGTTTATATCCAGTTCTATAAAGAGTTGGATGCAATTCAATTCGCTAAAGACAATAATAATGTGCACTATGTGGAGCATGAAAATATCATGTACAACATTCCAGTATATATGGAACATTGTGCTATAGAAGTGCGTGTACATGATCTTTCCTCAAGCGTTATTGATCCTTATATTCGCAAAACTATGTCCCAATACGGAGAGATTCTCTCTATCGATTAAGAAAAGTGGAAAAAATTTTTCCCCGGTATTCGAAATGGAGTACGTTTGTTACGCATGCGCTTGAGGAGGCCTATACCTTCTTATGTGATATTCGCTCAGGATACAAGAATCCCGTGTAAATCACTTGTTACCTATGACAATCAGATGGCCACATGTCAATATTGCCAGAAAGCTGTTCACTACGGTAAGCCATGTGATAAACTGGACAAGGAGTCAACTAAACCAAAGGACAACGGTGCTTCCTTCACACCAACTCCAAGCAACCCCAGTACACCTGTGACAGCCACCAACAACAGTGAAGCATCCCCTTCAACGAAATCATCCAACGTATCCCCAAAAGAACAAAGTAAACCAGCTGCAGTTAACAACTTACCCTCCAACCAACCAGCAATTGCAACCAATGTATAACAAGGTGCATCTACAGCAACTAGCAACGAAAAGAAGACGGAAATCGACAACAATACCATCGATACGGCAATGGATGACGAGACGAACCGCGAACAAACTGCCCCTCAATCCTCGCAAGAGAAAAATGGAAGCTCCTCTCCCCCTAGAAAAAGTGTGACAACAAGATCCAACTCAAAAAAAAATTTATTTAAAGAATCGGATCAATCGGCCACGTAAAGCTTGTACGCAAATAGGCCTGAATAAAAATATCTTTTAAATAAAAAAAATGTCCACACCTCTATTTGAGCATCATGCTCAATTATTTTTTACATTTCACTTCTGGCTGCACACTAAACGCAAACTATTAAACATGACTGAACTAATAGCCTTTAGCGTCACGAGATGGAGTTACTGTTATGTCCTTTTCGATTTGTATTGAACTCGTTAAAGTGATCCATATTGATATATAATATATTTGATTCATATCGAAGTTGGGATTGCAATCTTTCAGAATTTTTTCAACTCATTTAAGAATGTCGGTGGAGAGGGTCGGTTCTTTGTTTTCTGTAAGGGCTGTTATTTATTTTATGGATTATTTGATCATCGTAATCTTTTTTGTCCACAATAACCACTTTATTTACCTTATCAGCCTTTATATAAAATACAGGGTTTTCCCGCAATTTTTTATTAATACTTTCTCTTTTAAATTTTGTTCTTTTATTGGAACGTTTTTAATGACTTCATCTACAATCGTTCTGGCGTCATTAGTTTGTGGAAAGGGGAGATTACAGTTATTGAGACCCCTTTCTACGTCTATAATAACTTGTTCGAGATTTAATTTAGAAGGAATGGCATATTCAACCCATCCTCTCTTTGGAACACTCGTGCCGACTTTAGTCCATTGTCGGGAAATCAGTCTGTTTTGTGGGGTATAATAATGGATCCTAGTTTCGTATACAGTTACCAACTGATACTAAACGTCCAACCGAATCCGCATCAGCCTCGCCAAATATGATCCCGAAGATCGCTCGCGTTCGTCTTTATTTTTAGGGGAACGTGCCACTTGAGCCAATTAGTTCTGATGCCTGAAACTGATCCGCAATTGTTCGGCTCAAATCGTGTATTTGTTGTTCATAGTGAACACCGTTAACTGTTCCACCATTGGATTTTCAACGGTATCGGTGTGGTCGTGATAACGATGTCGATGCTTCATGAGGATTCACACAAGATGTTTTGAGTTTAAGCTCCTTCAAAAAAGTACAGAAAATGTTGGAGCACGACCGCCATAAACTTCCATTAGCGTACGATGGTTCTCGTACACTTCTTTTTCATTAATTAAGAAGCAATGAAAATATGTTCTTAATTTTTGTTCGTTTTCCGACATCTTTGCACGCAAAGAAAACTAATTGAAAGAACATTTTAGTAAATCGTCAACTCTCTTTGAACAATCAATACAACGAGCAGTATTCAGTTGTGGTCTAACATATTTAAATGTACAAAAACCGAATCATCACAATTGAAGTGTAGAATTAAATGAAAACTTTTCCTATCGATTCTAACACTTCGCGATCTTATAGAAGTGAATATTAACTAGATCCTTTCGCCCTTCTGATCGGGCTAGGATATAGGTAGCCGGATGTTCTAGCTAGATTATTAGTACTAATGGAAAATATCAAAAAATAGAGGAATAAATTGAATTGCATCTGAATGTAATGCGCTGGTTCAAGATATTTTCGAATGAAAGCTCATAGTCGAATTGCCGAAAGCATCAATACACTACGAAATGATTCCATGTAGTTGTTAAAAAATTTTACTAATGCTTCACTTATCTTCTATCAGCAACTAAAACACCAATAAGTAAGTTAGATATACATTGTAACATTACGAGACATAAATCTGATCTTAACAGTAATTAAAATACCGAACTTTTTAACATTAAAAAATATTTAAACGAGTTATACACTTGACAGAATTCTTTTTGAAGTATAATAAATAATAATCTAATGGCTCGCAGTTTGCAAATCCATGTTTTCTGAGTTCTTTCTTACAGCGTGATTATTGTTTCGTCAAATATATATACAATTGAAATGATTACTCTCCTGTTCACAAGTCAAAAATATCTTTACAATTCTCAACACTACACTGTGATTGACTGGTAATTATTTTTAGCCAATACCAATACTCTTTTTCCCACTTCCCATATCATAGAATAAATAATCTGCCTAGAGAAAACAGTGTCAACTTTATGCAATGAGAAATGGTCATTCGTTTTTCCATTATTGATAAGTTTTTTGTCCAACAAATACTCAATTTTCCGTCATTGTACGCTTCAATCACGTTTGGTACAATCACTCTTATCTAATGCTAGTTGCACATATTGTTTTATTTAATTTCAATAACAAAATTGCGCAAATCTACAACAGAAAACCACTAACCGAACGAAAAAGTTTGCCCATCGCACTTGAACTGAAAACGTAATTTTATTTTTAATTCACTACTCAAATATGTTTCTCAGTTTTCTCCGTTAATACTGCTCAATGACCATGTGCATATTTATTTTTTGTCACGCTTCTCTCCTCACCAAATTGTACACTTTTCAAGTTCAAAACGGCCGATCATTGAGAATAAAATTTCTCTGGGTTTTACGTCACTTATTTTCCTTCCACACGATTTTCATTATTATATCTCTATTTCAGCAGAACACTTTCACGAAAGCGCATAAATATACGTGCGAATACTCAAAACTTGGCATATTCTATGTTCAACCTGTCGCACAGATACTGAATTATTGCCAAATGCTCTCCACTACAAATGGATGCTCGTAAGTCTTTTTGTTTATACGTACTCTGATTGGCCGGAAGACGCATTAGATGTGTTCCGAATTTGTGAAGCTTGTGGCAGAAAACAATCACCCGAACGTATTGAACCGTAAATTCTTTACAACCAGTCAATGGTTGGAGGGGAAACTCGCAAAAGACTACCGAGGACTATAAATAATTTTCATCCGGATGAAGTGGGATTGGACTCAACACATTCGGCAAGGAATCGGATATTGAATTGTTGTTCATGAGCTACAACATGGACGAGACGTGGAAAATACATCCTAGTAAGTGTCCAAATACGTCAGATACTGGTAAAAATAACAGAAACTAATAACACGACTTGGTCGGTTGTTATGGTAGGTCGTGAACGTGGATGAACAGCGATGTTGAAGTGCGTCATAATTATTCATATAATATATATATTTGTTGCAGTTTAATTCTAAAAGATCAGAGAATATTAAATGTGCAACATATAGACATAGGTATTAAAATTTCGATACTCGTTCCAATTATTTACAGTACGTAGATTTTGAAGGGAATCAAATCGAATTTTAGAAAAAATAGGAGCATGTTGAACGCGCTGGGACACGGAACCACTCGCGATCGCAATTCAAGTAAAATATTAGTTGTTTTTACTAATATCGATTGATTAAAATTTGATGCAACTAATCGATTGTGGTTTTTTTCTAACTAAAATTTTAATTTTTAAAACGACTAAATTGGTGATCAGTATAACTAGCAATTAAGTTATATTCAAAAGATATTTTATTCAGGCCTATTTGCGTACAAGCTTTTCGTGGCCGATTTAGCCGAGTTTTAAAATAATTTTTTTTGTATTGGATCTCGTTGTCACCCTTTTTCTAGGGGGAGAGGAGCTTCCATTTTCCTCCTGCGAGGATTGAGGGGCAGTTTGTTCGTGGTTCGTCTCGTCATCCATTGACGTGGTATTGTTGCTGATTTCGTTGCTAGTTGCTGTAGATGCGCCTTGTTGTACATTGGTTGCAGTTGCTGGTTGGTTGGATGGTAAGCTGTTAACTGCAGCTGGTGTACTTTTTTCTATAGGGGATACGTTGGATGGTTTCGTTGAAGGGGATGCTTCACTGTTGTTGGTGGCTGTCACAGGTGTACTGGGGTTGCTTGGAGTTGGTGTGAAGGAAGCACCGTTGTCCTTTGGTATAGTTGTCTCCTTGTCCGGTTTATCACATGGCTTACCGTAGTGAACAGCTTTTTGACAATATTGACTTGTGGCCATCTGATTGTCATAGGTAACAAGTGATTTGCACGGGACTCTTGTATCCTGACCGAATGTCACATAAGAAGGTATATGCCTCCTCAAGCGCATGCGTAACAAACGTACGCCGTTTAGAATACCGGGGAAAAAATTCTTCCACTTTTCTTTTTCGATAGAGAGAATCTCTTCGTATTGGGACATGGTTTTGCGAATATAAGGATCAATGACGCTTGAGGGAAGATCATGCACACACACTTCTATAGCACTATGTTCCATATATACTGGAATGTTGTACTTGATATTTTCATGCTCCACATAGTGCACATTGTTATTGTCTTTTGCGAATTGAATTGCATCCAACTCTTTATAAAACTGGATGTAAACAACATTATTCGTCTTATTGCATTGAAGTGCACACGTTTAATGTCAAGATGCATTTGCTCCTTAAGCAAACTTTCAAGTTCACGTATCGAAGGTCGAATGTTGCACTGTCTGAAGTCAACAATAATTGTATTCTTTCGTACCGGCGGTAGCTTTTGTTCGTTTGGTTCACTCATTTCGAGATCGTTCTATTGTTCACTACACAATACTGTACTTGGTTTCTTCTTTCCCGAACGTAAACGGTTTTGGTTTATCGACTGATTTGGATGAGATGTGAAACCGAACTGGCAATCAAGTTGAATGATTCATACTAGCAGCTTAGCGAAGACACACATTTTTAATAGATCAATTGATTAAAGTTGTTGATGATGATGGTGTGTTCAACATGTTGCAATTAAAGACTGTACTCGAAAAAATGCTCAGATAAAAATGATCACCAAAAATTCTTTCAGGGAAACAATAAAATCATATTAACTTTTTGGCTAAATGGCCAAATGCCCGCAGCTTGAACTTAATGCTACTCATTAAATTATGTGCAATATTTGCGCTATCCTTCTTACACAAATTCATCCACTTTTTTCAACTCCTTCTCATTTTTAAAGACCGTCCCTGTTTTCTCTTCATTGTCTGTTGGATAAACCAGACGGAAGAATACACCTTTTTGGCATTGTTCCGAATCGAAAGATTATGATTGTGCTTGAAAATAATGCTTCTTGTTTTAGGAACACAAGGATAAGGGTTTATTGCATAGTAGCGCATCTCGAGCAGCTGAAGGAGCTGTCGTGAGTGCTCCTGTCATCGCCATTAGGACCATCCTTTGGAGGTGATTTAGCCTTGACTGAACTGTCACAACTTTTCCTTTCTGCCATCATATAAGGCATCCATATGCTAAAACTGGTCTAACTATAGTTGTATAGATCCAATGATGCAATGCAATCTAAAAACATAATTAAGTGACTCCAATATTGGTCGGACATATCTCTGAGAATCAACCCCAAATGTTTTTGGAATCACGTGAACGAACAAAGGAGAGCATCAGGACTACCTGATCAGATGTTTCTTGATGACGTATATTATACCTGATATTTGCTACTTATTTCAGCGAAATTTTAGCAGTGTATTCTCCGATGAATTTCTATCGATTGATCAGATCTCCCAAGCTGTCATCAATGTTCCTAGCCGCTCTTCGCCTGGTCATCACTCCTTCATAACAACTATTATGATTGAAAAAGCGTTATTAAGATGAAATCGTCTTCCAAATCTGGACCAGAGTGTATTGAAAAAGTGCTCAGAGTCTTCTAATTCCACTGTCGATGTTGTTTAATCAGGCGCGTATACAGGGGGAGGTTTTGGGAGTGTGTGTTAAAATATTACTCTTGAATCAGGAACATTTACAAATATATGGAAAAAATCCTTCATTTTCCCAGTTTTCAAGAAAGGAAATAAAACCGACGTATCCAATAATCGTGGTATAGCCGCTTTATGTGCCGAATCTAAATTATTTTAAATTATAGTTCTTGATTTCATGGAGCACAACAGCAACAACTACATTTCACAAACTCAACACGGATTCATGTCGAAACGATCAAGTGCAACAAACTTACTGTGCCACACTTCTTTTATAGTTCAATCTCTACAAGCACGCCTACAGGTTGACGCAATCCACACTGATTTCTCAGCAGCCTTTCACAACTTAAACCAGCAAATAGACTTGGTTCCAGTAGATCGTTTCTAATATGACTCCATTTATATACGATTGGTCGCGAAATATCAGTGAAAATCGGAGAGCTCATTACAGTACCTCTTGCTGTCAACTCTGGTGTCCCTCAAAGCAGTCACCTAGAACCATTCTTATTTTTACCTCAATGATCTCAACTTCCTATTGAAATACCACCACGCTCGCTGACAGGGCTTGCAAATTGAAGCAACGAATATGAACAAAAGGGTTTCACCATCTGTGCTATTCACACACATTCGTATGTCAGGAAGTATTCACAGCGCAACCCAAGCAAGGAGAGCTGCTTCGTTCGTTCATTAGTTCATGAATATGCCCGCTTGCTGAGAACTATGCTTCATGAGGTTAGCATTTGATGAATGGTTCTCATATTGTAGATGCCTATGAGGAAACTAGATTCATACATTTTAGTTCCGATGAATATTTATTTGAATAACATTGCTTTTAGTATTTCTAGGATATATACACAGTGTAAACTGTCAAGAAACAAATTGATCGTTTTGAAAATGGGCTCAAATGCAAAATTTCTGCTATAAAATGTTTAAAGTATGTTTGAAATGTGATCAAATTTGGTCTTGGAATGCGAACATTATGTTCAAAAATGATTTCTGTAAACCTACACTTTAAAAATAAACCGTAAACATTGCCTATATGACTTTGCTTCGCGTCTTGTAGCACGCCGTAAGGCAAGGTCTTCTTTCTCGTACAATACTAACAAGAGCGAACCCTTCATTTCATTACATTGTCATGGATTGCTTAGTTCATGTGTTAACTGAGACTGAGAGCACAGACAGTTTACTTGGCAAGGGGAATTGGTCTGCTCAGTAGCATATACTCTCACGCATCCAGTTTCTCTCTAATATAGGTCTCTCATTCAGCTATGTCAAGCAAAGTGTTCACAGTAGATGTTTTATGTTACAATACAATACAAGCCCTGCTCCCTGATTACCTACGACTATAGCATCTCGCACTATATACTGAAACGTGAATCTTCCATGGAAGATATTGGTATCATTCTTGATTCCAAGCTGAACTTCAAAAGTCATATCGATTATGTGATTTCTAAGACCTCCAAGTTCTTGGGTTTCGTTTTTCGTGTTACCAAGAACTTTACTAATGTACACTGTCTTAAGGCATTAAATTGTACTCTAATTCATTAGACGCTTGAATATGCAGCTGTCACTACCACTATCAAATTGGCATTGTACGCATCGACGCTATCCAGCGTAAATTTGTTAAATTCGCTCTGCGCTTACCTTGGAGGGATCCCACTAATCTTCCTAGTTACAAAAATCGCTCTCGTCGCATCTTGAGTTTACCTTTTGCACTAACAAATTATGGTTACAATGATTTATTTTCTAGTGTGTGCAGAACATTCAATAACTGCTTCGATGTTTTTGACTTTTTTGACACATAATTAAAAAATTGTTTCATAATCACTTGTCAGATTAGCTTTAGGGTCAGTATTTGTTTGTAACCGTTTGTATTTTCGTTCGTCTTTCCTCCATCACCGTAGGAAACTAATAAGATTCGTTCGCCGAAACTAACCCTTTCGCCTCTCCTCTCATTTTTCCATGACTCGTTACCTTCGTCTTGCACCATCTTTTCGAACATTAATTAGTTCTACTTGCTGATTCTAACCCCGTCTTCCACCATCTTTCGATCACTAGATATACATGGACTTTTCCCTGCTCCCCAAATGCACTAAACGATTACACCTGCATTCAAATTTTATGAATATAAAATTGGCATTCATGTATCTAGTCTAACTAACCCATTCTCGATTCAGACTGTAGGCAATTTGAGAAGCATTATCGTTCTTAAATAATTATTTCCAATACTTACATTCCAACCGAAGGCATCACCAATAAATTCATTCTGTTTCAAGTGGTGTTCATCAGAATCGCTATCCGGTAACGTTTCATTTCCGCTATCTTCTTCCGGGATAGATTCTTGAGCGGCAGTAAACGCAGTTTCCGCTTCTTCCTCTGGAAAAGGTTCCAATCGAGTTGAAATGCTTTCGTCATTATTGATCGACTTTTGACGAAGGATTGAGCCAAACTTCTCGAAAAAGCCACCATCAAGATCTTGAATTCTGGAATATATAGAAATAAATGAAATAATTATGCGATAATTATTCAAAAGTAAACCTAAATAAACTCATTTATACTTTATCTTAGATAACAGCTTTTAATGCGTAGCGAGTTGTTCTGTGTATTATTACTTGAGAAAAGAACACGGAGAACCCTTCGATCATAAAATTGCGATATTGCAGTTTTTGATTTTTGCGATAGTTGATTTAACTAATTTTTTTTGATATATGGTTTTTGATTTGCATGTATTCAAGTAGTTGAAAAATATGTTGTTTTGAATGCTGTCAAATGCCGGAGACAGTTGAAAGCAAAACAATAATCGCAATGCAAAATCAACAACTTTTTTAGTTGAAATCTGTTCGCGTCGCTTCAAAATGTCAATGAAAACAACATTGATGGTTAAAGCGTTTGGTGCAATTGTGTTCATTTGATTTGAGAAATTTATGATAACAAGTGTTTATCTAACAGCGGTGTTGTGATAAAGTTTACCTTGTTTAAGATGAAAAAGATTTGGTGACAAGTTAGAAAATGTTAATGAATGATCATCTCGTAATCTTTCAGGTATGCGCAAAAAAAATTATGCTTCAAATTCGATCATTGATTTACTTCCAGCAGACTGTTTTACTTCCAGCTGTTTGATACCGATGATGATGTTCATGCATTAGCAATAAAACGCTTTTTGACATGAATTTAATTTATAAAAGTAACAGGAGCGAAAGGTTTCAAACGCACAGAACGCGCTGCGATTGAATTGCGCGTTGGAATTGCCGTCGCAAATTCCAAATTCCCAGCGGTTGATGCACCCACGCTCATATAAATTGACTAAAATTATCAGTGCATAACTTTAGTTCAACCGTTTGAAGGCATCATCTTTCAATACTCATTTTAGGTAAATTTAATAATTTCGCTAATTTACTCGCCCCTCCGGGCACTTTTGCTGATTAAAAACATTTTTCTACATCAATCATTTCCAATCGAATCAGAAGTATTCAAGTTCAACAGAAAAATGACATGTATGTCAGATTGAGTGCGAAGCGATCGGTCAGTAGTCGCTTTGCAACGCATCGAGTTCACCCTGACATATTTGTCATTTTTCTGCTGAACTTGAGTCAACGGAGCTCTGCCGCGCGACTCCGTGCGATCTGTCAAGTTTCGCTTCGCGTCGCTTGTCGCTCTCTCTCAGGCTTCACCCTTAAGGAAATACGAGGCACGTCCAGAAACTAAGTGTACTCAATTCATGTAGGGTTCAAAAAATTATAAAAACAAAAACATACTTGGTTACACTTAAACACATGTGAGTTTTGTTTCGACATAGTCACCATCCCACTCGATGCAAGTAGTGAGTCGCGGGATCAATTTTTTTTATGACTGTTCTCACCCGTTGAATACTTGTTCCAACTCATGTGCACTTTAAAACAAACGAAGAGATGGAAATTTGAAGGGACCAGGTCGGGGAAATATGAGGGTTGGTTAAAAACGTCCCATCCAAAAGAGTCCAGGAGTTTCTTCGTGGCGTCGGCCGTGTGAAGTATGGCATTGTCGTACAGCAGACAGGCTTCCTTCGTCAGCATTTCCCTTTTTTATTCTGGATCGTTTTTCTCAATGTTTTTAGTATCTTACAAGAGCAACGAGATAGAGAATGACGACGCGGTTCACAGATAAAAAAAAATAAAAGATCTAACTGATGATTCTTTATGTATCTAGTTCTGGGTGTGCCTTTAATACCTTTTGTTTCTTGAAAGCGCTCAAAATTATAAATCAATCAGAAAGAATCCCGAGTTCGCATAGAATGTAACTTGCAATTTGAATAAATAGTCTCATTTTTGGATGGGAATATGGCGAATTGAAGCAAGAATGTGTGTTAAAAGGAGAGATCGATTTTCACATTTCTCTTATTGTACTATCCCACAATCTGGATTCCACTTCCTGTTCTGGGATTGCAGAGTGACGAGTTTTAAAACCTTCAATTTCAAGAATGAGTTTTTATAAGCGAGAATACATCAAGGGGTAAATACTTTTATACTATTCAGTAAATTTGTTGCTTTTAACAAGTTTTATTTAAATATAGCGGTTCCGGAAGCACCAAAACGAGCGGCAAAAAAAATCGAAAAATAACTCACATCGATTTCTCATAAATGACTGAACCGATTCCCATATGATCCTGTTTCCGAGTCTAAATATACAGGGTGACAAGTATTGAAAATTTCAATTTGTCATCAGAAGTGACGATAAACAACTAGAAAATCTTCTTAGTAGTGGTCTACTACTCCAAAATTGAGCTGACATACACAGATAAAAATATTTTGTAATGTACATAATTTTTCATGCACATATTTGGAGCAAGGAATTGAAAAAAAATCATCATAGATATCTTTTTTCAATATACTTCAGAAGAAACACTAAGTGTTTATTTAAAAATGCAGTCTTATTCGTCGAATGACTCATCAGTACGTAGCAGTTTATGTTGAACTGCTATCGTGACCAGGCGGCTCAACATAAGCCGATAGGCAGACGTAAAGTTAATGTTATTTGTAAAACACTGTTTGCTATTACACAGATGTATAATGTCCAAACTGACGTCTCGGACGAAACAAGTTTCGGCTAGATAACCATTAAGATTGTGGTAATATGAAGGGAAAAATTTTTTTTCTACCTACAAATGGAGAAAACATAGCTGGTCGTCTTTTCAAGAAAGCATGGCCCCGCACAGCTTCAGTTTCACATGATGGGAAGAATGATCGCCAAGGTTTCGACTTTCAAATACCTCGGCTTTACCCGGTGAACGACCACAATTAGGTTAAAGCCGGGCATAAATAAACGATATGAAAAAAAATACCTAGGGGTGTGGTTCGATTCGAATTTGATATCTGATAACAAAATATCAACAAAGAATAAATTTTCTTCGAACAATAACAGGTTCTCGGTGGGGTGCTCATCCAGAAGATCTAATAAAATTGTATCAGACAACGATATTTCTAGTGATCAAAAATAGATGCGCTTGCTTTCGTTCCGCTGAACGAACTCTCATATTAAATTAGAGCGTATTCAGTATCGCGAATTGCTTTAGGCTGCATGCATTCGACACATAAAATGAGTCTAGAAATCCTGGGAGTTCTTCCATTGTAATATCGCTTTTGGGAGCTTTTATCACGCCTGCTAAGAAGATGTTAGCTTCTGAATCCCCTGGTCATTAACAACTTCGAAAGGCTAGTCGAACTTTAATCTCAAACAATTCATCTCAAACATTCATGATTCATGACAGTATATTTTATCCGTATGTTACAGGAAATCAACTCTTCAAAATATATTCCTATTTGGGAAAGCATCCTGTTACCGAACAATTTTCGTAACAATAAAATTCCATCCAAAGTTGTATATATAAAAATAGACAATAAGATTTAGCTTTAGATTTTAAGATAATGTAAATTTTTGCTATTTTTTCTTTTGACTCTCTTTCATTGTTGTTAGCTTATAAAGTTTTCTTCAATTATATTTGTATTTTTTGTTTAACATAGAGTAAGTTCAATACTAACCCGAACTAACATAAAACAAAAACCGATAAACTACGATGAGTTCTATTGAAATCTGCCTAGTTTGTCAGCATTCAGGGAGCTTCGAATATCCTGCTAGATGAATACGTTGGAGGTAAAAGAGGTCTTCAGTACCCACCCCGGAACGTCCATACCCGGCGTTGGGGCCTAGTACCAGTTCCCATCAGGAACGGTAGCCTATCCCAACGACGCAGTCGTTTCTTCCTGAATGGTGACAATCTAGGTAGATAATGAATACGCAATAGTTATAGGTGGTTACCCTAAATGTTTTCAACCGATAAAACCTACTAACCGATTCGACGATAGGATGGAGAGGATAAATTATCAGCAGAACCACTGTTTCCGGAATTAAGGATAGAGAGAGGGAGAGAGAGAACTAAAAAAAAGAGAGAGATAGGTGATATGAAGGATAAGCTGGAGGGCTCGGGATCAGTCGGTAAGCGTCAGTACTAACGAGAAGTTTGATTTATTAAGAAGCCTGACAGACCCTAGTAAGTGAACGAGCTGTAGGAAAGCCACACATCTCGTGTAATCATCAAAAATTTTGGATTTCGTCTTGCGTCGTGTGGACACTTCGGAACCTGCTGGGCCGTTTGTCGACGTCCTATTCGACTATCCGCCCGAAACTACGTTCGACCTTCTCCGGACCCGCAAGTTGGTCTAAACCACTACCGGTATTCAAGTTACCACGTGCCGAGCAGCTGACTAGTATTCCTGGACACCGAACCGGCGAAATTTACCAAACCCATCACTGGTCTTCGAGCCACCACGTACCGAGTAGCCAGCCAGGATTCCCGCACACCGAACTAGCGAAATTGGTTAAACCCACCCACCGCCTGACTTAGAGTCTCCACGTGCATTCAGCTGGTATTCTCGGAACCCAGACCCCGAGACAAACAGTCAACCCGGACACTCTCTGGAATTACCGTCACCAATGACACCTGCGAGTCAACGAACAAACCAGCAGTAACAAGGTATGTTACTCTCTCTATCTCTCCTTTCCTTGATCAACACCTCGGGAAGACCACCAAGGGCCCCAACGTTCAACGATCGGCGCCGCAACCGTGCAAATTTGGCCATTCAATAAAATTGTAAAATTTATTTAGTTTTCTTTTCCTTAAAAAAATAAGAGAGTCAATTCCTTTGATTTGGATGGTCTACTATTGTTCAGCGCGTGATCTCTTAAAGACAAAACCCCGGGTGAGTATGGTGTTCTGAGTCCTCTCGAGTACGTGGCCGACCCTGAGACAAAATAAGAGGTGAGCTAGCCGTGCGGTGTGTTCAACACAATAACTTTCAATTGGCGATCCTCGTTAAAACAAAAATATTCCAATCTAAATTGTAATATTTTTGACCGTACCTCCGGGAGACTCAAAACACCATTCGTCAAGTGTTTCGATATCGTTCCTGCTATTGGTTTTCTTGATAGTTTGGCCCGCGGTGTGCTGTTAGAATCATTGATACAGATAAATTATCGCGATTGGCTTGTTTTTTGGGAACTGCGAAACGCTTGTTGGTTAATCGAGATAGTGCATACATTTCTATTATTTATTTGTAAAATTAAGAAAAGTTGCGTTATTATATATGAGTGAATTGTATTTTATTGCTTACTGTTCTGGTTTTGATAGTGAAGAATTGTAACGATGGAAGTGGAAAACAGATTTACCAGAGAAAATATCAGGAAAAAATATTTAGAGTTGAGGGTAGATTTCTTAGATGGCGACGAGTTAGATGTAGAGCTTGCTTCGCGAAACGTGATAATTACTGGTGAAAAATCAATGTCTAGACGTCGCCGAATACTACGCGACGCGTTTAAACAAGAGCGCGAATACGGATGGACGAAAAAAACTTTGGTTCTCGAACCGGAGAAAGAAGTTGAGGCGTGTGTCGAGAAAGTAGATAAATTTGAGTTATCCGTATTAATAAGTCCAAATATTGCACCGAAGAGTCAATCTTTACTGCTTCACGTAGCCAATCGATTGATGCTGGTGATAGATTTAAATTTAGATTCATTGCGCGAACAAACTGAAGAACTTTTAGATAGGGTCATAGAGCACCTCAATCGTCATTTCGGCCAATCCGAATCAGAGCCAGTAGGAAACGCGAACCCCGATCAGCATAGGGATAAAGAAAACGAATTACCGATTACTGAAAACGAAGAACGAGATGACGATCAAGCGAATAACATTCCAATCGCACTCGAGTTAATAGATTCTCTCCGACGGCTAGGTATAGTAAAAAATCGCGCTAGTTTAGAAGATTTAAGCGAATTTCGAGACACAGTGCTAGATCTCGAAAAAGAGCTTCATATCCTGAGAAATATTAGGAAAGAATATGAACTATTTAAGGAGGATGGCGCGCGCAAGCTAGCAGTGAGCGATAATCAAACGGCTATTACTAACGTTGCCCATCAGCCGACAGTATGTACAGCAAAAACACTAAGTACAACTGACACACAAAACAATACTGGGACCATCCCGAAAACAATTGCTAATGCTATTAACAACACGTTAGTTATTAATCAGCATTCTAGACCGATTGCTACACCTATGGTGAGACCGAGTGCGTGTGTTTATACAAACAGCACCGCTTCGAGTTTCTCTTTCACCGATTCTCTTTCAAGGCCAAATCCGATAACAACGAAATCAAATTCTACCAACCATCAAACAGTACCGATCCAACACCCTATACACCAAGACTCTCTGGTCACACAAGTGTATAGTGGCTCTCATTATACAGTGCCAATTTACCCTTCTGTTACAAACCCATCACAAATAATCAGTTCACAGTCTCAACCACGCATTCCAATAGAATATCCAGCGCCTTCCACATGAATAGCACAAAATATAACCCCAGTATTTAGTTCTGCTGACCCACCTCATTATCCGTTTGTGCTTCCATCAGTACCACTCACAGTAACTAGTAACAATTTTGATCCAAGAATGACCCCAACGTCCCATCGTACATTACCAGTCTCGCAGTGGAATATTGAAAAATATTCCGGTACTGACCAAGGTATGAAACTTAATGAATTTCTATCAGTAGTGGAACAACTTTCTCTTTCTGAGCGAGTGTCCGAAGATGAATTGTTTGATTCAGCTTTTCATTTGTTTAAAGGACCAGCAGCTAACTGGTACATGTCTATGCGCTCAGCATACCGATTGTTTAATTGGAGACACTTAGTGCATGAGCTCCGTAAGACGTTTGTTCACCCAGAGCTGGATACACTTGTTAGGTCGCGAATATATCAAAGACGGCAACAACGAAACGAGACGTTTCAAGAATATTTTTTTGATTTGGAAAAAATGTTTCGTTCTATGATCACGCCGATGAATGATCAGGAAAAGCTTGACATTATAAGGCGTAACCTACGCACTGACTACAAAAAAGCGCTTCTGTGGAAACCAGTGGCAGATCTTCCTCAACTGGTCGAAGCAGGGCACCTTATTGATGCATCAAACTTCTCGATGTACCAAAAGGTTTTCGGCGGCGAGAAATCAGTGAATGTGATTAACCAAAAAAATTTTCCCGATTCCAAGAACAGTAACGGGAATCATCAAAACAAAAATAATACATCTAAAGTTAAAACTGAATCATTTTCGCGACAGTTAACAAATGGCAAACGTTTAGACGAACAAAAGAAACCTGGCTCCGAGGACCCAAAAGAGGGGCCATCGAAGCAACACCGAACACTTGAATTTTTGATCTCTGGTTTCACCCCACCTGCTGCGAATGTGTGCTTGTACTGTCGTCAGTCAAACCATCAGATTGAACAGTGCCGGTCTTTGAAAGGACTGATTTGTTACGTGTGCGGATTTAAAGGGTTCGACACACAACATTGTCCGTATTGCCGAAAAAACGGATATCAGGTGACCGAAAATCGCCGGTCATCCGAGAAAACGGCGTAGACAGTATAACTTTCGATAGCGACTCAGACTGTTGTGAATCTGTCGATTCCGACATGTACTTAGATCAAAATTCTCAAATTCTGCAAATTACTCTTCCAAATTTTGATGATAACCGTCCCTATACGTGGGTGCATATATATCATCTCAAAATAAAGGGTTTATTAGATTCGGGTAGTAACCGTACCCTTATAAGCAAAATATTTAAGCACCATTGATTTGTCAGAGGCATTCTTGCAAATCCCTCTTGCACGACGATCAAGACGATATACCGCCTTTAGCATTCAGGGCAAGGGCATGTTTGCTTTTACCAGATTGCCATTTGGCCTGGTAAACAGCCCAGCCACCTTATCGCGGTTAATGGACCAGGTGTTGGGCCACGGCGAATTAGAACCAAACGTGTTCGTGTAACTAGATGACATAGTCATCGTGAGTGAATCGTTTGAAACTTACTTACAATTGCTGAAAGAAATAGCTCGGCGGCTAAACGCAGCGAATCTCTCCATTAATCTGGAAAAATCACGGTTCGGTGTTAAAGAGTTGCCATTCCTAGGGTATTTGTTGTCTACTGACGGCCTCCGTGCAGATCCGGAGAAAATAAGACCGATAGTGGAATACGAACGACCCAACACGGTAACGAAACTACGAAGATTCCTAGGACTGGCCAACTATTACCGTCGTTTTATAGAAGATTTTAGTGGTACGACTGCGCCTCTCACCGAGCTTCTAAAAACCAAAACTAAAACACTCGGCTGGAATGAGCAGGCCAAAGAAGCCTTTTGTCGTATAAAAGACAAATTAATTACTTCGCCCATCCTCGTTAGTCCAGATTTTACGAAGGAATTCGCTATTCAGACGGACGCAAGTGATGTGGCTGTAGCTGGAGTGCTAACTCAGATACTGGATGGACAGGAGAGGGTTATTGCCTTCTACTCGCACAAACTAACTACTCCACAAAGAAATTACCACGCGTGCGAGAAAGAAGCTTTAGCTGCTCTTCTGTCCATCGAGGCCTTTAGAGGGTATATCGAGGGGTCGCATTTCACTTTGGTCACGGATTCCTCCGCCTTGACTCACATATTGCGAGCCAGATGGAAAACTTCCTCTCGTTGTAGCCGGTGGAGTTTGACACTGCAGCATTATGACATGACCATACTGCACCGGAAAGGAAAAGATAATGTGGTTCCGGATGCATTATCTCGTTGTGTCGCTTTAGTATCCACCCGAGCTACGTCAGCCTGGTATGATGACCTTATGCAAAAAGTCATTAGCCAACCAGATGAATACACTGATTTTCAAATATTTGATGGCGCCCTTTATAAATTCGTTTCCACCCCAAACCACCCTTATGATCACCGGTTTGAGTGGAAAAAGGTAATCCCACCTGAGAACCGAGAAAGCATCATAATTACAAATCACGATCAAGCCATGCATATGGGTGTTGATAAAACATTGGCGAGAATCCGTCAGAAATGTTATTGGCCCAGTATGGCGCGAGATGTTAAGCATCACATTCAAAACTGCTCTACCTGCAAGCAGGTAAAGGCAGCCAATGTACCAGTAATTCCTCCAATGGGTAAGCACAGAATTACTACCCACCCCTGGCAGATCATTGCTGCGGATTATGTTGGACCTCTTCCTAGAAGTAAAAAAGGGAATCAATACGTGCTGGTTGTCCTAGACTTATTTAGTAAATGGGTTATGCTTACACCAGTACGCAGGATTGACAGCGATTCGTTACGTAATGTATTAAAAAATCATTGGTTCTTACGCTACTCAACCCCTGAGACAATCATTACCGATAATGCTTCCGTGTTTCTTTCGAAGCAATTCAAACTTTTGTTAGACCGGTTCAGCATTCAGCATTGGCTAAACTCCAAATACCATAGCCAAGCGAATCCTGTAGAAAGGGTCAACAGAACCATTAACGCTGCTATTCGGACTTACGTGCGAGACGATCAGCGGCTTTGGGATAGCCAAATCCCCGAAATCGAAACGATATTAAATACGTCAGTTCATTCTGCAACTGATCTGACCCCTTACTTCGTCATACACGGTCATGAAGCATTCACCAAAGGTAGCGACCATAAATGGTTTTCAAAGGAAGATGGCCCTACTACGGACGAGAGAAACGAAGCAAAGCAAAAACTCTTTGAACGCATTTATGATTTGGTTCAGTCTAATCTAAGAAAGTCGCATGAAGCAGGTAAAATTCGGTATAATTTACGACACAGGCAGTACGCCAATCCTTTTCAAGTTGGTCAGATGATATATCGACGCAACATGAAGCAGTCTAATGCGGCAGAACGGTACAATGCCAAATACGGTCCTCTGTACCTACCTGCGATTGTTAAAGCGAGAATTGGAACCTCGTCATACGAGCTGGAAGATACAGATGGAAAGAACCTGGGAGTGTGGCCTGCTGCCCACTTAAAACCAGGTTAGTTTATTTAGTGCTTTACTAATAAGTTACATAAAAAAAAACATTAGTGCTTTATGAAATCCGGTAGAAGCGTACGATCACTAATTCGATCACGCTTAAAAGAGGCCCTGAAACGAAGAAGAAACCCATCAGTTTCGAACACACTGTTAATACAATAGTTAACACGTCGCGATACGAATTTAGTCGTCTATGGCGAACACGCCCAAGATGCTCGGTCACTGGTCCGGTAGTTCTGTGTCATAACCGTTGAAGTGGTCTCCATTCCTGTGCTAGGTGCTCCGACATTTCCCTGAATATTTCTTTCTATTCCTTTCGGCCGTAAGATTAAATGAATGTTAGCTTTCACGAGAATTGTCTTGTTATGACAGTTTTGATAGTGAGTGTCTGCTTGTTATTGTGAGTAACTCACAGCTCTCCACTAGATCAGGAGAGTTTTGCTATAAAAAAAACTGTTACAGTTAAGTTAGTAACTTAAGGTTCATAAGGGGTTTGTGTTAAGCGTGCACGAAACACTCTGCATTAAAACAGGTACATCAGTAAAAAACTCGCTTGAAGAGCGAGACGGTACTGATTATTTTTTTGAATACGCCGGCCGGACGGAGGGAGAAAATGACAAGTTACTTCTTTGGAAAACTGACACCGACGACGACGTAAGTGAGGCACGGGGATTGACTCCTTGGAATCGGAAGAAACCGCGCACCGAAGGATTTCGTCGATCCGCGCGTGTTCGTGTGGAAAAATTGTTCATCACCCGTCGAGCCTCATCGTGTTTGATTCCACACGTCCGGGATTGATTGTTCGGAGGCATCGGTTGCATGTTATTTTCGGTCTCACGTGCACAAGTGAAATAGAGCATCACAGTAAAACAAAAAGAAAAATTGCTCTTCCGCGTGTTTAAATCGATTGCGCAGTGCGTTCTACTCCTCCGGACGGTGGTGCAAACGAAACAAGAAGTGCTTAACAAACAGAACCGCGCCGTCGTTCTTGACGACAATGGTGCGAAACGGCCGTACGTTGATAGTCTGTTAAACACGCAACTTGTCGTCGTCAGTGAAAAGAAAAGGTGCCGCGTGTGTGAATGCTCGCCATCGGGTGGTGTTTCTTTCGGAGAAGAGTGAAGAGGGACGTGTCGAACGTGTTCCATACAGTCCAGCGCAACTTTTGACTGGCACTGCTCCGGCGTGCTGTCGGAATCACAGAGGGCGGCCGAAGAGAGAGTGACAAGGTCCGCAGGATCCGGACCACGTGACATCAACTCCCATTCCGGACACGCTCCTGATCGCTCCGACCGGATTGGAATCAAGAGCAGGCGGTAAGACGGCCAGGATGGCAGCGAACTTTGGCAACCTGACGACAACATAAATGGTGAGTGCACCGCTTTTCTCACTATTGCCTCTTTTAAATGAACCGTTTATTATTGATTGGTGGGTTATTATCGCTTAGGGCTGAGAGACTAATGTCCCCCCCAACAGGGACTAATGTTTCATAACACTGGCGCCCAACTAAAAATCCCACACGAAAATTTTTTGATTTGTGTATTTGAGCCAAAATTTGTTAGTTTAACGATTACGTAAGATTTGTGATAGCATTTTAAGATTTGGTTTGGTTCCGTGATACTTAATATATAAGGAAAATGGATTTCACTCATTTGAATGATGAGGAAATCAACTATGAAATGGCATTACGCCACATGGTTAATCTGGGTGCAATGACCCATAGAGTAAAAGTTCAACGTTTGCGGGCGGCGGTAGCAGATGACCGCAAACAAAATATAATTCATGACTGCTCGGATCATGTAATGAGTCCGACGGTCAACATAGAAGCTTGCCAGCAGGCAATCTATGAAATTCAAAAAGTCGTTGAGCCAGCCATTCGCAGCTCCGACAAACAAAACCTCTGTCAAATACGGTCGCGACTATTACATTACAGAAACAGATTGGCAATAATAAAACCACCTATGTTTCTCATGGAAGCGCACAAATCGCTCGTATCGTTTGTCAAAGTGTTGTTCGATGATGTGCAAAAGGTAATGACAGATCCAGCGAATGAGGTAGCAAGTGTAGTGCCGATAGATAAGCGCCAACCGGCACCGGAAAGGACCGGAAAGCAGCCCGGACAGGAGGCTAGATCCTCGTCAGGAGATGTCGAGAGGGAGCACAGCAAAGGCAGTGGACAACTCTCTACATTACCGGCAACCAGTTCTCCAGCAAGGCAGAGCGGAGGGGAAACATCACTAAGCTCGGGATTTGATGGACAGCAATCAACATTAGGCAGCGGAAGGCGAAGCAATTTACTGCTATCACACTACACCCCACCGCCACTGGAATTCCCATCGATGGTTCCAGATGCTTTTAACACGAGCAGGAGAGGAGAAAATCTTCATTCAAATTTGCAGAATGATGGTGTCAATCCCACACCTGTAGGAAACAATCGAGCGGCGACCGGAACACGTAACGTATGGGAAGAATACAACCAATTGCGGGACGATTTGTTGCATCATTTACTACGCCGAGAAGCGGGACCATCCAACGAACGAAGTGAGGACAGGCGCATGCTGAAAGCAGTACACAACTGGCCATTCAAGTTCCGGGGAGAAAAAGATACGACATCACTGAACATTTTTCTGGATAGAGTCGAGACGTTTGCCAGATCAGAAGGGATGAACGACCATACACTGTTGGCGTCGATCAAACATCTTCTGCAGGAAGACGCATTGGATTGGTATGCGCGAGCAATGGCACAACGATCATTAGTTTCATGGGAGGCGTTCAAGCAAGAGATCAGAAAGGAATTTTTACCAAGCGGTTACGCACAGATTCTCCGATTAGAAGCCTGTTTCAGATTTCAAGGGCAGAACGAGTCTTTCGCCAAGTATTATCGTGACATTGCAGCACTGTTCCGTTTTGTGACACCGGCGATGAGTGAAGAGGAGAAGTTTTTCATCGTGAAAAAGAATATGAACGCAGATTATGCGGCGATCGTAACAGCCGCGAGGCCGCATACGTTGCAGGAAATGGTAGAAATCTGCACCAGCTTCGATGAAACAAGGATGCTTCTCAATAGACAGCGTAGGATTCCAATTCCACACAGTTCACTATTAGAACCAAGCTTCGCGACACCTGGGGTTGTAGCGAAACCGGCGCCACCAACACAGTTTCAATCACGTTATGGCAGAGTTCATGCCATTGAGATGGAGCAAAACGCAACAGAAATGTCGTCTCGAGCACAAGATTCATCAGTGGAGGATGGAATGGAAGGAACAGAGGGAGAAGACGAATACTGGCAGCTGAAAATAGATCAACTAATGGAGCAAGTTAATGCAATCAAGTTGAACATGTTCAACAGAAGCGCGAAACCGGCTTGGAGGTCATCATCGAGTTCAGAAGGTTCGTCACTCAACCAACCAGCTGCGAGACAATCGATAATCCATCCACGGCTTGCGCAGGAAAAGCTGCAAACGCAAGGTCGTCAGTATCAACCGCCGGTAAGGTACCAGCATCTAAACACACAAAGCTCTACAGGCGAGTCGATTAGGCGAGAGCGACAGGTGCAACCAGAAAGCGGAGAAGTGGTTCCAGATCAGAAACGGAATGGATTAATCTGTTGGAACTGCGACGAAGATGGACATCGGTTCATGGATTGTCCGAAACCTCAAGCAATTCTCTTTTGCTACAGGTGCGGGCGGAAAGGATACTCCTTGCGAAGCTGTATAACGTGTCGAACTGACGCGGGAAACGCTGCAGCGGGGAATCTATAATAGAGGGTGTTGAGTCTCCGCATTATGTCGAGAACCCCTCAGACATCACCAATTTTGGACTTATGAATACAATAATCATTCCCGGATTAGACAACCGCCCACATGCGACTATTAATATCCTGGGCAAGGAAATGACAGCGCTTTTGGACAGTGGTGCAAACTGTTCACTATTAGGAGGAGCAAACGTGGAAATCGCCGAACAACTGAATTTGCGCAAAGGAATAGTAGAAGGTGGCATCAAAACGGCGGATGGAACACAACACAAAATCTCACATTTCATTCGTGTTCCCATAGTTTTCAACGGTCGCAATGAAACCATCCAATTGTTGTTAGTTCCGACGATACCGGATTGCGTAATTTTGGGCATGAACTTCTGGAACAAATTCGGAATCAAGGCAACGTGTTGCACCATTGAAGCAGAGACAAATGAAGCGAAAGCAAAAGAAAATGAGTCCATGAAAACTCTCAGCAGAGACCAACAAAGACGTCTTCAAACAACAATTGCGAAGTTTCCGTTGGCAGAGGAAGGAAAACTGGGAAGAACAACACTGTATGAACACCGCATTGAAGTAGGAGACGCACCACCACGCAAGCAACGCCATTACCCAATGTCACCATATGTGCTGGAGGAGGTAAACCGCGAGATTGACAGGATGCTATCATTAGACGTCATCGAAGAAGCGCGCTTCTCCCCATGGAACAACCCACTCGTAGCCGTGAAAAAGAAAACGGGAAAATATCGAGTTTGTTTGGACGCACGTCATCTGAATTCTGTGATGGTGAACGAGGGATATCCGATTCCGCAAATATCCTCGATTATCAACAACCTAGGAGGCTGTGCATACATTTCATCGATCGATCTAAAAGACGCATTCTGGCAGTTACCCTTAGAAGAGAAATCGAGGCCAGTAACAGCGTTCACGGTTCCATCTCGAGGACATTTCCAGTTCAAGGTTGTGCCGTTCGGACTTTGCACAGCAAGTCAAGCGTTAGCGCGGTTGATGACGCATTTATTCGCGGACATGGAGCCGTACGTATTCCATTACTTAGACGACATTGTTATTTGCTCAAGATCGTTTGAGGAACACATTCAGTTATTGGAAGAAGTGGCGAAGCGACTGTGTCAGGCAAACTTGACAATATCATCAGAGAAATCGAAATTCTGTCGTCGAGAGATACCATATCTAGGCTACATACTAAACGAAAACGGTTGGAAGGTCGACGAAGAGAAAATAAGCAGTGTCGTGAAGTTTCCCATCCCAGCAAGCAGAAAAGAGGTACAACGGTTTCTAGGTTTGTGCAATTGGTACCGACGTTTCATTTCGGATTTTTCACGTCTAGCCGTACCATTAACGGAACTCACAAAGACGAAGAACAAGTTTCGATGGAACGCGCAAGCAGACGAGGCCTTTCTCAAGCTAAAAGCCGCTTTAGTATCAGCTCCAGTACTGGCCATGCCGGATTATTCGAAGCCATTCGCAATAGCTTGCGACGCAAGCGATGTAGCGATCGGAGCAGTGCTAACGCAGGAGATCGAAGGAGAAGAACATCCAATCTGCTATTTCTCGCAGAAGCTCTCGTCATCGGAACGAAAGTACTCGGTCACGGAGCGAGAATGTTTAGCGGTCATACGGGCGATCGAGAAATTCCGAGGATACATTGAAGGAATAAAATTTACAGTTTATTGCGACCACGCAGCACTTAGCTACTTGCGTTCAATGAAAAACCCCACGGCACTCATGAGTCGTTGGCTCTTACGGTTAAATGCGTTCGATTTCGAAATCAAGTATAGAAAAGGAAGCATAAACGTTGTACCAGACGCGCTTTCACGGATCGTCGCATCAGTCAACTTTACCGGATCAAAATCCAAAGACGACTGGTTCAATCAGCTCATAGAACGCGTGCAGAAGAAAGGAAATCGCTTCCCGGACTTCAGATTCGTAAACGGAGAGCTGTACAAAAACTGTTTGAGCAAAGACGAAGGCGGCAACGCAATTCACCGATGGAAAAAGGTGGTGCCTGTTGAGGAACGACAGGAACTGATGCGAAGATATCACGATACCCCCACCGCAGCGCATCTAGGATTTCGAAGTACGCTGCAGAAGATTCAAGTCCGTTTTCACTGGCCGAAAATGCGAGAGGATGTAAGCAACTACGTACGGAGCTGTCAGACGTGCAAGGCAAGTAAAGCGCCAAACAGGAAGATGATGCCCCAAATGGGAAACCTGAAACCAGCAAAGCTACCATGGGAACTAATTTCCATAGACTTCGTCGGTCCGTTCCCACGTTCAAAACAAGGAAACACAGTTATGCTAGTCATAGTTGACTGGATTACAAAGTACGTTATCGCACATCCGATGAAAGCCGCAGACGCAGCAAAGATGTCACAATTTCTAGAACAAGAGGTCTTTCTGAAGTATTCGCGACCAAGGATAGTTTTGTCGGACAATGGGAAACAGTTTGAATCGCCGGTGTTCCAATCTCTTCTTGTCAAGCACAAGATCGCACACATGAAGACAGCATATTACTGTCCCATGGTTAACAATGCAGAACGTGTGAACCGCGTGCTAATCACCTGTATTCGAGCCTTACTGGAAGGAGATCATCGCGATTGGGATAGTCAGCTTCCAGCCATCACGGCCGCGGTAAATAGTGCAAAGCATGAAGCAACCGGAATCAGTCCACACTTCGCCAATTTCGGAAGAGATTTGATACTGCACACAGATCTATACACACAGCAGAGCTTAAATACTCCAGACGATCCAAAAGTAGCCCAGGATTTGCGACTATCAACCATACAACGCATGCAGGACTTCGTACTGCAACGTATCAAGAACAACCACGAAAGGACAAAACAACGGTATAACCTCCGCACACGCATGATATCGTTCAAAGTCGGAGATTTGGTGTGGCGCAGAACGTTCGGACTCTCCTCAAAGGCAGATCATGTGAACAGAAAGCTGGATCCAAAATTCGTTCCGGCGATAGTGAAGGAGATTCTCGGCGTGAACCTATACATTCTAGAAGACGTAGTAACTGGAAAGAAGGGCAGGTATCACGCAAGTGTTCGGGATAAATCACACTTCATCAGGGTGCGGCGAGCAACAACGGTTAGACTACCTCCCCACCTTGTTAGGACAACTTGCAGTAATGCAAGCCCCGCCAGGCTTACCGTTAGCGTATCGTGAGAAAACGCATCCAAGTGTACGATCATTGAAACAAAAAAGCCTTTTTTCAGGCGCGCCGGTAGCGGACCGTGAGAAAAACGCACATCGGAACCTTCGTCATTTCAGCGAAGCAGAGCCTCTGCAGGCATGCCGGTAGCGAGCCGAGAGAAAAACGCATAGAGTGATTCGAGAAGCCAGAAAGCCTTCAGCAGGCCGGCCGTTACCGTAACGGGAGAAAACGGATGGTCGAAACATAGACTCAGGAGTCTGGTCAATTCAAGTCATAGGATTGAGGAAAGCGAGTCATAGGGTGGATAGATTGGTCGGGGAAGGCCCAAGACAACTGACAGTCGCAGCAAGTTGCTGTCGAGACGTCAGGGACGGGATCGGACTTCCTCCCAGAAAAGACTGAGGATGTCCACACGTTACCGTTAAGCGAGAAAACGGATTCAAGCTAAACAACAGCTTGATTTATGTCGACAACCCACGTACACAAAAATCACCCAAGGACGACGAAAATAGCCTTTGCAGGCAGTCCGTTAGCGAAACGAGAGAAAACGCAACCAAGTAGCACGAAACTAGCCTTCTTCAGGCAGTCCGTTAGCGAAACGAGAGAAAACGCAACCAAGTATCACGAAACAAGCCTTCTTCAGGCAGTCCGTTAGCGAAACGAGAGAAAACGCAACCAAGTATCACGAAACAAGCCTTCTTCAGGCAGTCCGTTAGCGAAACGAGAGAAAACGCAACCAAGTAGCTCGAAACTAGCCTTCTTCAGGCAGTCCGTTAGCGAAACGAGAGAAAACGCAACCAAGTACCACGAGACGAGCCTTTTGCAGGCAACCCATTGGCGGAACGAGAAAACGCGTATCGATGGATGCAGTTTTGTGGAAAGACACATCGGTTACGAATCATGAGAAAGGAAGAACCAAGTAGCAGTCCGAGCAAACCAGGACAATGGCAACAACACAGCTAACTGGCGCAAGGTGGAATTGCATGGGAGCAAACATCGAGAAAAACGATAATTGCAAAAGGACGAAGCAAAGCGCACATGTTTCTAGCAAGCTGCGAATTTTGGTTCATAAGGAGTAAACACAACCGCACACAAGGATATCGTGAGAGTATTAAAGCCTACACAGGCCTGCCGTTTGGTCAGATCGGGAGAAACTGACAGTCGTTTAAACAGCTATGAGTTACACCAGCTACAAAGTTTCACGAAAACACGAGATCGGAAGAAACTACCCATTCCTGGATTGGTGTCGACGTCATGCAAGATCCAGAGCAGTCAGGATTCGGAAATCGGATCGGGTAGACAGTTGTAATAGGGGTCGTTATGACAATCTGTACAAAAGTAACGCGATTCTGGGCGCGGTAAAACCCTTGCATTGGGCTCATAACGATCGAGGGACTAAATACCCCTTTTCCTCTACGACAGTCAACCATTTGTTACAAACCAAAAAGCTATCACAAATACATTGTTTAGTTATATCGTCATTGTTAATTCAAACCTATTTAGCACTAAAATAGGTTAAGAGTTTATTGAATGTTCTGCCGTTACAACAGGACTTTCGTGTTTGTTGTATAAGGACTTACCCGGAGACTAATAGCCATAAGTTAGTTGGCGATAATCGCGAATTAGCCAGAATTCGCTGGCGTTATTGTATAGATTTGTGGATTTGTGTCATTTAGTTTTGTGAAGCTTGTTCCGTACAGGAACATGTTACGAGCGTTGATTGTCTTAAGCATCACGTTCATAATGCGATGTATAGTCTCCGGGGGACTTCTTTGTGGTGTTGGCTCATAAATTTCTCATGATTCGAGCTTTCGCCGATTCATGAGAAATTTTTCTGTAACGGCAATGTTGTGTTACAGTTAAGTTAGTAACTTAAGGTTCATAAGGGGTTTGTGTTAAGCGTGCACGAAACACTCTGCATTAAAACAGGTACATCAGTAAAAAACTCGCTTGAAGAGCGAGACGGTACTGATTATTTTTTTGAATACGCCGGCCGGACGGAGGGAGAAAATGACAAGTTACTTCTTTGGAAAACTGACACCGACGACGACGTAAGTGAGGCACGGGGATTGACTCCTTGGAATCGGAAGAAACCGCGCACCGAAGGATTTCGTCGATCCGCGCGTGTTCGTGTGGAAAAATTGTTCATCACCCGTCGAGCCTCATCGTGTTTGATTCCACACGTCCGGGATTGATTGTTCGGAGGCATCGGTTGCATGTTATTTTCGGTCTCACGTGCACAAGTGAAATAGAGCATCACAGTAAAACAAAAAGAAAAATTGCTCTTCCGCGTGTTTAAATCGATTGCGCAGTGCGTTCTACTCCTCCGGACGGTGGTGCAAACGAAACAAGAAGTGCTTAACAAACAGAACCGCGCCGTCGTTCTTGACGACAATGGTGCGAAACGGCCGTACGTTGATAGTCTGTTAAACACGCAACTTGTCGTCGTCAGTGAAAAGAAAAGGTGCCGCGTGTGTGAATGCTCGCCATCGGGTGGTGTTTCTTTCGGAGAAGAGTGAAGAGGGACGTGTCGAACGTGTTCCATACAGTCCAGCGCAACTTTTGACTGGCACTGCTCCGGCGTGCTGTCGGAATCACAGAGGGCGGCCGAAGAGAGAGTGACAAGGTCCGCAGGATCCGGACCACGTGACATCAACTCCCATTCCGGACACGCTCCTGATCGCTCCGACCGGATTGGAATCAAGAGCAGGCGGTAAGACGGCCAGGATGGCAGCGAACTTTGGCAACCTGACGACAACATAAATGGTGAGTGCACCGCTTTTCTCACTATTGCCTCTTTTAAATGAACCGTTTATTATTGATTGGTGGGTTATTATCGCTTAGGGCTGAGAGACTAATGTCCCCCCCAACAGGGACTAATGTTTCATAACAAAACTCTACAGTTGTTGGATTTCAAATTCACTCACTATTCGAATTCGCGGTTCGAATTTAGTTGATGTGAAGTTTGTGTACAAATTAAATTAAAAAAAAATCATAAACGTGGTACAAGTTTCGTCCACCTCGATTCATTTGCTGGAGACCGGAGTCTACTGGACGATGATGGTCAGTAGCAGGCCCTCATTCTATACAAAACGAGTTCTGGAAACTGCGCGGAGTTGAACAAAATTCAATGATGATGCCTTATGACCCCAACTGAATCGGGTATTATTCGTACCACTGTAATATACTATGAAAAGGTAGTAACAATACTGTGCCTTCCGTATGTGTTACGGGTAGATATGTGTCTTTAGGAGATAGTATATATAGATTTTGTCTCTAAAGAAATGGTTAGTGTATGTTTAGGATAGGTTTATAGTGAATGCGGTTGAATGATAGGCGAAAGGAATGACTGATTATGGAGGACGCGTCCATTGTGCGGGAAGAGTGAATGAATAGGTGTGAATGAGAATATAGGTTACGAGCATAAGTTTTCTTCAGTTCAGAACAGAAGAGTAAGCAATAGAAAATTCGTGAAAATGGAAAGATAATAGAGAGGAATGATAAATGAAGGAATGAGATGTATGCACATATTCGGAGACTTACTGTGGTTAAAGGAGTTCTCAAAAGACAGTGGTTAAAATATATTGATCCAGTTTCACTGCGTTCGCCAGATCGTAGAGACGGCCGATATCAGAAGGGATGATTGATATGACGGAAAATTACATGATAAATTTTTCTACCCGTACCCGGGGAAGATTGTTACCGAACAATTTTCGTAACAATAAAATTCCATCCAAAGTTGTATATATAAAAATAGACAATAAGATTTAGCTTTAGATTTTAAGATAATGTAAATTTTTGCTATTTTTTCTTTTGACTCTCTTTCATTGTTGTTAGCTTATAAAGTTTTCTTCAATTATATTTGTATTTTTTGTTTAACATAGAGTAAGTTCAATACTAACCCGAACTAACATAAAACAAAAACCGATAAACTACGATGAGTTCTATTGAAATCTGCCTAGTTTGTCAGCATTCAGGGAGCTTCGAATATCCTGCTAGATGAATACGTTGGAGGTAAAAGAGGTCTTCAGTACCCACCCCGGAACGTCCATACCAGGCGTTGGGGCCTAGTACCAGTTCCCATCAGGAACGGTAGCCTATCCCAACGACGCAGTCGTTTCTTCCTGAATGGTGACAATCTAGGTAGATAATGAACACGCAATAGTTATAGGTGGTTACCCTAAATGTTTTCAACCGATAAAACCTACTAACCGATTCGACGATAGGATGGAGAGGATAAATTATCAGCAGAACCACTGTTTCCGGAATTAAGGATAGAGAGAGGGAGAGAGAGAACTAAAAAAAAGAGAGAGATAGGTGATATGAAGGATAAGCTGGAGGGCTCGGGATCAGTCGGTAAGCGTCAGTACTAACGAGAAGTTTGATTTATTAAGAAGCCTGACAGACCCTAGTAAGTGAACGAGCTGTAGGAAAGCCACACATCTCGTGTAATCATCAAAAATTTTGGATTTCGTCTTGCGTCGTGTGGACACTTCGGAACCTGCTGGGCCGTTTGTCGACGTCCTATTCGACTATCCGCCCGAAACTACGTTCGACCTTCTCCGGACCCGCAAGTTGGTCTAAACCACTACCGGTATTCAAGTTACCACGTGCCGAGCAGCTGACTAGTATTCCTGGACACCGAACCGGCGAAATTTACCAAACCCATCACTGGTCTTCGAGCCACCACGTACCGAGTAGCCAGCCAGGATTCCCGGACACCGAACTAGCGAAATTGGTTAAACCCACCCACCGCCTGACTTAGAGTCTCCACGTGCATTCAGCTGGTATTCTCGGAACCCAGACCCCGAGACAAACAGTCAACCCGGACACTCTCTGGAATTACCGTCACCAATGACACCTGCGAGTCAACGAACAAACCAGCAGTAACAAGGTATGTTACTCTCTCTATCTCTCCTTTCCTTGATCAACACCTCGGGAAGACCACCAAGGGCCCCAACGTTCAACGATCGGCGCCGCAACCGTGCAAATTTGGCCATTCAATAAAATTGTAAAATTTATTTAATTTTCTTTTCCTTAAAAAAATAAGAGAGTCAATTCCTTTGATTTGGATGGTCTACTATTGTTCAGCGCGTGATCTCTTAAAGACAAAACCCCGGGTGAGTATGGTGTTCTGAGTCCTCTCGAGTACGTGGCCGACCCTGAGACAAAATAAGAGGTGAGCTAGCCGTGCGGTGTGTTCAACACAATAACTTTCAATCCTTAATGTCCCTGACTCAACTTTATTTTTCGACACATCCATGTAGTGCGAAGTGCGTGAAATCGCGGATCACCTACGCTCGACGGAAATCCCAAAAACATTTTCAATTAAGTTCAAGCATATTAATTCTGAGAATATGTTTCACACGGACGGATCACGAATTGAAGAGGCTACTGGATTTGGTATGTCCAACAATAATGTTTCGGTTTCATTTAGGCTTCAAGAACCTGCATCTTGCCAACGGGTAAGCTTCTTGGGATGAAAATGATCTGGGTCGGTGGATGCACTCAATTATTCCCGAAGGTTCAGGGGGCATGGTACGACTAAGACATGGTTTAGGGGACTGAATGTGAGTAGAGATTTCATTTGTGTGATGTTCAGACTTATGTCCAAACGCTACACGTTAGACGCACATCTCTTTTGTATCGAACTCGATGTATTGATACAAACAAACCTAAAATAGTTACAATAGTGTGTGTACAGCTTAAACAGATTTTTTAAATGTAATTTATAGCAGCTAATCGTTTGATAAAACCAGTGTTTTTGAGTACATTAGCTAATGAATACCGTAATACTAATATGACATTTAAGAAAACTAGTAGTAATATATTTCATTACATACTAACCGTTGTGAATGTAGTTGAAATTTATTAGGTTCAAAATACTATATATTGCCTTACGAAATATAGCGTTATGGGTTAGCCGATGCCTTTCACGCAGCCCGCCTGGGATCGATTCCCAACTCCGCACATAGGGTCAGAAATTTTTTCTGGACAGAAGAGGCGAATGACCTTAATGTTAGAAACTTTATAATACAAACAAAAAAAGTTTGCAAAATGATTTCATGTAGTATTTGTGCGGTTCAAAATCGTAAATAAATGAAACTCATAGTTTTACTTTAATTTGGAACTATATTTCGTTTGATATTCACATTCTTTGGTATACCTAAAGCCTTACAATATAATTGGAAGACTGGAACAAACGCAGTTGCATCAAACTGTTATAATGAACCGAATGCAATATATCATTTCAATTTGAGCAAAGCAATTCAGTTCTGACGAGCGTAACAATGCTTTATTATACTTCCGCTCACGCCATCTGAAAAAATCTTGTACTGAATTGACTTACACTACACTAGACTCGTAGAAATAATCTAAATATCAACATTACACTGCAATTTCGCAATTATTGAAATAGAATGTACGAGGAATCCTTATTGTTCAGGTGATTATCATTGGAATTATCACATATGACATACACCTAATCAATATATTTCTAGTCTTCTAGCTTAAGCTTCTTCGCACGGTAAGATTCATTCTAGACCGCCATAGCACAAATATTTGATGTACACATATTCATCAATTCCGTACTTGGAACCTTCTCTTCCTATTCCAGATTCTTTAATTCCACCAAAAGCTGCTTCCGCAGCCGATATCAATCCTTCGTTAACGCCAATCATTCCGGTTTCCAGCAGCTTTGAAATTCTAAACACTTGATTCAAATCATTGCTGTAAAAGTAACCAGCCAGACCTCTTTGAGTTGCATTAGCTATTTGTAATGCTTCTTCTTCAGTTTTGAAACGAATAATTGATACCACTGGTCCAAAAATCTCTTCTCTATATAACTTCATGTCATCTCGAAGGTGGGATACAATCGTGGGCTCGAAATATAGCGCACCGTGCTCGGAAAGCTGACGACCACCTAATACCACATTAGCTCCTTTTTGTTTTGCGTCCTCTACGAATTGGGTCACCTTATTGATTTGTGCATGATTTATTAACGGACCGATTTGCACTCCATCGTGACTGCCATCTCCAATTTTTAGTGCTTTTATCTTCTCTGTCAAACGAGAGATAAATTCATCATGAACTTCATCCTGAATTAAAAATCTGTTTGCCGATATACAAGTTTGGCCGCAGTTTCTAAATTTGGAATTCATAGCTCCAATTACCGCTTTATCCAAATCAGCTGATTTAAATACAATAAATGGAGCATTTCCGCCCAGTTCCAATCCGATTCTTTTAATTCCATTTGCACATTGTTTATACAGTAGTTTACCAACTTCCGTTGAACCAGTAAACGAGATTGCTGCGACCTTCTCACTTTGGCAGAGCAGTTTCCCTACACTAGCAGCATTTTTACGACTGCTAGTAACAACATTAAGCACTCCCTTCGGAAATCCAGCTTCCTCTGCCAGTTTTGTTAATGCTAATGCTGTTAAAGGAGTGTCCTCGGCTGGTTTGATTACCACAGTACAACCGGCAGCAATAGCTGCGGATGCCTTACGAGTTATCATGGCATGTGGAAAATTCCAAGGCGTGATCAATCCTGCCACACCAATCGGTTGCTTCACCAGCATCATCTGCCGATTTGACTGGGGCGTAGGAACAATTTCACCATAAACGCGACGAGCTTCTTCGGCAAACCACTCAACAAAAGAATTTCCATATGTGATTTCTCCTTCGGATTCCGCGATTGGTTTTCCAGATTCTGCGGTCATAATTAGAGCAATCTCTTTACGGTTTTTTTCCAATAGTTGAAACCATTTCTACAATGATTGAAGCAAATTATTTTGCATAGCATGATCTCACAATTATTCTTATTAATGCAAACCTTCAGTAGAGCCGCTCTATCTTTAGCCGTACTATTGTGCCATTTCTTATCATAAAAAGCATTATGCGCAGCATCGATAGCATCATTTACGTCGTTTATATCCATGTCCGGTACTGTTCCCAGAACTTGTTCATTGGCGGGGTTTGTAACATCAAACGTTAAACCACTTCGTGCTCCAACCCATTTACCATTGATAAATGCATGATTTTGATGAAGGTGCATGGTACGCCGATTTAGACTGTTGCCGATCATTCTGGTCAACCCCAAATTCACTGCACGGTTCAGCGCGAATCGACCCAGTAACAAAGTAGCCATAACTTTCAATCCTTAATGTCCCTGACTCAACTTTATTTTTCGACACATCCATGTAGTGCGAAGTGCGTGAAATCGCGGATCACCTACGCTCGACGGAAATCCCAAAAACATTTTCAATTAAGTTCAAGCATATTAATTCTGAGAATATGTTTCACACGGACGGATCACGAATTGAAGAGGCTACTGGATTTGGTATGTCCAACAATAATGTTTCGGTTTCATTTAGGCTTCAAGAACCTGCATCTTGCCAACGGGTAAGCTTCTTGGGATGAAAATGATCTGGGTCGGTGGATGCACTCAATTATTCCCGAAGGTTCAGGGGGCATGGTACGACTAAGACATGGTTTAGGGGACTGAATGTGAGTAGAGATTTCATTTGTGTGATGTTCAGACTTATGTCCAAACGCTACACGTTAGACGCACATCTCTTTTGTATCGAACTCGATGTATTGATACAAACAAACCTAAAATAGTTACAATAGTGTGTGTACAGCTTAAACAGATTTTTTAAATGTAATTTATAGCAGCTAATCGTTTGATAAAACCAGTGTTTTTGAGTACATTAGCTAATGAATACCGTAATACTAATATGACATTTAAGAAAACTAGTAGTAATATATTTCATTACATACTAACCGTTGTGAATGTAGTTGAAATTTATTAGGTTCAAAATACTATATATTGCCTTACGAAATATAGCGTTATGGGTTAGCCGATGCCTTTCACGCAGCCCGCCTGGGATCGATTCCCAACTCCGCACATAGGGTCAGAAATTTTTTCTGGACAGAAGAGGCGAATGACCTTAATGTTAGAAACTTTATAATACAAACAAAAAAAGTTTGCAAAATGATTTCATGTAGTATTTGTGCGGTTCAAAATCGTAAATAAATGAAACTCATAGTTTTACTTTAATTTGGAACTATATTTCGTTTGATATTCACATTCTTTGGTATACCTAAAGCCTTACAATATAATTGGAAGACTGGAACAAACGCAGTTGCATCAAACTGTTATAATGAACCGAATGCAATATATCATTTCAATTTGAGCAAAGCAATTCAGTTCTGACGAGCGTAACAATGCTTTATTATACTTCCGCTCACGCCATCTGAAAAAATCTTGTACTGAATTGACTTACACTACACTAGACTCGTAGAAATAATCTAAATATCAACATTACACTGCAATTTCGCAATTATTGAAATAGAATGTACGAGGAATCCTTATTGTTCAGGTGATTATCATTGGAATTATCACATATGACATACACCTAATCAATATATTTCTAGTCTTCTAGCTTAAGCTTCTTCGCACGGTAAGATTCATTCTAGACCGCCATAGCACAAATATTTGATGTACACATATTCATCAATTCCGTACTTGGAACCTTCTCTTCCTATTCCAGATTCTTTAATTCCACCAAAAGCTGCTTCCGCAGCCGATATCAATCCTTCGTTAACGCCAATCATTCCGGTTTCCAGCAGCTTTGAAATTCTAAACACTTGATTCAAATCATTGCTGTAAAAGTAACCAGCCAGACCTCTTTGAGTTGCATTAGCTATTTGTAATGCTTCTTCTTCAGTTTTGAAACGAATAATTGATACCACTGGTCCAAAAATCTCTTCTCTATATAACTTCATGTCATCTCGAAGGTGGGATACAATCGTGGGCTCGAAATATAGCGCACCGTGCTCGGAAAGCTGACGACCACCTAATACCACATTAGCTCCTTTTTGTTTTGCGTCCTCTACGAATTGGGTCACCTTATTGATTTGTGCATGATTTATTAACGGACCGATTTGCACTCCATCGTGACTGCCATCTCCAATTTTTAGTGCTTTTATCTTCTCTGTCAAACGAGAGATAAATTCATCATGAACTTCATCCTGAATTAAAAATCTGTTTGCCGATATACAAGTTTGGCCGCAGTTTCTAAATTTGGAATTCATAGCTCCAATTACCGCTTTATCCAAATCAGCTGATTTAAATACAATAAATGGAGCATTTCCGCCCAGTTCCAATCCGATTCTTTTAATTCCATTTGCACATTGTTTATACAGTAGTTTACCAACTTCCGTTGAACCAGTAAACGAGATTGCTGCGACCTTCTCACTTTGGCAGAGCAGTTTCCCTACACTAGCAGCATTTTTACGACTGCTAGTAACAACATTAAGCACTCCCTTCGGAAATCCAGCTTCCTCTGCCAGTTTTGTTAATGCTAATGCTGTTAAAGGAGTGTCCTCGGCTGGTTTGATTACCACAGTACAACCGGCAGCAATAGCTGCGGATGCCTTACGAGTTATCATGGCATGTGGAAAATTCCAAGGCGTGATCAATCCTGCCACACCAATCGGTTGCTTCACCAGCATCATCTGTCGATTTGACTGGGGCGTAGGAACAATTTCACCATAAACGCGACGAGCTTCTTCGGCAAACCACTCAACAAAAGAATTTCCATATGTGATTTCTCCTTCGGATTCCGCGATTGGTTTTCCAGATTCTGCGGTCATAATTAGAGCAATCTCTTTACGGTTTTTTTCCAATAGTTGAAACCATTTCTACAATGATTGAAGCAAATTATTTTGCATAGCATGATCTCACAATTATTCTTATTAATGCAAACCTTCAGTAGAGCCGCTCTATCTTTAGCCGTACTATTGTGCCATTTCTTATCATAAAAAGCATTATGCGCAGCATCGATAGCATCATTTACGTCGTTTATATCCATGTCCGGTACTGTTCCCAGAACTTGTTCATTGGCGGGGTTTGTAACATCAAACGTTAAACCACTTCGTGCTCCAACCCATTTACCATTGATAAATGCATGATTTTGATGAAGGTGCATGGTACGCCGATTTAGACTGTTGCCGATTATTCTGGTCAACCCCAAATTCACTGCACGGTTCAGCGCGAATCGACCCAGTAACAAAGTAGCCATGATAACACAGCGGTTATTGATCTAATAAGGAAAAACGAATCTTGCTCAATGGCAGTTTCGATAACTTGTGCACACAAGCACAGATCTAATGTTGTATTGACAAGATCGATAGATGACAGTAACTTTCACTGACAAGAAATTCAACTCAAAATGCCCAAAATGCAACTACTACGACCTGAATGAAAATCTCAACTGAACGAACTGTCAAAATCATGTGTGACAAGGTCATATATATTACCAGTTATTATTTTCAATCTACTTCTATTCTCGGCACTGTTAGTTTGAGTAAAAACGTTCACGTGCGTGATAGAAGAACGAATTGATGTTTTCTCAGAGAAAAATTCAATATACCAGAGCGTCAGATGTCTAATGCGCATGATCGTTGAACAGTCTCTCACTCAGTACACTCAAAAAAATTCACACGTTGGCCTTATAGGAAAAAACACGTAGATTCCAATAATGGCTTTGTCATCGGAGTTTACATGATCTTCTTAACAATTATCGGATCATGATTGAATATGAAATGAATGTGCTCGCAATATGACGTCAGTTGAAAAACCTATAACAAACGATATAGGCAAAATTCCTTTTGACCCTTCTGAGGTATTTATCACATTGATTTTAGGATAAATACTTGCTCATTGATTTTGACGACAGTTATGAAGACTAGCTAATTTTTATTATACTTTCTGATCTAATATTAGTACAAAGCAGAAGTATAATTTATAAGCCAGTTTACTAAATGGCTTTACGAAACCAATCCCCAACAACTTATTTGTATGACCAATTAGTATTACGCGAATTCTGTGCTCCAAAAATACGAAACTGAAACTCAATTCAATTTTGTTTTGTTTTTCTACAGCGAAGTTCAAAAGGCAAAACCTCCAGATTGTGTTCCAGCACATCTATCACATCTTGATCTACTAGTTTCAGCTGAATTCATTCCTTAAAGGGAACAATGTTTGTTTCAGTTTAGCTACCCCGGAGAAAGGATCAGATCATACATTTAGAAGAATACGTTCTGAATTTCTGATATTTTTCACTAGTGATTCAACAGAAACGAAATTTTATGTCATTTAAAAGTAAAATTTTCAAAATATCTGCGTGCGAACCAAAATTTATCGCAATGTTATGTCCAATAGACCATGTAAGCTATTAGTTTTTAGTACCAATATACGTTATTAAAATTCAATATAGAACTTTATAGTAACAATTACATGAAAATAATGTGACTGTTCATCGAAAATTTCCTAACTGCTTTGTGTCAGTGCAGCTCATTTTAAGGGCACAGCTCTATTTTGTTATCTTGATAATGTATTTTCTTGTCATACCGGAAGTTAAACAATTTGTCTTGTAATTTTTTTTTCAGATTAAAATAAAACGTAATACAGTCCACACACGCGTTTTGTAAAACAAAATAATCCGAATTAACATTTGGTCAATATCAAGCCGGATATTGAATTGAGACATAGGAGACTAAGTTGTTGATTCCTGTTTGTGCACGAAACGGGAAATGTTTTGATTTGGTGATTGAGATCATCGAAAAAAGATTGCCGGTAAGGCAAAGTTATTGGATCGACACACGAATCGGTGTGAACGAATTGATTCTGGATGGCATAGGCCTAGGAAAACGATCAAATACTAGCTTGTGAAATATAAAATTAAAGTGGAATGCTGTTACGGTCAGCAAGTGCAAAAAAGACGCTGTTCACATCATCGCCGCTTAGTACATTGAATAACGTAAAAGTAGTTCATTCTCCAACGTTGACGGTTAAGGAGCAAAAAGAACAGCAATTGGTTCGTGAAGTGGCAGCGAAGATGGCGGATACTGTTGACGCTTTAATTCAATGTTGTCTTTCGACTGAGGGTAAAGTAAACAGGATTAGGCAAGCAATAGCACGAGCCGATTTTGATTACAATAAATTTGATATACACGCTTTGAATTTATACGTGCGAACTGTAGATGCGGCATACACTGAATATAGCGATTTCCAAAACCGAATTTATTTGACGGATCCTTCTAGAAGAAAAGAACATGAGAAACAATTTATTGATTTCGAAGAAACTTATGAGTTCGTCCGTATAGCACTGTGCAAGATGATCGCGAAGCATGATGAAGAAAAACAGGCGAGCTTAACAGCAGATAAACAGCACCAATTGTCGATGATTAAGAATATTTCGAATGATGGTGCAGGTGGCAGCAGTGTTGTTTCGCCACGTATTCCGTCTCTTTTGTTGCAGAACACACCTTTGCCGACATTCGACGGAAACTATGAAAATTGGTTCAGATTCAAGTCAATGTTTTGCGATATCGTCAACAAATGTGTCACGGATTCTCCCGCTACAAAACTGCACTATTTAGACAAATCTTTGGTGGGAAAGGCTCAAGGTGCTATCGACCAACAGACTATAAATGATAATAATTATGAGGGTGCTTGGAAGATCCTAACTGATAGGTTTGAGAATCTACCAATGGTGCTACATGGTCATGTGATGAAACTTTTGAATTTAAAACCAATGACCAAGGAATCGGCACAGGAGTTAAAAACATTAATTGATAACTGTGAGAAACGGGTTGGTTCTCTGGAATTTCATGAGCTAAAAATGGACGGTATGTCGGAAGTAATAATCATAACATTGTTGACCACCAAACTGGACTCTGAAACAAGAAAGTGTTGGGAGTCGACTATAGAGCACGGAGAATCACCAAACTATAAAGATACGATTGCCTTTCTACGCAAACGTAGCTATGTACTAGAACGGTGTGAGCAAATGTCAGGGATATCGAAAACTAAAGCAGCAAATGAAAAACCGAAAAGCAATGTGATAGCTAGTAAAACGCATTCAGTGCTTGTTCAGAAGTTCAACAGTTGTCCGATTTGTGAATTGAGTCATGTCGTAGACAATTGTGACGTATTCAAAAAAATGGGTATCAACGGTCGTTACGAAAAAGCCAAACAAGTCGGCTTATGTTTTTCTTGCCTAAAGAAGGGTCACAGAACCGCGAACTGCAAGTCCAATCAAGCTTGTACATCATGTTCAAAAAAGCATCATAGTTTGATGCACCCGGAGGAACACAAACCAGCGGTGTCCAACGAATTGAAAAAATCAGAAAATGAATTAGGAGCAGATTCTAGTGCAAAACCATTGATAACGGCAAAGTGCGTAATTCCAAGTTCAATGAAGCAGGTTTTGTTAGCGACAGCGGTGGTTGAATTAATTGATATGTGTGGTATGGCTCATCAGTGTCGAGCACTTCTTGATTCTGGTGCCATGGCGAATTTCTTGTCTGAGAGAATGGCTGATTTGTTAAGTCTTCCAAAAAAAATGGTAAACATTCCAGTGGTAGGCGTGAATGGAATGAAGTCCAAGGTCAAATTCAAAGTACAGGCAAAACTAAAATCCATGGCAATGGACTATGAGTGTAATTTGGAGTATTTAATAGTTCCACGGGTGACTGGTACATTACCAACGAAGAAAATAGATATTTCAAGATGGCCAATTCCTAGCGATATTGTACTAGCTGACAGAAAGTTCAACGATCCAAGCCGTGTTGATATGTTGATTGGCGCAGAAATGTTTTACGAGTTGCTTCAATCAGGCAAAACCAGAATGTCTAATGATCTTCCGTTGCTTCAAGACAGTGTTTTGGGTTGGTTAGTTGCCGGTCCAGTCCTCGAAGAGGAGGGATCCACAAATTCCGTGCGAATATGTCAAATTATTCCCGATGCTGAAGATGAATCAAATTTATACGAACTGTTGAAGCAGTTCTGGAAAATTGATGAGCAAGTGTCGAATGAACAAGTAGATCCGGACAATGACTGCGAAGTTCACTTTAAGAGAACACACACACGTACTGCCGATGGAAGATACGTTGTTATGCTACCCTTTCGAGACAATATTTGCGATCTGGGCGAATCTCGGATGCAAGCAAAAAGACGTTTTGAATTTCTGGAAAAAAGATTGGTTCAGAATCCGATGATGAAAAATATGTATGATAATTTTATTGATGAATACCTGGCATTGGGTCACTGTGTGGAGATAGACCAAAATGATAGAACACGTTCAAAGTCTGCCTATTTCCTTCCTCACCATTGTGTTTTAAAGCCGAACAGCTCTTCAACAAAACTCAGAGTTGTGTTCGACGCTTCTGCAAAAAGTGAGACCGGAATTTCATTAAACGATGTCATGAAGGTTGGTCCCACAGTTCAAAGCAGTCTCTTTGATATCATGCTACGGTTCAGAACATTTAAATTCGCTTTTTCGGCGGACGTGCCAAAAATGTATCGTCAAGTTTTAGTGCATGAACAACACAGAAAGTATCAGCGAATTCTTTTCAGAAAAGCTGCTTTAGATCCGTTGAAGGAGATTGAGCTAAATACGGTTACTTATGGAACGGCCGCAGCACCGTTCTTGGCGACACGAGCATTAAATCAGCTGGCAGATGATGAAAGGCTCAATTTTCCAAAAGCTAGTGCATTAGCAAAGAAGTCGTTTTACATTGATGATGTCTTGACTGGAGCCAACTCATTGGATGAAGCAATAGAATTACAGAAAGATTTGATCGCATTGCTTGGCAGAGGTGGTTTTGGACTTCACAAGTGGTGTGCGAATGATCCAAGGCTGTTAGAGGATATTCCACTGGAAGCGCAAGAGAAACTGATGAGATTTGAAGATTCCGACATCAACGGTGTGATAAAGACACTTGGTTTGTATTGGAATCCAACTGACGACCAATTTATGTTTCGTGTATTACCAATGTCTGAGAATTTGAAGAATCCTACGAAGCGTCAAGTCTTATCAGAAATGGCAAAAATTTTCGATCCACTCGGGTTACTTGCTCCGACGGTGCTTCTTCCTAAATTACTAATGCAGCAACTATGGAAAGATGAAAAAGATTGGGATGAACTAATACCTAAGAAATATCTGCATTCGTGGAATCGATTCCGTACCGAGCTTATTGATATTGGAACAGCAAAAATCGACCGATGTGTTACCACTGAATCTACTGATAAAATGGAGTTGCACGGGTTTGCTGACGCATCGGCTGTAGCCTATGGTTGCTGCATCTATATACGAAACCTAAAAAAATGTGGAAAGGCTGATTTGAAATTGATTTGTGCAAAATCTAGAGTTGCACCGATGAAGGAGTTGCAACGAAATGTCAAACCAGATGCCACGCCTGCTGAGATGACTATACCTCGTCTGGAACTATGTGCTGCTTTATTATTGGCATGCCACATGAAAGCAGTCAGTGAAGCTTTAGATGTCGAACCAGAACAAGTGTTTTTGTGGTCCGATTCGAAGACGTTATTTGTTGGTTACAACGGCTGAAACCTGAAACTTCAGTTTTTGTTCGGAATCATGTCGTAAAAATACATAAACATCAACCTAATGCTAATTGGAGACATGTGCCCTCGAAATCGAATCCTGCGGACCTCGTATCCAGAGGCTTATATCCCAAGGAGTTGATGAGTCATGATTTATGGTGGCATGGGCCATCATTCCTACAAACGTACGAAGGGTACAAAAACGAATACAATATCGAAGTAGAAGTTAATGAAGAACTTTGCGATGTTGTGATGCCGGTAGTGATACAGGAAAACCACCCGTACAAGTTGATAATGGGTTGTAGTAGTTATCGTCAATTACAACGTGTATTTGGTTACGTTGCGCGATTTATATTTAACTGCAAGACAAGAAGCTGCTTCCTCAAGCGTTCTGCCGGAAACCTAACAAAGATGGATCTAGAAGATGGATTGAAATTAATGGTAAAATGTGTGCAACATGCTGTTTATTCTGACGAAATTGAATGTATTCTGAAAAATAAGTCCGTTAAGGGAAAACTACGAAATTTGAATCCAGTCTTGAACGAGTATATCCTGCGAGTAGGAGGCCGCATTCGGCATTCTGATCTTTCTGCTGATCAGAAACATCCCATTATATTGCCAGAAAAGAATCATTTCACAGAAATTCTGATCGAGACACTTCACCGCGAACATCTTCATCTAGGTTTGAATGGATTATTATCAGTGGTGCGGGCGAAGTTTTGGCCAGTCAACGCAAAACGAACTATTCATCGAGTATTGCGAAGGTGCGTTAAGTGCTTTAGGATGAAACCAAAAATGACAGAACAATACATGGGAGATTTACCTAGAGTAAGAGTAACAGCTGCTCCACCATTCTCGCGAAGTGGGGTGGATTACGCAGGACCGTTGTATATTAAGCAAGGTCGTGCTAAGGTACCCTTGAAGGCATATGTTAGCCTTTTCATTTGTATGAGTACAAAGGCTATTCACCTAGAATTGGTAACATCTTTAACGACAGAAGGGTTTATGGGTGCTCTACATCGATTTGTCGGTCGACGTGGCAATGTATCAGATCTGTACTCGGACAATGGTACCAATTTTACGGGAGCATCTAAAGAACTGATCGAGCTGAGAAGACTGTTGAATTCGCAATCACTGGAAGAAAAACTGACTGAATTTTGCCAGAGACGGGAAACGAATTGGCATTTTATCGCTCCAAGGGCCCCGCACCAGGGAGGCCTCTGGGAATCAAATGTTAAAAGCATGAAAAATCACCTGTACAAATCCCTTTCTGAAAGTTATTTGACGTACGAAGAAATGAATACGTTATTGGTACAAATAGAAGCGATACTTAATTCGAGACCCTTAATGCCTATGAACGATGACCCGTTCGATTATGAGGCTCTTAGCCCTGGCCATTTTCTGATAGGCAGAGAATTAACATCAGTTGCAGAGCCCAACTACGAACATCTGAATGATGGATCTTTATCAAGATACCAATTGATACAGAAACGAAAACAATCATTTTGGAATCGTTGGTCTAACGAGTATATTGTTACTCTCCAGAAACGAGGTAAATGGTACAAGGAACCGGTTTTACTGCGAAAAGGATTGCTTGTAATCCTGCAAGAAGATCATGTGCCACCGCAACATTGGAAGTTGGGTCGGATCATCGAAACACATCCAGGAAAGGACGGTGTAACACGGATGGTAACTGTTCGTACAAGTACTGCCACTTACCTTAGAGCAACAACGAAAATCGCAGTACTTCCAATCGACGATAATAGTGTTGAGGCATCTACCTCACCTGGGGGAGAATGTTCATCGAAAATTTCCTAACTGCTTTGTGTCAGTGCAGCTCATTTTAAGGGCACAGCTCTATTTTGTTATCTTGATAATGTATTTTCTTGTCATACCGGAAGTTAAACAATTTGTCTTGTAATTTTTTTTTTCAGATTAAAATAAAACGTAATACAGTCCACACACGCGTTTTGTAAAACAAAATAATCCGAATTAACAGTGACTATTAAGTAAAATTTTGGTAAAAAGTAAGTTCAGATTGAATAAATTTTACTGTACAATTTAAATGAACCTGGTATAAATTTCACCAAATTATTCTATAGAATCTGCGCAAAAAGTGACGTAGATATTACGTGATACAAATGTGGACTAAGAGTTCATGACTTCATTCTGTGCTACGTTCACTTGTCAAAAATTTCCCATAAGAGTCCAGGTCGGCCAGCGCTTCCTTAGGTTTCATTCCATATTCCTGATGCACTTCGATGAAGATTCGTAGGAGGTGGTCAGGTGTCGTTGGAAGGCTTCTGATGCTAATAGCATTTTTATACTAGTTGGTGTCATACCCTCGATGCATACTGTAGGTTGTTGATTTTTCATGTATGACAAATACAGACGGACGACGTGCATTATTTTCGGGTCACGAAGCCTTGCTTTTAAGAAGCGTTCGTCACCATTTGCAGATTGTGAAGTAAGACGTACAATTGGAGGACGCATTGGATCAATTTCAAATTGGCTGTCTGTATTCATGTCCTGTGATATTGCAGACGTATTTATGTTCTGTGATATTGAAGATGTGTTCATATAGTTAGTGGATGGTGCAGCTTCGATGTCATTACTTCCTAAGACCGGAGTAGTGTTGTTTTGAATACTTCTTGTTCCTTTGTAAGGGTTGATTGTTTCACCTTTTTGAAAATTTATGAATTTTGAGGCAATATCTGCACCTGGATTCCCGGAGAATTGAACCCGTGCAGCTGCTAGTAAGTCTTTGTCCAAGGGTAAGGTATATTGTAATGACACATTATTGTTATTGTTGTGGCAGGTATTGTTACTATTAGTGTTCAAGTTGCTGTTGTAGTGCACATTATTGTCGTTGTTGTTGTTGTTGTTGCTGCTGTTGTTGTTGTTGTTGTTGTTGTTGTCGTGTTTGCTGTTGTTGGTGTAGTTGTTGTTTTTACTGCGTATACTGTAATTTGTATTATTTTGCTGTTTCCGCTTCCGATGTTTTCGTCTGAGGTTTGCTTTTTCTGCTTGTTTTTCTTGCAGTCGTCGAGTGCGCTGTTTTTTGTCATACTCGCTCCAGTCGCATTTCCATATTTTTTTGCTGCCGATGAAGCGCCAGCCTGACGTGACTTCCGAGTCAGCTTTTTCTTCCGGTGAAGGTTCAGCATACTGGGCACTGATTCCCATTTCTTCAGCAATACATGGATGAGCTTGAGGGACTTGCTCTTTCTTCATTATTGCTTCATTGCACAGTGCTTTGATGTCGTCCAAAAATTCTTTCGATAATAAGCTGCATGGTGGGTCGATACTTCTTATTTCATTAATATTTGTTTGCACGCCGTCAATTTTGTTTTCGAAAAAAGTAAACACTTTTTCAAAGTTTACTTCTGTCTTAGTGGATAGTTGCTTGTTGGCGGTTTTTATGTCAGCTAAAATAGTTTCGTCGCGTTCATTCAAAAGTGATGAAATGCGATTTATGACTTTACTGGCCGCGTTGCATGTATTAATGTTTACATTTTTTATGTCCGTTTCTAGCTTCAGCAAAAGAGATTCCATGCTGTCGAGAGCGTCATGTGATACTTTCATGCTTTTTATTTGTGCGAATAAAGCATGGTTTGCTTCAATTTGGGCACGGACTGTTTGGTTCAATTCCTGCTGTTGATGAATAAGTTTTTTCATTTGCAGTTCTTCGGCAAATTCCTGCTGACAGTCAATACAGAGAGGTACCATGAAGGTCCTTAATAATTCTTCGTGGTTTCTCTGTGTTCCCACGCAGGCTGCATGAAATTTTCGATTGCACTTTCCGTGACACTTCCAGAGATAGCGATTGTGGTAGACAGTACAATTACTAATTCCGCACTTCTCCATGTTTACGCGACGGTATGTTAAAAAATGATTACTATTTAAAAAAGAGTGCCTACTTGCACGTTTGCGTCGAAATAAAAAAGTTTAAATAAAATTATAAAAATATTTATATATATATACGCGCGCGATATACTGCGACACGAGTCCCGTGAACACGTCCGTTCGGTTGGACGGATGGACAAAGAAAAAGAATAAAAGAATAAATATCACATACGTTTTCACGTAGCATTGAAGTGAGGATCTGAGTGTACGGGTAAAATATTACGTTTAGATTCTATAGTTTAAAAGTAGCTTCCATAAGGTATAAGCAAAAAATGCTTAAGCTGGGTTATATCTATTCAATAGTAAGTTATTCACTCCACAGTTGAGTTTCACACAGTTTCTGGTTGAATACGGGTCATTAGTCTATTTCACTCTGAGCAAACAAACCCAACAGCGGGGTGGTTTTGCTTATTGTGTTTTGACAACAATAGTAAGGGCGAGTAAAAGAAATGGTTGAACCTGAATTCAATAACTTAAGTAGAAAGAAGTCAAAAAGTAGGTAGATTTTATTTTCAGTGTAGCTACGAAGACTGTTATGTACCTATATCGTTTAAGTCGAGGTGTTTAAGGTGCATAGGTTGATTCAACCTTCAGCGCTGGAATTGAACGAACAGCGTAACAAGAATTAGGCGTTTAATATTAATGATCCCTATCAGACTCAAATATATTACTCTTTTCATAAACAGTCGCATTCACAGTTCGAAAAAAACTTAAGAGTTTATGTCTTATAAGATGCACATAAATGAAGCGTCGTATTTCACACAAATTTATATTCAAGAGCATGTAAATGTGTGGTTTGAAAATTACATGGATTGGAATCGAATGAAATAAAAACAAAAGATAGATAGCAACAGCGCAACTTGAACCGAGTGACAGCCAGAGAAGCACATATCTGCTAAATGAATAATTGATACATATAAATCCATACAGCCGCACTTGGTAGCCGAGTGCAAATTACACTCGGAGCCTGTAAAATTCTGTACGATTGCAGTATTGCGACATTTCACAAGTTAAGTAGTTATGAATTGTATCGTTTGTAGAATTATGTTACCTGTAAAATTCATAATTTTTTTTCTGTGTGAGGTAACTTCCGGTTCCAAAGATAAAACAACTACATTCAATTTTGTCACCTAAGGTGAAACTGACTCACAAACTTAGATTCAAATGGAAACTTTTGCAATCCCATAGAAAACTTCTGACTTTTATCCAGGTCCGACTTCCGGTTACGGAATTACAGGACGATCAGCCGACTTTTAAATGGAGGCCTGTAGCGCCGATGATCATATGAAATTCGAGTCAGTTCGTCTTTATGTATTTATGCACTCACTTTTCTCGGAGACGGCTAAACCGATTTTCACAAACTTGGTTTCAAATAAAACTTAAGATCTCTCAGAAAAATGTTAAACTCTATACAAGCAGAGAAATGGAACTTGTTTAAAATAACAAATCAGTTAGTAGACTTTTAAATCTGATTCATGTTAATTTCAAACTATAATATGATTGTTTCAAATCATTTTCTCCCTTCAACATAACAAAGATATCTGTTCAATGTAAATAAATATTTTGGTCTTGCTAAACGAAAAAAAATAAATGTTCCAGCTGATTTTATTGTTTAAATAATTCATCTATATATTGTGTATCAACAAAAGTAGAGTTGATTTTATTGGTAATATCTATGTTGATTCAATTCTACTTTATCTTTATTTTAAGAACAAAATTGATTCATTTTATATGTTGTCTTATTTGTGTAATGATACAACAAAGTTTATTGTTCAAAAGAACTCAGCTGTTTTTTCAATCGTGAATGAACAGAAAAGTTTTTTACGCGTTTCCAAAGGTAAATTTTATCGACTTCTATATTTTTCAGCGGGCTTTTCAACAATCTAAGCATAAGTATTGATAATTGATAATATTAGCAGCTGCAATTAAACGTTTTCTTCACAACATATATTTGATGCAGGTCAAGCCCGTACCCAGGATTTCGTTTCGGGAGGGGCCCTAGGATAAAAAAATATGTTACAGAGGATTGCATATGGACATAATTTTCGGTTCGCCTTTTACCGGTGTTTCCAACAGACACTGGAACTATCATTAATAAGTATTTAAATTAAATTTGTACATGTGAACGAGAGAAGATTATTGTGTTACATTCTTAACGTTTACTGTCATGCCATTTCAGTCGCACATGTCAAAGATCTTCTAAATGTCCATATCTAGAACACAAAAATCCACAAGACTTGTGAAAGGTTTCAAGAAGTGATCCGAGATAGCTCCCTTACTCCGATTCGTGGAGAACGGAAAACATGTTCTTAATTTGTAGGTCATATTAGTTGATGGCCATACAAACTTGCTCTGGCTATACATGTTTCGGTATCAGGTCCCGGAAGTAGCGGTCTAAAATTCCAGAACGAAAATCACATCGATTTCTCAGAGATGATTTGAGGTTTGGAAACAGATAATAGTTCGAAGAGGCCAAATCAGGTGAACAAGGTGGATTGGCTAGTAACTGGAGCCCTAAACCCTTGATTATAACCGTAGTTGCGATGCTCATGTACTTCATGTAAGGCCCTTTCACAGCGATATTGGTATTTAATCGCTTTATTAATGCACGCTAATACTTGCATTGAGGTAATTCTCCAAAAGTATACCATGCCAATCCCAGAAACCCAGCCTTTTATGCACTCGTGCCGCTTCGAAGCACGACTTCAGTCCATTGTCGAGTAATCATGATGGTCTCAAGCGTTTAATAATCCATCCAAACATGTACTCGTTCGTCTTTTTAGTCCTAAATAAGTATATGAGGGATCCAGCGCAAGATAACTTCCTCATCTGCAGAATCTTGCCCAACTATAGTAAGTTCGCTCACTTTCACTTTCCGGTCATCCAGTACAATTTAGTGTCTTTTTTATTACCCAAGTAGCAATTAAAACTTGTTATAATTGTCATGTTTCACAATTGCTTCAATCGGTTATTTGTGTTTGATATGTTAGATAATTGATTCAACACGTTTTTGGTGGGGATGTAAAATTCAATCATATTGCTGCTTGTGAAACCAACTCAAAAACCTGAATGGATCAAGTTCCACATCCGGTTTTTCAACTGACTGTAGGACAAGATCATTTGAGCAGTTTCAATTCCGGTTTCCACTTAGCCAATATTACTGTAGTAAAACATAAGAAACAAGAAACTTGTTGCACATCATACAAGGAAAGTTCGCTTTTCCAATCGCATAATCGTTGCGAGAAGAGTTGATAAATTCAGTACTAGAACAATGTTTGCTACTTGGGTATTGTCGTTTAACCTCCATTTCATTTAGTTTTGACAGTGTTCGCTTCGCATCATTCATTATTATTCATTACTATTCTGATTTCGGGAGGGGCCAGGGCCCCTCGGACCCCCCCTCTGGGTACGTGACTGATGCAGGTTATCTCTGTCTTTACCAGAAGAACACCGGGTAAGGGAATCGAATCATCGGATAAAGTAATAAAAGATCATAAAAAGTAGTACTGCATTGATTGTGATATGTAATTGAATATTATAAATGTATGGAATACAAATGTAATTGGAATTCCTAACAAATATATAAATCGAAGAAAAATGTACCGAAAACAAGCCTTCAAATTATTTTAAAAGAAAAAAATTTACTCGTGAAAACAAAACTAAATGAATAATTTTAATAAACAAAAGCGTAAGTTGAAATACTAATCATTCCAAGTTAATATCTTATCATTTATTTCAACTGCCAAGTTTGTAAATTCAAAGCACTATAAATATTTCCTTCGTCAAAAATCAGTTAATTTTAAACTGATTTCGCAAGTTGAATTTACAATGAAATTGCTTGTCAAGAAATTGAGAGGAACGCACAAGTAAAATTTTTGTTGGTATTATCAAAATATTCATTGAAACAAACTAATCCACTGAGAAAAATCAAATATCTAGTTTTGTTGTTTCAAGCAACAATATTTGCTATATTAAACCAATTTTTCTTTTGTCACTATTTCAATAAAATAAATCGCTACGTGAAAGCCAAATTTAGTTACATTTACAATATTTATCTCTGCGTGTAACACACTGAGAAATGAAGCATGTTTAAAATAACAAAACTGTTAGTAGATTTTTAAATTTGATTTATGATGATTTTTCACTAGAATATTATTGTTTTGAGTGAATTTTTCTCTTCAACATTTACAATGTTCTCTGTTTCATGGGAATCAAAATTTGGTCTAGTCGAATTAAAAAAGGTGGGTGGGTAATGTCAGAGACATAACTGGATGCCGTGAATACGAAAACAACTGACATGTTCCTTAACACTTCCGAATATCAATTAGTTGATCAATTGTCTATGTACAATTTGAAACGATGCACCTAAACTGAAGTACAGATTAGTTACATTTAACATTCTGAAACACAAATATTATGAAATAACCAGTATAGTTCTTCATAATAAAATAATGGTGGCTCTGAAAAGAACCTCTTAAGAAAGCGTTTGTGATGTAGATTGATGAGTTGAATTCGAATTCCGATGGATGCCGCTGACTTCCGTCATCTAATTCCAGGCTGAACTGTTGTACGTGGGTGCGATACTGATATGGTTGGTGTAGGTGTAGCGTTTACAACCGATTATAATCTTCCAATAAAGAAAACATTATTTCGCTGGGTTGATCAATGATAAAATAGGCCTGCGATATGAAACTTCCACTTTCGCATTGCCGTTCGTAATTGAATGTGTTAGTGGCGGTTCAAATTATTTAAACTTCTCGTGTGTGTCTTGTCTTATTATTATCTTTAGCACTAAAAAGTGCTTTTGAATGGGCCTTGCTGGACTTTTTAGCTGCCTTTCTACCGGTATTCGGTGCCATCGTGCTGACGGTGTCTCGTACGTTCAGAGTAGCTACTTTAACTTAAATGGCGCTATTCCTCACATCACATTTCATTTTATACCGCTGCCAGTAGAGCGGTGTACGGACAGCCCCTTTGCTATAATTCCTTTCCTGTACGCAGAACGGGAAACAGCGAGACGACACCAAACAGGATTTTCAATAGTGTACTATTGAAAAACTTTAATGTAATTGCAATACACGTCAAGTTGAAAATTTTCGATTCTATTGGTAGTTAGATTATATCAATCCTTCCACAGATCACTGAGCAATGAGCTTTCAAAATACGAGAAAGGCAAACGCGCCTTATGAATTATCCTCTTTGACACTCGTTTGTACCAAACATTTAAGAAAAGTTAAATTTTGAACTATTTGAGATTATGTCACACTGCTGAAAATTTTATCATAAAATTGTTATCATATTTCCGATGGCATGTCGCAAGAATTATGTTGATTCATTAGATACAACAGGAGATATTCACGATCAAAAACTTATCACTCTCTCAGAGGGTAAATTTTGAAAAGGCGCCCCATAGTAAAGTAAGTCGTATTCACGACAAAAAAAAAATCGTTGACTGATTCTATTGTTGAAATAAACTAACTATTTTTACATTTATTCAATCCATGGACCACATTAAGTTTATTTTTTATAAACCAGAAAAAATTTTCCGTGTGAATAAACAGCATTTTTTCTCCTACGGATGAAGTTTGTACGCGTTTTGAAAGTAAAATTTGATATGCTTCTTTTATTCCATAGGGGGTTTTAAACAATCCAAGCGTATGTATTGATAATTTATAACATTCTTGAAAATTGCATAACATTATATAACACTTTTTTACAAAATAATTATTTGATGCAGAGATCTTGACCGGACTGATGATATTCATTGGATACTAATTAAAATACCCGGGCTTCAGTGTGGTTTGTGAATAATTTTTAAGAATATGAAAAGGAGCATAAGTCGAAATGAAGTAGTATTAAAAATTACTTTGCAAATTACTTTAAAATAAATCATTTCATTCCTAAAAACAAACAAAAATATGTGACTATAACTAACAAAATCGTTAGTTTAAATAGCTAAATTTAAATTCATTTATTTCAACTAAAAAGTTTGTAAATTTAAAGCGCCAAAAGTAAATAACGTAAACTAGAGTTCGTTCATTAAAAACGAATTTTTCAAATTGAACTTACTGTGAAACTGTTTGACAAGTAATTACCAGAAACGCACAAGTAAAATATTTGTTATTTTTATCAAAATATTTTCTTTTGTCACTATTTCAATAAAAGATTTCGTTGTGTAAAACCCAAATTTGGTTATTTTCACAATATTTTCCTCTACGTGAAGGATCTGACTTCCGGTTGCAGAGTTAGAGTGTTATTTGTAAAAAAAAACTTTACCCGAATAGACTTCGGTATTCACCTGCAGCCCAGTATTGATAATAACCGGAAACACTTTCCGCCCAATAGAAGCAACTGCTTAGAAAACCATGAGTCCGGCGAGATGTTTAGTGGTGATCTTAAACTTTATCTTCCCAGAAACATCTTCCAGCTTCTGCGGCGAAGAAAAACCTATCGGTGTGCGAATTTCATGTCGGATCGTTGGTGAAAAATTTATCATCAGATAACCCAACGATCGGATGCTTCTTCTTGAACATGTTAAACAAAATCTTCTATCGTTCCAGCCGTAATGCTTTGATCTGGTCCGTTCTTAAGTGACTTTTCACTCGAACTCTGGATTAAAAATTCAAGTCATCTTTAAGCATATTCTATTTTTGGAGATATATCTTTTGTCAATTTTCGGATGGATCGTAGTGGATTTCGCTTTAATTTTTCATTCACGAATCTAACCACCTTTGAAGTGCGAGCCAACAGCGGACGTTCACTTTCTGGATTACTGAGACGTTTACCATCGAGAAAGGATCGTTTAATGCGCTATACAGTGAAAAAAAAAGTGTGTCCCCACAGTCACCGCAATTTGTTCTGCGAGGGGTTTCCGCGTGGAGAAACTGAACACGACTTCCTTCGCGAACATCACACACAACTTTGTTTTAAATTTCACTGTTTTGTCTCTTGGCAGCTTGAATCCTAGAGGTTTCACAAATAACCGATATGAGTAAAAAAATCACTTCAATATACCAAAACATAAACCTTGAATTTTTTTCATTTATTTATAGGTCATACTGTTTGGATCTAAGGTTGAAAAAACCGGTTTAGTCATTTTTGAGGGAATTAAAATTTATTAACTTTTCATGGGATTATAAGGCTTTTAATTTGAAGCCATATCTGCGAAAATAGAATGACATTTATACACCACTAGGAAAAAGAATAAAAAACGCTTTTATTGCACATTTTACCTCGTAAATCCGAAACCAGAGATCAGACACTAATAAAATTTAACAGAGTTCTATGGGAAAATAAGACATTTTATATGCATCTGAGTTTTTAAAAATAGGTTCAGCCAATTCCGAGAAAATCAAATGCATATTTTTCTTCAACACTAACAGACATTTCGTGATAATGACTAACTGGTCGAATGGTAGATGACACATAATTTCAAAATCGGTTATAACAATGATTGCATAGTCATTGTATGAGAAAAACCTGTTTTAATACACCTAGTGGTGTAATGATGCCTTTCCCATATTACCCAAGTAGCACGTTAAGTTGCTGTCCTGTATTTTTCTACAGATTGTGCAATTTATCAAATTAGTTCATATTACTATTCTAGTAACTGTTGTGTTATGGAAAAGGCGCAATTTTTCTGTGTTGTGCAACATATCTTTAAGTTCTTCCGTTGTCACGAACATTTATTCAAAATTATTGTGCAACTGATACAAAAACTCATGCATCGATCCCATTACAAATGCTGTAATTGAATAAGCGAAAAAACGATTGTGAAACTCATGGGAACTACTATGTAATGTAAACAAGAATTGAATTGATGTTTACAAAAACATAGCAAACATAATATCTAATGAATAAGTTTCACATTTGATTTTCAATACAACTGCCCGTAATACAAACATGGAACTGAAAATATTCTGCACATAAATAAATGGTAATACTACATATTGTAGAATTAATCTTTGTTACCGTTGATAAACCGGTCACAATTTCGGCAGGCCCACACACAAAATATTCTTGTTTTTTTTGCATAAATTAATTTGAATTGAATTAAAATTTGGTTAGTCAGTTAGTTGTTTGTGAATTATAGATTATTATAGAATTAGGATAGGCCCGTTAGAAAGAAAAACCTAGAATCCCACTCCTCACATCCCAACAACGAACGTGGGTGCGCATTTCACCGTTTCTTCATCGCGACACCACTTTATCCGATAGAGCGAGAGGGACAGGAAAAAGAGGGTTAGATGGAGAGAAAAAGTATCGAAGAATTGAAAACCGGGAGTCGGCCGTAAACTGCTGAGGTCTTCGGACGCGGTTCGGTGCACAAGAAAAGGCAAATTTTTTGATTACCCACGTGCGGTGTGAAATTCGGAAGAGATCCAGCGAGCCAACGCAGAGAAGGACGACGATCGGATTGTCGGTTCAGCAGATGAAGTCGACAGATAACCGTGTCCGTATTTCGACCGGAGAAGGATCCTGTCTAAAAGCTAATCATCCTGCTTCCAACGGAGGTGATATTTCGACCATTCAACTACGAGTGGTGCTGGTGGCCGGCGAGCCCCTTCATCTCTCATCGTACTCCAGAAAACTACGTGCTCGACCTGTGCCGACCTACGTGCTCGACCTGTGCTCGACGGTGTGCCGATTTCCGACCGTTGGTCAAGGACAGTGAGGAGTCCATCTTTCGGTTAACGATTCAACTGCGAGTGGTGCTGGTGGCCGGCGAGCCCCGTTCCGATATCGTCGTGTCACACGTGTACAGTTGGCGGAAACGGACGTTTAGGAGGCTTGATCCCAGTGAGGTCTGGTTGAGCCTGGCCCCCGCTCACTGATGATTGGGCCGATGAGTTTACCCCTTGTATACGAGCACCCGGAATAGAGTCAATCGCTTCCCTTGCAGTGGTATTCGGAGACGAGAACTGACATATGACCCTGCATGGCTCTATTCATCAGCGGATTCCTTCGGAATATCGCTATCTCGCAGGTATGAGATTATTATAACCCTCTCGCATCCAACTGCATGAGCTCCATCGGTTCCGGTTCGGCCGCATCAAATCCCTATCCCCAATTCCCAATAGATGTATGAATCCCTTAATAAATTAGTTAAATGAAGATATTTGCTTGTTATTTTCGTACTATTGAGCCCTCAAGTCTGTTCTGTGTGTCGTTCTGAATTGTGAGCCGTATTAGTTGCGGGGTAAGTAACGGTTGTGAGTCCTCTAGAGCAACAGTGGTAAGCCGACCCTGAGAAAAGAACCACTAGCTAGCCAGCCATTACATCTTTTATGTTTCAGTAAATAGAAAATCGACAACGAACTGCATTTTTATGGTGAAACATGTCTTCGTACTCCTGAAATTTTCAAGCGCCTTTGAATGTACGTGTTTTGATGATTGCACATCAATTTCTATGAAAATAACAATCTATTCTATTCAATGAATATGATCGTGAGAATGTTCAAAATATGTACAAGAAAGTTATCAAACATTCATACACCTTTTCACACGATTTTAAACATACTGATGTTTCAAATAATCTGAAAAATCTTGAAGTGAAGTTCTTCAATATTTTCCAATGTGGCATCAAGGGTAACAGTGTGTTGAAACGAAAATGGTTCACCCAACGTAATAATTTATTTTACCTAAATAAATAGAAATATAAAAATGTAAATATTGAAAAGAGAAATTTTTGTTTTTAGTTTAGTATACTTATATTTTTGGATACTTATATTTTATTATATTTATTTAGTATACTTATATTTTCAAAAATTCCACCAGAAGATTTTGTAAAGAAATTTTTTTTCAATCTTGAATAAAATAAGAAACTTTCTTTGTGTATAAAGTAACACAACCTTTTGAAATTCTAAACAGTTATGTCAAGCTGATAAGAATTTTTCTTTATTTTGCATCGTTGCACTAAATAATTAAACACTCCTTACCCTATGGTTCTGGAACCGGAAATCGGACCCGGATGAAATTGAACAGCAACCTATGAGGCTGTAGGAACTTTTATTTAAGTCTGTTTGTGGAAATCGATCAAATCTCTAATCGATCTAAGAAAATAGAGTGAGCCTCGTATTCAACTTTTTGACCACTACTTTTTTATATTCAATAATATAATATAATTTTTTAGGCACACTGCTTAAGCTCTAAGATGCTGGCTTTTTCTAATTTTAGTTAACGACTAACATAAAACTGTAATATTGTATTGGTGTTGAAATTGTCGATTTCGAGAATCCAGCCAACAGCTGGCAATCCGCAGTGGTTTGACCACTACTTCTGGTACTTTTGGAACCAGGAACTTAGAACCAGTATAGCCAAAGTCGGTTCGTTTAGTAAGTAACTAATATAGCCCACAAATTGAATCAGTTTTAAGCAAAATCTAAAAGAATTTTACCTTTCGTCGCTCTAAATGCCGGTGTGAAATTCAATAGCAACCTACAGGGCTACGAGATTTTTTTTATGAGTGTCATTATTTGAAACATACTCACACACAGACACATACATTGCTCAGCTCGATGAACTCTGTCGAATTATATAGAACATATTGTATAAACTTTCTATATGAGAAAGCCAATAAGTGCACTTTGATTGAAAAGCATCGTTATCATGATCTTGTAATAACACTAACAAGTAGGTACAAATTGAATAAAAGGATTAGAAATTTACATATTTTTCTCCTGAAAAATATAAATTTTAATGTGGCAACCCTGCACGCTATATGAAATTGAACAAACCACGCTGTGACTGGAGCAAAGCCGCACGTACCGTCGCGTACCAGTTTTGCATCGTCATTTTTTTTCGATTATAGGTGAAAGGCATCGACTAACCCATAACGCTATACCCGTTTCCCTGCATCGTCATTTTGAATTTGAATGTTATGACACTCCTCGCCCTATAACTTCGGAACCGGCAGTCGGATTAGGATGAAATTGCACAGTGTGTTTAAAGACAATGAGAGCCTTAATTTGAATAATGAATCGTGAAAAACGGCTTAACCGTTGCTGAGAAATCGAGATTTTCTTCACTATTATCGGTGCTTTCGGAAGCGGAAACCGGGAACTAGTAGTTTCAAAGTAGTTTTATGAATTCACTAACTAATAAGATCCGTGAACTAGATCAATTTAGCAGTAAGTTTTATAAAAATGTGCACCTCGTTTCGCCATCGCTAGTGAAAAAATACTCATGAAATTGAAAATTTTGGCTAATCGCACTGTAATCGGAACCGGAAGTTGGATCTGGATCAACTTTTCAGGGACTTTTTAAATAATTTCAAGACCTTTTATTTGCTTCTTAGTTTTTGAAAATTGATCAAGAAATTTCCGAGAAAATATAATGCATATTTTTTCATAAATTTTCACATATTTCCTTGTAATTCCGGAACCGGATGTCGGATCCAAATGAAACTCAGGAAAATTGTATAAAGTCATAAAACCTTTTATTTGAATTTAAGTTTGTGAAATTCGGTTCAGCCATCTTTGAGAAACGTGTGTGACTATTTTTTTACTTTTTTGCATATCACCCTGTAATTCCGGAACCGGAAGTCGGATCCATATGAAACTCAGGAACTTTGTATGGGACCTCAAGACCTTTCATTTGAATCCAAGTTTGTGAAAATCGGTTCAGCCATTTCTGAGAAAATTGAGTGACATTATTTGTCACACACACACACATACATACATACACACACAGACATTTTCGGCTCTCCGTGCCTCGTTTCAAAAGTCGGTTTTCACAATGATTGCATAACCTTTCTATATGAGAAAGGCAAAACAATGATCACAACCCGAGAAAAGTGATCACCATCACCAATCAGATAAATGTTAAATGGAAAAATGTTTAAATTTTATTTTACTATCTTTTTCTAAGAATTTCGCTAAAAAATTCATTGAAAGGTTGCAAAAATTTAAAATTGTATGGTGATAGGAGCAAAAATTGTTGTAAATATGCATTCAATTTTCTCAGAGTTGAGTGAACCGATTATATATATACAGGGTGATTTTTTAAGAGCTTGAGAACTTTTTTAAACAATAAAACGCATAAAATTTGCAAAATCTCATCGGTTCTTTATTTTAAACGTTAGATTGGTACATGACATTTACTTTTTGAAGATAATTTCATTTAAATGTTGACCGCGGCTGCGTCTTAGGTGGTCCATTCGGAAAATCCGCTTTTTTATCGACAAATTTTGTTCAGCGATGAGGCTCATTTCTGGTTGAATGGCTACGTAAATAAGCAAAATTGCCGCATTTGGAGTGAAGAGCAACCAGAAGCCGTTCAAGAACTGCCCATGCATCCCGAAAAATGCACTGTTTGGTGTGGTTTGTACGCTGGTGGAATCATTGAACCGTATTTTTTCAAAGATGCTGTTGGACGCAACGTTACAGTGAATGGCGATCGCTATCGTTCGATGCTAACAAACTTTTTGTTGCCAAAAATGGAAGAACTGAACTTGGTTGACATGTGATTTCAACAAGATGGCGCTACATGCCACACAGCTCGCGATTCTATGGCCATTTTGAGGGAAAACTTCGGAGAACAATTCATCTCAAGAAATGGACCGGTAAGTTGGCCACCAAGATCATGCGATTTGACGCCTTTAGACTATTTTTTGTGGGGCTACGTCAAGTCTAAAGTCTACAGAAATAAGCCAGTAACTATTCCAGCTTTGGAAGACAACATTTCCGAAGAAATTCGGGCTATTCCGGCCGAAATGCTCGAAAAAGTTACCCAAAATTGGACTTTCCGAATGGACCACCTAAGACGCAGCCGCGGTCAACATTTAAATGAAATTATCTTCAAAAAGTAAATGTCATGTACCAATCTAACGTTTAAAATAAAGAACCGATGAGATTTTGCAAATTTTATGCGTTTTATTGTTTAAAAAAGTTCTCAAGCTCTTAAAAAATCACCCTTTATAAGTTCTAGAATTAGAAACTTGTTCATTTATCAACCTGTAATTACGGAACCGGATGTAGTATCCGAATGTAATTGTTGAATGAAATATCAATGTCTATTTCAAAACATCTTTTGAACCATTCAAATAATTCTTATATTATGTACGTCTTGTTAGTTAATGGCCAAATCATTTTGTTAGTTAGTTGTTTATTTTAACCCGGTTTTAACCTATCGGTCATTTACTGGGGGAGCCAAATCATTTTATTTCGAATATATTGGTCACAGACTTCAGAACGGAACTCTATTCATGATCTCAGAGATAACGGAAACGATCTTCGCAAACTTAAAATCAATAAATTGGTCAAACTGTTTCATTCACATCTATTGATTTTCATTCTAATCTAACTTCTCGTTTCAGAATTACAAGGTCATACTGTCATTTAGAGTGGCGATGCAAAAAAGAGAAAAAATAAATAAATTCGGCTTAAAATTACTTTATTTTGTAGCTTATGAAAGTTTACGCACGAACAAATTTTCTTGTTTTTATTCAAGATTCAATAAAATGTTCACAATATTTTTGAAAATATGAGTAATATGCGAAGGGTATCATCGTACCAGTAGGCATCATCGATCATGAATTATATTTTTTTATACTCCTCAGCCTGTAATTGAGGAACCGGAAATCGAATCATGATAAAATTTGATAGCGTCCTATGGAATTGTAAGACCTTCTATTTGAACCTAAGATTTTGGAAGACGATCAAGCGGTATCTGAAAAAATCGAGTTCACGTTTTATAATTATTTTAAACATTTTACCCCGTTACTCCGGAATCGAAGGTCGGATCCAAATAAAATTCAGTTGTTGGCTATGGCAATCGACGACCTATTTCATATTTACTATTTCATGTTCATTATATTTACTATTTGATGTCCAGCCAGCGACTGGCACCATTAAGAAGGTGACAAGCGATTATAAATACACTCTCCTACTCAATGCTTGATCGGAGAAAAAGGTATAAAGCGAGAGGACTAGTGTTTGATGGACAGAGAAGATGTTTGGATGTAAGGTGTCGGTCGGGTGACGGCCAGGATGTAGACCATGTTCGATGTACGTTGCTACTATGTCTGTTTCGAGTTTTGGAGTGGCTAAAACAAGATCAGAGTGGCGAAATGGTAGCGCGTATGCACGGAATGCATAAGAACGCAGGTTCGAGTCCTGTCTCTGAGCGTATCTTTTTCCAAAAATTCATCATTTCTGTTAGTTTTTCTTTCACTTGGCTTCTCCAATATATATTTCCGCTCATTCATTGCAAAAACATAAAAATGCGTTTAAAAATGTATAACAATTTTTGCCTTTCTCACAAGCTATGCAATTACTGTGAAAACCGACTTTTCAACCGAGGCCACTTTTCTCGGAGATGGCTGGACTGATTTGAACAAACTAATGTTCTTAAGGCCCATTTGGAGTTATTTATCTATTTCTACTACCAATTCAAATCAAGGTTTCAACAGTTTATTTATTTATTTTTACGAAACTTTCGATTAAAGGGTCACTAAGAACTTTACCTTAAAATTTGGAATTAAGAAATTCATTGCATTCAAAGCATGAGATGAAAATTAAAGTATTCGTTTTAACTACCCTAAGTACACATTACTTGATTTAACCCATATTTTGCTGTAATATTACTGCTTAGATCAGTGTGAAAATTTTCGCTATAAATCTCTACATAATGGAGGCAGAGCAAGCAGCAAAATAATGAGATAAGTATAGGTGCCTTTCAAGTACTTCAGATTACGATGATTTTAACGGATCGTAGTTCAAGATTATGAACTTAGTGATTTTTAAATGCACTGAGAAATGGAAAAATAAATAAAAAGGTCTCACTTTTGTGAAATCAAGCTACATATCAGGATCTTCGAATTTAACAGTAAAATGAAAATATGAAATTTTAAATTCTATGGTTTGATTTTTAAGTTTCTAAACCTACATAGATTGGTGCTCCGAGACGGGTAGTTTTTTCTGCTCTTGGATTTTTTCGTACATATCTTTCCACATAGCTTCTTCATCCATTGTGTATTGTTCACTTGTTTATATCACGTAACAGCCACTAAACAAACTGATTATTTGGTTGAAAACTAGAATGATTTCATTTGTTCTTATTGTGTTGTATTTTCAACAGCCAAATTATAATCTATTTTCAATAACTTACAAAACTAGTATAATTGCTGACATTTCAAAATACTCACTGATTATGAAATTTCAAATACGCTCGTAAATCCTCCAAGTAAAAGTCCACAAATACCCACTCATCATCGTAACTTAGAAACTCAAAACCGAAAAGTTCTTCGTCCATTATTTTCAAGTTAATCAGATGAAGTATGAAGCAATACTGCCACCGTTTTACGCCCATTTCGTTCTTCAATAGAAGTAAAAACCCCCGATATTTATGATAGTGTCAATCCAAACCTCAAGTCTTGCCACACCAGCTCGAGAACTTGATAGTTGTTTTCAGACGTTTGTGTCCGCAAAAGTAATCATTAATGTTCCCCGTTTTAAGATGATATCACAAAGGATATCAATTCAAATTGTTCGTGTGTGCATGGGTTTGCATAATAACGACAGTCCAATAATGGATAACCACTTCTTGTGTACACTATTTAGTACGTCTCGGAATCTAGCCTAAGCTTCAAGGGGTAGTATTCGAATTAAGGTTTGATTTTTCACCGCGGTCGTGGATATACTGTACAATTTATCCAACAGTTGGGGTATGTCAAAAATATGACCGTAAAAAAAACAAAATGGAATACGACTTGATAATTTCACCTTTATGATGACTGATAAACAGTTGTAGCAAACTATGTAATCAATTATTATATCGCACCTTGTTCAAAAGAATTTTATTAAACTGCACAGATGTCATCAATAAACGAATCATAATGACTTGAAACGCTATTATACTGTTATCTACCTTCCGAAGCGAAAAAGTAAGTCAATATCTTTCGTTTAATTCAGGAGAAGCGAAAATGATTTTATTGCGATGATACAAAAACCGATGAATCAATTGATTCAAATGTTAATATGGAACCTCAATATGGTAGCTAGTACTACTTCAAATTGCGATTATTCAATAGCCGTTTATTGAATTCATAAAAAATGTCATTGAGTGTTGAGGTAAATCCTATTATTTCACACTCATATTTTGGAAAATTCAATGAAATTTGGAAATTCTTTTTAAAACTAAATAGCCAGCCGACGATACGGAGTTTCACGGATTTGCGAAAATTTATCGCTCAAAGCCCCGTCATTTCTGACGAGTTCGTGTTGCACGGTAACGTTAATTTTTATGTTATCATCTTTTATCACAAGTCGTGGATTGGACGTCGAGTAATAAGTAATCATACCCTACAAATGAAATGACTATAAGTACAAATATACATACTCGGTTTTCTATGATTTTCTACCAATTCAATTACTTTCTCCACATACTCGTAGAGATGCAGTGGAACCTGTAATCTCTAGGAAAATCAATGTCAGGACTAACATTCTTTCACCTCATAGGCACAAACTTCGGTCGTGATTAGTGCTATTTTAAACAGTTTTGAAGGGGCGTATTACGTACATTGCACATTTTCACTCATAAATATTAACAGTGACATGAAAAAGAGCTAAAACATTAGTTCACTCCATATCACAATGGGTTTAAAATATGAAACCACGACCCACGATTCAAAATTTTAAAAAATCACCGAACTGTTATTTTTTCATTTTCTCAGGATTTTTTAAAATATTCCGTTAGACATGATCCGTGTTTTGGCAAATCAAACTACAACGAATTATAAAACTTGTGAATCGTTACATAAATTCATTTCATTAATAAATTTTTAGTATTTTTTATGAACAACTGGATGGATAAATCGAATAAGTACGTTTTCATTTGGAAAACTTTTCGCGAAATTTGATTGAAACATCTTAGATTCCCTTCATTCGTTTTAATTTATTTTGCTCTGTTGAAACATTTAGCTGTGGCACAACGAACGAGCTGGGAACTGGCACTATCAACGGAAGAGCAGCTTGGTGCAGCTACTCTTAAAGATGGCTGGAGAGACATCCGTTCTGCCATAGGTAGCACTGCATCAGCAACACTAGGTACGGCGGCTCCGAACGTAAGGAACGGCTGGTTCAACGACGAATGTGAACAGTTAGTGGCCGAGAAGAATGCAGCTTGGGCGAGCAAGCTGCAACACCGGACGAGAGCAAACGAGGAGCGATACAGACTAAGCTCGGTATCCCGTAGAAAAAAGCGCCAACAGGAAGACCGAGACGCGAAGCGATGGAACAGCTGTTCCGTGCTAATGACACAAGGAAGTTCTACGAGAAGGTGAACCGTTCGCGCAGAGGCCATGTGCCACAGGCCGATATGTGCAAGGACACCAACGGGGATCTTCTCACGAACGACTGTGAGGTGATCGAGAGGTGGCGGCATACGAAAGTGGCGGCGCGGTAACGAACTTGGGAACGCGTGCGGAGGACGATAGACTGCCGGTCCCAGACCTCCAAGAAGTCGAGGAGGTGGTATGCCGGTTGAAAAATAATAAGGCCGCTGGTGTTGACCAACTATAAGCGAGCTACTAAAACACGGTGGTAATGCACTAGTGAAAGCACTGCACTGGGTCGTTACCAAGATCTGGGAGGACGAGATTTTACCGGAGGAATGGATGGAAGGAATCGTGTGTCCCATCTACAAAAAGAGCGATAAGCTGGATTGCTGCAATTACCGCGCGATAACTCTGCTGAACGCTGCCTACAAGGTACTCTCCCAAATCTTATGCCGTCGACTTCCACCGATTGCAAACGAATTCGTGGGACAATATCAGGCAGGATTTATGGGCGAACGCGCTACCACGGACCAAGTGTTCGCCATCCGCCAGGTGTTGCAAAAGTGCCGCGAATACAATGTGCCCACACATCACTTATTCAACGATTTCAAATCAGCCTACGACACAATCGATCGGGAACAGCTATGGAAAATCATGCACGACTACGGATTCCCGGACAAACTGATACGATTGGTCAAGGCTACGATGGATCGAGTGAGGTGCGTTGTTCGAGTATCGGGGATACACTAGAGTCCCTACGAAACTCGCAGAGGGCTACGGCACGATAATGGCCTTTCGTGTCTGCTATTCAACATTGCTTTGGAGGGTATGATAAGAAGAGCGAGGATAGACACGAGTGGCACGATTTTCAGAAAGTTCGTACAGCTACTTGGTTTTGCTGATGATATTGATATTATAGCACGCAACTTTGAGAAGATGGAAGATACGTACATCGGACTAAAAGCTGAGGCCAAGCGAATCAGACTAGACATCAATGTGTCAAAGACAAAGTACATGAAAGGCAGGGGCTCGAGAGAAGATAACGTGCTTACTTTGGACTGCGCAGGACGCTTCGATCGAGCAAAATTCGCTGTCGTACGAAGTTAACTATCTACAAAACGCTGATTAGACCGGTTATCCTCTACGGGCACGAGTCCTGGACAATGCTTGCGGAGGGTCAACGCGCACTAGGTGTTTTTGAACGGAAGGTGTTGCGAACCATCTTCGACGGAGTGCGGATGGAAGACGGTACGTGGAGAATGCGAATGAACCATGAACTGCACCAGTTGCTGGGAGGACCAACCCTCGTCCAAACGGCCAAGGTCGGGCGGTTACGGTGGGCCGGGCATGTTGTTATAATGTCGGAGAACAACCCGGTTAAAATGATTCTCGGTAATGATCCGACCGGTATAAGAAGAAGAGGTGCGCGCGGCTAGATGGATCGATCAAATTTAGGACGACCTGGGACCCTTCGCAGCTACCGAGGCTGGCGGCGAACAGCCATGAACCGAGTTGAATGGAGACGTCTTCTGTATACAGCAGAGACCCGCGTGGTCTACGACTGAAAGAGTAAGAGTCTGTTGAAACATATAGTTTTGCGTGTCTGTGTGAACAGTTGGGTATGTTTGTCGTAGATTTGAATCATTCTTGTAAGATCCCATCAGTTCATATTTAAATTGCGTTGCATACATTTTTTTTCTATGCATGTAAATTCAACAGAGCGAATTTTTTATTTCGGTTTTTGATACGACAACTTTTCAAGCCGTCTACATTTTCAAAAAAAACTTGGCTTGAAAAGTTTATACAAAATTATTTGATTTTCAAAAATCAGTTATTTTTTCAAACGTGTTCTGTATTTGAGTTTGATTACACAGTGTTTTATGCCCTTCAAGTGTTTATTGAATTTTTTTAAATAAAAGAAAAACAAATTACAATACAAGTTGTACTTATACATAACTTGAATTTAAGTTTATTGGAAAATTTTCACTACATCGCTATTTTCGGAACCGGTAACATGGTCGCTTGAAGGTTTGGTTTAGAATTTTAAACACTCATTACCCTATAATATCAGAACCAGCTGTCGGATCTCTATACAATTTAATAACTGTATGGGATTTGAGTTTTTGGAAACCAGAGAGCCACCTCTGGAAAACTGAGGTGGAATCATGTAAGGTGATTGTCATCAAGTGATTATCACTTTTGAAAATTTGGAATCATGTAAGGTGATAATCACCAAGTTCTGTCACCACAGCTGAAAGGCTAACATCACTATCAAACGTTGGCATTACGTAAGGTGATAGTCACCACGATTTAATCACCTTCATGTCAAAATGGAGGTGATAGCAATTTAATTATCACTTTCAGTAGTGATTTGATTTTTTGAGAAGTGGCTTTATAAATTATTGTCCGTTAGGTGAATTTTAAGCCACTGATATAAACATAAGCTACCAATATTGGTCGGAGAGGATATTTTTTTTAATAAAATTCGTACTGATATTGTGTCAACATTCAATACCAAAATGAAAAGTAACTTAGTTTATATAGTTTAAAGAATTCATAGAATGAACGGTAGTGTTTATCAATTAAATTTATGTTGTAATTATTATTTGAAGGAATATCATTGGGGTATTCGTAGAGTCAAAGATAAAATGCTTTCTGGAAAAATGATAAGTTTATGAATGTAGACATCTCTTGTTGCGCATAACGTAACAACATAAAAAATCTATGCTAACATTTTCAGTAGACCATCTAGGTCGTGACTTAGTGAGCGACATATCAGTCTCGTTCAACTGAACGAATAAAAAAGATTAAACTGCGTTCTTAATTTTCTTCTTGTGAGTTGAACTAAATAAGGCGATATTTTTGGACAATTGGTTGCTGCTAATCATAGTGGATATTCGTAGTACCGGTGGGTAAAATTTCCAAAACGGAACTAGCATTTGAAAGCTCTGTGAAATGCCATAATCGTAAAGTGAATGAAAACTATACACAAAATTATTTAACTGATCTTTCTCATTCGAGAGGAATGCCATCCCTTGTGAAACATCAAGAAGATCTAACAATTCATGTCATTTCAAATTTATTCCAAAGAACTGACTGTGACATTGATTTCCATTGAAAAATGAAAATCGTCATTAAATTAAACCAACAAGTGATTTTTTTATTTGTTTGTGCGCAGTTTGCCATGCTCACGAGGGAATTTTTTTCAATCATTGGTGATGGTGATAGTAAAAGTGATCACCTTCGGTGATTCCAAACATTCTGGTGATCACCTCTTTATCACCAGGAGGTGATAGTCACTTATCACCTTACATGAATCCACCCCTGATATAAACTGGAATTTTAAGTTTTAGCCCCTTCTTCTAGCAGTTTCGAAACTGGAAACTGGAGCCATTGATTATCATCATAATAGTTTAATATCGTAAATACTCATCACCCTGTGATTCTGTAAACATATCTCAGATCCGAAGAATAAGAATCATAAGACAATTCATCTGAACTATTTTAGAGTATTTTAAAAGCTTTTTTCGATATTTCTGGAACTGAAAACTAGTGCAAGATATAGCCCAAGTTGGTTTTCTTGGGCGTCAATCGAGAAATCACTCGTCACAAATAATATCATGAATGGAAACGTTTCACGTGATTTCTAGTGACTTTTTAAAATTATTTATATCGTTCCAAATGCTTTTAAATTTTAATTTCCACGAGACTGATAACAAAAATGCATGATTTGGTTTCCCTCGTTGATCCACAGTCAGAATGCTATAATATTTGCAGAGCACTTCGCGAGGTGCTTTAGCTGTTTTTCAATTATCGAAATACCGAATCGCAACTTGCACACAGTCGCATAACAATTAGCACCATTGACTGGATGAAAATTCATATTTCAGCCTTTGCGATTTCCTTCAGCAAACAATTAGTTTCTGTGCTTGATTGCTAATATCACTCGAGATGCAAGAACGCATTTAGTTCTCAAGCAACGACACAACGTGTAAATCACTAGATGCACCGGTCCGATGCTGAGATTAGCTGGTATGTTTTGTGTTCAATTCGTAGCGACATAGAATAAACACGATAAGAAATTGTTGCTATTCTCCTAGTATTTTCATAATCGTTATTTATCGAAATTAGTACGCAAATAGCGTTCTAGATCTTAGAACAAAAATTAATATATATACAAAATATTCACTTTCTTTTCTGAAAAATAGTATCAGATTATTTTTATTAAATATAAGTAATATTAAAATCAATATGTTTATTCCGATTGTGAATACATTTGGATCAGGCTAAAGTTTGGTCACATACCCTATGCACAACGGTACCAAAGCGCAAGCGTTATGACTTGACTTCAATAATCATCTACATTTTTTGTTTCACCTTTCTTACAAGCTTGTTATTGCATTGCAGGAATAACCCGATGACACACTAGATCTTATTTACGTGTTCATTTTGATGATACATTCAACTCAAACAAGCAAAAATTTTGAAGAGAAAGTTCATTACATTAGCCTTCAAAGAATCCCACATTCATTTAAAGACTATGATTCATCTCGGCCTCTGCTGCAACAAATCATGTTCCATCGAAAACTCCCCGGATCGGATCGAACGACTAGGTTTTTGTGTTTCAATCAAAAATGTGAGGCATAGTACAGGTGTCAGCAATTATACTGTTTACCATATAAATCTCAATGCACTAAATATACAATCACCGTTAATTACAATTCTCGTTCCCACTGTGGTGAATGTTCATGCACTCGTGACCGTTTTGATAGCCTTTTGTATTCAAAATACTTTTTATTTATATAAGAAACGATAAACACTGCACTTTGTTTGATATTCGAAATCACGGTTTCCAAAAAAATAAAACTTTTGAATTGTAGACAATCTAAGCGTGACCAAACAAGACAAAAAGGCAATGACGATCAACAGCGGCACAACACTGACTGCCGGATGCCGACTGAGTTGAAAAGCATGACTCAAACCGGCTATAGTAGGAAAAAGTGTATGTAGGTATAATAAAACCCAAGCTTATTCTCCCGTAGATCAACCACGCTGTTCCATCTCGTCTACACAAGTTTTCAATTTTACGCCAACAGTTCTTTAGTAAGGGTGTCGCTGTAGAGCATTATATGTGTTGAATACAATCAAAGGTATTTTTTGTTTACTTTGTACTTTTCTGATTTACGAATGTATCTTACCCGTTAATCATTTAATTATTCCAATGTTTTAATCATCTTATTGAATGCATTTATTTCTCTTATACCTACTTCCTTGACAAACTACGAACAATCATTCAGGAATATAATCAGAAAAATTGCCTTTCTTAAATAGAATAAGAGCATGTGCGCGTACGTATGTATTAAAGATGGGCAATCCGTCCGCGAACGGTTCAAAAGAACTAGTTTTCCTGGAAGAATGAGTGAACAACAGTTCTTGGTTGACAAACGATAGTTCTCTAATATTTTCAGAAATAAAAGTGATTGAATCCTATTTAATAGTTTAATAATAACTGTATATTTCGAAACGGTCGTAGTTTTTAGGAATGCAGTAGAAGTTATATATATTGATACATGATGATACAATAGTACATCTATCAACATGTACAAATAATATTTGTGTCTGTACCGATGTGAACTTCAGCTAAATTAACTCTGAAGTTAAATATACAGGGTCCGCCATTTCACTTTTTTTTAAACTATCGATTATTTCGACATTGGTAACCTGAATGTCACTTCTGATTTGACAGAAACTTAGTTTTATCCTTCCGCTGAACGAAAATGGTTGTGTATACGCTTGAGGAACGCGTGAAAATAGTGCAGTTTTACTTTGAAAATCAGCTTGAAGAAGACGCCGATTTTTGCCAAAAAATCATCTTCTCGGATGAGGCACATTCTTATCTCGGCATGTTATTAAGCATGGTATGTTATTAAACAAAATTGTCGCATCTGGGGGACGGAAAACCTGCACGCTATCATGAAGAAGCCTATGCATCCTCAGAGGGTGACAGTTTGGTGCGGATTTTGGTCTGGCGGCATCATTGGGCCATTTTTCTTCGAAAATGAGGCGGGAGTCACCGCCACGGTCAATGGCGAGCGCTACCGCGCCATGATTAAAACATGGATCAATAAGTCCCGAGACTAAAGCAGAGATGGCGCTCGTAGTAAACCAGTAACCACGTCTTTCTAGAGTACTAACCTTTGCTTGAAACGGGTCAAAATTTTAAGTCGATCCGACCAGAAACAGCTGAGTTATCGAGGTTGAAGTAAAGTCGTTTTGTAGTTTGTTTAAAAAAGGAAAAGCAGTTTCGTGTTTTAATAAAATATTGTTTTTCAATGGGTAAAAACACCGTGCAAGCGAAACAATGGATTGAAAAATGTGATCCGGACTCTTGCCCATCAAAAGCAACGATTTGTCGGTGGTTCGGCGATTTTAAACGTGATCGTACCGACACAAATGACGCGGAACGCTCGGGTAGACCTGTGGAACCCGTTACACCGGAAAATGTGAGTGAAGTGACAAAAATTAGAATGAAAGATCGTAAAGTGAAGCTCCGTGAGATTACTGAGATGACACAGATATTATATGGAAGTGTATTTACTATCCCTCATGAAAAATTGAGCATGAAAAAGGTTTTTTTTTCCAAGTGGGTGCCGCGATTGCTTTCGATGGAACAAAAACAGCAACGAGTCGATGATTCAGAAAGCAAAAAGATTTTTTGCGTCGTTACGTGACCATGGACGAAACATGGATACATCACTGCACTCCAGAGTCGAAGCGGCAGTCATCTGAGTGGCGCACAGCTGGCATGGCGTCAGTTTTTTGGGATACGCATGGCGTGATTTTCATTGACTACCTCGAAAAAGGTAAATCGATCAACAGTGATTATTATATTGACTTACTGGTGCGTTTGAAGGAGGAAATCGCAAAAAAACGACCGCACATGCAGAGAAAAAAATCCTTTTTCATCAAGAAAATGCACCCTGCCACAAATCGATGAAAACAATGGCGAAATTGAACGACTTGGGCTTTGATCTGCTTCCCCACCCCCCATACTCGTCAGATTTAGCCCCAGTGACTACTGGCTCTTTGGTGATCTTAAAAAAATGCTCCAGAGAAAAAGATTTGGCTCAAACGAGGAGGTCATCGCTGAAACTGAAGCTTATTTTGAAGCGAAAGATAAATTTTTTTATAAACATGGTATTGAAAAATTTGGAAAAACGTTGGAACCATTGTATCACTCTAAAGGGTGATTATGTTGATGAATAAAAAAAAATTTTGCAAAAAAAATGTTGTTTCCATTGTTAGTTTCGGGACTTATTGATCCATGTGTTAGTGATTGGATCTTCCCGTTACTTGAAGAGGAAGACTTGGACACCATTTGGTTCCAACAAGACGGCGCTTCGTGCCACACAGCCAACGCTACGATCGATCTTCTGAGCACAGTCTTCGTAAATCGAATTATCAGTTAATATTCGGATGTCGTTTGGCCGCCTCGGAGCTGTGATTTGACCCCGTTAGACTATTATCTCTTGGGGGCTGTCAAAGATAATCGTTATGTGGACAAGCCAGAGAAAATTCATGCCTTGAAGGACAACATTCGTGCATAGCTGAAATAAAGCTGCATACAATCAAAAATGTACTAAAAAATTGGACCGACCGTATGGCGTACTGCAAGGCCAGCTGAGGCAGCCATTTGAATGGAATTATATTCCACAATTAGCCGGAAGGATTGTACTTTAATATGAAAAAATAAATTTTGAAATCGGATGAACCGTTTGTGTTTTATTGCATGTTAAAAAAAAGTTACATGGCGGACCCTGTATGACTTTTCTTTACATGCTTTGAATTGTAAATTTAAGTGTATTACGATGCTACTTTAATGTGCCTGTAAAGAGACGTAAATTTGCACGATTTTTTCTAAGTGTGTAGTTCTCTCGGTAGAACTATCAATTTTTGAACGGTTCTTTTAAATTAACTGTTTTGCCCATCTCTAGTGTGTATGCATGTGCATACTCGTGCGTATGTGTGCATAAAACGGGTCAGGGTCATTTCGCCGAAAGCTATTTCGCTGGAAGCCGTTTCGCCGAGAGGGTCATTTCGTCGAATGACATTTCACCGAATGGGCTCTTGATAAAACGGCTTGCGGTGAAATGGCTTTCGGCGAAATAACCATGACCCGCACTTCGCCGAAAGGGTCATTTCGCCGAATCCTTTAATTATCTTAGGCTGTGAACTATTTCGCGGGTAATTCTAACTTTTGGTTGAAATCTGACACTTGAGTGGTTATTTTGTGTAGAGTAGTTAAATTTAACTAAAACTGCGGCCCATTTCAAAGTTTGACAGACGGAAAGTTATTAGGGTTTATTTTCCACTGGAAATAATTTCAACTAAAGAATTGATTTTAGAATTTTCATTGCAAGATTACCGCTCGAGTGTCAGATTTCAACCAAAAGTTGAAATTAACCGCGGAACGGTTCACAGCCTAGATATCGTAATTGGAATTGATTCAAAATAAAGACATAAGAAAGATGATAATGTTTACGCCCCTGTTGATCTACGTTCGTACCTTTGATATATTTCATATTTAAAATAACGGATGAATTCATTTCCCTGCATGTGACCACTCTCTTGAATATTATTTTCAGATTGATTCATGATCCTCAGAACGGAGGCCGGGCTACAGCGGGTCGGTTGTTCTAGGACAGGGTCGGGCACCAGCCGTCGTTCAACCTATCATGCGGGCCATCTGTTGGGATTTCCTCCCAGGGATGTTTTGCGCGGTCCAACACTCACAGCATCACCCATTCCAGCTGGACGGACAACCAAAAGCATCGTGCAATGTTTTCCCGGACCTCCCAACACAGGAATCGACTTTGTGTCAACAGCCGGTGGATTCATGGAGGATTTTTCCGCGGCCTTAGTTCACGAAAGGCTGCGCCCAAACTAAAACTTTTGCACGGTACCAGTAGAGAAAATCAGAAAACAATTTTAATACAATGTAAACCAAAGAAAAAGAAAACTTTCAGATAATGTTTCATTGTTTTTTCAACCTCATCTGTAACGTGTGCATCAAGCTGTTTTTCCTTTTTTTGTGAAACAAAGGGTAACCAAAAAAGATCTGTTAAATTAGTGTTAGTTCGAAAGAGTTTTTTCTTTTACGAGGAGAATGAAGTGTTGTTCTCGCAGTAAGCATTTCTATCCAAAGTTGACTTTTTTCTGCTTTTCAAAAGATCGGGTATTACGTCAACAATGGGTTCGTTTTTGCGTTCAACATGAAAGAGTTATTTTGTGATTTTTTATCAAAGTTAAATAAATAATAAACAAAAATTTATTCATTCATTTTTTTCTCAGCCTAAAGTTTAAAAAATCTATAAATATGGCACTGTAGCCGATACGTAAACAGGCAGTAGGTATTTATTCCACATTTGGATTCCGCTTCAGCTTGAGCTTGTGTCTGTGAGGTAGCAAAAACAGATGAAATATTGTGTGCAGTGGATTTCATATATCGTCTTTCCATCTTAAGTGTGTGAAACAGTCAAATGCGATTCGTGATTCAATCGTCAAATGTCATTGGTTTTTATCGGGATTAGATTATAACATTATGTATTTATATTTGTCAATCTATGTTACACTTCGTCTGGATTCTGTCTATGTGATTTATGAAAGCGAGATTTTCATCATTAGTTAAACCTAAATATTTCATGGTTTCAGGTTTTGTCTCGGAAAAGAGCTGGTAGTGAGATCAGCGATTCAGATCAAAGATGTCTATCTCCTCTGTGTGACGAAGAACAAGCGAAATTTCTCCCCTTGCACTGACAACTTCAACGAGAGCTCAGCGATTCAGATCAAAGATGTCTATCTCCTCTGTGTGACGAAGAGCAAGCGAAATTTCTCCCTTCGCACTGACAACTTCAACGAGAGCTCTTCTCTTTTACATATATACACCACTGTTGTATAAAGTGTGCACGCATCATGAATGCGCATGTTTATTCCAAACATTCCAAATAAAACCTTTCTCCGAAGCTAGACGACAATCGATAAGTTGAATGAAGAGATAATTTAGTAAAATAAAGTAATCAGAAGTGAAACATTGAAATAATAAATAATCTGATAACTGAAAGGAAAAAGAAACTCCTGCGATTGTCGTCTTTTACGACATGGAAGCAGGAACCCAGTGGATCTATTCTTGGTTCATTTTTTTCCGCCGGATTCCACACGGCATCTAGACTGGTACTGTCCGGAGAGAGCTAATAGGTACTATCAATCTCCTAGTGGACTTTAGCCCTTCTTTTCCTAATTTTATTTTATTCAATAACATAAATTAAATCAATTGAATTTATTATTTTAATTTGCACATGAGCAACAAGGGATATGTCTTGTATTTAATACAAGTAATACAAAGAGCGAATCGATTCATTTGAAGGTTGCGTCGATTTTTGTCGGGATTGGCCTATAATATTATGTGACATTAAATCTAATAGTTCTATATTTGTGAGTCTATGACCAAGTAACTAAACCAGAAAGGACGCTTCAAAATCATTTAAAAAATTTTATTCTGAATCCTTTGAAGCATTTTCTTTCTGGTGGAACAACAACTTGACAAAATTTGTACTGCAAAATTATGGCTGGTCTGAAAATTTAATAATGAATTGATAATTTTGTTCTTAAGGCAGAGCTTAAAATTTTTGCTGATAAGAGGATATAAACATTTAATATATCTATTACAGTTTGCCTTCTATGGGATCCTTGAAAATGAATTTTACGTTAGTTCAACCTTTCGTATGCATAATTTTGACTTCCCAACTTTGCTAGCCTCATTTCGCACAGAAAGATTTAGATTGAGACTTTCATACTTCCGAGTCAAGCGCTGGCCAAATGATTATCATTCACAAAACACTGTAAATAAATCATTTACTATGGATAATGCTTTTACACTGAAGTCTTTTTTTTATGCGAATTTACGCACCGCATAAAAAATAACCGCATAACTCTGAAACTTCGCATAAAAAAACCGCATAACTCTGAAACTTCACATAAAAAAGACCGCAGAAGGGAAACCGCATAACTCTAAAAATTCGCATGAAAAAACCGCATAACTCTGAAATTTCGCATAAAAAAACCGCATAACTCTAAAAATTTGCATAAAAAAGTCGCGTAAAAAAACCGCATAAAAAAGACCTCGGTGTATCTGGTTTTAACATTCATCCATTGTAAATGAAACAGTTATTGTAAAAGATAAACTAATCCAAATCTAATCGAACTTAATAAGTTTAGAACCAAAACTAACAAGTTAATTAACTCTTCGGTTTTCTTATTAGACCATCCATACCAGTGCACATGCTAAAATCAGACTTCTTTTTAACATTGTGAGCTTCAGAGCTATAGAAGGAGAAATTGTTTCAGTGGTAGAAAGAATAAAAACAACAAAAACGCGATCAAACACATTCATCAAACCGCAAAATGAATAAATAACGAAACATATACTTTAGTAAACGTTTTCACATGATCGCACAATAGCTTAGTGGGTGTTTGGTTCTAAGGAGTTAATCTCACAAATATACTTAGTCATGCGATCACTAGCTAATACACAACAGTTGTGATTCAGTTCATACAATTCCGCGTATCATGTCAACGATGGAAATCGCTTGTGGAACAAAGAGTCATCTTTCGGCATCAGTCTGTTCTGTTGAGCACAACTTGTGTCAAGCAGAACAGGGTAACGGCTACAGCAGTCATTTCATATACGAAAAACATTTTAGAGCAAATTCAGCAGCTGCAAGATTCATATGGGTGGTCTATAATGTAAATGTAACTGAAAAAAACGTATCCCCAGCAATCCGTTTTAGTTTTATTTATTCGATCAGTTCTACTGTCAAATTTAAAACTGGTATACACTGCCGTTCTATTTTTTCTATATTTGAAACACAGATAAAACGCTGCTGGGGCTGCCAGTTTATTTTGTTATAATATCTAGATTTCAATTTTAAAACTGATATAAATTATGCATCTAGAACTAGAACACTCCTGAATATGCCCTTAGTTAGAGTGAGATTTGCTGTTTCTGTTCGAAAGATTAACTTTAAGATAAAAGATGAAAAGAGTTGCATTCGCTCTGAGTTATCACTTCGCTATAACAGCAGTAGTGCATATTTTTCGAACTATTTTTTTCTGCGGCCGAAGCAAAGATGTTGTACCCGATTTTATTGCAATTCGTTGGTCGAAAGTCGAGTAATAACATTGTTAATCATATGTCAACACCATGGTATCATTATATTTGGCGTATACTTTGAAAAACGAAATCATGGCCTGTTTTAATTCAAAAGAGTGTAGTTTGCCGAAAACGCATTGCAACTTTTATTTGATGTTCCGGCGCTTATGAGGAGATATATATATATCGTACAGCATCCTTTTTCATGACATTTTACTCGTTTCAATTGTAACATTGTTCGGTTTATTGCAATATGATCATTCGAATATAACCTATGTGCTATTGTAGGCAAAAAAAATTTCAAAATTCTTCATTTATTCTTCCAAATCTATTTCGTCCCTCTCAAAGTTATCCCCCCAGTCCCAATACACCTCTGTCAACGTTTTTTCCAATACTCCAAACAGTTATTGAAGTCAATTTCCGGAATAGCTTTCAATGCGCGATTCACGTTTGATGTCTTCAATTGACTCAAAACGGTTTCCCTAGAGCAGTCGTTTGAGTTTGTTGAATAGCCAGAAGTCTAACGGAGCTAAAGCAGGCGAATACGGTGATTGCGGAACGATATTGGTTGATTTTTTGGCGAAAAAATCACGAAGAATCAATGCAGTATGCGACGGTGATTTTGAAACCAATCGTGCTTTCACTTTGCTTAGACCCAAATAATCTTTCAAAAGGGTTTTTACAGATCCTTCCGATATTTCAACGATCCTAGGGGTAGGGTCTAAACAATGCATTTTTTTCAGAATTATCGTTCAACATAATAAAATCGAATGTTTTTCATGATAAAAAGCTTCATTCGAACAACATTTTGTAATTTTTTCGTGGAAAAATATTGAGAAATAAGTCGGTGAAGAAATATTTTTGAGAACGCTTCTTAAAAATCATGATTTGCGGTGTCCACTGTATCTCAGCGCAGACTAATCAGAAATGAACAAATAAGCGCAGCACAGTTAGAGAAGAAGTTTTTCTAGACCCCAACGTTTCTGTTTTATTTTTATTTTTTTTTAATTTTCGGTGGTTGTTGTTCACGAAAAAATCTGCCATTTTGTAGCTGTTAAACCTCCCCAAAGTGCACAATTTGAAAATAATTGATGCAGTAGTTGTTGAATGACGATGGACACGGACTTTCAAAACCTGCTTTCGGGAAAATGGCGTTTAAAGTTTTTTGTCTATAAAATCAATGGAAACAATGAATAACTCCAGGGAGCCCGTAGAGTCTAATATTTTCAAAAAATCATATTTTTTCTTTTATAATTTATTATAACGAAACATTTCAAGAATGTTTTGTCAAGTTTTGAAGTCAATCGAAGTAGAAATATTGGGCCTGTGTGCCGAGCTATTGCTTCTTCGTAGAATGAGACAGCCGTAGATAAATGTCCATAGCTTCCAGAGTTTCGTTCCAATAGGCTTGAAAATTTCGCAGAATATTATTGAAATGTTTTACTATAAGAAAATATAAAGACAATAATGAATGATTTTTCAAAAGTGTTAGACCCTACCCGCTCATTAATGGAACTTCTTTGTTAAATAATTTCACTCATTGTAAAAATCGCTGATTGCATTTTTAATACTTCAGAAAGACAGACGTATTTTTAACACTAATGAATATTTTGACGTGACATTTGGCATAAATATCACTAACAGTCATACCAACCTATAAAAAATATTTCGACGAATAAGGTTTCCGTGCAAAATATATTTCAAAAGTCTTACTAAAAGTATGGTTAAAAAACCACAGTGGTATTAGAAGGGCAATATTTTCGAATTTGGAACCGCTTACAGCAATAATTGCTGAAAGAACATAACTTCTCACACCCATATACCATTCGAATGAGTTCGTCGAAAACAGCAAAGGTGTGTATGATAAATGAGGAGAGTTGGCATCACTGGGAGTACCATGCGGTACTGCCCAAGTGTTGCTCTCAAAAAAATCTAATTTCAATGTGTATCAAACAACTTATAGTAGAACGGTTATTTTGAGTGATAGCTGTAGCAATTGTGTGGACTAGTGAAACATATTATAATTGTTGCTGAATCGCAAAACTACGATATATTCCAGCGACGGAAACTGTGCACATACAACCCAAAATGTTAAGATCGGTGTTAATCGATCGAAGTGCCATCTGCATATCATTTTCGGTGTTGCCAGATTCAAGCTCACAAAAATACATTGTGGTCGTAGTGCCAAAACAGTAAAATCTGAAGAAGATTTGATAGAAAGTTTATATAGAATGTGTGAAAATTCACAAGTTAATCCTGTGATTCGTTGTCTTGTTAACGGTAATTCAAATAAGAGAAACAGGATAATGGTAAGATCGTTCCTTAAAGATATTTCATATTTTTTCTTATTTACAATGCCTTGTTATTTCTCCCAACTAAAATCGGGCTAGACTAAACTCCGTCGATTATTCGAGGAACGTTTACTAATTTTCTTCAGGTTAAACACTAAGTTTAAGACGCGACCATGCTTAACTAGGACGAATGTAAATATAGTTTAGACTGTGAGGAGGATCCTATTAAAAATGTCTATTAAAAAACAGAACGCAATGAATTAAATGTATGAATTGATAGCGAACCTCCCGACAACCGGCTACCCGGAGTTTTGCGGAACATATTTCTTGTTTTAGAAGGAAACACATATAAATACAAAACACGCTAAAATTGCAACGCATTCTCGTTAGCCGCGGCTACCCAGAGCAATGAACACATGATAATATTATTCGAAAATTTACTAACAAACAACCCCTCCCTGTGATGTATGTGATTATGCAGAGAATACCTCGGTTTCTAGTAGCAACATGCATTGAACTAACAATCCTTCCTTACCAAGTAGAACTGCATTTGGGCGTAGTCGGCGTCGGTATTGATCAGTATGCAAGATCAATGCAGTTTCCACAGTGTGAAACTACGTGCTATTCTCAATATACATTTTGCAAGCTCAATTGATTCTGATCAATAACTGATGATGATCAGCAAAGCTGTGTGTGACAAATAATTTCACTTAATGTTCTCGGAGATTGCTTACCCGATTTCTACAAACTAAGATTCATTTTAAAAGTCATATGCTGTAATACAAAGCTCTTGATTTATTTTTGGATTTCTGGTTCCAGAACTACAGGTGTAATGAAATTAAAATAATGGCATTAATTTTTCTGGTAAATGGCTGAATCGATTTCCTCCATCTAAGATTCAAATCTTAAGATCCAATAAAAATTTCTTGTTTTAGAAATCTCATATAGAAAGATTATGCCGTCGTTGTGAAAACCGCCTATGTTGTACAGGAAGGCCTGGAAGGCCGAGTGTCTTACACCACTCAACTCAGATCCGGCATGTATGTATGTGTGTATATGACAAATTTTCAGATTCATATAAAAGATCTTATGGTCCCATAGGATGCTATCGAAATTTATCCCGATCCGACTTCCGGTTCCGGAATTACAGGGTGATATGCACAAAAAAAGGAAAAAATAAACCCTTACGTTTCTCAGAGATTATCTAGTTTTTACAAACTTGAATTTCATCATTATTCGATTTCCGGTTCCGGAATTACAAGGTAATATATGACAATTTATGAGAAAATGCACAATCAATTTTCTCGGAAATTTCTTGACCAATTGTCCATACTAAGAACCATATAATAGGTCTTGGAATTATTTAAAATGTCCAAGAAAAGTTGATCCGGACTCGTCTTCAGGTTCCGGTATTACAGTGCGATAGGTAAAAAATTTTCAATTTCATGAGCAGTGATGGTGAAACGAGAATTTTTTATAAAACATACTAATAAATTCATCTTGTAGATCTTGTTAGTTGGTGGATATATAAACCTACTTGGGACTACTAGTCCCCGGTTTCCGGTTCCGAATCCATCGATAGTAGTTAAGAAATGCTCCAAAAACGGAACTCACTTCGATTTCTCAGAAACGGTTAAGCCGATTTTCACAAACCGTGATTCAAATTAAAGCTCTCATAGCCTCGAAAGACGCTGTGCAGTTTCATCCAGATCCGACTTCCGATTCCTATATTAAAGAGCAATGAGTGTCAAAACTTTCAAACCGTCATTTTGTGAAAATCGATCAAACCATCTCTGAGATCAATCATTCTCTGAGTATTGGAGATAATTTTCACAAAATTTTAACAAATAAACTGACATATTTGTGGAGTAAAGGGGGTTCTTCTGATTTTCATTTTATTTTAATTTTTTAAAAACCTCCTTAGCAACCAAATGAAATCAGGAATATATTAGGAACTACGGGAAACCATTTTTTCGGAATTTTTCAAAATGTATTTCATGAAAAAATAATGTTCAAAATTTTCTAATTTTATTTTATTTGCACTTACTATTTTCAGATTCTTAAAACATGTGGACGGGTAAAAAATCATACTCTTAAAAAATAAATCAATCGAAAAACCATGCCTCTCCATCAAATTATCGTCAAATGGAGATGCATGGTATTTAGTTCTAAAATAAGACATCACGTACCTTCAGAACTAAATACCATGCGTTTCCATCTACAACTTGAGTTCAGGCAAAGACATGATATTAACAAGATATCTAGCTCTCACATTTCCCGAACAAATCTTTGGCAACATCCTTTTTTGCGACCATGGCGCCCTCAGGCGAGTCCGCATCGAATCACGTACATAGAAGTAGGGGAGAGAAATGTCAAATTCGTACGCGTCAAAATAGCAGCACTGCGCACCCACACAATTGACATGATATGTTGAATGTGATGCCGTGCGATGACGTTGCTGAACTGAAGATTGAGATCGCTCCAAGCTGACAGGGTCTGGTTCAGGGCTTGAGTATTGAAGTAATTACTAATAATAAAAGAATTTCATTCCCAATATTATTTATACACGGGGGGGGGGGGTTGTGCTTGGGGAAACGTCCCATTTGAGGAACATGCGACATGAGGAATATGCGACATCTAAAAAACTATCAGTTTTAGGTCAAACTGTTCGTCGACGTTCTGTATCACATGGTATGAATAGCCAAGTTACCTGAAATTGTTCAACAAGACAGCTAAAGTCAAACGCCTTAAACCCTTAACCCATAGAATCACAGCGAGCAATTCGTTATTTCTGATTCATGTTTTTTCACTATGAATCACTATGGTCTTCATTGTGAATTACAACCGTCTGCTGCTACACATGTTCACAAGTGCATTCCCTACATTATTGTTAGGTTAATCGTGTCAGGCAAGCGGGCATGTATAAATAACAATCGGTCAATACTCAAGCCCTGAACTCAAGTTGTAGATGGAAACACATGGTATTTAGTTCTAAAGGCATGTGTTGTATGATTTTAGAACTAAAAACCATGCGTCTTCATTTAATAATAATTTGATGGAGACGAATGGTTTTCCGATTGATTTATTTGTTTAAAAATCTGAAAATAATACAGCGTAATGTATTCATAAATGATTTATTTTTTATGTAAATTCTAGAGTGGTACTAAAATTGTAAATGCGAATAAAAAAAATCCGAAAATTTTGAACATTTTTTCAACACGAAAAATATTTTGAAAAATTCTGGAAAATATCAGAAAGGTTTTCCATAATTCCTACACTGAAATGAAAATCTTATTTATAATCATTTGATTTGTCATATGAATCATATGCAGAATATAATTTATAGAAGTTATATGGAAACTTATAATCTTTATTTAAAGTGTACGTTAAATCTAAATAGACGTTACCATAATGAAAGTTATAAGAATATTTCATATAATGCATATGGAAATCCGATGAAACCTAACTCGTTACATAATTTATATTCATTGGATATGTCTTATGAATCGTACGCTGGCGGTATTTCACAAAAGACATATGACAACTTATGACCTTTAATGGAACTCTACATAAAATCTAAATGATGTTCAATAAATTTTATATCTTCATAATCTTTATGATATTGATAAATATACCATATACAAGTGATGCGAAAAGTCGATAAAACTTAAGCCAATATAATTTTAATATTCGACCTAAATTTTTCGATCAAGTGCATGAAACTATCGTTCGCCGATGACTTCAAATTATTTCATGTCATCAAATCCACAGCTGATGCAGAGTTCCTACAAGAGCAGTTGAATAATTTGACTAACTGGTGTAATATCAACAGAATGGTTTTGAACGCCTCCAAATGCTCCGTCATCACATTTAGTCGCAAACAGTCTATGGTCAGTTTCGACTATAATATTTCACAAATTGTTCTGGAACGTACATCGTCTGTGAAGGACCTTGGTGTCCTCCTGGACTCTAAGTTAAATTTCAAGGAGTACATTGAGTTCACTATCTCCAAAGCCTCCAAGCTGCTAGGATTCATTTTCCGCGTTACTAAAGAATTCGATGATGTACACATTGCTTGAAAGCATTATATTGTGCCTTAGTTCGCTCTACGCTCGAATACGCCTCGGTTGTCTGGTCACCGTACTACCAAAACGATATCCAACGCATTGAAGCCATTCAACGGAAATTTGTTCGATTTGCTCTGCGTCGGCTTCCTTGGAGAAACCCTTGGAACCTCCCAAATTACCATGCCAGATGCAAACTGATTGACCTCGATTTGTTATCTGTCCGTCGCGACGTCAGCAAGGCTACTTTTGTGGCTGATCTCCTGCAATCAAGAATAGACTGCTCCGAGCTCTTACAGCTTTTACAAATAGATATCCATCGCCGTAATCTTAGAAACTATTCTTTTCTTAGGACCCTTATGCTAGAACTAATTATGGGTATAACGAGCCTTTTGCCAGCATGTGCCGAATATTCAACCACTGTTTCAATTCATTCGATTTTAATCTATCACGAAACGTTATCAAGAAATTGTTCCTAGGGTTACTATCTAATTAGTTTTAGTTAGTTTAGAAATGCTATATTTAAGTGAAATGTATCATTTGGATGATTGTAATCTGTTGATGCTAAAGATGAGGAGGTTTTATGCCTGTTGGAGAGCAAGTTTGACAGAAACTAACTCCACCGGGTTTTTCCCTGCTCCAAATAAACAAATAAACAAATAAACAAATAAACAAATAAACAAATAAACAAATAAACAAATAAACAAATATTCATTACATTTTTCTATTAATCGCATGCTGATTATGTTTAATAAAAGTCATGTAAAAACTTATAATTTTCATTGGAAGCGTACATCAAATCTTCATCAAGGACTGTTTTCTTAAGCTGAAGAAAATAACAAGAAATAATTTTTTAACTTAGACATATAATGGAGTTTGTTTTTACGAAAGAATAGTTGTGAATCGTACTGCTTGAAACTGAAGAAGGAGTTGTGTCCTCGATATTCATCAACTGCTTAAGACAGTTTTTTTAGGAAGTTCCGTTATTTGAAATCGCTGACAAGACAGCTCATTCAATTTCGTTCATGGATATGCTCTAACGGATTATGAAATAAATACCCGGTACGTCTCATCACTCTGTCTGTCTTATAAGAGGATTTAAATTTTTTATTTATAGTTTCGGGATCCTATTTCTCCTTCGCAAATATCAGGAGGTGCTCCCTTACAAAACTAACGACTAGTATAGCTCAAATCCTCGATAAAAGAAGTAGTTTCCGACTCGTTGTGCATCTGATTCGTCTGGTAACAGTAAATATCCGATGAAATCAGCCAGTTCCAAAGAAGTGAGTGTAGTTGAAATATTAAAATAAATTTAACTTATGAAACTTTTTACATACGAAAAATTAAACAAGTTTTTGATAAGATAATTAATATATTATTGTTTTTGGTTCCCTTAAGTTCCATTTTTCCAGTATTTTAATTAATTTGAATCTTATATCTATCACTTATTCAATCAAATAGCAATAATTTGATCTATATATAACTGCTATATAGAAGTGGGATGACCTCCATCAAAAGTTATATATAAATTTTATGAAACTAGTCATATGGTATAGATAAAGCTATCTATATTAATTCGAAGTAAATATAATATGCGCTTCATAAATTGTTTTAATGTATGTTGTGTGGATATCTAGTAATTGTTATAGGGCGCGCCAATAAATTTGACTCAGACTGGAAATTTCATTCGTTATATGAAAATCTTGTAAAAATAACGTTATGAAGAGTTTTATGTTTCATAAGTTTATCTTATATATTTGACAAGATGTTGAATACACTTTGTAGCTATCAATGGAAATGCTAATAGTGAAAAATCATTAGAATATCATATAATGTAAAAATAAGAATTTAGCTCAGTGTAATATATTCCTGATTTTTTTTTCATTTTTGTTGCTGAGGATGTTTTTAAAAAAATTTAAATAAAATGAAAATCAGAAGAACCACCCTAACTGCACAAATATGGCAGTTAAAAGGTTAAAATTTTGAGAAAATCATCTCCAGTACAAACCCTTTCTAACAGCTTATATGAATTTAATTTCTGGTTAGGGGCAGTTTTTATATGCATACCAAAGGGGGCAAACACCCTTTTCAAATAGAGGTCAGTGTTGTAGCCTGTCGGAAAAGGTTCCACCCGTATTTTTTTAAGGGGGCTTCTACCTTGTAGGATCGAAATCGTGTCATTACTTGTAGATGTTGTTTGACGGTTGTGTGAAACGTACGTAGCTGAAATTTTTTATTGTCATTAGCAAGGTTTCTTTATAATACACAATATCTTTGAGAATCGAATTGAAAAAACACGGTGGGGTAAAATGAACATGATAGCGTTCCATGCGGTCCTTCTAAATACATGGAATCGATTTTACTGACCATTTTACACCAAAAAAGTGCTTTGTGATCAGCTGTGTCATGCCTCCATGCCATTGTCGCGTTTTTGGTCCATTTTCCCCAATGTGCAATGGTACTCATCTCGTATATAGGAACAAATAGTGTAAATCACAACTTCTAGTAGGTCTCCAGCCCTGATATATATATGAGAAGCGAAATAGTTTTTACTACCATGTGAATATATTCTTCTTCACAGTATATTAATGTTACCATGAATAAATATATGGATTGATAGACGATTGTGACGTTTGAAAACACTATTGAAAAGTTGATGTTTATATTGAACTGCTAACGCCACCTAACGGTTCAACATAACACATGGATCAATAAGTCCCGAGACTAACAATGGAAACAACATTTTTTTTGCAAAATTTTTTTTATTCATAACATAATAACATAATCACCTTTTAGGGTGATACAATGGTTCCAACGTTTTTCCAATTTTTCAATACCATGTTTATAAAAAAAATTATCTTTCGCTTCGAAATAAGCTTCAGTTGAGGAGGTCTCATTTGAGCCAAATCTTTTTCCTTGGAGCATTTTTTTAAGATCAGCAAAGAGCCAGTAGTCACTGAGGGCTAAATCTGGCGAGTATGGGGTGTGGGGAAGCAGATCAAAGCCCAATTCGTTCAATTTCGCCATTGTTTTCATCGACTTGTGGCAGGGTGACTCGTTGCTGGTTTTGTTCCATCGAAAGCAATCGCGGTACCCACTTGGAAAAGAAAACCTTTTCCATGCTCAATTTTTCATGAAGGATAGTAAATACACTTCCATATGATATCTGTGTCATATCAGCAATCTCACGGAGCTTCACTTTACGATCTTTCATTATAATTTTTGACACTTCACTCACATTTTCCGGTGTAACGGGTTCCACAGGTCTACCCGAGCGTTCCGCGTCATTTGTGTCGGTACGACCACGTTTAAACTCGGCGAACCACCGACAAATCGTTGCTTTTGATGGACAAGAGTCCGGATAACATTTTTCAATCCATCGTTTCGCTTGCACGGTGTTTTTACCCATTAAAAAACAATATTTTATCAAAACACGAAACTCGGTTTTTTCCATTTTTTTAAACAAACTACAAAACGACTTTACTCCAACCTCGATAACTTAGCTGTTTCTGGTCGGATCGACTTAAAATTTTGACCCGTTTCAAGCAAAGGTTAGTACTCTAAAAAGACGTGGTTTACTACGAGCGCCATCTCTGCTTTAGTCTCGGGACTTATTGATCCATGTGTTAAACCGTAATGCTATTTACATATACACTTATCACACCGAAGTGCTATGTCTTTACTGACGTACCGAAAGAAACGAAACTAAGTGACGACGTTCTGGCCGTCTGGCTGATGAGCTGAAAGCGAAACGTAAAAATTGAAAATAGTTATGTGTACATGGGTACCGGATTTGTGTTATTAGCACAAATCCGGTACCCACGTGGTACCAAACCCCTAAATAACGACTATGTATGTCATTTGTGCTGACTATACAAATAATCAATAAACGGATGTACTATGTTATTGTCACATAAAGTTACAATATAGAAGAAAATTTCACATTTCAGTTATTGATTTGAAAAAGTATTTTATATTGTGACTTTATGTAATTTATTAGGTCTTGCAAATGAGTAAAATTTTTAGCCTTACTAGTTTCCGTGTTGAAATTGAATTTTTTTAACAATTTTGACGACAACGGCTATGTTTTTCAGTGAAATCGACGGATCATTCATTCATTATCGGTCGCTGTAGAAACAACATCAAGCGATTGAAGAACAAGAATAAAATCATCCGCTTCCCAGATTAAAATCGCTCGAATCCGATGGAAAAAAGTACGGGTGTGTAATGTCAGAGACATAACTGGATGTCGTGAATACGATTAAAACTGACACGATTTCTTTATACTTTCTAATTCGAATTGATAGTTGATCGATTGTGTGAATTGTGAAACTTTCCCCCTTTTAACTACTAGAATTTTAAACGATTTTTGACGTCGATTACTCATTTCAGATTTGCATATTTCATTGAAAGAAACTATCAAGATGCTGTACAGGATTAATTTCTACCTTTTAGAAGGATCAAATTGTGGAATTCTCTACGATATTTAGCACAGTTCGGAACATTTTTCTCGAACGATTTTCGCACAGCGAAAAGTGCACTAAGCAAATCAAATTATTTTGGATTTTCACTAAACTGATGATTTTTACCTTCGATTTGCAAAGAAGTAATCTTATTAATTCTTTAGATAACATTTAGAGCCATTAGAACGGCTGATTTTATATAAAGTTGTCCACTTTTCGTTTTCTTTCTCTCCAATGCAAACGACCAGAAGCTCTGTTGTATGATGCAATCGCTCTTGTTTGAGTTGAAACTAGCTTTCATGCTTTTTTTAAAATAAATTTTTATTGAAATATGAGTTGAGTTTATATTTTTAAGAATAAAATTGGGTGTTCAGCCACAAGTGGTGACTTTTCAGCCTAATTATCTACATGATTTGGTTATTACCATTAAGACATCATTTGCTTCCGCAATTCTGTGATTTATGTGTAGGGAAAATTGTAAGCCTACTTGTATTGTGTAATGGAGAAAAGGAACTTATATACTAACTAATACAGAGAGCGAATCGATTCAATTGAAGATTGCATCTATTTTTGTCGCCAATTCATTCTAACTTGCTCACTACCAACAGCGAAGGCAATGAAGCAGGTAGACTACTTGGCTGGCGCTTGAAACTGAGCAAGCACAACTTCAAATGACTAGGTACGATCATTCGATTGACGATGAATTCAAGGAGTTTATGAGTATGATAGCAAAAGTCAAATGAATGAGCAGGGTACGCTGACAGTCAATAGCAATAACTTCATTATCGTCTAATAATATTCGATTGAAAATAAAATTTTACCGCACTGACCACAATATATATGTAAGCATATAAGTAAAGGCATCACCACATCACTAGATCGATCAAAATTGCTTTTCAAATCGATTTTCAAAAAAAAAACAGTATATGACCAATCATCCTTTGCTAATGACTGTGCATAATTTCAGGTGCGTAACTTTCATATATCCGTAAAAAAATTACAGAAAATGACATGATTCCAACATAATAAGGTAAAAGCCCTCCTAATTCTATTTTATATAACCGTTTTCGTGTTGTTGATATCGAAGAATCGGTATATCATACTTACCTATCATTTGCGACTGATGCTGTGCCTGTTTTGCATTTATTCTTCCGCAAAAGGTTCATATTAAAACTAAAATATTTTTTCCATCCGCTCTCTTCTTCGTCTTCGTAGTTGTAGGTGAAAAAACTGCCGCCGCCACTGGTAAGAAAATTGTTTGATCTCCGCTGTCGATGTTTTGTTCGCGATCCTAAGAAAAACAAACGATCACGCGCAGTTCGCCGCCTCTTGAGTTCGTTGAGGTTAGTTTCACTTTTACTCAAACCTGACCGATCAAATGATGCTACCGAAGCAGATTGGCCTCGGCTGCTGATGAACAGGTTCTGAATACTCCCGCTCAATTTATTATATAAGTTTGAACCACTCGATAGTGATGTATTGGAGCACGCTTTAAATGCCAAATTTGATTCATATTTCGAACGATTTTCTTTGGTATCCATAGCAATCGTTCGACCCAGTAAATGCAAATTATCTGCGTTGCTGCGGAAAAGGATTGATTCGGAATCGATTGCACTAGTTGATGTAAGAATGTGTTGGTTGTAGCGGTCATGACAGCCGACGTTTGCGCGTTTAAAATGGCCTAGATTATTTAAAGTGTCGAGAGAATCCATTTCGTAAATAGGTAAACTACGCCTATTAATGTCTGGTTCAACAGGTGATTCAGACGGCCATCGCTAAAAATTTGAAAGAGAAATTATTAATATTACTAGATGTATGGTATGGATATTAACTTATAGATGATTTTAGGTTAATCTATATTTGTGCTTCAATCTACTCATGTATTATTCACAATTGAACTCATCATTTCAACATGAACCGCTAATCAAACGTAGAACTTAAATCTACACGAGTTACTGCTTCATCTGGAATGCGCCAAAGCGTATTGTACTTTCTAAGGTGCCAAACTAAACTCAGTTCATTTACGATTTATTTCAATCAGTAGTGCAGAAATTACTGAAACTACATGATTCGATTGAAAGAACTGCACAAACGTGTATGATTGACATTATTATGGTTGATATTTCAAAACAGAAGATTCCGGCGCTATTAGGTTTTGCACGATGACGACACAAATGAACTGCCGATGAATCAAGTTCATCTTTGACAGTTGCCGTGTACTTGTTTTGTTTTGCGACTGCAAGTTAAAAATTTAAAAAATGACGAAAAATTGCCTGTTAAAAACGTATTCCACAGTGAAAATAACTAAAAAGATTGCCCTGTATGTGTTTCCAGCATCAAGGAGCGATATATGTATGAATCTGTTGAGTTTTAGATTTTGATTAGATTAGATTTTGCACGATGGCCACTCGAATGAACTACCGATGAACTGCCGATGAATCAAGTTCATCTTTTGACAGCTATCAGTGGTTTGTTTACATATCTATTAACACGTATTCAAATTGGAATGAACGCAATGAACACATAAAAAAAACCCCTGATAGCTGTTAAAATTGATTCATTTTGTTCATTTTGTGAGGTTATGTCATGTTCGTGCAAAACCTGATAGATATGTAAACAAAACACTGATAGTTGTCAAAAGGTGAACTTGATTCATTGGCAGTTCATCGGTAGTTCATTCGAGTGGTCATCGTGCAAAACCTAATAGATTAATATCGCAATAAAAAGTAGAATCAAGAGACTGATTAGGTCTTCCAAATAGGCTTCCGAATAAAAGATGCTTGGAAAATAGTATGACCAGAATGCTTGGAAAATAGTATGACCAGAAAGTTGGAAGATTTCAAAAATTTAACGAATTTAAATTATATGCAGAATGATAATGAATTTGCTGTAAAGATAAAAAAAATATTGCCGAGAGCAAGACTCATTCGGAGCATGACGAAAATCTCAGCCGAAAACTAAAAATAATTATCAAATAACGATGAAAAGACGATGCTTGTTGACAATGATAATGATGATAAAAGTAATGAAGTTTTTGCAGAAATAGGGATTTCATACGCGGATTTATTATTTGGGAAATCAAAAAGTAGAAACTATAGTATTAAATATCGTAAGGCTCGCCCGGTAATTATGATTACACCAATCGAGTCGTCGTCAACGAGCGATAATACAAGGAAATCTTTGAAAGACAAATTGGATCCAAGGGTACACAGGATTAGTAACACATAGAATAGTAAAAATGGTTCGACTATTCTTGAGTGTGCAATAGGGGAATACATTCAAACTTTAAAAGAAAGTAATGCTGTTGTACCCACGTCTAGTAAACCAAAACTGAAAATACTGGGGATGAGTAATTGCTCTGAAGTATTTATTGATCTTTTAAAAGGTCAGAATCAGGAAATTACTATTGAAGATGTACAATTTCTAACAAACTGAATTACCTTTTTTCGGCTCGCTGGGTCCCGTCAACGGCCCCTAAGGGCTGAGGACAGTACCGTAAAGTGGTAGTTTTTTTGCTATTTTCCCGTTTCAAAGTAAATTTTCTTGGAAACGGTGCAGAATATAGAAAAACCCACCTGACAATGTCTTCGAAATTTAGTTGAGAATATTCTGTGAAATTTTCAGAATGATTCATTGAGTTTAGCGGTCGTGTTGTATTTTTTTCTGACTGAAGAACTGCTGAAAATTGGAACGCTCGGAAATGCATACCTCTACTTGTTCATCGAATATCTCGGCTTTGAAGGCTTGTATCATAAATCTACCGTGACAAAGTCTAGATAATTTAGTTTAGATGCGATTAGTACATAAAAACATATATGTTATCGCGATAAAAATAAAGTCTTGTATTTCTCTGTGAAACAAAGTCAGTTTCAACGCATTCCTTATTTTTTTTTTGCTTTGGTTTCCTGATAGCATTCTGAAAAAAGAGGGAGAAATAAAATTGGCTCGACAAGGCTGCCAAACACACAGACATTCAATCTTTGTGAAAGTTGAATATTTTTGTATTGTTCCTTTGAATCTATGTAATGTCCAACCCATACGATAGATTAATGTAATAAAACTTCTCATCAAAATAATAAAATGTATGCTGGCAACCCGGTACAGTTTGCTCATATACGTGAGAGTACAAGAGAAATACGATGCGCAAAGGGAATTGAACGAGCCACGTGGTTGATTTAAAACTCAAAACGTGGCCCTCTGTCCTCAGACCTTAAGACCGTGGGCCTGGAGGCACGAGGAGGGTTTTAAATGATGAAAAATAACATCATTTTTGTGAATTTTTTTTCAACAACAACATTTTGTAATTTTTTCGTGGAAAAATATTGAGAAATAAGTCGGTGAAGAAGTATTTTTGAGGACGTTTCTTAAAAGTCATGATTTGAGGTGTCCACTGTATCCCAGCGCAGACTAATCAGAAATGAACAAATCAAAGCAGCATAGTTAGAGTAGAAGTTTTTCTAGACCCCAACGTTTTTGTTTGATTTTTTTTTAGATTTTTGAAATTTTTGGTAGTTGTTCAAAGTAAAAACTATGATTTTTCACGAAAAAAAACCGCCATTTTATAGCTGTTAAACCTCCCCAAAGTAACAAACAACGAAAAGGAAAACGTTGGGGTTTGGTTTTTTATATGTAGAAAGTGTGTGCAAAATTTGAAAAAAATTGGTGCAGTAATTTTTGAATGAATTTTGAATTTTCAAAACCTGCTTCCGAGGAAAACGCGTTTAAAGGTTTTTGTCTATAAAATCAATGGAAACAATTAATTACTCCAGGGAGCTCGCAGGGTTTAACATTTTCAAAACATCATATTTTTTTTTTAATTTATCATAACGAAACATTTCAAGAATGTTTTGTTGAGTGCTGAAGTGAATCGATGAAGAAATCTTGCGCCTGTGCACCGATCTCTTGCTTCTTCGTAGATAGCTGTAGATAAAGGTCCATAACTTCCAGAGTTTCGTTCCAATAGGCTTGAAAATTTCACAGAAAATTCTTCAAATGTTTCACTATTAGAAAATATAAAGAAAATAATAAATGATTTTTCAAAAGTGTTAGACCCTACACCCTCTTTTAAGGGGCGGGTAGGGTCTAACACTTTTGAAAAATCATTTATTATATTCTTTCTATTTTCTAATAGTAAAATATTTCAAGAATATTCTGTGAAATTTTGAAGCCTATCGCGACAAAACTCAGCAAGTTATGGGCCTTCATCTTTGCGATCTCATACTACGAAGAAATAAGAGAGCTGCGTACACAGGCCCAAGATTCCCGCTTCGATTGACTTTAAAACTTGACAAAACATTCACGAAATGTTTCATTATAACAAAATACAAAAGAAAAAATATGGCTTTTGAGAATGTGAGAGCCTAAGTGCTCCCTTGAGTAATAAATTGTTTCCTTCGATTTTATAGACAATAACCTTTCAACGCGTTTTTCTCGAAAGCAAGTTTTGAAAGTCCGTGTCCATCGTCATTCAAAAACTACTGCTCCAAATTTTTTTTTCAAATTTAGCACACACTTTCTACATATAAAAAAACAGACCCAAACGTTTTCCTTCTCGTTGTTTGTTACTTTGGTGAGGTTTCACAGCTACAAAATGGCAGATTTTTTCGTGAAAAATCGTACACAGTTCGAAAAATTCTTGTGATTTTTCATTTTATCAGATGCACATAAATGGAGCGTCATATTTCACACAAATTTATATTCAAGACCATAAAAAATTGTGTGATTTGAAAACTACATGGCTTGAAAACGAAAGAAGTAAAAATCAAAAGATCGACATCAACAACGCGACTTGAACCGAAAAATATTAGATCACAAAGCACACCAGTTAGTCGAGTGAGCCACAGAAGCACATATCTGCTTGGCTGGTAAATTGTGCATATAAATTCATACAGTCTCACTTGCTAGCAGAGTGCAAATTACATTCGGAGCCAGTAAATTTCTGTACGAATGGAATATTGTGAAACTTTAAACCGTGGGCGCGAAAATATAGTTTATCCGATCAGGCTAAAATTTTGCATGGTGCTTTAGGGACCCAAAAGGAAAACGAAAAGTTTGGTGGAGCGAGAAAATAAACATTTTCATCTTTTTCCCATACAACCTTGTCCTACCCTAGTGGACACCGCAATTCATGATTTTTAAGAAGCGTCCTCAAAAATGCCTCTTCACCGACTTATTTCTCAATATTTTTCCACGAAAAAATTACAAAATGTTGTTCGAATGATGCTTTTTAACATACAAAATATTTGAATTTATTTTGTTGAACGATAGTTCTGAGAAAAAATCACAATAATGATGATTTTTTTCGAATCGATATTTCCGAAGAGTGTTTAATTGATTATCAACTTCCAGTAATCAGGGCAACAAAGGTATTTGGCCCGCTTTAGGATTGATTTTATTTTGGCCCACTTTGTAAAAATATACACCAAATGTTGTAAAATCTTTGAAAAACTCTTCCGCAATAGGTAATTTAATGTGATTAACTTCGAATTGATGCAACATGGGTTACTTAACATCGATTAAATCCATAAAGTATGTTAGGTAGGCCAAAATATATGAAGTGGCCAAAATACCTCTGTTGCCCTAGACTATTTTACTTAACTTTAAGGAATTCGCTCCTATTTACCTTCTAACATATAAGAACTCTTGCAATAAACATTTTTATCCCTCGTCAACCGTTTTACCAAAGTTATAAATCATTTGAATCTTAGTCTAATCGGTCAAGCCATTTTTTCACATGCACGCACACGTGTGCATACATGTTGTGATCGCTATGAACTGAGTCGAATGGTATAAGACATTCAGAGTTTTTGTTCAAAAGTTGATTTCATAGTAATTGCATAACAATTATCTATGAGAAAGGCAAAACATAAATATTTTCAAAACAACGATTTTTTAGTTCGATATCACATTGTACAGTGAATTTATTTATAACGCTTACCTTGAAATGTTCCGTAGGCATCGTTAACCTCTTATTGAATGGAGTGCATATTTTGCGATTGAATGGCCTTCGCGCTTGGTTGTTTATACCTAGTACCAGATATGCCTGCTGTTCAGCATTAGCCAATAGATCACTGTTCGTTTCTATTTTTTCCACATCTTCTTCTTCTTCGCGTGGCACTACAAATGGATTCACCCGACCAATTTTTCGTTGCACGTTTTTCTTGGAAAACGATCTATCATATGATTTTGATTCAGCATAATTCAATATTGGAGTAACGCTGACTTGATTTTCCGCTCGCAACTGAGCATCACACATCACCGAACTATTTCTATGCATTTTCCACAATTCGTTATCGTTTGATATTGAATATTTTTTTCTAAACAACCGCGGTTCAACAGAAACATTATTCCCGTAACGAATTTCCTCTATCCCATTGCCATATTTTTCATAACTGCCAACTTTGTTCTGGTGTACGAAATTTCTACGACGCACATCGTGCATGGATGAATGGAGAGTATTACTGGATACTTTTTCTTCTAACCCGTAGTTGAGGTAACAACAGTTGCATCCTACGTGCTGCACTAACCGCTGATTTCCATTGATTATGTCTAACCGTTCATTGATGTAGTCGATTGTGTGTTCTTGATGAATCGAATGTAGAACCCTAAAATCAATCAAAAAGTGGATATATATATATATATATATATATATATATATATATATATATATATATATATATATATATATATATATATATATATATATATATATATATATATATATATATATATATATATATATATATATATATATATATATATATATATATATATATATATATATATATATATACATATGCGAGTGTTTGCGTGCATAGTATATGTTGATTCTTTTCTATCGCTACAACTAGCGAAAAACCGTATTCGCTTACAAGCCTATCGATTCAAACTGTAAGAAAAAACTACAGCTACCCAACGATATTGTTATGGCATGAACACACCTAAATGTTGAACTTCTGTCCTTCTGGTTGCTATCGGTCATTAGTTTCGAGTTAAAGGACAACCTGCGCTGACTCTTTCGATAATTGCGTTAGCAAATTGAGAATACTAGTTTTGATAGTGATATGGTTGTATACCACTTGCCATTCGCATATGTGCTCTGCACTAACCATAGCGAGAATGAATCTAGCCTAATCATATCCTATTATCATTTCAAAGATCCAAAAAGATTTCCTTCGTCCCAAGTCTCATTTTAGCATTAGAGCTCGCCCGTATTTTTCTATTCCGCGTTTTCGAATGATAAAAACTCATCGAGGTTGAAAAATTATCATTTACGAGTAACACATTTGTTTACATTCCAGAGTGGTCCCAATCATATCAAAACTCATGTTATTTTTTTTTTACTTCAGGGGTTGATTTATGTCTTCAGAAAAAAGCCGAAGACATGAACTCTTTTAAATGCATTGGTGTCAGGGCTAAAACATTGTTTATTGGAGACCCCCAAAATCAAGTTTTTCCATTAGAACTTTTTTCAATGATATTCTAGAATTACATATGTTTGTCTCATATAGAAAGGCTATGCAATCACTATGAAAAACGGCTTTTAAACATAGGCCCGGAGGGCTGAGTGTCATATAGGGTAAGGGCTCCCTATTTCATCTCATTTGAAAGGACGTTACCTTAAAAACCTGATTTAGCCACCAAAATCACTACGATTTTTTCATATTTCTGCTTAATTCGCCTTGCTCCTCATTGGGAATTGATTAACATTAAAATTAAATTAATATTTAAAAAATCCTTGGAAATTAAAATAATATTTAAAAAATCCGCCAAATAGACTTCTGATATGTTCTTTACTGTGCTCCTAATTTCATCTCAAAGGTTTTGTATTCATCCTATCGTTGGTCCTTTATTCATCCCATAAATTAGCAAAGGCGACAGCAATCAAAACCAAAATATTGCACTATTACACTCTCAGGTTCAAAATGTCAGAATGTCAGGGCCTAATGCCAACTATGACACAACACACGATATTTAAAAAAAAACAATTTGGAATCATTTCGACGTTTAAAATTATTTGGATCGTTTTTCTTACCTTTCGTTTCAAATTAAAAATTTTACTCTGCAGTTAATTTGGAGAATTTGAAAAAAAACAAAAAAAAATGTTACTATTTAGGCATTAGCCCTTCTAAAAACAAAATGTAGAACCAGAGATGCCATTCATACAGATTAATCTGTATTGTATAGATTAATGCGTTCGCGTTCGTTAAATCAGATTACAGATTTTCTAAATTTAATACAAGGTTCATAAAAAGTGAGAAGTAAAACTTTAGACTTTCCTCTCTGAGTATCTATTTGTATTTAATTACAGTACTTCTTTAAAAGTTTATTAATCAACGGACAAATCACATGTTAAAATGGAAATCTTTTGTGCAAATGTTTGATGATGAACACTGATACACATTTATATTAAAATTTAAAACCAATTTGAATTTGATTTGAATTTGATTCATTTTATTAGTGAAAACAGATTGAGCAGATACATATTTTCTATGAAAATATCTGGCATCTCTGTGCACAGCCGATGAAACACACATTTAACAGTGTTATGGTGACTTATAGCGGAAAGAAACCAGTGCTACTAGATTTGCCACAATGGCCATTTGATTAGTATTTAACACCTTCTATTTGGTAATATTAGAATCCGAAACAGTTTTATTTATATATAAATATCAATGATATAATTAAACTAATGTCACGGATACCAAAAAATACTTGTTGATGATAATTTAAAGAAGAAAAAATATTTTTTTTTATTTAACATTATGAGAAAACTTGGCAACCTTGCGATACGAAATGAGATGAAAATAAAGCGCAATCAAGTGAATTGAGTGCAATTTTTCATCTCATATTTTTTATAGCTTTTATTGCTTATCAGGTAATTTAGGAAGTCTTCAATCGTTGATTAAACAAGTGGAAAGTGAACATTACTAACTATAAGGTCATCCAACATTGAATAGTTGTGTAGTGATGTGAAATAGTGATCATGTTTCGAGACGAGCCGATTAGTAAATATTCAGAAACATGATGAATTGTAAAACTTCAGACGAAAGTGGTTCCTAAATCAAAAAGTGAGTTTATTTTAAATGAAAAAAGCGATCGTTGAAGGTTTTTAAACTATTTTTTTTCAATTGTAAAGTGAGGCAAAACCTAGAATAAATGTTTTAAAACGTTCCATAGTATCGTTCACGTACGTTTAAAGATATGATTAATGTTCAAAGTTAAGAGGTGAAGAAATGAGATGGAAATTGGAGCTGAGATGAAATAGGGAGCCCTTACCCTACAATTCGACTAAATTTGTTGAGTACGCGAAATGGCTATGTGTGTGTGATAGAGAAAGATAGATAAATATGCACTCACGTTTCTCCGAGATGTCTAGACCAATTTTCACAAACTTAGGATCAAATGCACAGTAGTATTGTCTTATAAATATTTTTTAAATTTTGTATGGATCTGGCTTCCGGTTCCAGAATTACAGGGTGATGAGTGTAAGATGTAAAAATGATTATTTTTTTCCAAAATAGTTAATTAATTCCTGTAGTTTACAGGTTAAAAGGCCAGGCCAGTGTACAGGTTGAAGACCATACAAACTCACATCGGATATACCGGTTCCCAGAATCCGGAGCCGGAAGTATCGGAAATAGTAGTCAAAATCTTCAAAATGGAACAAATTCACTATTCTTCGAGACCGCTCAACCTGTTTTCTCAAACTTAGAATGAAATGAATTGCTGAATTTTATCCAAATCCGACAGAAAGTCCGGAATTATAGGGTGATGAGTGTTTGAAAATCTAAGCCGTCTTATATTGCGATGGAGCAAAAAAGGAAAAAAACATTCTAAATTAGACTCAATACTGTTGCAATTTGTTGATCATGTACGTTACTGAACATATGAATAGACTTCGGCTATACCGGTATCCGGTTTCGGAAGCACCGGAAATAAACTCCAAAATGGAACCAAATTATTTTTCTCCAAAACGCCTGAATCGGTTTTCTCAAAATTTTGGATCCAATGAAGGGCTTACGGTCTTTTATGTAAATTCGGAATTTGATCCGGATCTGACTTTCGGTTACGGAACTACAGGATGATAAGTGCTTGAAATTTTAAGCCGTCGTATAGTGCGACGATGCAAACAAGGAAAAAATCTTCTAACTTCTAACTTGGGTCAGATTTGAAGGTCATTTTAGTTGCTGGGCCCTTGAAATTGTTGCCAAAAATTTCAAAACAAAAAACACTCACTTTTCTCCGCAATGGCTCAACTGATTTTCATAAACAAAAAGACCAAATAAAAGTTAATCCGGAACAACAGAGAGAAGTGTGTTTGAAATTTCAAACCATCACTTAGACCGATGCTGCAAAACTGAAAAAAATCTTATAACTTTGGTTCGAAAATATTTCTTTTATTAGGCTCTGCTCGTTTGCGCCCGAAAAAAAAACTGTTTCTATTGGAGAGTACAAGTCAAGTTAAAACAAGTTTCTTTTATTATGACGGATAGCACTTTTAGCGAAATTGCTTACATGTGGACTAATGTACTATGCAAGACCTACGAAACTTCAAAGTCTAAATTACGTAACTGTTTGGAAAGTTCAAAATGGTAATACGCATTAGAATGATCTAATTTGAAGAAAATTAGCTTCATATTTCACCCTCATCTCCTTGAATAACGGAAGTCGGAAAGACTCCTTTTTGATTGCTTATTCATTTCTTAGAAATTTTTATTCAAGCCGTAGAAGCTTTACTTGGCCGATTGAACCGTTATTCTCGTTTTTTTTTATTTTTTTTAATAACTATTTATTGGAATATGAGTTAAAATTAAATTATTAAGATTTAAATTGGGTGTTCAGCCACAAGTGGTGACATTTCAGCCCTATTATATATATGATTTGGTTGATACCATGAGGACATCATTTGCTTCCGCAATTCTGAGATTTTTGTGTAGGGAAAATTCTAAACCTACTTGTATTGTGTAATGGGGAAAAGGAACTTATATACTAACTTACTAACTAATACAGAGAGCGAATCGATTCAATTGAAGATTGCATCGATTTTTGTCGGAATTTGCTTATAATATTATGTGACATTACATCTAATGGTTCTATATTTGTGAGTCTGTGTAACTCATTTGTACTAAACCAGGGAGGACGCTTCAAAATCATTTTCAGAATTTTATTCTGAATCCTTTGACGCGTTTTCTTCCTGGTGGAACAACAACTTGTCCAAATTGGTACTGCATAAAGCATGGCTGGTCTGAAAATTTGTTTATAAATTAACAATTTGTTTTTTAGACAGAGCTTAGAATTTCTGTTTATAAGAGGATATAAACATTTAATATATTTATTACACTTTGCCTGGATTCCTTCAATGTGATCCTTTAAAGTGAGTTTTTTGTCATACGTTAAACCTAAGTATTTAGTTTGATCAGACCGTGTCTGGTTTAAGAAAAGAAGCTCTTGGCTTGTGAGGAAAGATAATTAATTGCGTTTTTACTGCATTTGGTTTAATTTTCCATTTTGAAAGATAATCACTGAATATATTTAAACTTCTTTGTAGGCGACTGCAGATCACTCTTAGATTTCTACCTGTGGCTAACAGACTGGTGTCGTCACAGAATAGCGATTTCTGACAACCAACGGGTAGATTTGGAATATCAGAAGTGAAAATATTATACAAGATTGGAGCTACGCTCGAACCCTGCGAACACCGGCGTAGTACGAGTAGCAATTCAGATTTACAATTCTGATAGCTAACCTGAAGAGTACGATCAGTTAAATAATTTTGAATCATTTTGATCAAATAAATAGGAAACTGGAAATCAGACATTTTTGCTATTAAACCTTTGTGCCAAACACTGTCAAATGCTTTTTCTATGTCCAACTCCAGTGGATAACCCAGAAGATTTATTTGCTTTTATCATGTTCGCAATTCTGGAAAGTTGATGAGTAGTTGAATGTTCATGACGAAATCCAAACTGCTCTGGTAAAAAAATTGAATTCTCATTTATATGAGACATAATTCTCAACAAGATAATTTTATCAAAAAGTTTACTGATAGAAGAAAGTAAGCTAATTGGTCGATAACTTGATGTTTATGCTGGATTTTCATCAGGTTTCAAGATAGGAATTTCTTTAGCGTTTTTCCATCTTTTTGGGAAGTAAGCTAATGAAAAACACTTGTCGAAAAATTTAACCAGGAGTCTCAAGGCAACATCGGGAAGATTTTTAATAAGAATATTAAAAATTCCATCATAACCATGAGCCTTCATGTTTTTAAGTTTCCTAATAATTGATTTAATTTTATCAAAATTCTTCTCAATAATACCATCTTGTATCCATGGGTTGAAATATGATCATATTTCAGTGAGACTTCATTTTCAATAGGACTCACAACGTTCAAATTATAATTGTGTACACTCTCGAACTGCTGAGCAAGTTTTTGAGCTTTTTCGCCAGAAGTTTTTGCAAATCGCCTTTAAAGAAACTTAAATGTTCGCCGGTGCATTGGAATGGCAAATATGCTCCAGCGATGAAATAAATTCCATGAATGGTTTCAACTTCGATTCTCATGCTTTCAATAACTTTAGTATTGAAAGAAGGTAAAATTCGACAGTAAACCTGTCAAATCAATGAACCACACAATGTAGATTACTTTTCAATTTGACATTTGGTTTAAGAAAAGTTTCTGCCACAATGGCAATATGAGTTTTGTGAACTTTGAGAAAATTATAAAATTCATTTTCACTCGATTTCAAAGATCGAGCATTCCAATTTAAAAAATTCAAATAATTATTTAACATCACTGTTAAATTTTAAATTCATTATAATAATATTTGCGAATTGCCATCCGATTTGAAATGTTACAAAAAGTGACCGTTATTCTCGTTGCTACCCTTTTTCTTGAGGAATAGGAGCTTTAGCTTCCATCCAGTAAGGATTGGGGGGCATTTTGTTCGTGGTTCGTCTTATCATCCATTGCTTCATCGTCGGTGTTGTTGTTGTTCTATATTCATTTTAGTGGTATGATTGAAACTGGAATACATAAACATCTCAATATTTGGAAAAAATATTTATTTGAACACAGGGACTCCAATATGTTCATGAGTTTTCCGCAGTTGGTAAATACATCTCACTCAGGAAACTAAATAATGTTATTAGATATGTGTGCACGTTTTGAAAGTGTTGAATTTTACTTGCTAAAATAGTAACAAATTTCGTTTTGATTCTACAACACTTTTTATGGGGTGGTAAAACAATCTTCGGTGAGACCTCACTAAACCGATTCCCTTCTTACAAAGGGGAACGGTAAATCATATATTTCCCCGGGCAATTATTATCCTAGATACGACGATGATTGATTTTAGGTGAAGAATTGCGGTGAAATTGCGGTTTTGATGAAAGAGCAAACGAAATTTGGTACACCGAAAACTCGAGAGATTCAATTGAGCTAAAAGTGATACCATACAGCTAAATTTGTTGTTAAAAATAATAGTGATCACTGTGTCAAACATAGCAAACTAGTTTATAAAATTGTTTTTTTCCTGCTATCCGGAATGCGTTTAAAGAAGTTTATTCATTCTAACGTAATCTTCGTTCAGGGCGGAAGGTCTCATTGTGAATTGCTACGAAAATAATCTGACTAGATGTCAATAATGCTTGAAGAGCAAATTGATTAATAGTATAATGCTTCTTCTAGTATATCGACTACAAGTAATCGCACGTCGTGCATAGTCTGAACATATTTGAATTTCTGTCTAATCTGGATGTTTAGTGGGTCGGTTCTTATTGGCTACTGATAACAATTTAATTCATGACATCTTCATTCTACCAAATAAAGTCCTTTCGTTAAATATTGTTGTTGAATGTACCCTTCTGTTTTGAACAGACTTCGCTATCAATTCTTCACGTTCAGGAATCGTCACTAACGTAAGTAAAAAGTATATACGACCGTGCGAAATTATACATGGAAATATGAATGTTTCCAAGACAGATTACTGTTTAGTATAATATTCACCTGTAAGGCAACCTGTTACCGTCGAAAGAAGAATAATCACATTGGACCGATTTTTCTGCAAATTCCTTCTCTGTTTGGATTTCTTTGTCATTAGCAGTACTCAGATTACAGCAGGGTGACGCGGTGAATTTTCTACTATTCAATTTATTTCTACTGCCAGTTCCTTTGAGCCACTTTATCACTGGCATTCGAGTTTTGAATGTATCTCTTTTTGATCCTCGAACCGGCAACGTTAATGTAGATGTTGACGAAAGAGATATTACTGAATCATTCTCGTTGTTCCTGCTTTCACTCTCAACACTTTCAGTTGTAACTTTCTCCATATCGAATATCAGTCTTTCACAATTGGTATTACGAGTATTCATGAGTAAATGCTATTTATGTTAAATCGATACTCCAGTAGTGATTATTTGATAATCTCCGAACAACATGCTTCCTTCAGTTCACCTAGAAAGCAATCCAGAAAAAGAAATGTTTACTTTTCGTGGTGAGAGTGTCAAATGAGTTAATAGACAGAAAATATACTTGATATAAAGGTAGCACTACAATCATATCATGACTCATGGAAAACATTTTCCTTTCGAGCTTTTCTTTGCGAATGCTATAGATAGTGGATAGAGTAAATGACCTGCACTATGACAAATGTTATAGAGAATATGATACATGAATCATCCTATGTAAAATAACAATCGTTTCAGATAGGGATACGAACACAGCGAGATGGGTAAAATGATTGCATTTCACGTAGGTATTTGCTCTCATCGTACAAATTAATGCACAAAGACTATCAACAAACTGAAGCGGAAAACTCCATAATTCCAGGATGCAGAAAACAACTTCCTTCAAATAAAGAATACTGTTGACGGCGGGAACAGGCATAACATGATGGAAAGTTGTAATGCATTTCACCCAGCCTGTTTTTACTCGATTCATACCCGAAAGTAAAATGACTAATGTAAAGAACGGCAAAGAAAAATGTTTGAGCGACGGGGAAGTAAGGTAATTGTACTTTTATTCATCTCAGCTCCACTATCCATCTCGAAATTTCAAATAATTTGCGATCGAATATCTGCGAACAGCTCCGAACGATATATTTAAACTTTTTTTGGTCAATTTGGAAGCACCTTCGCGTAATGTCGGATTCTCTAAAAACAGGTCAGAAATCACTTTTTCGTCCACCGACAGAGCCGCAATTTGGAAAGTCGTCGACATTTTTTACCTCTTTAAAACGATTCACCCATTTACTCACAAACTGTTTCTACATTTGCATGTATTTCGCAGCAGCAGAGTTTGGTATGTTCAACAATAATGTTTCGACCTCATTTAGGCTTCAAGAACCTGCATATGTTTATATAGCAGAGTTAGCAGCAGTTCATTATAGCTTGAGTGTAACCGTCACATTAGCTCCAAACCATTGTTTCCACTTCACAGATAGTCTGAGTGCAATTGAAGCCATTCAGCCAAACATTGCTGACAAGAATGAACCGTTTTTCTTTAATAAAATAAGACAGTAGCTGAATGACATATGGATTAATAATTATCAAATCACTATAGACTGGGTCCCGGCTCATTGCTCCCTTCCAGGTAATGAAAGAGCCGATAATTTAGCCAAACATGGTTCTATTGAGGTTGAAACTTATGAGCAACCGATTGCTTTCAAGGAAGTCTATAGCGCATCTCGCCAAAAAATACTTGTCAGCTGGCAAGCTTCTTGGAATATAAATGTTCTGCATCGGTGGATGCACTCAATTATTCCTAAAATATCGATAAAGCCATGGTTCAGGAGACTGAATGTGAGTGGGGATTTCATTCATGTGATGTCCAGACTCATGTCCAATCACTACACGTTATATGCACATCTCCTTCGAATTGGACTTCCCGAGACTGATCATGCTTGTGGCGAAGGTTATCGCGATAATGATCATGTCGTTTGGACATGCGTGGAGTATCGTGATGTCAGATCTCAAATAATAAATTCTTTGCGTACCCAAGGTAGACTATCCAATGTCCCAGTTCGCGACATTCTTGTTGTCGTGACCTTCCATACATGAAACTTCTTTATCATTTCATAAAGACAGTTGGAGTTTCAATTTATTAATTGACCCTTTTATGATTTTAATAGAAATGATGTAATGACACAAATTCGAAATAGTTTATGAAATTATCATCAAAATGTAAAAAATAACTGCTGTTAATCGTTTGGTTCAGATAATATTCTTGAGTATATTTAATAATCAATGACGAAATACCTAATAAAGACTGTCCCAGAAAGTATGGACGCAACCAAAAACCGCTGCCATTTCGCAATGGTTCAGAATCTGTCAATTTTTATGGCTGCGTCCTGTTGTTTACACTTTTCTCTAATCACTTGTGCAGTTGTTTATTCGTTTTCATTAGTTTGTTTCGAAATGCGTGGACTTTCAGCAAAACAACTTCGAAAAATTGTGTACAAATGTAGCACAGAACGCGGACTGTCAATGAGAAAGATAGCAAAAATGGAAGGAGTAAGTGAAAAAGCCGTGCGAAATGCAATCAGGAAGTTCGGTGAGGATAACACCTTTGAGGATAAACCGAAAACGGGTCGAAAAAAAAGGCCTGCTAACCCTCAGTTGGATAAACGTATACTGAAGGCGTTCGAGCAAAAGAAGGAGGTTTCAGTTCGGGATGTGGCCAAAAAAGTGGGCACTTCGAAGTCAAATGTTCTTCGTGCTAAAGAACGTTTGAATCTTCGAACCTATAAGAAACAGAAACAACTAAAACGTATTCCGAAACAAGAAGCATCGATCAGGCCGAGGGTTCGAAAGCTGTACAATACGATTCTTGCTGGAAATTTGAACTGCATAATCATGGACGACGAAACCTACGTGAAACTCGATTACAAATCCTTGCCAGGACCACAATATCATACGGTGAGAGAAGGGCAAGTGTTAAACCGGTCCGATACATCGATTGAAGTCGAAAAATTTGGTAAGAAAGCTATGATCTGGCAAGCAATTTGCAGCTGCGGTAAGATTTTGAAACCCTCCATCACCACTGCTTCAATGCACAGCGAAATATACATCAAGTAATGTTTACAAAAAACGACTTCTACCCATGATTCGAAGCCACTACTCGAAATCAACGGTAGAATGGTATACTACCAAAAAAGTCACTTTCGTCCCAAAAGACATCAATCTACCAAATTGCCCACAACTTCGACCAATTGCGGAATTTTGGGCATTAACGAAGGCACATCTTAGGAAACATGTCTCGGCAGCCGAAACCATTTAACAGTTCGAAAAAGATTGGAAAAAAGTGTCAAAACTGGTCGCCAAGAAGTCTGTACGGAATTTAATGAGGAACGTTCGCAAGAAGGTGCGCCAGCTAGTCTACAATAGTTAGTAGCAAATGTTGAGAATAATATTCTATTGTTGTAGTCTAATATTATCAGTATATCGAATAAAATTTGAATATCTAACAATTGTGAATTATTTACAGCGGAATCAAAGTGCGGTCATACTTTCTGGGACAGTCTTTATGATATTGAAAACTAAGAGAAATATGTTTTATTCAATTCAAATCGTTGTGACTGTATGTGACTGTATTAGAATTATATTAGGATAAGAATTCTATGTAAATGTAAAGTTACGGCAAAGAAAAACTTAAGTAAACTGCCTTAAGTGATAAACGTATGGTACTTTTTACCTCAAAGAAACTTTAGTAGGACCTTGGGCAGGATGTTTATTACCATATTTTGAACATTTTTAAGGAAATTCAGCACCACTTCCTCAGATTTACCAATTTTTCGTGCAATGGGGGCATTATAGTGTCCTTCTTCTTTAAACAACCTTAAAATTCGCCGTTCTTTAACATTTATTTATTTATCTTTTTGTTTTTTAAACAAACTTAGACTCGTTTGAAAGCTACTTTTATGCAATTGATCAAGTTTGAAGTTCAACTTCTGGTTCCGAAGGTATGATGGCATAAGTGGCATAACCGAATATAAGCACATTTTGTCGGCTTAATTCTCTCGGAGATGATCCAACGAATTTCGATAAACTTCGACTTATTTTAAAGCTACTATGAGACTGTTGATCAAGTTTGAAAGGGTTACTGCGAACTTTTCCGTTTCGGCCGATGTAATCCTATTGGTAAAGTAACCGATAAATCGCAGTGTAATCAAAATTTCTCGGGGTTGCCTGAATCGATAATTAAAATTTTAAATGCGTTTCAAGATTTAGTTTATTATATATTTAGTTTTACCTTTCTCTTATAGAAAGGTTATGCAATCACTTGAAAATCGACTAGTAAAAAATCACATACCATTCGACTCAATTCGTTGAACTGAGCAATGTCTGTGTGTGTATGTGTCAATTAATCACACTAGGTTTTTTCAGAGGTAGATCAACCGATTTTGACAAGCTTAGATTCAAATGAAAGTGTGTGAAAAATGTTATACCATCACTAATGCAGCAAAAGAAAAACCGTTTAAAATTTTCTAAACTGGACTCTAAACTCCACAAACCGATAGCCATTATTAGTGGTTAACGGTTTCTAGTTCCGGACACACCAGCAATACCAGAATATATCAGGTGCTATAATCCAAAAACGGATCCCACTCACTTTTTTCAGTGATATTCCCAATTTTAGGGTCAAATAAAAGGGGTCTTACCAAAAAATAATGCATATTTTCGAATTCAACAAAAAATTACTCTGTCGTTTAGAGTACGATGCCAGAATCGTATAGAATCATCAAAAAATTCACGAACAATCTCTATGAAATTCTTTTTAAAGAGTATTTAACCTTAAGGTCATTCACCTCTTCGGACCAGAAAAACTTTCTTATCTCATGTGCCGGGTTGGGAATCGAACCCAGGTGGGCTATGGGGAATATAATACAACAGTATTATACACAGTCTCTTACATAAGAGCGTGTTCACAATTACTCGCGATCTGTGAAGTGGAACGGTGTAATTTTTTTTAAAGAGAGGGCAGTTGTGTCCTTCATGCAATGCGACAATAGATCAGCTGACTATTGTTTACAATTCTACCCCTACGTACCGCTGAGGAGATAACTATCGAGAATATTCTGTAAAATTTTTGAATCGATTGGTCAGGATTTACTTGACTTATGTTTCCGGTTGTCACAATGCAGCACTTTCGCGGAAATGCCACCAAGCCGCCATTTTGTTTTTCAATTTTTAAAACTGATCATTTTTTTGTACTTAAAAAAACATTAAAAAGTGTCATTTAGGGGTTAGCCAAATTTTGTGCTAGGGCACATAACCGTTTTCATTATTTTTACGTTTAGTCTTTGACTCAAAACTTTACGTCTGCTTAGCGGTTCAAATTGAACTGCCGAGTTTAGCACTAAGCAGTTCAATTTGAACTGCTCTGCACTGATGAGTCAAAGACGAAACGTAAAAATAATGAAAACGGTTATGTGCCCTAGCACAAAATTTGGCTAACCCCTAAATGACCATACCTGCATCGGCCAGAATAGTCGAAAACACGTTTTCGTTCGGCACGTCAGAAAAGACATTGCACTCCGTTGCAAAACAAAAAGTGTTCTGTAAGTAGCAGAAACTTTACGTCTGCTTAGCGGTTCAAATTGAACTGCCGAGTTTAGCACTAAGCAGTTCAATTTGAACTGCTCTGCACTGATGAGTCAAAGACGAAACGTAAAAATAATGAAAACGGTTATGTGCCCTAGCACAAAATTTGGCTAACCCCTAAATGACCATACCTGCATCGGCCAGAATAGTCGAAAACACGTTTTCGTTCGGCACGTCAGAAAAGACATTGCACTCCGTTGCAAAACAAAAAGTGTTCTGTAAGTAGCAGAAACTTTACGTCTGCTTAGCGGTTCAAATTGAACTGCCGAGTTTAGCACTAAGCAGTTAAATTTGAACTGCTCTGCACTGATGAGTCAAAGACGAAACGTAAAAATAATTAAAAAGTGCTTTATATTAATTCGGATTGCTCCATTTTTTGGATCCCAAAATAATTCCCCAAAAAAGTCCTCTTTTTTTCAACAGTGGTGTAACTGCTTAAATGATTTCAATCCATTTCTATCATAAGGATCATCAGCAAATGAAACATCAAGAATAGAAATTGTATGCAGCTTACTAGCTGACCATAACATGAAATTTATTTACATATTCTTATGTGAAAATTAAAAATCGAAAAGCAAAAAATACCGGTAGGAGAGATGGTCGCCTTTCGGGTATTCGTACCCTAAACCCGACCAGAACCCGAACCCGACGGGTATTTTTGTTTCGTTTCGATTATAAAGGTTTTAACCTTAAGGTCATTGTACGGGTAGAAGTTTTTTATTTTAGATCGGGTAGGGTCAGGTTCGGGTTTGAAAGATATGCTTACCCGAACATCTCTTACCGGCAGGTGCATTAGTAAAACATTCGGATGATTAGTTTATCTATCAGTATATTTTTATTGTGAAAGTATTTTGTTATATTTGTTATTTGATAAAATACTTGTGGAGAAAAATTTGCGTTGGCAAATAGATACCGAGTGCATATAGGTACACAACAAAAAAAAACGATTTTAATAGGTGACGCATATCTACATATGACACAACCTTATTCGTCAAATTACTGAGCTTTTTACAAGAATGACTTGAATCTGATTTGAACATACTCAACATGCTGTCGCTGTGAAACGCAGCATAGATCAGGCTGGCCGTAACAAACAAACAAATCAAGCCTCGTCCATAGCGGCACTTGGTAAAATTTTTAAAATAAATCAAAATAATATTGATAGCGACAGCGGCGGCTTGAACCGAAAATCGTTGGAACACAAAGTTCGTCCGTTAATCGACTAAGCCACAGAGACACACATCAGCGTATGTGTAAATATTGTGTATATAAATATACAAATTAATCCGAAGAAAGTACACAACTTACGTGACAAACATTTTTGGAAATTTTAAAGTCATATCGTATGGGTAATTTACAAATCTAAATATTATGTCAGTAGAATTCTAACTAGTAAGTAACATCATTCACATATTAACTATAAAATCTTACATATATATCATGGAAAAATATATGCGGACAAACATAAAAAGTAAATTAAACTCTTACCCGATCAGATGCACATAACAAAATCATAACACAAGTATATCAACAGTTGATATATATATATAACAATTTGTGTTATTTTGAGATATTTACCAAATGAAAAAAGTTGAAAATTAAAACTTATGATAACAATATAATAACAAAATCAGTTATGATGTTTTATTTTCATTTGCAAGACTCATGATAACGTTCACTTATTGGAAAAATGAGTTCTTCCGTTGCTTTATATCGAAATATAATGATCAGAATTTCAAAAAACTAAAAGAAGAAACCAGATCACTAAATAAATTATTCATTTAATGAAAAAAATCATTCAACAATTTTATATTGAAACGATGCTAAAAGTTGGCTGTGATATAATTTTTCTGTGTTCAATTTGCTATCTAATTTATTACAACTATTGTTAGCAATTCTTGCTTTCGGACATCTATAGATATATCAAATTCAATAATAATTGTGATACCAACGTTTCAAAATCTGTTACTGTTTTGTTCCCGCTAGAGTCTTTTTCGTTATGATTTTTGTTATTTTAACAGCTTACCAGCCAGAAATATTTCAAAATTTGCTACAAAATATTTCTGAAATAATCTTTTCCAGTTGTTATAATTCTGTTATTACCATCTAATCGGGTACCCATGCTGATATTATTTGCGAACTAGGGAATATGTATCATTTTACGTTAAATCTCACTTACCTCACAGACGGGTTAATACTCATTACATCAATCGTTGATTCAAATCCTTGCAATTACTATAGGTGAAATAAATCAGATTCATTTATCCTAATACACATTACAAAAATATCACTTCACGAAGACATAACGTACGGAATCGGATAACATTGTTAGTTTCAGTCTTATCATTTTTCATCATCCAATTCGAGATAAACCAAATTCAACTTCTAGAAACATGTGATAGAATACTATTGCGGTGCGAGTATCGCTCTTTTCAATAGAGATCATCTTTTCGTATGGTGGTATTTGAATCCGAATGGCGGACCAAAGCGCGCGGGTTGCACTTGTTATTGACGCAGTTTAAATTAGAATGATATTAATTAACTTTTTCATTTCGCTGGAACCTGCATGAGTATGTCGTCGGTTCAAATTTTGTGTTTTCCTTTCTTGTATCATTTGTACCTCTAGCACGATAGGGGAATGTCCAGCACGTTCATAGATGGTGGTTCCTGTTGGAATCGACTAACTAACAAAACGTAAACAATCACCATGCGCACACCGACCGTAACTGGGCCCCATTGAGTCGAGCATGCCACGGTATAACGTTTATTGTAGCAGTGGTGCTGTACCAACCACCCGTGACGTTATGGTTCCGTAGTCACCATAGCAATAGATTTTTATAGAAATACCGTAAAAGAACCAAGCGTACGAACAACCACACTTGTTAATTTGGCTACAAGTGCAACTAACACTACAATGCTTATGCAAATTTAAATTTTCACATGTTGCTCGAGTTATCGGTATGACTCATACACATAGGGGAGTGCCTCTGAAATTGGCAAATAAATTACTTGACAATCCAATAGGTTCTTTCGAAAATTATTACTGTTAATTGATATTGATTAATAAAATGTAAAAACACCAGTTAACGAGAGATAATGTCAGAGTATCTAAGGTAGATCCATTCACTTTTTTTAGGACTGTTTTTAGTCAGGTAGCTCGCTTTCCTTAACTGATTAGGAATAAAACTAACCTCTAAGGTTTCAAGCTAGACGAACAAGAGCTGGTGAGTGGTCTCTAGAGACGATCGGGTACGTATTTTTTCAAACCCGATTCCGACCCGTACCCGATCGAAAATAAAAATCTTTTACCCGTCCCCGACCCGAACCCGACATAAATCTTTACTACAAACCCGAACCCGACCCGTACCCGAGAAAAAATTAAAATCTTTACCCGTACCCGAAAAAGCCTCGAAACCTGACCAAATTTTTCAACCCGTACCGTTGATAATAGATAATGGCGCATAAATAACCTACTTAACAGCGGAAGCAATAAGCAGGGTTGTTACGAAAAATTTCAAAATCAAAACGCGCGAAATCCGCGCGAAGTCGAACACTAAAACACGCGAAATCCGCGCGAAGTTGAAAACTAAAATTCGAGTGAAGCGTTAGACAACTATTTTTATGCAGGTGATACTTTCCGCAGTACTTGAAAATTCACTTAAATATAGTTTAAAAATCTGCATAAGTTTGTCATATGAACACAATAAATAAGTCCGCATACAGCACGTTACTTCGAGAAACCCAATGAAAACGATTTCATTTTTATTCTTCATCTTTTTCGATGCCCTTAGTTAAGGAGCAAGACTTTTTGCAAGCGTATGAGTAATGTCAACAATATGTGCGTAAAAACAAATTCCGGCGCTTATTTTACTGATTTTAATCAATAAATCTTCCATATGGTTGAAAAATAAACCAATCAGTTCATTCTGCTTAAAATTGCAATTCAAGAAAAGTGTCTTAGTCTAGGACTCTTCGGTTTTCCTTAAAACTGCTCGAGAAAAATTGTCTCAGTTAACGCTTACTTCCACTGACACATTTGATTAGCAACAAACACATTCCTATATGGATTTCCTCTTGCAGAATTTTTTTCCGTAGCTTTTATAAGTAAACCCGTAAAATAGGAACCTTTAATTTAACACGCGAAAGGCAATGGAAATGGCATGTTGTCGTAAAACTATTTATTTTTACTACTTTTGTAACAGAAAATATTTAGTTTTGCTTATTTTGTGTAGCGCAATCTAATACAAATGATTTGAAGCAGTGTTGTCAACTTTTTTTATTAAGGGATTAAAATCTATATTCATAAAATGTAAGCAATTTTCCATCAAACGTTGGTGAAAAATTGTTTAAAACTGATATATCATACAAAATGTCAGGCTTAACATGCATTCGAGAATAAATTATTGTTAAAAAAGATTGTTTGAAACTCAATCCTGCAAGTCACTTTAATAAACTCGTTGCACTGCATATATTAATCTATAACATACGTACTGAATAAATTGTACGTAATACACAAGCTAACTTGGTTTATTCTTGATCCTTAATTAATACTCTCTGATGTACGGAAAATGTTACAGTAAAAATAAAAATGCTTACACATTTCATCGAAGATATTTGTTTTTTGTTTCGACATCTTTTTGCTCGGCAAACATTTCCTTCTTGGTAAGAAGAATTTTTAGGTAGACCACATCAGGATGATCTGATTCACTCTTTTTAGTATCAGTTGCAATTATAATAGCGCCTTCTTTTGTTGTCAGATTTCACTCTGAATGTCTGAGGAGGAAATCATCTTTTCTTCTTTTATTTGAATCAGGGAAAAGCCCACTGGAATTAGTTTCTGTCAAATTTGTTCTCCAGCAGGCATAAAAACTCCTCATCTTTTGCATCAATAGATCAAAATCATCCAAATGATACATTTGCTTAAATCTAGTGCTTCTATAGTAACTACATCTAATGAGACAGTAACATAAGAAACGATTTCTTGATAACATTACGTGATAAATGAAAGTCGAAAGAATTGAAACATTTGTTAAATATGCGGAACATGCTAGCAATGAGCTCGTTATATCCATAATTAGTTCTAACATAGGGAATCCGAAGAAAAAAATAGGAAAACTACGACGTCGAATGTCAAATTGTAACAATTGAAAGTTCTATGTGCTCTTTAAAATTTAACTTGCATCCAGAACACCCAGGTCCTTAACAGACGATGCGCTTTCGAGAACAGTTTGTGGCATATTATAGTCGAACTTGAATACAGACTTTTTGCTACAAAAAGAGACGACGGAGCATTTAGTGGCATTTAAACAATTTTGAAATATGAAATACGAAAGTCATCAGCGAACGATAGTTTCATACACTTGATCGAAAAATTTAAATCGTTGAGATACAATAAAATTATGAACGGTCCAAGGTGACTTCCTTGAGAAACTCCAGATGTAACAGCACTTGGTGAGGTTGAACAGGCTCCTTTTTTCACTATCATTTCATTACCAGTTAGATATGATCGAAGCCAATTAAAAAATGATCCATTTAATCCCAGTCTACCTAACTTGGAGATCGTTATGTGATGATTTATTTCGTCGAACGCAGCAGGGGAAGTTGAAAGCTTTGGCATGGATCCAAGCTGAGTCTCTGACATGTAGTCAGAGCAACTATGTGTTATAAAATCCAGAACTATAATTTCAAACAGCTTCGATACAGCGCACAAAGCAACAATTCCAAAGTAGTTGGATACTATACCCTTGTTCACATATGATTTCTTCCATATTTCAGGAAAAATTCCAGAACGGAAAGAACAATTGAAAATGTTGGATAGTGGAACCAACTAACTATTAGAACACTTTCTTATCACCACGAATAGAATCCCAGAACTTCTTCGTTTCTTTTATTGTCAGACTTCGCTTCGTAAGCATGTCGTGTAAATTTTGCTTTAAGAATTCGATTTTTATCATACACAAAATTTGTTACCATATTATTGAAGAATCGCATCGCAAATCGCAATCTTTGCATTATTGAATGTATTATCACTGAGACGATATCTTCCATCTGACATCAATATCCTTGGGTGCAAAATGTTGAAATAGCAACTTGTATCACTCGAGATCGAAAAGCATAAAATCGAAATTTTGTCCACTGAAGAAAACATTGGCTAGAACCTCCTTCTAGTAAATTTTAGTTTTATCAATGGAAAATTCGGCCATCTCGACCAATTGCTGAAACGTTCGCCCATCTTTAATTTTTTAGGGTTTCATAAAACTCACAAGTTTCAAAAATTTGCAAAGAATTTTATGGAATGATGTTTTCTGAAATTCGCGCTAAATCCGCGCCATAGCATCAAAATCTTAGCAGAAACCGCGCCAAATCCGCGAAAATCGCGAAATCCGCGAAAACCGCGAAATCCGCGCGACCGTAACAACCCTGAATAAGGCTGGCCAGTTATAAGTGTGCTAATAATCTTCTCTGCTGCTATATTATGTTACTGATTATTTGGCTTACAATAAACAATGGGGATGTAATCGGAACCAACACCATAGAAATCAATATCACTCCATAGAAATCAATATCACTGCAAAATAAAGTAAAATGTTATGGAAATCACAATCACAATCCGTAGAAAGAATATTATACTTGCTCTTATGGCAAAACATAAACTATTGGAGAGAGTGGTCCTGAACGAACAGTGTTTTTGCTTTTCTCATATAGAAAGACTATGTAATCACCGTGAAAACCGACTTTTTAACTCGGAGGGCCAAATGTCATATACCATTTTTCTCAGCTCGACAAACTGAGCAAATGACTGTATGTCGGTATGTGTGTGTATTTAGGTGTGTACGTAACAAATTCTTGCACTCGATTTTCTCGGAGATTTTCACAAACCTAGAATCAAATGAAAGGTCTCTTGGTCCCATAGCTTGCTTTTCAATTTTGCCCGGATCGAACTTCCGGTTCGGGAGTAACGGGGTAAATGTGCAAAAAATGAAGAGAAATGCACTCGATTTTCTCAGAAATCGCTTAACCGAACAAAGGAAAATTCAATCCAAATACATTCAAATATCCATTTATTTCTTAAATTAGGCAGGTATGGTTAGTTTATGACCAAATACGATGACTTTAAGCATACCGAATTAGCGTTCCTGGTTTCGGAAGTACCGGAAAAGTGCTCGTGTGCTCCAAACCTAGAATCACTTCAATTTCTCAGAAATGGCTAAACCGACCTTCGCAAACTCAGATTCAAATGAAAAGTAGTATGTTTTCATAAGTCAATGTAGAATTTTATCCAGATCCGGCTTCCGATTCCGCAAATACAGAGTAGTGTGAACGAAATTGCAACCTTTCATATAGAGCGATAATTCAAAAAGCGTAAAAATTCTTCTAAATTTTGTTCAAAATTGTTTTAATTTATAGGTTATGCTAGTTGCTGGCCCTGCTGGCCAAACGAACAGATTTCAGTTATGCCGGTTCCTGGCACCTGGGGTTTCGGAAATACCGGCAATAGTGTACGAAAGCTCGAAAAACCTCTATACTTTATGTTTCGTCTCCGACTCGTCAGTACATAACAGTTTATGTTGTACTGTTATGTAACCTAGTAGTTCAACATAAGCCGCTAGGCAGACATAAAGTTTCTGTTACTTACAGAACACTTTTTTTATTTGCATCGAAGTGCAACGTCTTTACTGTCGTGCCGAACGTAAACGAGGTTCGGCTTAAACTGACCGATTCAAGTGATGGTCATTTAGGGGTTAACCTATTTTGTACCTAGGGCACATAACCGATTTTTATACTTTATGTTTCGTCTTCGACTCGTCAGTACATAACAGTTTATGTTGAACTGTTATGTAACTTAGCAGTTCAACATAAACCGCTAGGCTAGACACTGGTTCAACATAAACGCTGTTGTACTACTAGGTTACAGTAAAGTTCAACATAAACTGTTATGTACTGACGAGTCGAAGACGAAACATAAAAAATAGAAATCTGTTATGTGCCCTATGCACAAATTAGGTTAACCCCTAAATTATCAAAACACCTTTTTAAATCCACCTAGTGGTGTGATAATGCCTTTCTCTTGCCTGTCAAATAGTCTCTTTAAAATATTTATATTTCATTCTCGACCATTAGTATTGTGAGCTTATCAAATAATAGTCCTATGGGCTCTAAGTCTTTCGAAATCGATTCTTTTATCTCCGGGAAATTTGTATTAAAAACACTGGGATTTGTCGGTTACGTCACATACAACATTGCATCTCTCAAAACGGAAGTGTTCACCATTACTCTTCCAAATTTGATTGACATTGTTTGCCTTCAAATACGCCTATGTTTATCGAAATTTGTTGAGTCATTCTCGTTTACGTCACTTATACCATAATATGTTCGGAACCAGAAGTGCCAGTCATTTGACCTTAAAACTTGATCCAAAAGCTTTTAAATGAGCCAAACTTGTTAAAAACGGCTTAGCCAACTCTGAGAAAAATGACCGGTAAAAACAACGTGTTTTGTTGCTTGCGTAACTTGTAAAACTTGGAATCAGTATAGCTGAAGTCGGTCCGTTTAATAAGTAACTAATACAGCCTACTAGGTAAATCAGTTTTGAGACAAATTTATTAGAATTTTACCCTCTCTGAATGACGGTGCGGAAATTTTAAACATACTTTACCCTATGAAAGCATGATGAAATTCAATTGCAACCTAGTCCCCAAGAAATTTTTTGTATTCACTAACCAATGAAATCTGCCAACTAGATAAATTTAGCAGTAAGTTTTATAAAAATGTGCACTTCGTTTCGCCATCGCCGGTGAAAAAATACTCATGAAATTGAAAATTTTCACTAATCGCACTGTAATGCCGGAGCCGGAAGACGGATCTGGATTAACTTTTCAGGGACATTTTAAAGAATTTCAAGACCTTTTATCTGCTTCTTAGTTTGTGAAAATCGGTTAAGAAATTTCCGAGAAAATTGAGTACATGTTATCCCATAAATTTGCACATATTTCCTTTTAATTCCGGAACCGGATGTTGGTTCCAAATAAAACTCAGAAAAATTTGTGTAAAGCCATGAGACCTTTCATTTGAATCTAAATTTGTTAAAATCGGGTCAGCCAATCTCTGAGAAACGTGTGTGACTATTTTTTCCCTGTTTTTGGTGCATATCACCCTGTAATTCCGGAACCGGAAGTCGGATCGGGATAATATTGAATAGCAGTTTATGGGACCATTAGACCTTTCATTTGAATCTGAGTTCGTGAAAATCGGTTCAGTAATCTCTGAGAAAATTGAGTGACATTATTTGTCACATACATACACACACAGACATTTTGTGATCTCGACGAACCGAGTCTAATGGTAGCCCTACCGACGTTTAGGACGTTTTGAAACGTTTAATGGCCATTTTTAAAAGATCGTTATTCTGTACTTGGGCATATTTTTGTAAATGTTTATCGATTCCTCCAAGGCAACTACATAAACTCGAAGCTTCAAAAATATATCGTTTCCACATACTTCAATGAAATTTCCTTTGAATTTGATTTCACAAAATTGGTCTTCCTGTAATAAATAGAAATGAACGAAAATATGTGATCATTCAGTAATAGCCGTTCAACCGAGAAGGTTGTGTATAGAAGCGTACAGTTTAATAACGCTGGTTGGTTTACACGCGTTAAATACGACAACGGTTGAACTACAGGTAGAAACCTGTTGGCAGCAGCCGTTAAAACGTATAGTCGTGCTGCATAAGAGAGCCCTAGTGCTGGGCCAAGCTGGTGAAGGAAACAACAAAGGGCGTTTCCCAAACTCTACCCAGGCCGCAATATACAGCCACAAGTGCTGAGCAGGAGAGTGCAAAGGCACATCGAAGAGGAAGAGTGCAAAGGCACATAGAAGCAGGAGAGTGCAAAGGCACACCGGTGCGAAGGCACTTCGGTGCAGAAGCATATCGGTGCGGAGCACTAGGAAGAAGGAGACAAGACAACTCGGTCTTTCCACTGCCATACAACACGCAGGTATACACCGGTGACCTGCGCTGGTTACAGCTGGCGAAGACGAAAGCAAATCGGAATTCGAGTGGTGCTGGATGTCAGGTAGCAGTAGCATCACATCATATTCTATCGCTACAGTGAGCTTCAGCATTGTATCAACGTCCAGATACATCCAACAAGAACATCTAGAGCAACGAGGATCTACACGGCAGTGCAACGGAGATAGACAACAATTTCAAGGTAGAAGTTTTTTCTTTTCCTTTTGATTGAGTACTGTGTAGTGTTGGTTTCAAATTTTGTTTTAAAGTTTAGTTAAAAATTTTAATGTAATGGATGAATCCATGGACGTAAATCCTAGCATGAATCCGATACCCCCACGAACGAAAAAATATCAGGAGAGCTCTTCTGGGCCTTGGATAGTCTTTTTTAGACGTATATCAAAGCCATTAAACATTTTTCAAATTAATAAAGGTTTGACATCACGATACTCTTCAATCAAAGAGATCATAAAAGTAAATAACGATAAAATTCGTGTTGTGGTAAATAATTTGAAACACGCGAATGATATTGTCTCTTCGGAACATTTCAATAAAGAGTATAAAGTTTACATACCCTCCAAAGATGTCGAAATTGACGGTGTTGTTACCGAAGCGAGTCTTTCGGTAGATGATTTACTCAAGCATGGTGTTGGTCGTTTCAAGAACTCTATGCTTGAGGGTGTGAAAATACTGGAGTGCAAACAACTGTACTCAGTAGTTCATGAAGAGGAAAAAAAAGTTTATCGCCCATCAGACTCGTTTCGAGTGACATTTGCCGGGTCTGCGTTGCCGTCCCATGTCTATGTCGATAAAATTCGCCTCCCTGTTCGGCTTTTTGTTCCAAATGTAATGAATTGTACGAACTGCAAAAAATTCGGCCACACAGCTACTTACTGTAGTAATAAACCAAAATGTATTAAGTGTGAAGGGCCTCATAAAGATAATGATTGCAACAAGATAATTGAAAAATGTATTTATTGTGGGAATAGTCCTCATGATGATATTTCAGTATGCACTGCATTTAAAGTGCACAAAGACAAAATTAAGCTTTCTTTAAAAGCACGGTCTAAGCGCACATATGCAGAAATGCTTAAAACGGTCATTGATGTCCCCCCTTTGGAAACCGAAAACGGGTTTTCAAATCTAGAGGAACCAGAGGACTCTGACTCTGACGAAAATAGTGAAGGTAATTCGTTTATCACTACCCAAGGGTCAGTTAAGAGAAAGAAGTCTTCCTCCAAATTACCAAAAAAGACACCTAAAATTTCATCTTCAAAAAAAGATCCCCGTGTTAAACAAAAAAAGTCAAAACCAAAGACTGTGCCTCCTGGTTTGTCAAATTCACAAACCAATCCAGGATCTAGTACAGAAAAAGATAATAATCCAGTGGGCTCCATTTCACAGCCACCAACAGGATTACTGAAGTTTTCGGAAATTGTTGAATGGATTTTCTCAGCATTCAATATATCTGAACCCTTAAAGACCCTCATAATGGCATTCCTTCCAATAGCTAGAACCTTTTTGAAGCAGTTATCAGCTCAATGGCCAATTGTCTCAGGTTTTGTATCTTTTGATGGATAATTTATCACCCGTCGCAAATGATACAATCACTGTCCTGCAGTGGAATTGTCGAAGCATCATACCAAAACTTGATTCATTTAAAATATTATTGCATAGTCAAAAATGTGATGTATTTGCTTTATGCGAAACATGGCTTACTTCAAACATAGCTTTAAATTTTAATGATTTTAACATTATACGTCTCGATAGAGACTCTCCGTATGGTGGAGTGCTTTTGGGAATTAAGAAATGCTATTCCTTTTATAGATTAAACATCCCTTCAACTTCTAGTATAGAAGTTGTTGCTTGCCAAATAAACATTAAAGGCAAAGATATTTGCATAGCTTCGGTTTATATTCCTCCAAAAGCACAAGTTGAACAGCAACAGTTTAATGAAATGGTTGAAGCCCTTCCTGCACCACGATTGATTCTGGGGGATTTAAATTCGCACGGTATTATGTGGGGTTCCGTTTACAATGATAGCAGATCATCTTTAATACAAAACATTTGTGACAATTTTAGCATGACGGTATTAAATATGGGTAGCATGACACGGATCCCAAGACCTCCGGCACGCCCAAGTGCATTAGATCTATCTCTTTGCTCAACATCAATTCGACTAGATTGCACCTGGAAAATACTGCCTGATTTACACGGTAGCGATCATTTACCAATCATCATCTCAATTAGCAGTAGCAATTGCATTGCTACTTCCGCTAGTATTCCATATGATTTGACAAAAAATATCGACTGGATTAAATACCAAAGTAGTATCTCTAGTATTTTGAATTCAATGGAAGAGCTCCCTCCACTTGAAGAATATGACTTCCTCATTTGTTCGATTCTGGAGGCAGCAGAACAATCCCAAACTAAACGCTTTCCTGGGCCAACGACTAACAGAAGGCCTCCCAACCCCTGGTGGGACAAAGAGTGCTCAGAGGCTAAACTCGCAAAACAAAATGCTTGCAAGACGTTTCTAAAACGGGGAGGAGGAACTCCTCAGAATTTTGAAAAACTTATGGTTTTAGAAACCAAGTACAAGAGCATACTTCGAGCCAAAAAATGTAGCTATTGGAGACATTTTGTCGAAGGTTTGTCAAGAGATACCTCAATGAGCACTCTTTGGAACACGGCCAGACGAATGAGAAATCGTACCGTGGGCAATGAGAGTGATGAATACTCGAACCGATGGATATTTGACTTTGCTAGGAAAGTTTGCCCAGATTCTGTTCCTACGCAGAGCATTATACGGGAATCTCCTCCAAATAATGGTTTTATTAATAACCCATTTTCAATGATGGAATTTTCTATAGCACTCTTGTCTTGTAACAATAACGCTCCAGGGTTGGACAGAATTAAATTCAACTTGGTGAAGAATCTGCCCAACCTCGCAAAAAGACGTTTGTTGGAATTGTTCAACAAGTTTCTTGAGCAAAATATTGTTCCACCTGACTGGAGACAAGTGAAAGTTATCGCCATTCAAAAACCGGGGAAACCAGCTTCCAATCACAACTCATATAGACCCATTGCGATGTTGTCCTGCATCAGAAAATTGTTCGAAAAAATTATTCTACGACGTCTCGACACTTGGGTCGAGACGAACGGTTTGTTGTCAGATACTCAGTTTGGCTTCCGTAGAAATAAAGGGACGAATGATTGCCTTGCATTACTTTCGTCTGACATCCAAATTGCCTTCGCTCAAAAGCAACAAATGGCATCTGTATTTTTAGACATTAAAGGAGCATTTGATTCAGTTTCCATTGATGTTCTTTCAGACAAGCTTCACCAAAATGGACTCCCAGCGGTTATAAATAATTATTTGCACAACCTTTTGTCAGAGAAACACATGCATTTTTCACATGGCGATTTGGCAACACTCAGAAATAGTTACATGGGTCTCCCGCAAGGCTCATGCCTCAGTCCGCTCCTCTATAGGGACCGTGCACGAGGGCGTGGTTTAGTGGCCGGCGACGACAGCGCACGAGGCGGCGAGTGGATAAAATAATGCGACCATAGCAAAACTTGTAAACTGAGTTTGAAAATACTTTCTAGCGTATTTCTCTGCGGATTTTTTCCGAACTCTATGGAATTATTCGCGTGTGGTACGTACGATTGTTCAACATCGACTGACTATTAAATTTTGAATCGAATTATTCATTCTGTATCTAAATACGGCCACGTCATTTTCTGTCATTGCAGTTGGATTTGTGTCTAATATTTGTCATATTCACTCAAATTCAAACACTCGAACGATATTCTCAGCACATTAAATGATTTTTCAATCGACTTGACCGGAAACACTGAAAAATATCTTGCCAAAACATTCTAATTTCAGACCATTAGTAAAAATTGCTTCTGTGTAATTTCTTTTTATACTTTCACTCAAAGAAAATACCCCAATAAAAAGTTTAAATATTTTTTAAATGAAGTACGTTTATCTCGAAGTTGTTCTTACTTTCGCTGAATTGCAATCATTACACCACTTGCTATTACTTTATTTTCAGAACAAAATAGACCCAAATAATTTTCCATCCGTCAAACTTTGAAATGGGCCACAGTTTTAGATAAATTTAGCTACTCGATAAAAAATAACTGCCCGACCGTCAAATTTTAACTAAAAGTTCAAATAATTCACAGGATGGTCCATAGCAAGAAAATAAATTGTAATCGTAAAAATGCTAGCAATCTCACGAGTAGCCAGTTTGACGTATATTGAAAATACGAGTCACGAAGCTAACAACAAATAATCATTTTATTGAAACGCTGAACTGTTTTGCCCTTCTCATATAGAAAGTTTATACAATCACTTGAAAATCGACTAGTAAAAATTGGCCAAGTGTCATATGCCATTTCACTCAGTTCGTCGAGCTGAGCAATCTATCTTTGTGTGTGTGTGTAAAAATGACTTAATCGATGTTGACCAACTTAGATTCAAATGAAAGGTCTATGAATGGTTCTACACGGAATTCTTAAATTTCATCCGGATCCGACTTCCGATTCCGGAATGATAGGGCAAAGTGTGTAAAAAATTGTGTACGTCACTTGAAGAGTCGAAACGAAAAAAGTAAAACGTTTTCTAAATTGGTCTCGAAAGTATTCCCGGTTTTCGAAAAACGAGGGCAGATAATAGTCATACACTCAAAAAAGGATCTCACTTACTTTTACACTTAGTCCGGTATTCCTAATCTTAGGTTCAAATGAGTGATGTTATGCTCCTACCGAAAATTAAGCATATTTTTCGGTTGTAATTCAAATCATGTTAGTTGATGGCCATACGAACCAACTTCGATTATATGTTCTCGGGTTCTAGTGCCCGAAATACCTACAATAGTGGAACTCCCTTCGTTTTCTCATCGATGTCAGAGAACTGTTTCATTCTGTAGGTTATACTAGTTAATGCACAAACAATCTCTTTGGTTTATTTTAAGAATCGGAGAGAAATATTTTTAATAGTATACCACAGTATTATATATGAGAATATGATTGATGTGAGAAAAGGATCATTACACCACTATGTTGTATTAAAACAGGTTTTTAACTATTTTATTCAGCGTGAACATATGGTAACAGTGTAAAGCTATGGTAGAGTTTTTTCGCCTATTCGCCACTAATGGCGCTACTTGTTATCGTGCACGGTCCCTATAATTTTTACGTAAATGACATTGACAGCTGTCTAGTAACCCCATGTACACTAAGACAATTGGCAGATGATGGCGTGGTTTCAGTTACTGGACCCAAAGCTATTGATCTGCATAAACCATTGCAAGATACCTTAGATAACTTGTCCGATTGGGCTGTTCATCTTGGTATCGAATTCTCTGCGGAGAAAACAGAGTTAGTCGTCTTTTCAAGAAAGCATGATCCCGCGCAGCTTCAGCTCCATATGATGGGAAGAATGATCCAACAGGTTTTAACTTTTAAATACCTCGGGGTGTGGTTCGATTCCAAATGCACGTGGGGAGGACACATTAGATTTCTGATAACAAAATGCCAACAAAGAGTAAATTTTCTTCGAACAATAACAGGATCTTGGTGGGGTGCTCATCCGGAAGATCTAATAAAATTGTATCAGACAACGATACTTTCAGTGATGGAATATGGATGCGTTTGCTTTCGTTCCGCTGCAAACTCTCATATTATCAAACTGGAGCGAATTCAGTATCGTTGTTTGCGAATTGCTTTAGGGTGCATGCATTCGACACATACAATGAGTCTTGAAGTTCTGGCGGGAGTTCTTCCATTAAAAGATCGATTTTGGGAGCTTTCATCACGCCTGCTAATAAGATGTGAGGTGCTGAATCCCATGGTAATTAATAATTTCGAACGACTAGTCGAGCTTCGATCTCAAACAAAATTCATGACAGTATATTTTAACCATATGTCACAGGAAATCAACCCTTCAAGATATATTCCTATCCGTGTCAGCCTCCTAAATGTCCCTGACTCAACTTTATTTTTCGATACATCCATGCAGCGCGAAGTGCGTGGAATCCCGGATCATCTACGTTCGACGGAAATCCCAAAAATATTTTCAAGTAAGTTCAGGCATATTGACTCTGAGAAAATGTTTTACACGGACGGATCGCGAATTGAAGAAGCGACAGGGTTTGGTATGTTCAACAATAATGTTTCGGCCTCATTTAGGCTTCAAGAACCTGCATCTGTTTATATAGCAGAGCTAGCAGCAGTTCAATATAGTTTGAGTGTAATCGTCACATTAATTCCAAACCATTATTTCCTCTTCACAGATAGTCTGAGTGCAATTGAAGCCATTCGCTCAAACATGACTGGCAAGACTGAACCGTTTTTCCTGGGCAAAATAAAACAGTGCCTGAACGACATATTGAACAATAATTATCTAATCACTATAGTCTGGGTCCCGGCTCATTGCTCCATTCCTGGCAATGAAAGAGCCGATATTTTAGCCAAACGTGGTGCTATTGAGGGTGAAATTTATGAGAGACCAATTGCTTTCAACGAATTCTATAGCTCGTCTCGCCAAAGAACACTTGCCAGCTGGCAAGCTTCTTGGGATAAAGATGATCTGGGTCGGTGGATGCACTCAATTATTCCGAAAATATCGACAAAGGCATGGTTCAGGGGACTGGATGTGAGTAGAGATTTCATTCGTGTGATGTCTAGACTCATGTCCAATCACTACACGTTAGATGCACATCTCCTTCGAATTGGGCTCTCCGAGACTAATCATTGTGCTTGTGGCGAAGGTTATCGAGATATTGATCATGTCGTTTGGACATGCGTGGAGTATCGTGATGTCAGATCTCAACTAATAAATTCTTTGCGTACCCAAGGTAGACTATCCAATATCCCAGTTCGAGACATTCTTGCTTGTCGTGACCTTTCATACATGAAACTTATTTATCATTTCATAAAGAAAACTGGAGTTTCAATTTAATAAAGGCCCCTTTCAAGACTTAGTTCTGATCCCAGCTGCGTCCATGAGTTCAACCAATAGCTAAATTAGAATAAAAATAATGTAATGATACAAACAAACTCGAAACAGTTTATGAAATTATTAACAAAATGTCTGAAAATAACAGTTTATTTTATAATTTATAGAAGTTAATCGTTTGGTTCAAATAATATTTCCGAGTAGATTTCATAATTCATGACGAGTTACTTAAGATGATATTTAAGTAATAAGAGAATATGTTTTAATAAATGCAAAACGTTGTGACTATGTTAGAATTAAATTAGGATAAGAATATTATGTAAAAGTGATGCTACGGCGAAGAAAAACTTATGTAAACTGCCTTAAGAAATAAACGTATTTATGAAAAAAAAATATGTGATCGAATCGCTTACTGTTGCTAAAGCAATATTTTCCTCCAATAGCAACGCTGCACTGTAGCAACGGCCGTCGTTTGTTGATCAACGTAAACTTTGCGGAAAATGTTCCATCAATTCGTCACCAACATGTCGCTCAAACACATGACAAATGTCAAATCCAAGTAATAATAATTACTTTAATTTTTCTAAGAAATAATTTTACGTTCCTCTATTGCAGTTGGATAAAAGTACGTGATATACGTGTAGCTTGTTTCATCGCCGATGTAGCGTTGGCAATAGGAATTGGTAACCACATACTTTTTATGAATATTGAAACAAAAAAAGAAAGTTACTACCGGGCGGTAGACAAAGATAGTGGCGAAGGCGTGTCCTGTCTCGCTGGGCATAGAAATTTTAGTATTTTTGGATTTGCTGAAAACTGCTTCAATCCCAGAATTTTTATCATTGGATATCCGGAAATGTCAATTTTGTATGTTTTGGAAGGAGGTGAGTTTCATACATTAATTTACATATATATGAATTTTATTTGAATAAAACGGGTAAATTAAAATATTTCAAGAAACATTAACTCATAGCCTATAAGTTACATATGTTCACATAACCATATCATATTTTCAATTATATTAAGGGCGGTGCTATGTCACTCAATTTTGTACATAGCACGAAATGCAAGCAGCTGAGCTGCCAGTGTGCGGCTTTTTGCTTCAGTTAAGCAAAGAAAACAAACACGGAAGGCAAGTGGAAAACGTTCTGTAGAATGTACACCACGTGTTGCTACTCAAGGGTTCTATAATGGTGGTCTACTTTTCGGACGATTTGATAATTTATGCACTTCGGTAAAATTGTAATTTAGAACAAGCTGTACCGATGGATATTTCTTGGTACAACTTGTGAGGTATGTAAATGAGGGATTTGGTAATGTTTCTAAAGGAAGCGTACACACATAAATAACAAATTACATTATTCTTTCTATACAATTCATCATCTTGTCACCACATAAAATTAAGAAAAGCCGACCATTAATATTTGGTGGGTTTATTTTTGACATTCATTTTCTCCCACAGCGGTATTAATATTTGGTTGAATCAATAATCGCAAATATTTTCGTGTAGACATATCATATGAACCTGTGTGAATAATGAATATCTTCCATTTTATACTTTTTACCTTTCTTTCTCAGTTTTACATTTATTGCCGTTCTCATATAAAAAGGCTATGCAAATACTGTGAAAACCGACTTTTGAAGTGAGGCCCGGAGGGCCGAATTTCATAAACCATTCGCAGCAACGGTTAAACCGAATTCTACAAATCATAGTTCAATTTAAAGCTCTCATTGTCTCAAAAGATACTGTGCAATTTCATCCAGATCCAACTTCCGGTTCCGCAATTATAGGGCGATGAGTGTCAAAACTTTCAAACCGTCACACAAAATGACGATACAAAACCAGTACGCATAGGTACGTGCTAGTACGGAAGAAGAAAACATCACCGTCTAGCACACAGCGTGCATTGTTCTATTTTGTCTTAAAAAAACTTAAAAAACTGAACTTTAAAAGGTCATAGCTCAGCAGGTTCAGTTGAATAAAAATATTACACCAGTGTAAATGAAAGAATAAACATTAGAATGAATTATCGTAAAGATTAAGTAGGGAAATGTCGTCTAGGTTGGACCACTTTTTGAATTTGCCCTGTATCTTTTGTTTATATTGAAATATTCTCAATGTTGATGTCTTATTCAAAATTTATTAATAAAACGAAAAGTAGTCTAGGTTGGGCCACTATTGATTCTGAAGGAAATATGTGCCTAAACAATTTCTAATGAACAAACAAGGAACTTTTTATTGTTATTTTGATTGAACATCAATCAGTTTTAATAGACTTTCAATAAGAATTTTAAGGTCATCGGTTCCAAACAAATGATACAGAAGTTTTGGTCCTCATTACCATCAGAAGAGGTTTGTTACTTTTTCGGTGGGCAACCTCGTTTAGTAGGTGTATTCGTATCGGATTTTCTCACGTCCGATATTTGACGTTTTTTTAGGTGTCTTCAGCGAAGTCGCTTGCAAAGGTCCGATCAATAACATAATCGTACTTCTTAGTGCGTATCAGTAGAGCTATCTGCTTTCCCACTCTGGTCAACTCTGTGCAATGTGGTAGAAACAGGTAGGGCAAACACAACTCATTCGTGTTGGTGAAATTAACTTTGCTTCAGCAAGTCAAGTAAAACTAAAAATCACGTGCTTGCTTTCGTCACATCGTTCGGACTAGTTGGCATTGAATCAAAGCATGTTTATTTGTCATGTATGTCGTCATAGCGAACTATTTACAAATGTTTGGTTAACAATGCAAGCAAGCCATGTGGTCTTCCCCACCTGTTCATATCACATTGAACTCTGTGGGTATTCAATACTGTAATACTACCTTGATCAAGGAGTTTCCGGAATCACGGTAATGTCGGAATGACTACAATCTCCAACTGCGTCTTCAAACGACGGTCATTCAAATAATGTCATGAGAACTAAAGCACCGAAGAATATTCATGTAAAAAACACATGCGGATTGATAAAAAGGGTAGCATCTCACTGCTAGGTGGATTAAGCACGTTTTTTTTTGTAAGTAGTCACACTGGCAGCAGTCCCTTGCTTCAGTTCTACACTGAACCCTTGATAAGATTTACTTTTATGAGCTTCTATTTTAAATCAACACACAGACGTTCCTAGGCTATTATGCCAACTTGGTCACTGGTTTTTTGCGCTAATTTTATAAACAGATTTTATAAAATTGTTGATAAGTGTGTTCATGTTTGTGTCTTATGAATTTAGTTGCAGTTTTCGTCATCATCGTGTATTTGTTTGTTTTCTTTTTTAAATATGTATATTGTACATATATATATATATATATATATATATATATATATATATATATATATATATATATATATATATATATATATATATATATATATATATATATATATATATATATATATATATATATATATATATATATATATATATATATATATATATATATATATATATATATATATATATATATATATATATATATATATATATATATATATATAGTTTAGTAGTCAATAATTCTTTTTTCGTTTTTGTGATATTCTCCTAACCAGAGATCTTTTTTTTTGTAGAAACAGACAATGAAAATTATAGAATGATAGTACTCAAGGGAGAGCAAGGATGTGAAAATATAGAACGAAAAAGTGAGACGTGACAGAGGGTCATTTAAGCAAGCAGAAATCTTCTAGTAACTTAACTTTTACCTTCTACCAGAGGACTTCGTTAAAAAAAGAAAAAGAGTAAAAATTAACATGATGGGTTTCCATCGGGGTAGCGATGAATGGAGCGCTACTGAACGCCGCTTACAACCTAGGCTAAACGGCCAACACGCTGTGACTCTGGGCACATAAGCAATAGTTCGCACAAACCTTCCATTCCGATATTCAACTAGCCGTATAGAGATAAAGAAAAAACATCCATGCAGTGAAGAACTCATTGTGTGTGACAATGCCGTCGCAAGTAGAAAGTGACAACTTCTGGTAACTTTTCTTTTTTACCGGTTCGGATAGTAAATGGTGAAAGACCTTTATCACTACTTTCCGACATACCAGAGACTTGGGTGATTCGCATTGTTCAGATGCCTAAGACCAACTCCTCTGGTAGAAGGTAAAAGTAAAGTTACTAGAAGATTTCTGCTTGCTTAAATGGCCCTCTGTCACGTCTAACTTTTCCGTTCTATATTTTCACATCCTTGCTCTCCCTTGAGTACTATCATTCTATAATTTTCATTATATATATATATATATATATATATATATATATATATATATATATATATATATATATAT